>NC_041807.1:11733192-12373817 GCF_900964775.1 Scleropages formosus
GACTGCCGAAAAGCAACTCTGTCAAAGTGAATTCTTGCATACCACAACGTCCTCGTGCCTAAGTCCAAGACTGTTTCAATATGACTTCTTGCCTAGCAAAATGCTTACTTCCTGAGTGCTAAAAAGAATCGCTTCCATCGTGAGCCTTTGGCTACTGAAATGCGCACTTGTCAATATGCACAACAGTGAGTTGTTCACTAGCGAAATGCTTAACTGACTCATGCTCAATGGAATGTCTTTCAGTATAATTTCGTTCGTACCGCTATGATTCATTACCTAAGTGAACAACAGCGTTTTTTGCTAACCGAAATGTTTACTCATCTGACTGCCCAAAAGCAACTCTGTCAAAGTGAATTCTTGCATACCACAATGTTCTCGTGCCTAAGTCCAAGACTGTTTCAATATGACTTCTTGCCTAGCAAAATGCTTACTTTTCTGAGTGCTAAAAAGAATGGCTTCCATCGTGAGCCTTTGGCTACTGAAATGCGCACTTGTGAAAATGCACACAAAAGCATGTCTCTCAAAGTGCGTAGTTCACTACTGAAATGCTTAACTGACTCATGCTCAATGGAATATCTTTCAATGTGACTTGCTCAACATCTATATCCTTAATCATGTGACTGTGCAATAGCATGTCTCTCCTCATCGAACTGTTGATTCGTCTGGCTGCCGAAAAGGACATCTCTCAAACTGAGCTCTTGCTCACCGCAATGTTATCGTGCCTAAGTCCAAGACTGTTTCAATATGACTTCTTGCCTAGCAAAATGCTTACTTTTCTGAGTGCTAAAAAGAATGGCTTCCATCGTGAGCCTTTGGCTACTGAAATGCGCACTTGTCAATATGCACAACAGTGAGTTGTTCACTAGCGAAATGCTTAACTGACTCATGCTCAATGGAATGTCTTTCAGTATAATTTCGTTCGTACCGCTATGATTCATTACCTAAGTGAACAACAGCGTTTTTTGCTAACCGAAATGTTTACTCAATGACTGCCGAAAAGCAACTCTGTCAAAGTGAATTCTTGCTTACCACAACGTCCTCGTGCCTAAGTCCAAGACTGTTTCAATATGACTTCTTGCCTAGCAAAATGCTTACTTTTCTGAGTGCTAAAAAGAATGGCTTCCATCGTGAGCCTTTGGCTACTGAAATGCGCACTTGTGAAAATGCACACAAAAGTTTTGTCTCTCAAAGTGAGTTGTTGACTAGCGTAATGCTTACCTGACTCATGCTCAATGGAATATCTTTCAATGTGACTTGCTCCACATCTATATCCTTAATCATGTGACTGTGCAATAGCATGTCTCTCCTCATCGAACTGTTGATTCGTCTGTCTGCCGAAAAGGACATCTCTCAAACTGAGCTCTTGCTCACCGCAATGTTATCGTGCCTAAGTCCAAGACTGTTTCAATATGACTTCTTGCCTAGCAAAATGCTTACTTTTCTGAGTGCTAAAAAGAATGGCTTCCATCGTGAGCCTTTGGCTACTGAAATGCGCACAAAAGCATGTCACTCAAAGTGAGTTGTTCACTAGCGAAATGCTTAACTGACTCATGCTCAATGGAATGTCTTTCAGTATAATTTCGTTCGTACCTGCTATGATTCATTACCTAAGTGAACAACAGCGTTTTTTGCTAAATGGAATGTTTACTCATCTGACTGCCCGAAAAGCAACTCTGTCAAAGTGAATTCTTGCTTACCACAACTGTCCTCGTGCCTAAGTCCAAGACTGTCTCAATATGACTTCTTGCCTAGCAAAATGCTTACTTTCCTGAGTGCTAAAAAGAATCGCTTCCATCGTGAGCCTTTGGCTACTGAAATGCGCACTTGTGAATATGCACAACAGTGAGTTGTTCACTAGCGAAATGCTTAACTGACTCATGCTCAATGGAATGTCTTTCAGTATAATTTCGTTCGTACCGCTATGATTCATTACCTAAGTGAACAACAGCGTTTTTTGCTAACCGAATGTTTACTCATCTGACTGCCCAAAAGCAACTCTGTCAAAGTGAATTCTTGCTTACCACAATGTTATCGTGCCTAAGTCCAAGACTGTTTCAATATGACTTCTTGCCTAGCAAAATGCTTACTTTCCTGAGTGCTAAAAAGAATCGCTTCCATTGTGAGCCTTTGGCTACTGAAATGCGCACTTGTCAATATGCACAACAGTGAGTTGTTCACTAGCGAAATGCTTAACTGACTCATGCTCAATGGAATGTCTTTCAGTATAATTTCGTTCGTACCGCTATGATTCATTACCTAAGTGAACAACAGCGTTTTTTGCTAACCGAAATGTTTACTCAATGACTGCCGAAAAGCAACTCTGTCAAAGTGAATTCTTGCATACCACAACGTCCTCGTGCCTAAGTCCAAGACTGTTTCAATATGACTTCTTGCCTAGCAAAATGCTTACTTTTCTGAGTGCTAAAAAGAATGGCTTCCATCGTGAGCCTTTGGCTACTGAAATGCGCACTTGTGAAAATGCACACAAAAGCATGTCTCTCAAAGTGCGTAGTTCACTACTGAAATGCTTAACTGACTCATGCTCAATGGAATATCTTTCAATGTGACTTGCTCAACATCTATATCCTTAATCATGTGACTGTGCAATAGCATGTCTCTCCTCATCGAACTGTTGATTCGTCTGGCTGCCGAAAAGGACATCTCTCAAACTGAGCTCTTGCTCACCGCAATGTTATCGTGCCTAAGTCCAAGACTGTTTCAATATGACTTCTTGCCTAGCAAAATGCTTACTTTTCTGAGTGCTAAAAAGAATCGCTTCCATCGTGAGCCTTTGGCTACTGAAATGCGCACTTGTCAATATGCACAACAGTGAGTTGTTCACTAGCGAAATGCTTAACTGACTCATGCTCAATGGAATGTCTTTCAGTATAATTTCGTTCGTACCGCTATGATTCATTACCTAAGTGAACAACAGCGTTTTTTGCTAACCGAAATGTTTACTCAATGACTGCCGAAAAGCAACTCTGTCAAAGTGAATTCTTGCATACCACAACGTCCTCGTGCCTAAGTCCAAGACTGTTTCAATATGACTTCTTGCCTAGCAAAATGCTTACTTTCTGAGTGCTAAAAAGAATCGCTTCCATCGTGAGCCTTTGGCTACTGAAATGCGCACTTGTCAATATGCACAACAGTGAGTTGTTCACTAAGCGAAATGCTTAACTGACTCATGCTCAATGGAATGTCTTCAGTATAATTTCGTTCGTACCGCTATGATTCATTACCTAAGTGAACAACAGCGTTTTTTGCTAACCGAAATGTTGACTCAATCGACTGCCCGAAAGCAACTCTGTCAAAGTGAATTCTTGCATACCACAATGTTCCTCGTGCCTAAGTCCAAGACTGTTTCAATATGACTTCTTGCCTAGCAAAATGCTTACTTTTCTGAGTGCTAAAAAAGAATCGGCTTCCATCGTGAGCCTTTGGCTACTGAAATGCGCACTTGTAAATGCACACAAAGCATGTCTCTCAAAGTGCGTAGTTCACTAGCGAAATGCTTAACTGACTCATGCTCAATGGAATGTCTTTCAGTATAATTTCGTTCGTACTGCTATGATTCATTACCTAAGTGAACAACAGCGTTTTTTGCCAAATGGAATGTTTACTCATCTGACTGCCCAAAAGCAACTCTGTCAAAGTGAATTCTTGCTTACCACAATGTTATCGTGCCTAGGCCAAGACTGTCTCAATATGACTTCTTGCCTAGCAAAATGCTTACTTTCCTGAGTGCTAAAAAGAATCGCTTCCATTGTGAGCCTTTGGTTACTGAAATGCGCACTTGTGAAAATGCACACCAGTGAGTTGTTCACTAGCGAAATGCTTAACTGACTCATGCTCAATGGAATGTCTTTCAGTATAATTTCGTTCGTACCGCTATGATTCATTACCTAAGTGAACAACAGCGTTTTTTGCCAAATGGAATGTTTACTCAATGACTGCCGAAAAGCAACTTGTCAAAGTGAATTCTTGCATTACCACAATGTTATCGTGCCTAAGTCCAAGACTGTTTCAATATGACTTCTTGCCTAGCAAAATGCTTACTTTCCTGAGTGCTAAAAAGAATCGCTTCCATCGTGAGCCTTTGGCTACTGAAATGCGCACTTGTCAATATGCACAACAGTGAGTTGTTCACTAGCGAAATGCTTAACTGACTCATGCTCAATGGAATGTCTTTCAGTATAATTTCGTTCGTACCGCTATGATTCATTACCTAAGTGAACAACAGCGTTTTTTGCTAACCGAAATGTTTACTCAATGACTGCCCGAAAAGCAACTCTGTCAAAGTGAATTCTTGCATACCACAACGTCCTCGTGCCTAAGTCCAAGACTGTTTCAATATGACTTCTTGCCTAGCAAAATGCTTACTTTTCTGAGTGCTAAAAAAGAATGGCTTCCATCGTGAGCCTTTGGCTACTGAAATGCGCACTTGTGAAAATGCACACAAAGCATGTCTCTCAAAGTGCGTAGTTCACTACTGAAATGCTTAACTGACTCATGCTCAATGGAATATCTTTCAATGTGACTTGCTCAACATCTATATCCTTAATCATGTGACTGTGCAATAGCATGTCTCTCCTCATCGAACTGTTGATTCGTCTGGCTGCCGAAAAGGACATCTCTCAAACTGAGCTCTTGCTCACCGCAATGTTATCGTGCCTAAGTCCAAGACTGTTTCAATATGACTTCTTGCCTAGCAAAATGCTTACTTTCCTGAGTGCTAAAAAAGAATGGCTTCCATCGTGAGCCTTTGGCTACTGAAATGCGCACTTGTCAATATGCACAACAGTGAGTTGTTCACTAGCGAAATGCTTAACTGACTCATGCTCAATGGAATGTCTTTCAGTATAATTTCGTTCGTACCGCTATGATTCATTACCTAAGTGAACAACAGCGTTTTTTGCTAACCGAAATGTTTACTCAATGACTGCCGAAAAGCAACTCTGTCAAAGTGAATTCTTGCATACCACAACGTCCTCGTGCCTAAGTCCAAGACTGTTTCAATATGACTTCTTGCCTAGCAAAATGCTTACTTTTCTGAGTGCTAAAAAGAATCGCTTCCATCGTGAGCCTTTGGCTACTGAAATGCGCACAAAAGCATGTCACTCAAAGTGAGTTGTTCACTAGCGAAATGCTTAACTGACTCATGCTCAATGGAATGTCTTTCAGTATAATTTCGTTCGTACCGCTATGATTCATTACCTAAGTGAACAACAGCGTTTTTTGCTAACCGAATGTTTACTCATCTGACTGCCCAAAAGCAACTCTGTCAAAGTGAATTCTTGCTTACCACAATGTTCTCGTGCCTTAGTCCAAGACTGTCTCAATATGACTTCTTGCCTAGCAAAATGCTTACTTTCCTGAGTGCTAAAAAGAATGGCTTCCATCGTGAGCCTTTGGCTACTGAAATGCGCACTTGTGAAAATGCACACAAAAGCATGTCTCTCAAAGTGAGTTGTTCACTAGCGAAATGCTTAACTGACTCATGCTCAATGGAATGTCTTTCAGTATAATTTCGTTCGTACCGCTATGATTCATTACCTAAGTGAACAACAGCGTTTTTTGCTAACTGGAATGTTTACTCATCTGACTGCCCGAAAAGCAACTCTGTCAAAGTGAATTCTTGCTTACCACAATGTCCTCGTGCCTAAGTCCAAGACTGTTTCAATATGACTTCTTGCCTAGCAAAATGCTTACTTTCCTGAGTGCTAAAAAGAATCGCTTCCATCGTGAGCCTTTGGCTACTGAAATGCGCACTTGTGAAAATGCACACAGTGAGTTGTTCACTAGCGAAATGCTTAACTGACTCATGCTCAATGGAATGTCTTTCAGTATAATTTCGTTCGTACTGCTATGATTCATTACCTAAGTGAACAACAGCGTTTTTTGCCAAATGGAATGTTTACTCATCTGACTGCCCAAAAGCAACTCTGTCAAAGTGAATTCTTGCTTACCACAATGTTCTCGTGCCTAAGTCCAAGACTGTTTCAATATGACTTCTTGCCTAGCAAAATGCTTACTTTTCTGAGTGCTAAAAAAGAATGGCTTCCATCGTGAGCCTTTGGCTACTGAAATGCGCACTTGTGAAAATGCACACAAAAGCATGTCTCTCAAAGTGCGTAGTTCACTACTGAAATGCTTAACTGACTCATGCTCAATGGAATATCTTTCAATGTGACTTGCTCAACATCTATATCCTTAATCATGTGACTGTGCAATAGCATGTCTCTCCTCATCGAACTGTTGATTCGTCTGGCTGCCGAAAAGGACATCTCTCAAACTGAGCTCTTGCTCACCGCAATGTTATCGTGCCTAAGTCCAAGACTGTTTCAATATGACTTCTTGCCTAGCAAAATGCTTACTTTTCTGAGTGCTAAAAAGAATCGCTTCCATCGTGAGCCTTTGGCTACTGAAATGCGCATTTGTCAATATGCACAACAGTGAGTTGTTCACTAGCGAAATGCTTAACTGACTCATGCTCAATGGAATGTCTTTCAGTATAATTTCGTTCGTACTGCTATGATTCATTACCTAAGTGAACAACAGTGTTTTTTTGCTAACCGAAATGTTTACTCATCTGACTGCCCAAAAGCAACTCTGTCAAAGTGAATTCTTGCTTACCACAATGTTCTCGTGCCTTAGTCCAAGACTGTCTCAATATGACTTCTTGCCTAGCAAAATGCTTACTTTCCTGAGTGCTAAAAAGAATCGCTTCCATCGTGAGCCTTTGGCTACTGAAATGCGCACTTGTGAAATATGCACAACAGTGAGTTGTTCACTAGCGAAATGCTTAACTGACTCATGCTCAATGGAATGTCTTTCAGTATAATTTCGTTCGTACCGCTATGATTCATTACCTAAGTGAACAACAGCGTTTTTTGCTAACCGAATGTTTACTCACTGACTGCCGAAAAGCAACTCTGTCAAAGTGAATTCTTGCATACCACAACGTCCTCGTGCCTAAGTCCAAGACTGTTTCAATATGACTTCTTGCCTAGCAAAATGCTTACTTTTCTGAGTGCTAAAAAAGAATGGCTTCCATCGTGAGCCTTTGGCTACTGAAATGCGCACTTGTGAAAATGCACACAAAAGTTTTGTCTCTCAAAGTGAGTTGTTGACTAGCGAAATGCTTACCTGACTAACAGCGCAATAGAATGTCTTTCAATGTGACTTACTCCACATCTATATCCTTAATCATGTGACTGTGCAATAGCATGTCTTCCTCATCGAGCTGTTGATTCATCTGGCTGCCGAAAAGGACATCTCTCAAACTGAGCTCTTGCTCACCGCAATGTTCTCGTGCCTAAGTCCAAGACTGTTTCAATATGACTTCTTGCCTAGCAAAATGCTTACTTTTCTGAGTGCTAAAAAGAATCGCTTCCATCGTGAGCCTTTGGCTACTGAAATGCGCACTTGTCAATATGCACAACAGTGAGTTGTTCACTAGCGAAATGCTTAACTGACTCATGCTCAATGGAATGTCTTTCAGTATAATTTCGTTCGTACCGCTATGATTCATTACCTAAGTGAACAACAGCGTTTTTTGCTAACCGAAATGTTTACTCAATGACTGCCGAAAAGCAACTCTGTCAAAGTGAATTCTTGCTTACCACAATGTTATCGTGCCTAAGTCCAAGACTGTTTCAATATGACTTCTTGCCTAGCAAAATGCTTACTTTTCTGAGTGCTAAAAAGAATCGCTTCCATCGTGAGCCTTTGGCTACTGAAATGCGCACTTGTGAAAATGCACACCAGTGAGTTGTTCACTAGCGAAATGCTTAACTGAGTCATGCTCAATGGAATGTCTTTCAGTATAATTTCGTTCGTACCGCTATGATTCATTACCTAAGTGAACAACAGCGTTTTTTGCCAAATGGAATGTTTACTCATCTGACTGCCCAAAAGCAACTCTGTCAAAGTGAATTCTTGCTTACCACAATGTTATCGTGCCTAAGGCCAAGACTGTTTCAATATGACTTCTTGCCTAGCAAAATGCTTACTTTCCTGAGTGCTAAAAAGAATCGCTTCCATCGTGAGCCTTTGGCTACTGAAATGCGCACTTGTGAAAATGCACACCAGTGAGTTGTTCACTAGCGAAATGCTTAACTGACTCATGCTCAATGGAATGTCTTTCAGTATAATTTCGTTCGTACCGCTATGATTCATTACCTAAGTGAACAACAGCGTTTTTTGCTAACCGAAATGTTTACTCAATGACTGCCGAAAAGCAACTCTGTCAAAGTGAATTCTTGCATACCACAACGTCCTCGTGCCTAAGTCCAAGACTGTTTCAATATGACTTCTTGCCTAGCAAAATGCTTACTTTCCTGAGTGCTAAAAAGAATCGCTTCCATCGTGAGCCTTTGGCTACTGAAATGCGCACTTGTCAATATGCACACCAGTGAGTTGTTCACTAGCGAAATGCTTAACTGACTCATGCTCAATGGAATGTCTTTCAGTATAATTTCGTTCGTACCGCTATGATTCATTACCTAAGTGAACAACAGCGTTTTTTGCCAAATGGAATGTTTACTCATCTGACTGCCCAAAAGCAACTCTGTCAAAGTGAATTCTTGCTTACCACAATGTTCTCGTGCCTTAGTCCAAGACTGTTCAATATGACTTCTTGCCTAGCAAAATGCTTACTTTTCTGAGTGCTAAAAAAGAATCGCTTCCATCGTGAGCCTTTGGCTACTGAAATGCGCACAAAAGCATGTCACTCAAAGTGAGTTGTTCACTAGCGAAATGCTTAACTGACTCATGCTCAATGGAATGTCTTTCAGTATAATTTCGTTCGTACCGCTATGATTCATTACCTAACTGCTCAGCAGCGTCTTTCATCATGAGTTTTTTGCTCAAATGAATGTTTACTCCTCTGGCTGCCGAAAAGGACATCTCTCAAACTGAGCTCTTGCTTACCACAATGTTATCGTGCCTAAGTCCAAGACTGTTTCAATATGACTTCTTGCCTAGCAAAATGCTTACTTTTCTGAGTGCTAAAAAAGAATCGCTTCCATCGTGAGCCTTTGGCTACTGAAATGCGCACTTGTGAAAATGCACACCAAAGTGAGTTGTTCACTAGCGAAATGCTTAACTGACTCATGCTCAATGGAATGTCTTTCAGTATAATTTCGTTCGTACCGCTATGATTCATTACCTAAGTGAACAACAGCGTTTTTTGCCAAATGGAATGTTTACTCATCTGACTGCCGAAAAGCAACTCTGTCAAAGTGAATTCTTGCTTACCACAATGTTCTCGTGCCTAAGTCCAAGACTGTTTCAATATGACTTCTTGCCTAGCAAAATGCTTACTTTTCTGAGTGCTAAAGAAAGAATCGCTTCCATCGTGAGCCTTTGGCTACTGAAATGCGCACAAAAGCATGTCACTCAAAGTGAGTTGTTCACTAGCGAAATGCTTAACTGAGTCATGCTCAATGGAATGTCTTTCAGTATAATTTCGTTCGTACTGCTATGATTCATTACCTAAGTGAACAACAGCGTTTTTTGCTAACCGAAATGTTTACTCAATGACTGCCGAAAAGCAACTCTGTCAAAGTGAATTCTTGCATACCACAACGTCCTCGTGCCTAAGTCCAAGACTGTTTCAATATGACTTCTTGCCTAGCAAAATGCTTACTTTCCTGAGTGCTAAAAAGAATCGCTTCCATCGTGAGCCTTTGGCTACTGAAATGCGCACTTGCGCAATATGCACACAGTGAGTTGTTCACTAGCGAAATGCTTAACTGACTCATGCTCAATGGAATGTCTTTCAGTATAATTTCGTTCGTACCGCTATGATTCATTACCTAAGTGAACAACAGCGTTTTTTGCTAACCGAAATGTTTACTCATCTGACTGCCCAAAAGCAACTCTGTCAAAGTGAATTCTTGCATACCACAACGTCCTCGTGCCTAAGTCCAAGACTGTTTCAATATGACTTCTTGCCTAGCAAAATGCTTACTTTTCTGAGTGCTAAAAAGAATGGCTTCCATCGTGAGCCTTTGGCTACTGAAATGCGCACTTGTGAAAATGCACACAAAAGCATGTCTCTCAAAGTGCGTAGTTCACTACTGAAATGCTTAACTGACTCATGCTCAATGGAATATCTTTCAATGTGACTTGCTCAACATCTATATCCTTAATCATGTGACTGTGCAATAGCATGTCTCTCCTCATCGAACTGTTGATTCGTCTGGCTGCCGAAAAGGACATCTCTCAAACTGAGCTCTTGCTCACCGCAATGTTATCGTGCCTAAGTCCAAGACTGTTTCAATATGACTTCTTGCCTAGCAAAATGCTTACTTTCCTGAGTGCTAAAAAGGATGGCTTCCATCGTGAGCCTTTGGCTACTGAAATGCGCATTTGTCAATATGCACAACAGTGAGTTGTTCACTAGCGAAATGCTTAACTGACTCATGCTCAATGGAATGTCTTTCAGTATAATTTCGTTCGTACCGCTATGATTCATTACCTAAGTGAACAACAGCGTTTTTTGCTAACCGAAATGTTTACTCAATGACTGCCGAAAAGCAACTCTGTCAAAGTGAATTCTTGCATACCACAACGTCCTCGTGCCTAAGTCCAAGACTGTTTCAATATGACTTCTTGCCTAGCAAAATGCTTACTTTTCTGAGTGCTAAAAAGAATCGCTTCCATCGTGAGCCTTTGGCTACTGAAATGCGCACTTGTGCAATATGCACAACAGTGAGTTGTTCACTAGCGAAATGCTTAACTGACTCATGCTCAATGGAATGTCTTTCAGTATAATTTCGTTCGTACCGCTATGATTCATTACCTAAGTGAACAACAGCGTTTTTTGCTAAATGGAATGTTTACTCATCTGACTGCCCAAAAGCAACTCTGTCAAAGTGAATTCTTGCTTACCACAATGTTCTCGTGCCTAAGTCCAAGACTGTTTCAATATGACTTCTTGCCTAGCAAAATGCTTACTTTCCTGAGTGCTAAAAAGAATCGCTTCCATCGTGAGCCTTTGGCTACTGAAATGCGCACTTGTGAAAATGCACACAAAAGTTTTGTCTCTCAAAGTGAGTTGTTGACTAGCGTAATGCTTACCTGACTAACAGCGCAATAGAATGTCTTTCAATGTGACTTACTCCACATCTATATCCTTAATCATGTGACTGTGCAATAGCATGTCTTTCCTCATCGAGCTGTTGATTCATCTGGCTGCCGAAAAGGACATCTCTCAAACTGAGCTCTTGCTCACCGCAATGTTCTCGTGCCTAAGTCCAAGACTGTTTCAATATGACTTCTTGCCTAGCAAAATGCTTACTTTTCTGAGTGCTAAAAAGAATCGCTTCCATCGTGAGCCTTTGGCTACTGAAATGCGCACTTGTCAATATGCACAACAGTGAGTTGTTCACTAGCGAAATGCTTAACTGACTCATGCTCAATGGAATGTCTTTCAGTATAATTTCGTTCGTACCGCTATGATTCATTACCTAAGTGAACAACAGCGTTTTTTGCTAACCGAAATGTTGACTCATCTGACTGCCGAAAAGCAACTCTGTCAAAGTGAATTCTTGCTTACCACAATGTTCTCGTGCCTAAGTCCAAGACTGTCTCAATATGACTTCTTGCCTAGCAAAATGCTTACTTTCCTGAGTGCTAAAAAAGAATTGCTTCCATCGTGAGCCTTTGGCTACTGAAATGCGCACTTGTGAAAATGCACACCAGTGAGTTGTTCACTAGCGAAATGCTTAACTGACTCATGCTCAATGGAATGTCTTTCAGTATAATTTCGTTCGTACCGCTATGATTCATTACCTAAGTGAACAACAGCGTTTTTTGCCAAATGGAATGTTTACTCATCTGACTGCCCAAAAGCAACTCTGTCAAAGTGAATTCTTGCATACCACAATGTCTCGTGCCTAAGCCAAGACTGTTTCAATATGACTTCTTGCCTAGCAAAATGCTTACTTTCCTGAGTGCTAAAAAGAATCGCTTCCATCGTGAGCCTTTGGCTACTGAAATGCGCACTTGTGAATATGCACAACAGTGAGTTGTTCACTAGCGAAATGCTTAACTGACTCATGCTCAATGGAATGTCTTTCAGTATAATTTCGTTCGTACCGCTATGATTCATTACCTAAGTGAACAACAGCGTTTTTTGCTAACCGAAATGTTGACTCATCTGACTGCCCAAAAGCAACTCTGTCAAAGTGAATTCTTGCATACCACAATGTTCTCGTGCCTAAGTCCAAGACTGTTTCAATATGACTTCTTGCCTAGCAAAATGCTTACTTTCCTGAGTGCTAAAAAAGAATGGCTTCCATCGTGAGCCTTTGGCTACTGAAATGCGCACTTGTGAAAATGCACACAAAAGCATGTCTCTCAAAGTGCGTAGTTCACTACTGAAATGCTTAACTGACTCATGCTCAATGGAATATCTTTCAATGTGACTTGCTCAACATCTATATCCTTAATCATGTGACTGTGCAATAGCATGTCTCTCCTCATCGAACTGTTGATTCGTCTGGCTGCCGAAAAGGACATCTCTCAAACTGAGCTCTTGCTTACCACAATGTTCTCGTGCCTAAGTCCAAGACTGTTTCAATATGACTTCTTGCCTAGCAAAATGCTTACTTTTCTGAGTGCTAAAAAGAATCGCTTCCATCGTGAGCCTTTGGCTACTGAAATGCGCACTTGTCAATATGCACAACAGTGAGTTGTTCACTAGCGAAATGCTTAACTGACTCATGCTCAATGGAATGTCTTTCAGTATAATTTCGTTCGTACCGCTATGATTCATTACCTAAGTGAACAACAGCGTTTTTTGCTAACCTGAAATGTTTACTCAATGACTGCCGAAAAGCAACTCTGTCAAAGTGAATTCTTGCATACCACAACTGTCCTCGTGCCTAAGTCCAAGACTGTTTCAATATGACTTCTTGCCTAGCAAAATGCTTACTTTTCCTGAGTGCTAAAAAGAATCGCTTCCATCGTGAGCCTTTGGCTACTGAAATGCGCACTTGTGCAATATGCACAACAGTGAGTTGTTCACTAGCGAAATGCTTAACTGAGTCATGCTCAATGGAATGTCTTTCAGTATAATTTCGTTCGTACCTGCTATGATTCATTACCTAAGTGAACAACAGCGTTTTTTGCTAAATCGAATGTTTACTCATCTGACTGCCCGAAAAGCAACTCTGTCAAAGTGATTCTTGCTTACCACAATGTCTCGTGCCTAAGTCCAGACTGTTCAATATGACTTCTTGCCTAGCAAAATGCTTACTTTCTGAGTGCTAAAGAAAGAATCGCTTCCATCGTGAGCCTTTGGCTACTGAAATGCGCACAAAAGCATGTCACAAAGTGAGTTGTTCACTAGCGAAATGCTTAACTGACTCATGCTCAATGGAATGTCTTTCAGTATAATTTCGTTCGTACTGCTATGATTCATTACCTAAGTGAACAACAGCGTTTTTTGCTAAATGGAATGTTTACTCATCTGACTGCCCAAAAGCAACTCTGTCAAAGTGAATTCTTGCATACCACAATGTTCCTCGTGCCTAAGTCCAAGACTGTTTCAATATGACTTCTTGCCTAGCAAAATGCTTACTTTTCTGAGTGCTAAAAAGAATGGCTTCCATCGTGAGCCTTTGGCTACTGAAATGCGCACTTGTGAAAATGCACACAAAAGCTTTGTCTCTCAAAGTGCGTAGTTCACTACTGAAATGCTTAACTGACTCATGCTCAATGGAATATCTTTCAATGTGACTTGCTCAACATCTATATCCTTAATCATGTGACTGTGCAATAGCATGTCTCTCCTCATCGAACTGTTGATTCGTCTGGCTGCCGAAAAGGACATCTCTCAAACTGAGCTCTTGCTCACCGCAATGTTATCGTGCCTAAGTCCAAGACTGTTTCAATATGACTTCTTGCCTAGCAAAATGCTTACTTTTCTGAGTGCTAAAAAGAATGGCTTCCATCGTGAGCCTTTGGCTACTGAAATGCGCACTTGTCAATATGCACAACAGTGAGTTGTTCACTAGCGAAATGCTTAACTGACTCATGCTCAATGGAATGTCTTTCAGTATAATTTCGTTCGTACCGCTATGATTCATTACCTAAGTGAACAACAGGGTTTTTTGCTAACCGAAATGTTTACTCAATGACTGCCGAAAAGCAACTCTGTCAAAAGTGAATTATTGCATACCACAACGTCCTCGTGCCTAAGTCCAAGACTGTTTCAATATGACTTCTTGCCTAGCAAAATGCTTACTTTTCTGAGTGCTAAAAAGAATGGCTTCCATCGTGAGCCTTTGGCTACTGAAATGCGCACTTGTGAAAATGCACACAAAAGCATGTCTCTCAAAGTGCGTAGTTCACTACTGAAATGCTTAACTGACTCATGCTCAATGGAATATCTTTCAATGTGACTTGCTCAACATCTATATCCTTAATCATGTGACTGTGCAATAGCATGTCTCTCCTCATCGAACTGTTGATTCGTCTGGCTGCCGAAAAGGACATCTCTCAAACTGAGCTCTTGCTACCAGCAATGTTATCGTGCCTAAGTCCAAGACTGTTTCAATATGACTTCTTGCCTAGCAAAATGCTTACTTTCCTGAGTGCTAAAAAGAATCGCTTCCATCGTGAGCCTTTGGCTACTGAAATGCGCACTTGTCAATATGCACAACAGTGAGTTGTTCACTAGCGAAATGCTTAACTGACTCATGCTCAATGGAATGTCTTTCAGTATAATTTCGTTCGTACCGCTATGATTCATTACCTAAGTGAACAACAGCGTTTTTTGCTAAATGGAATGTTTACTCATCTGACTGCCCAAAAGCAACTCTGTCAAAGTGAATTCTTGCATACCACAACGTCCTCGTGCCTAAGTCCAAGACTGTTTCAATATGACTTCTTGCCTAGCAAAATGCTTACTTTCCTGAGTGCTAAAAAGAATCGCTTCCATCGTGAGCCTTTGGCTACTGAAATGCGCACTTGTGAAAATGCACACCAGTGAGTTGTTCACTACTGAAATGCTTAACTGACTCATGCTCAATGGAATATCTTTCAATGTGACTTGCTCAACATCTATATCCTTAATCATGTGACTGTGCAATAGCATGTCTCTCCTCATCGAACTGTTGATTCGTCTGGCTGCCGAAAAGGACATCTCTCAAACTGAGCTCTTGCTCACCGCAATGTTATCGTGCCTAAGTCCAAGACTGTTTCAATATGACTTCTTGCCTAGCAAAATGCTTACTTTTCCTGAGTGCTAAAAAGGATGGCTTCCATCGTGAGCCTTTGGCTACTGAAATGCGCATTTGTCAATATGCACAACAGTGAGTTGTTCACTAGCGAAATGCTTAACTGACTCATGCTCAATGGAATGTCTTTCAGTATAATTTCGTTCGTACCGCTATGATTCATTACCTAAGTGAACAACAGCGTTTTTTGCTAACCGAAATGTTTACTCAATGACTGCCCGAAAAGCAACTCTGTCAAAGTGAATTCTTGCATACCACAATGTCCTCGTGCCTAAGTCCAAGACTGTTTCAATATGACTTCTTGCCTAGCAAAATGCTTACTTTTCTGAGTGCTAAAAAGAATCGCTTCCATCGTGAGCCTTTGGCTACTGAAATGCGCACTTGTCAATATGCACAACAGTGAGTTGTTCACTAGCGAAATGCTTAACTGACTCATGCTCAATGGAATGTCTTTCAGTATAATTTCGTTCGTACCTGCTATGATTCATTACCTAAGTGAACAACAGCGTTTTTTTGCTAACCGAAATGTTTACTCATCTGACTGCCCAAAAGCAACTCTGTCAAAGTGAATTCTTGCTTACCACAATGTTATCGTGCCTTAGTCCAAGACTGTCTCAATATGACTTCTTGCCTAGCAAAATGCTTACTTTTCTGAGTGCTAAAAAGAATCGCTTCCATCGTGAGCCTTTGGCTACTGAAATGCGCACTTGTGAAAATGCACACAAAAGTTTTGTCTCTCAAAGTGAGTTGTTCACTAGCGAAATGCTTAACTGACTCATGCTCAATGGAATGTCTTTCAGTATAATTTCGTTCGTACCGCTATGATTCATTACCTAAGTGAACAACAGCGTTTTTTGCCAAATGGAATGTTTACTCATCTGACTGCCCAAAAGCAACTCTGTCAAAGTGAATTCTTGCATACCACAACGTCCTCGTGCCTAAGCCCAAGACTGTTTCAATATGACTTCTTGCCTAGCAAAATGCTTACTTTCCTGAGTGCTAAAAAAGAATCGCTTCCATCGTGAGCCTTTGGCTACTGAAATGCGCACAAAAGCATGTCACTCAAAGTGAGTTGTTCACTAGCGAAATGCTTAACTGACTCATGCTCAATGGAATGTCTTTCAGTATAATTTCGTTCGTACCGCTATGATTCATTACCTAACTGCTCAGCAGCGTCTTTCATCATGAGTTTTTTTTTTTGCTAACCGAAATGTTTACTCACTGCTGCCGAAAAGGACATCTCTCAAACTGAGCTCTTGCTTACCGCAATGTTCTCGTGCCTAAGTCCAAGACTGTTTCAATATGACTTCTTGCCTAGCAAAATGCTTACTTTTCTGAGTGCTAAAAAAAGAATCGCTTCCATCGTGAGCCTTTGGCTACTGAAATGCGCACTTGTGAAAATGCACAACAGCGAGTCTATCAAAGTGAGTTGTTGACTAGCGTAATGCTTACCTGACTAACAGCGCAATGGAATGTCTTTCAATGTGACTTGCTCAACATCTATATCCTTAATCATGTGACTGTGCAATAGCATGTCTTTCCTCATCGAGCTGTTGATTCGTCTGGCTGCCGAAAAGGACATCTCTCAAACTGACCTCTTGCTTACCGCAATGTTCTCGTGCCTAAGTCCAAGACTGTTTCAATATGACTTCTTGCCTAGCAAAATGCTTACTTTTCTGAGTGCTAAAAAAGAATCGCTTCCATCGTGAGCCTTTGGCTACTGAAATGCGCACTTGTTAAACTGCACACAAAAGCATGTCTCTCAAAGTGCGTAGTTCACTACTTGAATGCTTAACTGACTAACAGCTCAATGGCATGTCTTTCAATGTGACTTGTTACACACTTATATCCTTAATCATGTGACTGTGCAATAGCATGTCTTTCTTGGTGAGTTTTTGTTCATCGAAATGTTTACTTGTCTGGCTACCAATAAGCAAGTCTCTCTATTCTGTCCTCAGTGCATGTCTAACGCTAATCGACAGATAGCTAACAAGCTTCCAGAGAAAGTCAGAGGCTGGAGTAAAGTTGAATGCCTTTACTGTTGTCTTCCTTCTCATGAAAGTACAGTCTTTTTTGTAAAACTAAAACAATACAAAGCGACACTAATTACTAAACATTATTTACATATCATTACATACACACACACACACACACACATTTTCAGAACCGCTTGTCCCTTACGGGGTCACGGGGAACCGGAGCCTACCCGGCAACACAGGGCGTAAGGCCGGAGAGGGAAGGGGACACACCCAGGACGGGACGCCAGTCCGTCACAAGGCACCCCAAGCGGGACTTGAACCCCAGACCCACCGGAGAGTAGGACTGCGGTCCAACCCACTGCGCCACCGCACCCCCTTCATTACATACAAATACCCGTAAATACACAAATAATGTCTACACTATTAACATAACGTAAATATTACATTCACGCTACTATAATTTTTTAAAAACGTAAATGCAACTTACAAGCGATGCTTTCCAAGGCACAAACAAGGAGGGAAGGCGCTGGAGCCGCAAGTGACCGCATGGCACACATCGACTGAAAACACTTCCCGTTTCTTAAACCATATCTACGCCTGTGTCACATGGCGCATCCATCCAATAATGTAACAGTACGAAATAACGTAAAGAATAACGTTACTCTCCTAAATAACCGCTAGGTGGCAGAAACCCAAAACAAATCTAAAAATATCTCACAGAACAGTACACTCTCAAAGTGAGATCTTGCTTACAGCAATGTTATCGTACCGAAGCCCAAGACTGTTTCAATATGACTTCTTGCCTAGCAAAATGCTTACTTGTCTACGTGCTCAAAAGCAACGCTTCCATCGTGAGTCTTTGGCTACTGAAATGCGCACTTGTTAAACTGCACACAAAAGCATGTCTCTGAAAGTGAGTTGTTCGCTACCGAAATGCTTACCTGACTAATAGCTCAACGGAATGTCTTTCAATACAATTTCGTTCGTAACGCTATGATTCATTACCTAACTGCTCAGCAGCGTCTTCCATCATGAGTTTTTTTGCGAACCGTAATGTTTACTCATGTGACTGCCGAAAAGCAACTCTGTCAAAGTGAATTCTTGCTTACTACAATGTTTTCGTGCCTAAGCCCAAGACGGAGTCTTCAATATGACTTCTTGTCTAGTGATGTGCTTACTTTTCTACATGCTCAAAAGCAACGCTTCCATCGTGAGCCTTTGGCTACTGAAATGCGCACACAAAAGCATGTCTCTCAAAGTGAGTTGTTCACTACCGAAATGCTTACCTGACAAACTGCCCAAGGAATGTCTTTCATGTCACTTGTTAAACATCTACATGCTTAATTCTCAGAAAGTGCAACAGCATGTCGTTCCAGATAACTTTTTGGTCTTTCGAATATTTACTCGCCTCACTGCCGAAAAGCAACTCTGTAAAAGTGAATGCTTGCTTACCACAATGTTTTCGTGCCTAAACCCTAGACGGAGTCTTTCAATATGACTTCTTGTCTAGTGAAGTGCTTACTTTTCTGAGTGCTAAAATGCATTGTTTACTACGCGAGCCCTTGGCTACTGAAATGCACACGTCAAAATACAGAACAGCAAGTCTATCAAAGTGAGTTGTTGACTAGTGAAATGCTTACCTTGCAAACTGCCCAAAGGAATGTCTTTTAATGTGACTTGGCACACATCTATATTCTTAGTGATCTGACTGTGCAATAGCATGTCTTTCCTGATAACTTTCATGTCATTCGAATGTTCACTCGTCTGGCTACCGAAAAGGAAGTCTCTCAGAGTGAGAGCTTACAATGTTATCGTGCCGAAGCCCAAGACTGTTTCAGTATGACTTCTTGCCTAGCAAAATGCTTACTTGTCTACGTGCTCAAAAGCAACGCTTCCATCGTGAGCCTTTGGCTACTGAAATATTACATCCCACCAACCCAACGGAATATAGGTGAGTTTATGTTCCTTCGTATCCCCTTAACCTAGATGGCAAGTGTTGCATCGATATTACTAATAGTTAATAATGGGAATAAACAACCAAAAAAAAAAATCACAATTGGACTGGACTGAATAAACATACACACACTTTCTGAACTGTTTATCCCATACGGGGTTGGGGGGAACTGGAGCCTACCAGGCAACACAGGTCATAAGGTCGGAGGGGGAGGGGACACACCCAGGACAGGATGCCAGTCCATCGCAAGTCACCCCGAGCAGGACTCGAACCCCAGACCCACTGGAGAGCTGGACCCGCTCCAATCCACTGCACCACTGCACCCCCCTAGTCCTCAATAAATACATTTTTGCATTTCAGACCTGTGACATCATGTGAGTTCATATTTTGCTCAGTCAATGAGCTGGAGGCTTTGAAGCATCCAGGTTGTCTCCATGGCAACCCGTTTTACTGCAGTGATGCCCAGAAGGTAGAGATTCTCCCTCTGGTCACCTGCCGGGGAGCCTCACATTCACTTACTGGCTGTTTTCTCACACTCTTCTTCACCACTAACATACCAGTTTGCTCTGAAGTGACTTGTTCTTTCAATTTTTAAAGTTTTTTTTCCCACTTCAGCTATACTGGACTGTTAAGATTTTAGCAGGTGCTGTAAGAATTTGTGAACTTTTGGCCAAAATGCCCACCCCTTTTCCCCTTCTGCAAAAATACATCAGTTAACAGGAATGTAACTCCATATTTCAGTATCAAGGCTAAAGTTTGGACAAATATACTTTGTGCGTTTTCTAGGCTGATAAATGATGTGGCAACAGTAAGACCATTGACTTTAGTGTCACATTTCAATGTAAAAAATGAGAATCAGCGGGTTTTGTCAAACAGGACAGGTTGTAGTGGCTGAGGTTTTAATTGACACAGTAGGAGGCAGTGCTCTCTTGGGACCTGCATTTACTCCAGTTTTGCATAGATCCATCCAACTTTCTCCTTAACCAGTTGAGGTAACAGCTCTGACCATTGTCTAAGGTTAAAGCAATTTCTATCTTGATGCTGGCTGCATTTGAACTTGTACCTGTTATAACATAATTAATAAATAATTTCCCTCTTTTTTCTCTTTCGTGCTGCAGTTTGATTTGAACTCATACACACATACTGAAAAAAGGTGTCATATCCTTATGCTCCCTCTCAGTGCCTCAACAAATAATACTCTTCTTATGGGCTTAATCTGCAGCAAAGGAACCCATTGAAAGGGTGCATTTTATCTGCTTAAATGTGTTTTAATAATTGATGGACTCTGCAGAATGAATTGCTTTGCCGATAAGTGACTGAGAAAAGGGCTGGTAGGGTTTCGAGTTTAGGTAGTGGGCAGTTTCGTGGCTAAGCGATTTCATCTGTATTTCATCCAAGTACAGTCATGGAGAGAGGGGCCTAAAAATGGTTATTTCTTAAATTATAGCTTTTGGCTCTGCAGAAGGATGTAAAACAAAAAAGATATCCACAGTAATTACCACGCTAAAAATGGCAGTGTTTGGAACATTTCTGGCATTTCAACACAAAACTTTGCAGGACAGAGCTGAAACTTTACTGCTATCCCCCTAGCGAGATGTGTCCTCCGTAATTCCAGACACAGTCCTAAACCATTGAGAGGAATACCATTCCCCTGGTGTGCTGCCAAGCCCCACGTACAAAAATGCTCCCTAAATCAAAGTGAAATTGGTCTATACAACATCTCAGGAACTAAAGAAATCCTTAGAAATCTAACTGCATGTGTGGATCAATTAATATATACACTCAAATGCCTTGGTGTGATAATTTAATGTGCTTTGTTGCTCGCAGCTGTCATTCACAAGCAAAATTTACCTTTGTAGACGTATAACATGCATGCATGTTTAAAGGTGAACATTAATTCACCTTTGTAGACATTTCCCAGAAACAGGAACTGATAGGACCTGATGCGTATTTCAAATCTGATGTAACAGAAAAAATAAAAAGGACTCAACAAAACATTACACTCAGACAACAAATTTAAACATAGATGTTTAGTAATGTCGGGGGTGCGGTGGCGCAGTGGGTTGGACCACAGTCCTGCTCTCCGGTGGGTCTGGGGTTCGGGTCCCGCTTGGGGTGCCTTGCGACGGACTGGCGTCCCGTCCTGGGTGTGTCCCCTCCCCCTCCAGCCTTACGCCCTGAGTTGCCGGGTTAGGCTCCGGTTCCCCGTGACCCCGTATGGGACAAGCGGTTCTGAAAATGTGTGTGTGTGTGTGTGTGTTTAGTAATGGTGGGGGGTGTGGTGGCGCAGTGGGTTGGACCGCAGTGCTGCTTTCGGCTGGGTCTGGGGTTCAAGTCCCGCTTGGGGTGCCTTGCAACGGATTGGCGTCCCGTCTTGGGTGTGTTCCGGCCTTCCGCCCTGTGTTACTGGGTAGGCTCTGGTTCCCCGTGACCCCGTATGGGACAAGCGGTTCTGAAAATGTGTGTGTGTGGTAATGCAAGTACAAAATGCTAGTGGACATAAAGATTATCTGCTGAACAGGAACTTTACAAGGAAAGGTCCAAGAATGTGTTATTTAACTGGTCAAACAGCACCATTTAGGATGTTATGGTTACCAAGGTCTGACTAATTATAGCTAATGAAAAGAGAAGGAATGGCATCTGCATATGAAGTGACTTTTAATGACAGTTACTTACCCATAAAGAGAAAGGTTTTACTGTGTTGTCTGGGCTGGACCACAGGAAGTGGCTCAGCCAAAGGTTTACCCAATCAAAGTGTTGTGTTCGTAACCTGTTATCCAGCAGAACAAAGGTCTTTGGCTGCGAGTGCAAATGTTCCAGACAGATCACTGCTGTTGGGTCTGTCCTCTCCAGTACACACTTAACACGGTAATTGACAATTACTGCACTCAAAGAGAAATACCGAGTTCCCTACCGAGCACATGAGTTACACCTCCGTGATGTCTGCATAAAGTGTGCTTCCCATCCTTCAAAATGTCATGTGGATGTGGATTTGATCGTGAAAAGTTTATTTCATAAAGTTTGTCATTGGTGTAATTGTTTTATTACTCTGCTTATTGTTAAGAAATAACACACACACACACACACACACACACATTTTCAGAACCGCTCGTCCCTTACGGGGTCACGGGGAACCGGAGCCTACCCGGCAACACAGGGCGTAAGGCCGGAGGGGGAAGGGGACACACCCAGGACAGGACGCCAGTCTGCCGCAAGGCACCCCAAGCGGGACTTGAACCCCAGACCCACCGAAGAGCAGGACTGCGGTCCAACCCACTGCGCCACCGCACCCCCACGCTTAAGAAATAACAATGCTTTATAAACATTTAATGAATCATGGAACACAAGATTCAGTTTTCTTGCTTTATGTTGTGCTCATGTGCGTTAAAGGAAACCTTTCCTTCTGAAAGTGGACCATGAGCAGTTATCTAGTCTTAGGGGTCCTAGATGTACCCAATAAGAGCAATTCTGAATCCCTGATCCCTCTGAAAGTCATTTTAGCACTAATTTCATGACAAGTGCTTTTAAACTCATGCTTTTGACAAATTGTGCTACAGATACATACCTCCTATTTGTTTCCACATATTGACATCACACTGTGTTCAGGTAAGCTAAAATGTTTTGTGAGATGACATAAGTCTGGGTATACATGATACACCTTTGAAAGAATCCATTTTATGGAGCTGACTGTGTGTGAAAGTGAGACTTGTACAGGAGGGAGATCTTACGCATGTGAAGAATCTGTTCTGCAGCTTGTCTGCAAGGCTCTCAGAAGAAACTCTTCCAGCTAGATGGTGTAACTGTGACCATGTGGCTGGAACCTGCACAGGTAATATGTAACAAACTTGTGTCACTTGCTTTTCTGGATTTGTGGTCTTCTAGGTGGATAGACTACACAGGTAGACAAGATCAATAAATGTATTAATCCTGAAGGAAAATGCAAAATGAAATTTGTCTCACCCCAAAAAGTGTCAACTGACAGAAATACATTCACATTGATTCATTTAGCTGACAATTTTCTCAACTCTCACTTGCTCCCCCTGCATCCAGAAGCAGCAGCACTCACCACTTCAATACCTGCTGCCTGTAGAAAGATACGTGAGCAGATGGATATGTAGACACAGGCTGGACAATTGAATGATCAGACATCTAGACGGAGTAGGAGAGGAACCCAGAGGAGCGTGTTATTGCCAGCAGGCTGTTTATCACAGGCAGTTTATGGCGTGGCAGGAAACAGATGGGCATTTATGAATTATGGAAATGTGCAGAGATTAATTAAAGGTGGCACACTTCACTGTGCTGCTGTTGATCTGCCTGAATGTGCAGGTGGGTACTGGAATGTTAAAGGGCAACAGGTGTTGCACCATTATGTGTGCAGGCTGCTGATGGACAGTGCATGATTCAGTCTGGGTATTTGGATTCCCACCTCCCCACCATTCCTGCCCTCATCTATACACTGGAAGAGTTTGAGATGGAGAAATAAAAACGGCTATTCATGTGCCTCTCTTTTTCCAACGGTGCTTGGAGAAAACAAGTTTGTTTTCATGAGAACACATTTTTTCTTACATTTATATTTACATTTATTCATTTAGCAGACACTTTTGTCCATACATCTCAGCAAAAGTACAATTTATTCATTACATTAAGAGAAAGAGACATAACTGCAGGCAAGTGACTCAAGTAAACCTAGTTTGTTGCCTACTACTTGCTGCACCGAGGTTCATCGTTCAAGTAGGTGCATAAAACACAGGATAGACAAATCCTGATACACTCCTACCATTTTTTTTTTTTAATATAGTATTATAAGATACACAAGCAAGCAAAAACAATGCTGGAGTACTGGCTGAATAAAGGCTGTATCTGGTGATGCTCATGAAGTTACAGTGCATGAACATTTACACCGTACGTGAGCTGGAGAGATCTTGCGCGAAATGGGTCCGGAAAAGGTGAGTTTTCAGACCATTCTTCAATGTAGACAGAGTTTCCGTAGTTCTGAGAGAGGGGAGGGTCGTTCCACCACAACGGAGCCAGTACCGAGAACCTCCGTGCTTTACCTTTCGTGCGTGGGACCACCAAACGAGCAGGACTAGACGAGCGAAGGGGTCTAGCGGTTGATCAAGACTTGTAAATAGCTGAGAGCAGTTGCAAGTATTCATTACTTTCTAAATACCTCATTACCTTTATGTTCTTTTGTTGGGGTTTAAACTCAAAGACCCTTTAATGTAATGCGGTGCTGTTTGTAACCTTGAGCTCCGCGTTTCACTCCGTCTTGTTTCCTGCGTGAGTCAATCGGCCTTTGGTCAAGACCGGTAAATAGCTGAGAGCAGTTCTATTGATGCATTTGTAGACAATAACCAGGGTCTTGAATTTGATTTGGGCAGCTATAGGAAGCCAGTGCAGAGAAATGAGAAGAGGAAATACGTGGGAACGCTTTGGCAACTCAAACACAACTCGTGCAGCAGTGTTTTGTAGAAGCTGCAGAGGTTTGATGAGAGTAGCAGGAAGACCACACAGGAGAGAGTTGCAGTAGTCCAGACTGGAAGTCACCATGGCCTGGACAAGTAGTTAGGCAGAGTCAATTGTGAGGTAGGGATGGATCCTACGAATATTATGCAGGATGTATCTGCAGGACCGGGTTGTGGCTTCAATGTGCTGAGCGAAAGACAGACACACGTCGGTTTTAACTCCCAGACTCTTAGCCAAGGAGGTAGGCAAGGTGAGTTGTCCAGTTTGATTGATAGATCGTGACAGGAGGACGGGCCAGCTGGGAGGTAAAGAATCTCTGTTTTGGAGAGGTTGAGTTGGAGGTGGTGATCAGATAGCCACAAAGAGATGTCCGATAGGCAGGCAGCAATGCATGTGGAGATGTCTGACAGACCAGGTGGAAAGGAGTGGAAGAGCTGAGTATCATCAGCATAGCAGTGGTATTTGAATCCATCCTATGACCAGACCGAGGGAGGGGGTGTAGATCGAGAAAAGAAGAGGACCCAATACCGAGCCCTGCAAGACACCAGTTAAGAGAGTCAGAGGAGAAGAATGAGAGCTCTGCCAGACCACTTGATAGGATCTGTCAGATAGGTAGGACTCAAACCATACTTAAAACTCATTATACTGATATGTCTGGTTATTGTTCAGAAACCCCCTAAAGCTTTTAAGAGCTCCTGTGTCTCTGGCATCCAGCAGAAAAGTGGTAGATACATACAAAAGACCTGTGCATTTTTGGTAACTGCTGTGACAAGTGTGCAATATTTCCTAGTCTGAACTTGTGGGGAATACTGTACTTGTTTCTGTTCATGCCATGATGATGATGATTCATTACCACCTGGCAGGCTGCTACTCAGAGGTGCTATAGTGGGAATTTGGGAAACAAGTGCTAGTAGATAATGGACATTTCTTATGGGAAGGTGTGCAGAAATCAAGACTGAACTGTGCTCTTCTGGGTGCAGGGCTGTTACTAGTTGGGTGAATGGTGGTGATGATTCAAGGAGCCAACAACTGGGGGGGGGGCGTGAAAATTCCAGTAATTTTTTTTTTTCACAAGGTCCAGAATTCCTAGCTATCTCTGCTATCCTGCGATTCTTACATTAATTCATTTAGCAGATGCTTTTCTCCAACGTGACGTACATCTCAGAGAATACAATTTGTGCATCACATTAGAGGAGACATAGTTGCAGACGTGTGCTCCTTAAGTAAAGTATTCTTTCCACCATATGTAATAATGTCCATCACACCAGTATCTGCATAAAACTTAGAAGAGATTAATCCTGATCACCTTCCTACAATTTTTTTTGAGATACAAATTTATGTACAATACAGACTGCGTAAAGGATTGATGTAGGCATAATCTTAAAGTTATAGTGTATGTGTTGTATTGTAGCGTCCGGACGGGAGTCCGACACGGACGCGCGTTGCTATTACGTCCAAACACAGACGAAATATATAATGACTTCACGTGCAGTGTGAGGTTAGACGTGTACGGTGAATATTGTAAGACACTCGGTGGAAGTGAAACAAGAAACACGAGACCAGGAAACACACACGGTGTTGGAACTACGGTGAACAGTGAAACGCTAATCTGTGAGTCTGACCGCAACCCTGAGACGTGACGAAATACCGGACAGGAACGATGGACCAGGACTGAAGAACAAGAGGCAGGAACTGACGGGACGGGCACTCGGGACTGGAACATGCACACCTAGGAAACAAACTGAGGGAACAAGAGACTACCAATCGCCAACGAAGCACAAGAGAACTGCTGATTAAGAATCCGCGACTAGTTCTGCTCCGCTGGCTCCTTTTATACCTCCATGTCCTACGAGACTGTGAGGTGATAGGTAAGCGTTAGCTAGCGGCACTGAGTGGCGCCGCCTCTGACCAGGAGGGGCAGTGACCCCGTGGGATGTGACAGTACCCCCCCCTCCAGGGGCGGCTCCAGCCGCAGAACGCCGGCGGGTAGGCGGTCGCCCCCGCCGTCGCGGAGCAGGCCGATCTGGATGACACTCATGGAAGTCCTCAATAAGAGCTGGGTCCAAGATGTCCCGTGCTGGTACCCAAGACTGCTCCTCCGGCCCATAGCCCTCCCAGTCGACCAGATAGTACAGCGTACCCCGTCTCCGTTTGGAGTCCAGGAGGGCCCTGACGGAGTAGGCAGGAGAACCATCCACATCCAACGGTGGAGGTGGAGAGACTGCTGGGCTCTGCAGGGCGGAAACACAATGGGGCTTGAGGCGCGAAACATGAAACGTGGGACAGATACGATAATGCGAGGGCAACTGAAGACGGTAAGAAACCGGGTTGATCCTCTTCAGGATCTTGAAGGGGCCGATGAAACGGGGGGCAAGCTTCCTCGAGGGCAAATGCAGTTTGAGATCCTGGGTGGACAACCATACTCTCTGCCCTGGCTGGTACAATACAGTCCTACGCCTTTTGTCGGCCTTCTCCTTTTGGTTGGATACCACCTCCTGGAGACGGACATGTGCGGATTCCCACACCGACTCACTCCTCTTGTACCAGTCGTCCACAGCTGGCAACCCACTGGTCTCCATCGTCCACGGGAACAGCGGAGGCTGGTAACCGAGCACACACTGGAAAGGAGTTAAGTTTGTGGACGAATGGACCAGGGAGTTCTGGGCGTACTCTGCCCAGGGGAGGTATCTGCTCCAATCCGCTTGATTCTGAGCACAGTAACTCCGCAGGTAACGTCCAACCTCCTGGTTGAGGCGTTCCACTTGCCCATTAGACTGTGGATGATAACCAGAGGAGAGGCTGACTGAGACTCCTAAGCGGGCAAAGAAGGCCTTCCAGACCCTTGAGGTGAACTGGGGTCCCCTGTCCGAGACGACATCCTCTGGCAGGCCATACAGCCGGAAGACATGTTGGAACAGCAGTTCCGTGGTCTCCAGGGCTGTAGGTAGACCTTTCAGAGGAATCAGTCGACAGGCCTTGGAAAAGCGATCTATGACGACCAATATGGTGGTGTTTCCATCAGAACACGGAAGATCAGTAAGGAAGTCCACCGCTATATGGGACCATGGACGGTTGGGAATCGGGAGTGGCTCTAAAAGCCCTGCTGGCAGCTGCCGTGGGACCTTGGCCTGGGCACATGTGGTGCAGGCAAGGACGAAGTCTCGTACGTCCTGTCTCATGGATGGCCACCAGAAGCGTTCAGCGAGAAGCTTCAAGGTTCGGTTGACCCCTGGGTGTCCTGTACTTGGACCATCATGGGCCCAGTGTAGGAGCTCGGACCGAACAGTGGACGGGACGTATTCTTTGTCTTGGGGCTGCTCGTTGGGACCGGGTTCTTGACGTTGGGCTGCTTGGATATCGTCCAATAAAGCCCAACGGATAGGAGCCACAAACTGCGTCGGGGACAAGATGGTGTCTGGTGGGGAGAGCTGAGGCGATACCTCGAACAAACGGGACAGGGCATCGGCCTTGCCGTTCTTGGAGCCAGGACGATAGGTCACCGTGAAACGGAACCTGGTGAAGAACATGGCCCACCGCGCCTGTCTGGAATTGAGCCTCTTTGCCTTCTGCAGATACTCCAGGTTCCGGTGATCAGTTAACACTAAGAATGGGTGCGTAGCCCCCTCTAACCAATGTCTCCACTCTTCTAAGGCCATCTTTATGGCTAAGAGCTCCCTGTTTCCTACATCATAATTCTGTTCAGTAGGCGACATCTTGTGTGAGAAATACGCACATGGATAGAGCTTCAGGGGACTTCCCTGGCGCTGTGAGAGCACTGCCCCTACCCCGGCCTCAGAAGCATCAACTTCCACAATAAAGGGCAGTTTGGGATCAGGGTGCTTCAGGATTGGGGCAGAAGTAAAACGCTTCTTTAGGTCTTCAAAGGCCTGACTCGCCTCAGGAGTCCAGGTCAGGCGCCTAGGGGCTCCTTTTAACAGAGCAGTCAACGGGGCTGCAACGGAACTGAAGTTCCTTATGAAGCGCCTATAGAAATTCGCAAAACCTAGGAACCGTTGCAGGTCCTTTACTGTCTTTGGCTGGGGCCATGACAGAACTGCCGAGACCTTCTGTGGATCCATCGTGACCCCGTTGGGTGTTAGGATGTACCCCAGGAAATCCACAGAGTGCACATGGAACTGGCACTTCTCCCCTTTCACGTACAGCTTATGTGCTGCCAGCTTTTGCAACACCTCCCTGACATGTCCAATATGCTCCTCACGGGACCGAGAAAAGATCAGGATATCATCCAGGTACACTAATACTGAGCGATTAATTAGCTCTCTGAGTACTTCATTAACAAAAGCCTGGAATACGGAAGGTGCATTCGCCAGGCCAAAAGGCATGACCAGGTACTCATAATGGCCGAGGGCGGTGCTAAAAGCGGTCTTCCACTCATCCCCTTCCCTAACGCGAATCAGGTTATATGCGCTCCTAAGGTCCAGTTTCGTAAAGATGGTAGCACCGGAAACCTGTTCGAGGGCCGACGTGATAAGAGGCAAGGGGTGCGGGTACTTCACAGTAATGGCATTTAGCCCCCGATAATCAATACAGGGGCGCAAACCCCCATCCTTTTTCTCAACAAAGAAAAAGCCAGCGGAAGCTGGAGAGGTAGACGGCCGGATGAATCCGGCTTCTAGTGCCTCCGTTATATAAGCCTCCATTGCCTGATGTTCAGGTTGAGAAAGAGGGTATACCCGCCCCCTAGGGGGTGTAGTGCCCGAAAAAAGATCTATAGCACAATCCCAAGGTCTATGAGGAGGCAGTTCTGCAGCCTTGTGTTTGCTAAACACCGCCACTAGATCTGCATACTCCCTTGGAAGCTGCAGGGGCAGATCTGCATTAGGGCTCTCTATGGATGTGGAGTTACAAGACGTCTCCAGGTGTTTGGGACACTGCTGTCCCCAAGACAGCAGTTTCCCCTCACTCCAAGAGATAATAGGGTCATGGGTGCATAACCATGGGTATCCCAAAATAATGGGGTTATCAGGGGACTTAATCAGATAGAACCATATCTGTTCCTTATGGAGTGGCCCTACCTGCATAGTAACGGGCTCTGTGCGCTGCTCTACACGCCCCGACCCGATTGGAGCGCCATCAATAGCTTTAACAGCCAGGGGTTTTGGGCATCGGGCACAGGGCAAGCCCCAGGACGCGGCCATATCATGATCCATGAAATTCCCTGCAGCGCCACTGTCTACCATAGCTTTCGTCTGCTGCTGCTGGAAACCCCAGGAGACTGTAACTGGTAATGTCAACAGGGAGGTATGGAGAGATACATCACTCACCAGTAAGTCGGTCCGTTGGGATCCACGGGGTGGCCGCACTGGGCAGGAAACCTGAACGTGATCCGCAGCTCCACAGTAAAAGCACAAGCGTTGCAGAAAACGGCGCCTCCTTTCCTCCTCTGTCACACGCCCGTTACTGAGTCGTATTATTCCCTGTCTGACGCACTGTTCTTCGAGCCCTGCACAGCTGACAAGGTTGCGTGCTTGAGCCGGCTCACTGTCCACAGGGCTGTAGGGCACCTGCTGCCCTGGCGGCGTCGGGGTCCGGCTGGACCCGGAGTTGCTCCGGTAATCCGGCGAGAACTCCTGAGAGAGTGGTCTTGACAATCGGGGGCTGGATGTCTTCTCCACTGGAGACCAGGAACGCACCTGAAAACTCTTGGTGCTGGGGAAGAACTGTCTCTCTGTCTTTCTGTCTGGGCTAGGGGGTGACTCAGGAGAGTAGGGCCCTGGGAACAGAGAGGCTGGACTGGAGATTGAGTATTCTGTGTAATTCTGGTTTTCACCTCTGCTACCTTGCAAAGCCTCCTGGAAGGGAACGGACAGCTGCTCAGTAGCGCTGATCCCATTGGTCTGCACAGGGCTCGTGGGCTCCGCGCGAGGACCCGAGGAAGCATAAAGACGATCAAAAAGACATGTCCGCCAATCATCATGCGTTTGCGAACTGGTCGGATCGGCGCCCCGCCCACCGTGACTGAGGAGTCGTGTCAACCGCTCCAACTGATCTGTGAGGCGGCTAGCGGCGTTTGCGCAAACCAGGAGTTGTTCTTGGTTCGCCTCTGTCAGATCCGCCAGCTCACGCCATTCCGCTGAAGTCATACTAGCAGGCGGATTCTTTTGTAGCGTCCGGACGGGAGTCCGACACGGACGCGCGTTGCTATTACGTCCAAACACAGACGAAATATATAATGACTTCACGTGCAGTGTGAGGTTAGACGTGTACGGTGAATATTGTAAGACACTCGGTGGAAGTGAAACAAGAAACACGAGACCAGGAAACACACACGGTGTTGGAACTACGGTGAACAGTGAAACGCTAATCTGTGAGTCTGACCGCAACCCTGAGACGTGACGAAATACCGGACAGGAACGATGGACCAGGACTGAAGAACAAGAGGCAGGAACTGACGGGACGGGCACTCGGGACTGGAACATGCACACCTAGGAAACAAACTGAGGGAACAAGAGACTACCAATCGCCAACGAAGCACAAGAGAACTGCTGATTAAGAATCCGCGACTAGTTCTGCTCCGCTGGCTCCTTTTATACCTCCATGTCCTACGAGACTGTGAGGTGATAGGTAAGCGTTAGCTAGCGGCACTGAGTGGCGCCGCCTCTGACCAGGAGGGGCAGTGACCCCGTGGGATGTGACATGTATTTTATTGTTTGTATTTGGTTGTTAACTTGTAATTGCTGATGAATGATTGGCATTGAGTTTAATTGTACAATTTGAAATGCGATTTATAGAACTGCCACTAGATGTCCATACGTTAATTACGTTCCTTGGTTTTTTTTTGCGTAAATGTAAAAGTAGTGAAGAGTGTACTGCCTCAGAGTGTACAAGTGGAGCGACGGATATTTGTTGGTATTTTAATTAAATGTAACGTTTTATTAGAAACCCAGGAGTCGGTCTCGTCATTTGCGAACTTGAAAGGCTGCAACGTGGTTCGTGACAACAACAGTATGAACATTTATACTTTAGATGAACTTAAGAGATCATCAGTGAAGTGAGTCCAGAAGAGGTGAGTTTTCAGACCCTGTTTTTTTAAAGGTGGACAGAGATTCAGCAGTTCTGAGTGAGAGGGGAAGGTCATTCCACCACAACAGTGCCAGAAGAGAGAACCTCCATGCTTTACCTTTTGTGTGTGGGACCACCAAGCAGATAGAAGTAGAAGAGCACCTGTCTTTTATCCACCCAGAGGCTAACCTCTCTGTTTTCTATATCTGTGTCACTTTCTTTCACTAGAACTTCAGACAGTAGGTTGAAATCAACAGGTTTGGATTTAAACAAATTAATATCCTGAGGATGGACTCCAATATTCTCAGAAGACCTCTACTTTAACATCTCCAGCCGCTATGAGTGAATGTGGAAAATCACTGCAAAAGCGTGCTATACCAAAAATTTCACACCAAGTGAAGAAATTAATGGAAGTCATTTATTGTTTGACAGCGAAGTGCCAGAAGATACACAATCTGTTTGCTCCATAATTACTGTGATGATGCTGGTCTATCTGTTCTGTGTGCCTGGTTGTATCGACTCTCTTTGTCAAATAACAGCCAAAAGATGTCTGTGTATATGTGACAGTGACTGAAGGATAGAGATGTGCTACATAAGGTATTGATAGTTACTGAGTACATGCAACTCTGCGAAACAAATTTAAATTTTAAATCTGAGTAAATCATTGTAAATGGTGTACTACAGTACATCTAATGCTGTAAATCATCCTGGACAAATGGGTACACTAAACAAATGTGTAAGTTGTCTGTCATACTCTATATATTGATGGACAGGTAAGAACTACATTAATCCCAAAGAGAATTACACTACAGCAACATACATACAACAATGCGGTGACAATGTTGCACTTCTTGGAAGAGCACAACTGGACCGTTTCATTGCTCAAGGTGCTTTTCTGTTGAGCCAGGATGGTGGATAGAGGGTCAGAATTGTTGACCTTGACTCCTTCTCTGTATTACTTCCTCTAGGGAATCCAAACTAACTCATGGTGTCCAGACAGCCTGAGTGTAAAGGACCCCAGTTGATGTTTAAAACTTGTCTTCCTTTGTGAATACCTTTGCTAAATTTTTCCTTTTGTATTTGTACTTTTATTTTGTCATATAATTGCAATGGCATACGGTCATTATAAGGGGGCTTTTATTTTGACACGGTCTTGTACTCCCAAGAGCCCTGCACTTAGATTTGACGAGTTAGTTCAATGCGGTTGGCGCACAGATATAACTTATCCCAGCTTGTGGTTAGCTGCGTGCTGCAAGAACTAAATAATTTGTTTAATATAAAGGATTCGCAACCCTCCGAAGAGGCACAAGGTTTGTACATGTATATTGTTGTAAATGTTTTCTCTTTTTTTTTTGATGATGTAATTGTATTTATTTTGTCCATGGAAATGAGATGGTTATGTTACGGCTCTGTTTAACATACTCTGATAATATAATATTGCCGAAGGACTGAACGGAAGCTAAATGCTAAACGTTTGTGCTTTTTTTTTTTTTTTACACCAGCTCTTACGTTGGTGGAGGTTATCAATCAAGTTAGTTTCAATAAATCAACTAAACCATCATCAGTCAAGTCTTGGCCATCACTCGGGTGGGTCTGCTACACTGAGTGTTCAGCCTTCCAGATTAGTTTTTCAGGCTGCTGGCACCACCTGCAGAGAGGAAATTGTGCCAGCATGCAACTGTGTAGACAACCAGACCCACTACAACAGACTGGTAGAACATCTGCAGCATCAACCTGCATTTCCCAAAGTACCTGAACATCCTCAGTATGAAAAGGCAGCGCTAGCCCTTCTTGTTCAAAGTCTAAGGGATGCTAGATCTCTCCAGTCTGTTGTCCAAGTGTACCCCTAAGAACTTGTATAAATCCACCACTTCCACTTTATATTCACCGGAATGAGTGAACCCTCAGACTTCCTGAAGTCCACCACCACCATCTGCTTAGACTTTCCAGTGATTAGCTGTTGTTGGTTCAGTTTGTAGCACTTAATGAAATCCTTCACCAAGTGCCTGTAGTCATCCTTCTGTCTGTGCCTGATACACCCAGCTATTGCTGTATCATCAGAAAACCTCAGACAACATGATTTAGTGTTGTAGAGGTGTACAGGGTGAAGAAGAATGGAGCCAAAACTCTTGTATGAGGTGCCCCCTGTGCTGTTCACAGTGCTGTATTACATTTACATTTATTCATTTAGCTCCAAAGCAACGTACATCTCAGAGAAATACAATTTGTCGTTACATTAGGAGAAAGGGAGACGTAGTTGCAGACGTGTGATTCTTAAGTAAAGTTAGTTTGTTTCTTTTCACTTTATGCACCAATGTTCACCGCATACATGAAGGCATACAGTTACATGTACTGCCTAGAAGTCTATAATTCAGGACACTATCCACTATATTGAATGAAGCTTCTCCCCAACAGCCCAGTGTCACTTCTTCAACATTATCATCTTACCACTTGCTTCTGTACAGATACCTCTTCTGGGTTTTTGTTACTGACCAAGATTTGAGTGCATGTTTGCTGTTGACTCTTTGCTTAGAGACACCTCTTTCTTCTGTTTGTTTTGCTGAGGGTTTCTCTTCTACTAGAAGACTGTCTGCCCGGAGGTGTTTTCATTGTATGTTTCCCCTAGAGGTGTGTGCATGTACCATGGACAACGGCACAATGGCAAGGCCGTTTGGACTTGAATCTTCCACCTTCAGGTCCTCCGCCTCAAGCTGAGTTTCTTAAATACTACTGAACCCTGAAGCTGCGTACAAAATTGCACTTGAATAAAATGTGCTGGAAAAGGAACACCTGAAAGTACACATATCAGCTATAGTCTTCTGTCTTTTGACTTTCCAATAATATTTGAAGTCCCAGTTCTTTACCCGTTTTCTCAAACTGACCATACAGTATCTCCTCTGTGTTACTCATTGTCTTTATCATAGTATCTCACTGTCTTCTTAACCCTAGAGTCTTAATAACTTATTGACTCTGTTGCCTGAAGTTTGTTAGATCTTGCCCCTGTTCACAATTTTCTTTTGATCGATTCCAACAATTATGACTAGTTGAGTTGTGCTTTTATATTCTATAAACTCCACTTCAGTATTCCAGCCTGGATTGCCAGTGTCAGAATGTATTTTAGCTTTGTACTATCCTAAAAAAGTTTATTACTAACAGTAATAACAACAACAGTAATAGGCAAAGCTATTAAGGCTACCTTGGTGAAGAAATTTTGGTCTCTGTCATCGGTGAAAGGAAGATGCATTTCATTTGTAAAAATTGTTTTTGGCATTACAGTGTACATGCGAGTATTCAAATGTTTGATGGTGACATTCAGAGGGGTTCTTATGGTCAAATACTTTCCTTTTAAATTTATTAGGCAACTGCTGTATGCATATTTCTTCTCATCTGTCTCTGTCTTATGTTCCATCCAGTATTTTGACAGAAAAGTTTTAGTACTGGAAAGGTATTTGGAAAATTAAAGGAACACTGAAGACAATGAGGCTATTGCAGTTTTTTGTTTTCCAAAGGCCAGAGCTGGCAGCAGAAGTCAGAGAAAACTGATATTTCATGAAAAATTCCTGCTCCTCTGGAGGACAAGAATGAAATGATGGAGCTTTAAAAGCTAGCAGTTTATGAGGCCAAAACTCACTATTGTACATTCGCTCTTGCTGACACTCTGAGCATCTCTCTCTCTGCCTTTCTCGGGTAGTCTGGAAGGGAAAGGGGGAAAAGGGTCACTATGGTAACTGGATAGTTGAATTATAAAGCCTCTTCTGGAAAGGGACTTAATGCCCACAACAAAGGCTGCAGCTAATGTTTGAACATCCCCTTAGGAGTCACACACTTGATCTGATATTGTCCCTGAAAATGTCAGGAGCAAACAACCAACCTCCTCTTTAAAACACTCTACTCTCTTCTTTAAATGCAATTGAAAATAGGAGTCGATGATGCTGATGTATGTGTGCACTCGCCGAGTGATGTAAGCAGCTCTTTTGTGTGTGAGCTTGTGTTTGCCTTCAATAGTCGCTGACCCACCCCTTTTCTCTTCCAAGTAGGGCTGGGCTGCCTTCCCTTTGCAATCTGTCTTCTGAGTTAAGATGGTGTTGTTCGCTGCTGAAGCTTACAGAAATCTGGAAGTTCATCCAGATCAAGTGTATGGGAGGACAGGAGGCATGTGGCCATCTCAGGCTGACAAGTTTAGGCTCCCTTTCCTGATTCTGCTCAATTGGTGCAAGAAGGGTTTTCTCATTGGGGCCTGGATTTTTGGGTAGAGGATGGTTTTCCCCACAGCGCACATGAATGGACTTTGTTAGGAACCAGAGCAGTGTGGGGAAGGGAGAGAGAGACTGAGCATGAGCAAGTGAGTGAGCAAGCCTGCAGGCAGGAGGGAAACCCCCCCCGCCCCACCCCCAAGGATGATGTCACACTCTGCAGCTGGCTCACACGGCTGAGCACAAGTGCTTCAGTGCTGCCCGACCCAGAGAAGAAGAAAGATGCGCAGGTGTGTATCTGCCACTTACCTATCTGCCTGGGACAACAGAGCTTTTCAAAGCTTTTCTTCACTTGCTGTATACTCTTCATCACAGCCTGCATGTTCTTCATCACAGTCTGTTATACTCTTCATCCCACGTTGCATGTTCTGCATCATACCAGTGTACGGTACTCTTACTGCACATTGTTCAGGGGCCATGTCCTCAAGGAGTTTTTTTCGAGGACATCAGAAAATATAGGTGTCTGAAACAAGACAAAGGGAGCAGAGCTTTCATGGACTTTTTTTAGGACATGAAGTGTAGAAAGGAGGACTGAGGGACGAAGTATGCATCTGGACAGGTGGTCAGTGGAAGCATGTGCATTTGTGGAGGAGGTCTGTTGAAGGGAGTGCATCCTCCATTCAGGCGGTCAGCGGAATTTAGATGTACATGTCTTTGCTTGTGGTAAGTGCAGGTGAGGGGTGCAAGTCTTCCCATGTAGTCAGTGGAAGTGAGGTCACCAGAAGGGTATACATCTTTGCAGGTGGTCAGCATTAAAAGAAGATCTCAGCAGAGAGGTACACATCCCCACAGGTTTTCAGTGTCAGCGCAGGTGGTGGGCATGCATGCTGGATTGCCCATGAGTGTTTTTGGCCATGTACAAGATTTATTGCCAGAGACTGAATATGGATTGAGCAACACTGTTCCTAGACATTTTTTGTGTGGCTTTTACTGATATGCAGGTTCTTATCTTCCAGAGACACATAAGATGTCAATATTTAGGTTGTTGCGAATTCTCTGATCTGAATTTGCTATTCTTTGTGCTAGTGTCATTCCTGAGATATGATAAAACCCCTATTCAAAGGTCCAGTTTCTTAACCACTTCCCAGACAGGGGCTTGGGGATGAGATTGCTGCTCTACCTGTTACACAGTGAGTCAGGTTTCACAGCAATTGTGAACCAGTTGTGTTCCCTGCAGCCATTGTCCATCGTCATAGCTTAACCAAGTTTTACACAGCTTTGACAGATTAGTGAGGGGGACCATCACAAAGCCCAAAGTTAATTAAGTTTCTTCTTAAGTCCTCTCTAAATCCATTCTGTGTGCTAGCACTGAGCCGCCATGCTAATGCTAGCACTATGATAAGGGGAGTGGCTTCAGAGGCAGACCAGACGTGAATCTATATGCAATTTGGCTTCCGTTTCCATGTGAGCAACATCTCTAGCTTAACCATTAAGCCAAGCATGGCTTCATTCAGATCCTCAGACTGGAACAAGGAAGCATCTGAAAACAGATCCACATAGACAGATGCGGTCAGGCACTGTACGGATTGTCAGCTGAACTGGTTTGAGAGTGCTCTTTGTTTTGCACTAGTAGGAATTGCTTTCCATTTGAGATGTTTTAAACAAGGTACTGTATCAGTTAAAAATTTGAGAACTCCTGAGGAACCTGGAGTATTTGTATGGGATGAACTGGACAGAAGAATCCAAGAGAATCAATCCACAAGTGTCCTATATCTCTGGGAACCGGTGCAGAAGAGTTGGGAAGACTTGTGGGACCCTTACCTGCTGAAGCCTGTTAACCGAATGCCTCTTCAAAAAAGTTGGTTTCTAGCATGCATGCTCAAACTTTTGACTGGTACTTCTCACTGAGGTGTACGGTGCACCTAGTGCTCTATGGGGTGCCAATCTATCACACTCGTGCCTTATTGTCGGACTGAGTATGTCCTTGTTGTCGCTGCGTCACTTACCTCTCCTTATGTGGTGCTTTCAGTTTTTCTGCTGTTCCCTCTGTCCTTCCACAACATGGCAGTGTTCAGGAAGGATAATCTTAATTTCTGGTGACATTCCTCTATTATTATATATATGTATTATACATATTAAGTTCATCACACGCAGCTCTGTGCCATCTCATGCGCAATCTGTGAGATTTAAGCGGGGGAGCTGGGATTATTTGGTTCTGGATCATTTGTGGGATGATTATTGGCAAATGTAACCGAGTAAGAACGGAGCTTCAGTTATTGCAAGAAATGTATTGCTTTCTTTGTAGTTTAAGAAAACTAAGTTATGATACCTGAGGAGTGACCTGATATGAGACCTAATTTATATACAGTATTGACTTTCTCTACACTCTGCCTTCCATATCCCTTTGAGCTGTTGTTAGGATTAGTTTGATTTTCATTTTGTTGATGCCAGTTGTGTTTCTATTCTTCATCGCACTGTCCTGTCTGCAGAGAAGAAGTATCGCTTATACCTGTAGGTGCCCTGTAGATCCAGTGCTGTGCGCCCATATGCCTCCTCTTGATAGGTCTTCTCCCAAACACTGGCTTTCTCACACACTACAGATGATGCAGTGCTGCGTGGCAGAGCGAGCTACCTGCTGAAGTATCCCAGCACCTGAAAGGGGTTGCTTTTGTGGCCCAAGTCATCAGTCTGGTTTAAAGACCTCTGGCACTGTTCTTCTGGTGGTTAACCAGGACCCAATGGTATCTTCTTAAGAGGATTATTTTTGTGCAGAGACTCTGCCTGACTATCCTTAGAGTTGATATCACACTATTGAAGACCCCTCTTTTCATGCATTAACACTAATTATTTTATTTTTCAGAAGTGGCTATTTCCCTCGCGCTATTTATGTATTTAATTAGAACAGCAGAAGCTTGTTTCCAGAGTAACTATCATTGCTGTCATTTTTAAACTTAATGAGTTCCTCCAGGTCTTCACACAGCTGGGGTGCCACCATAGTCAGGGTCATATGCAGCATCTGCTGCTCTTGTCCACAGCAGTCTGCAGCAAATAGTAGCAATAAAGGACAGTTTTCCCAAGATGCTGAGGAGGATGCTATCATGGTTGGAGCTTCCCTTACTCCTTCAGAAAGACAAGCTATTGTGCTTGGTGGCAGGTGGTTGGTTTGACTGGAACCTGGAGCAAGAAGGTTTTTACCTTTGCTCTCCCAACAATATATGTCGAAACCATAGCTGGAACTGGCAGCTCCAGTAAGGATTTGCATAGTCTTCATTTATACAGTGAGCCTAGAAGGACACCATACAGCAAGCCTGAAGATTGGTGGCAAATGGTGGCCTCCAAAACTATTGACACTGATGGGAAAGATGAAACAAAAAAGCTGTACAAAATAAATACGCTGCTTTTAGAACAAATTCTCTGCACTGAAGAGGGCGGGACATCAGCATAGACCTACAGTTCTGCAACAATTCTGCATAGAGAAATAGTCCAAGATCCCACCCAATATGTTCTCCAACCTAACTAAAAATGATTTAAAAAAAAGACTTTCTACTATTTGTAGCAGAGGAGGCTGTAGTAAATTCTAGAAACAAAGGATTCAATAATCCCCACACAATCTCTTCAAAGAACTGTAGTCGAACAAAAGCTTCAGATTTTAACACTTTTATTTGGTAATGTAGCTGCTTCTCTGCTGTTTATTTTACAGTAGCTTGTTTTGTCCATCTTCATCACTGATGCCAATTCTGGAGGCCACTGTAGCTCTGGAGAGCAGACATGCAGAGTCAACTGGTGCAGAATCTTGGGGGTCTCTTCCAGGACATTCATATGCTTTTATTGTTCAGCTTCAGTCTGCTCCTTCAGCACCAAGGCGGAAGAGGCAACTGTCAGAGTTATTGACCATGTCCGACAAGCATGGCTTGTCTGCCCCGCAGATCCATCCATCAGAGCAGAAAGATGAAGCATCCTGCCAGGTAACAGTGAGGTCTGTGGATCAGTGTGTTTTGCCAGGCGGATGGTGCATCCCACTTCCCAGCTGTGTGTGTCTGGGCTATGACTCTGAAATGTGTGGCTCAGAGCCACACTGAGACTTGGGGCTTTAAGACGCGTGGCTGCACTGAGACTCCAGACTTTTAAATTGATGTTCTCTCAGTGCTCAACAATGTTCCTCCCCCTACAGCCACAGACGCTTTGTTCTCTCATCAAAGGCCTCACTTGAGGTTTTTCTGACACATTCAAAGTGATTTCCTACATGATGGTAAACAACGGAGAGCCATTTTTTTCTTCCAAGCAGCTTTTTTCCTCCAACTGCTTCCTGCAGTTGTGTGCCACAAGCCTTTCTCTCTTTTCTGCTTATTGATGCTGCTTTTCAAACAATCTGCGAGGGATGAGTACATGAAATATTTTCTTTAATTTCTAATGGAGCACTAGCATTTTGGGGGCTTTCATTTGGAATGTATGAAGGTTTTGTTTTCTTTTTTCTTAAATCTGCTTATTCTGATCGCATTGTCAACAGACGTGGTGAGAAAAAAGTAAAATCAGGTGTTGAGGACTGATTATTTTTAAAATATGTGCCCCCCGAGTTGCTATGGACACCTGCGGACCCCTGTTTCCTCTGTACCTTTGTGTTGGTCACAATGACGGACCTCATTAGCACTTTGAAAGCAATGCCAGTGCAAATGAAATGCTTGGCTGGGAGGAGATTTGTGGCTCTCAGTGAGCCTTGTGTCTCAAGCAGAACTAAGGATTTATGCGTTTTAATGCCTTGATCAGTCTGTTTTGATATGGTCTTTTTTGTGATCATCTCCCCATTACAGATCAGGCTCAGCTCACCACCAACACCTCTGCTGTACTTTCCTGGACTGCCTGTTTATGGCACAAATGCGGAGCCCTTGCCTTCTTCCATGGCTCTAGAGACAGGTACTCAACTCTTCCCACTCCCCATTTACTGCACCTTCCAAGGTACCTTGCCTTCCCCACCAGTCAACCTAGAGAATGAAATTTGACTACTGGAGTTCTTCCTAACATCATAGTGAGCTCTGGGGCGTGCTAACAAAGTACCACACCGCCTTGTTAAGATCACGCTGAGCCTGTGGGCTGCAAACTTCAAGGAGTGCCTTGTGAGATGGTGAGACTCCACTGTGAACATCATAGCGAGCTCTGTGCATTGCAACACAAACTGTCAAGCTGTTCTCCCTATTGGCATCATCCATTGTACATATCCTGTAAAGCTCTTTAATGAAGGGGCTTCACTTAAAATGTGAATTAAAGTGGCTTATAAGTTTAGTTTTTAAGTGTAAAGACACACATTCCAGAAACAAACGTGCCAGCACTCGGACACATAAACACAGATGGATGCATGTAGATGAGGAAGACCACCAGACAGGGTGGGATGGAAAATCATGCCCCACCCAGCTGGTGAAGGTTGTTGAATAAAGAGCATATGGAAAGAGAGGGGCTCCTTCCCTCTAATGAGATTTATACTCCTGATCTACTGTAGATCCCTCTCTAGAGAGCTTTACTGACCTTTACAGGGCTTGAAAACTTGTTTCTCTGAACAGTCCCTGACCTGTAGGTTTAGAATAGGCAGCAAACTCTGGCAGATGGTGACTGACACAGGGGTCTAGGATGAGGAAGGACAGAGGAACATAAAGGCATCTCGAAACGCAGGTAATGGACAGCAAAAAGCAAAACCAATTAACAAAATGTAGTGAATTAAGTACTCCAAAGGGATGTTTGTCAAAGTGGTTGCAATTTCAGGATGAATAGTATGAGCTAAGCTTTCAGAGCTTATCCCTAAATTAATATCAGCCTTCACACTAATTTTCTTGAACCAAATGCTTATCTGAAATGACAAATCGAAAATCAAATGCCATTACTGGCCCTCTCAGCCCCGGATCCACACCACTGCCTTTCCACTTCAGAAGTCAGTTGTGATGTTGCAGGTACATTTGTTCCTGGTCATGACTGTTCATCTTTTGCAATACTTTTGCCCCTGAACACCAGGCAGTTAGCAGGTTCTGACTATGTAATGGGGTACAGAAAATCACTGCAGAACAGGAGGTTTTAGGGCACAGGGGAGCTAGAGTGGATAAATAAAAAAAACCATAAAGCAAATGTTCTTATACATTTTTACAGGAAACTGAATATCTATTAGCTTCTTCTTTGCCTCAAGGTGCCATTTCATATGATATACAGCAGTATTTGTGACTAAGACGTTTTTCTTATGTTGGGTGAGTGTGTCCAGGGGTGATACTAATAATATCACAAAGATGCAGCTGTGTGTGAATTCTTAATTCGTAGCCTTATTTTTTTACCGTACAAGGCAGAACTGCTATATGGACTAATATTCTCAAGAATGACACAAAACTTTAGAAAATTATATGCCCCACAAGAAGGACTGCTATTAGAATAGTATCATGCAATGTGTGTTTTGGTTTGTGAGTTTCATCATTTACAGGGGTGTTGCCACTGTCGTTATTGTTAACCTCTAGTTTTCTGATGACTCTGCCCAAGACAACGTGTAATGTTATGTTTCTGCAACAGTGAGGAACTTAGAGTGATTTACCCACTTTCTGCAGAAGGGTATTCTTACTAGAGCAATTTAGGCTGAGTATCTTGCTCAACAACACTGAGGGAAAGGGGGATTTGAACAGAGATGCTCCAAAGTACAACAGCACTGTTATCCACTGGCCTCAATTATAATGGTTATGGAAATGTACAAGTACCTTTTATTCTTTATGTATTCATCCATCTTTTCAGTTGTTTAGCAGCTGCTTCCTTCAGAGTAACCAACTAGTTTACTCATTTGTACAGCTGGATATTTCCCCTTGAGCAATTTAAGCATCCATATAAATATTATGGAGATAGTTAAACTATCCATGGGGGGCGTGGTGGTCCAGCAGGTTTGGCCTATGCCTGCTCTCTGGTGGGTCTGTGGTTCGAGTCCTGCTTGGGGTGCCCTGGGAAGGACTGGCGTGCTGTCCTGGGTGCACCCCCCCTCCGTCCAGCCTTGTGCCCTGTGTTGCCAGGTTCGGCTCCAGCTTGCAGCGACCTCGTTCGGGACAAGCAGTTTCAGTGTGTGTGTGTGTGTGTGTGTGTGTGTGTGTGTGTATGTGTGTATGTGTATGTGTGTGTGTGTGTAAACTATCCATTTACATTTCAGTAGCTTGATAACTGGTGGAAAATGTGTCAACTGTCACATTCTCCTCATTCCATGGAAATGCACTTCTTCTCATCTCTTCCTCACCACTTCCATATAACATGTACTGAAAATTGCAGAAGATGCCTTAGAAAAGGATGCAAGGACTGTGCAGAACCTTCTCCTGTATCACCACCATGTTGCTGCAGCAAAACCAAACATCTGTGCTTCAGTATCTGACGCACAGATTCTAGCTCCAATGTGGTGGAACAACCTCCCTGTCTCACTCAGAACTGCTGAATCTCTGCCCACATTTAAAAAGGGTCTTAAAACTCATCTCTTCCAGACTCCCTTCACCCATGATCTCTTAAGTTCATGCTCTATAACTTTGAGACCATACCTGTCAGACAACGGTTAAACCTTCATGCAGCTACTATATATATATAAAAATTGTTAGGAAGGTGATTAGGAATAATCGATATTCGTATAAACCTTTATGCAGCTACTCGTGTGATACACATTGGTTCATATGGTAGAAAGAAACAAACTGTACATTAGAATCATGCATCTGCATCTAAGCATGTCTTTCCACTAATGTAAAGCACACATTGTATTTTCTATGAGATGTACATCACTTTGGAGAAAAGCATCTGCAAAATGAATACATGTAAATCTAAATGACAAAGTAAGAACATTGGGACATAGCAGCAGTATGAAAAAGAAAGAGGAAAATGCTGAGATTTTCTAATTGATAGATATGTGCTGCTGAACCTGCTGTTACCTCTATCTCCCTCCTTCACCTTTATCTTACTTTCTTTTCAGATTTTTGTGAAAAAATGTGTTCTCAGCTTGATCCAGACTCGTGTTTGTTAATCCCTCAAGTGGAGAACACCTGCTTTGGATTCAAGAGCCTCTACAAACACTCCTCAGGTTTTTGACCTCTACGTAGCTGTCACGAAGGAAAATAGGAATGTGAGTAAAGCACGAGGTAATGCATGTGCTAAAAGCTTTTGAGCTTTTTCCATTGTGCTCCTAATGACACCTTGATCTCCAACATGACCGAAACAGTGGTGCCTTTCATTATACCATAGAGACTGTTCTACATTACATTTTATCTTCAGGCCTGGCATCCACCTCTGAGATGGTGAACTGTTCCACTAAAGGCAGCAGTGGTCTGTACTGTGACAGCTTTTTTTAACCCGACTGTGAATTTTGCTGAAGAAGGTTTGGAGTGAAACTGCACAGCAGTAGAATGAATTTCTTTCACCTGCAGTTCACTTATGACCGACAACTTTAATGAAGCAAGTCTACGTACAATTCTTTTTAAGAGTCAAGAGAGGCCTTATTGTAATTTTAACCATATACAACAGTATACAGTGAAACAAAACAATGTTCCTACAGGTTATAAAACAACACAGTTAGCAACAGAGACTACATAAAGTGCACGTGGGCAAGACTTGTGCAAACATTGCTAGACATTGCAACAATTACTAAAACAAGACAATAATTACTAAAACAGGACAATAGCTCCAGTCTCAGTCCCAGTATTGAGGAGTCTGGCGGCTTGGAGGAAGAAACTGTTACACAGTCTGGCCCTGAGGACCCAAATGCTTCAATACCTTTTGTCAGATGGCAGGAGGGTGAGGAGATTGTGTGAGGGGTGTGTGGGGTCATCCACAATGCTGGTCGCTTCGCAGATGCAACGTGTGGTGTAACTGTCCATGATGGAGGAAAGAGAGACCCCGATCTTCTCAGCTGTCCTCACTATCCACTGCATTAATTCCACATGAATCCATATTCCCCTCATATTCGTAACAAAGAAAGCCTTATAAAGGGGTAACAAATCCTTGTCCCTAACTGGATCTGATCCATACTACTTAATTTGTATGCAAAAGTTTGTGCACCACTGCTCAAGCCAAGTGAAATCAGTTCCTGTGCTGAAGAAATTCTTACCCTTTTAAAATCCTGGGAGGTTGTCTACTCTCAACAGGCAAGGCGTCCACTACATGGCTGACAGAGGGCTTGAAAACAAAAATAACTGCCTCTTACAGAGCAGGGAAGGCTATAAAAAGAAAGCAAAATGCTTCTAGCATGGAGATTAAACTGTCAGAAATATCATTAAGAAATGGTACTTAAGGAGAGCTGTGGGAGCTGAAGGAAGAGCTATAGAACCCAGAAAAATTTGATTGAAATGCTAGAAAACTGTTACAGGTGATAAGCAGAACTCACACATCGCTGGGAAAGGTTTCACTGACACCAGGTCCACAGGTATGTGGTACATCTCTGATGACACTAAAATGGAGCAGTTGTCAGAAGGAAACCTTTCCATCAACCTCAAAAGTCAGTGGCCAGCGCATGAAGTATGTAAAACAATACTGAATAAACCAGAAATTTTCCGGAACAAAGTGGACCGCAAACGATGCATTTTGAGAAAAACACGTAAAAAACATCAGAATAAAATAACAATAATGAACAACACATGATCAGTGTTTGATAGTTCTGCAAGGAACACTTCCAAACTCTGATTTCTGTGGAAAGAGGTGTTGCTAAGTGCTGACATGGTGCCCAAATTTTTACACTTGCCACATTCAGTATTTTATTAAATCTGGTAAATTCAGGAATATTTGCATAAATATGTGTTCAAATCTGTTGCTTGCAGGAACCATGTTAACCTCTTTTCACACAGAGATTCAGCAAAGACACAGTTTAACTAATAGCTTCAAAACTTTTGCATACAAGTGTATATTATGAAAGGCATGAAACCTCAGTAACTCTCCAACAAAGGTTTGCTTTCCTACCTCGGGTTTGGAAAAGTTCTACATTTGAAAAGAAATGGATATAGAAGTGCAGTTCAGAAAAAATCTTGAAAATACAGCTTCTCTGAAACCTCTTGGTCTTTAAAAGCTGAGTTATTTTTCTCAAAGGAGCAATAATGTTAATAAAAAATGTTTTGCATCCAAAGTCAAGTCAATTTTATAAAAATGGTACAGAGCTTCACATAGAAAGGTTTGGAACTGATAATTTTGTGCTGTTCGAAACTTATCAGTGATGTTGATTTATTTTATTTCCTTGTTTGTGCTCAAAGTGCATGAAGGTCCTTGAACGCAAGGATTGTAGTCGTGTACTGAGGAGTCCACTGTTACCACTCTAAAGAGCCCAGATGGAAAGAGCAATGACACTTTGCAATGTATGTCATGTAACGTTATCGAGAGGTTACATGGGGCGGCACGATAGCACAGCAAGTAGTGCTGCTGTCTCACAGTGCCTCGGTGGTGTGAGGGGACATAGGGTTCAGTGCCTCCTCAGTCTGTGTGGAGTTTGTATGTTCTCCCCATGCCTGTGTGGGTTTCCTCCGGGTGCTCTGCTTTCCTCCCATAGTCTAAAGACATGCTGTTCAGGTTTACCCATAGTGTGTGAGTGACAGAGAGAGTGTGTTTCACTGATGTATGGATGATTGACCCATTGTAAGTAGTGTATCTAGCAGTGTAAGTCACCTTGATGAATAAGGTGTGTGGGCTGATACTACATAGAGTTTATTAGAAGTTGCTTTTGGAGAAAAGCATCTGCTAAATAAATAAATGTTTTTGCTGGTGGTTGGTAAACAATATTCAGCTGTACATCTCTCCGCAACTTATCATCAGATGGAGAGCTGCCTAGAAAATATCACCAATGTCATGCATCCTTTTTTTAATTTACTGTTTTCCCAACTGTGGGGGTGCGGTGGCGCAGTGGGTTGGACCGCAGTCCTGCTCTTCGGTGGGTCTGGGGTTCAAGTCCCGCTTGGGGTGCCTTGCGGCAGACTGGCGTCCTGTCCTGGGTGTGTCCCCTTCCCCCTCCGGCCTTACGCCCTGTGTTGCCGGGTAGGCTCCGGTTCCCCGTGACCCCGTAAGGGACGAGCGGTTCTGAAAATGTGTGTGTGTGTGTGTGTGTGTTTTCCCAACTGTTCTCTCATATAAAGTAAAGAATGTCCCGCAACATACATTCTCCTGAAAACGGAATGAGACCCAGGATGACAGGGTGATGAAGAACGTGGTGATACATGGGGACCAAATTACGTTCATTAACTTTTAACTTTATGAACCTGCCTCCTAACAGCACCCGTTTGTCACTGTGGCTGAGATGGACGGGGGAGGGTTTGGAAGACTGATGACATTGATGAAAAGATCAGAGATGCTTCACTGGGTAAATGACCTATAAGTACTCATTTCAAATGGGTGTGCGCTGCATGCACACGCTCACACCCATATACTTGGCCATCGGACAGACGTGTTTTACAGAAGCTGCTACCAACAAATGGTGCTAAGGACAAGCTGTCAATATGTCAGCTTTAATTTGCTTGCTGCCCCAAGAAACACATTGATTCTTTCTATCCCATACGGATATGTAACATCTTCTGGTGGGTAATAGAGATGAAGGGTGCGGCATAGAATGTCTGGTCTTCCATTACCCTGTGGAAGTCCGGTGGTTTCTTGTGTTTATGTGTGTGTGCACACCATGTCTGGATCAGTAATATGGCTCATTTATGTTCACATGGTCAAGGAAATGGCTGGTGGTGTGCAGCAAAGTCCAGTGGTATCCATCCCCCATACGGAGGGCAGTTCTTCCAGATGAGCAGAGCTCCTTTGTCATCTACAGGTCATCCTATTACAACTTTCTTTTGGTCATGATAGGTAAAGTGTCATCCTTCCCGTTATTCACCAGCCCTGAGGTCTCAGGTCCAAGCGAGGGGTTACAAAGCCAGTTTGGCTCATTGAGGAATCACACACATACATATCACACATTGTCTGAAACCGCTTGTCCCAAGCAGGGCTGTGGTGAGCCAGAGCCTAACCCGGCAACACAGGGCATAAGGCTGGAAGGAGAGAAGACACACCCAGGACAGGATGCCAGTCTGTCACAAGGCACCCCAAGCAGGACTCAAACCCCAGACCCACCAGAGAGCAGGCACAGGCCAAACCCACTGCACCACCGCACCCCGTATTGAGGAACCAGTGTCTAAAAATATCACTCAAGCAATTAAGTATGAATCTAATGAGTCGCCTCGGCAAATGAACTGATAATTCCACTCTGATACTCTCTGGGCTTTCCAGATCACTTGCTCATCACATTCTCTGTTTAATTACATTCTGAACCCCCCAGGCCAGCAGCAGCTCAGTTGGAGGTCAATGAGTTTGTGAGGTGGCATCATGCTTAGAAAACTGTACAACAAAAATGAATCTCTGCTTGTGTCACACCAGGCCTGAAGAGTGTTTGCTGTTCCTGGTGGCCTTCCACTTCCAAGAGGTGGTGCTGAACTCAGCAAATAGATATGTGCTGCTGACTTCATAGTTTTTGACTGAGGGAAGCTTCTCTAATAAGTATCCGCAAAACAGGTTGCGAAAAGGGCAATATTCCCTGTAAAGTAATATAGAACAGCTTTTACTTTACTGGAAAAAGTTTGGGAAAGAAGGATTCACATGTAGTATTTGTACTCTTTAAGTATAGCTCTTGTCCTAAAAGAATATTTGCCTAAATTTATTAAAGTCTCGGAGTTAAAGGCTTGTTGCTTTTTTGTCATTGACATTTTACAGGTGCAGAAGTATGGCCAGAAGTCCTTCTGTATGTGCGGGTGGGGGGGGCACAGTCCATGCGTACAAACGCTCGGAGCCTTCATTGATAGGACCGTGCTGAAAATACTCCATCCTTTGTCTCATGTTTATACACCCAAGTCAGATAATTATAATTGATCTCTGCAAATAAAAAAAAATCCTAATGCACAACATGTTAATGATGCACAAAAGAGGCTTTAAAGATTAATGGAGCATTTACTAACTGAATATTTCAGACTGAACTCCACATTTTGCTTTTCCCCCACAGAGTAAAAGGAATCCTGCTGTACACACTGGATTGTGTTTAGTGCTGTGCTCAGTGTGCAGGTGAGCCATGTGCTCTCTCTCTCTCTCTCTCTCTCTCTCTCGCTCTCGCTCTCTCTCTTTCTGACGCTCTTATCCTGTCACAGGGTTCCCTTGCTTTTCCCCAACTTCTTCCAGGTAACGGATTGGATAGACACAACCCATATCCCTGCATGTCTGCCGCTGTGTTCTATGGCTTTTTATTCCTACGTGATGGTAGATGGAGCTCATGTAGGGGTAGAAGCCACTACACACACGGTGAGAGGTCATCGTGAGTGTGCAATGGATGAGGCTGCAGGAAATTTCCTGCTTCAATGTAAGCTAAGTGGATCTTTCTGGACCTCTGTCATACTCCTGAACTTCCCTCAATTTCTTGCTTGATCTCCAGTTGCAGATAGAATCTTTTGATTTTTCTGATCAATCTAATTTCAATAATTGAGTGTCTTCAGCTTGTCTGTTGTGATCTGGAGCCTGTTTTGGAAGCATTGAGCGCAAGGTGGACTAGGGTACACCCTGGATGGGACACCAGTCTATCCACTCACCCATTCACACACTAAGGGCAATATAGTGTCAACAATCCACCTGAACTACATGTTTTTGGACTGCAGGTGGAAACCAGAGCACCCAGAGGAAAACTACACAGACACAAGGAGAACATGGAAACTCCACACAGACTGGGCAAGGATCGAACCCACATCCTTTTGCACCACCCAGAAGCTGTGTGGTGGCAGCACTGCTCACTGCACCACCATGCTCTCCTTGATTTGGCTAATTTAGTCTAACAATAAAAATAAAATACCTAGTAATACCTCAGTTTTCAGCATTTTTCTGCATTATTTTTGTTGTTGTGCACTCTTGCTGTTGTACACAAGCTTGTCGGTTGACCTTGTGATGGTACAGGCCATGGAAATTTATGTATGCACATCATCTCTTTCTCTGTCTCTTGCTCTCTAACCAACACACACACAAGACAGAAGCAGCAGCAGTGGGAGGCCTCAGAGGTATTTGTGTTTATGTAAAAAACTTTTGGAAATGTTCTTAATTAATGGTCTTAATTCATCTATATGCAATATCATTAGATGAGGGCAGGACTCAGGGGGAGAGGGGTTGGGGGATGAAGTAACTGCTGACAAGGGAAGATAAGGCTGGTCAGCTAAAAAGGATGTACCAGGAGACAAGAGGCAACACGAAAAAAAATGATAGGGGGATGGGGTAGTGTGGGATGTGTGGAAGAAGAGGATGAGGGAAGCTGAAGAGAAGAGGAAAGAGAGGCGGAAGCAGAACAGTAAGACGTAAGAGCAAGAGGACAAGGGGTAATAGGAGGAAGTGAAATTCTTTACTCCATAAATAACATACTGTAATTAGCACTGCAATTCTGATACATCCATATATTTAAGCAATTAAGCACATTTCAAAGGATGTTCAGAAAACATTATTCTAAAGGTTATTTTGGGCAAGTGTATACAAGGTGCTGTAAATAATCACTACCTTTATAATAACACTATATTGTATTTTCATAGGGGGCGCGGTGGCGCAGTGGGTTGGACCACAGTCCTACTCTCCAGTGAGTCTGGGGTTCGAGTCCCGCTTGGGGTGCCTTGCGACGGACTGGCGTCCTGTCCTGGGTGTGTCCCCTCCCCCTCTGGCCTTCCGCCCTGTGTTGCCGGGTAGGCTCTGGTTCCCCCGTGACCCCGTATGGGACAAGCGGTTCTGAAAATGTGTGTGTGTGTGTGTGTGTGTGTGTGTGTGTGTGTGTGTGTGTATTTTCATTAAGCAGTGGAGCTATGCTGTTTGTAATTTTCTATGTAATGTAAGGTTCACCAGTGAGCGAACAGGTTTGTAGCTTGTCCCCCACTGATAATATCTGATTGGGTCCATGACGAAACGAACGGAAATCTATATTACAACATACGATCACTTGCATTAATGACTGTCATCAATATTTACAATTGAACATTTGCCTCTTTGATCGCTTAAAATTTTCTTCCACCCGCAGCTTGCGTCCAACTTGCTGTACAGAGAAAAGAAGCCCGAAGTCGTCATCATCATCTTGAGATTTAGAAATTGTGTATTTTTAGTCCCCATAACAATTTCAGTATTCAGCTTGTAATCACTTTCACACTACACCCCTGGCATGGAGCTCTGCTTCATTGAAGTTTGGTTTGTTCTAAATCTCAGCCCCCCCCCCCCCCCCCCCCCCCCCCCCCCCCCCCCTTGAGTCTTTGTTTGGTGGAGGCAGTAGATGAAGAAACAATTATATGCTCACACACTTAATAGAGTTTGTTCAGCATGAAGGGAAAGCCTCCAGAGGACTGCTTTGTCTCAGCTCAAATGTAAACAATACTGGATCAGCTTCTCATTTAAAAACAATTATCCACTCTGAGTAATGAGAGTTGCCATTAGCCTCTCCAGATCTGCTGAGTCGTCGTTCAGCAAAGGTGATGAAGGTCAGCTGCCTTCAAAAGGAATTTTTTCTTTCTGATGACAGATGAACCTTTACATTTATTTATTTAGCAGACACTTTTGTTCAAAGCAACTTCCAATGAACTCTACGTAGTGTTATCAGTCCACACACCTTATTCACCAAGGTGACTTACACTGCTAGATACACTACTTACAAAGGGTCACTCATCTATACATCAGTGGAGCACACTCTCTCTCTGTCACTCACACACTATGGGAGAACCTGAACAGCATGTCTTTGGACTGTGGGAGGAAACCCACACAGACACAGGGAGAACATGCAGATGCCACACAGACTGAGCAGGGATTGAACCCACATCCTTTCACTCACTGTGCCTTGGCATGTTCAAGTGGATCATATGGTCAGGGATGGAGATGACCGAAGAGATCAGCAGCTGGAGCTGAAGAATTCAAGACAGTGGTTCTCAAAGAGTAGTCCACACATCATTTGTGGTCTGCAAATGTGAAGCAAGTGGTTCACAAGCTGACAGTTGTCATATCTGAGCATAGTGATATTGCACTATGGAACATTACTGATTGCTCACATTAAACCCTCACTTACCACATTTGTTTAGTTAAACATACGTCATAATTTTGATGCGGAATTTATGCTCTATGAGTGGTCCATTGCATCTTTTACTTTGGCAAAGTGGACCTCTGTCCAAAACTCTTTGAAAGCTACTGTACCTGGTCATCTCTTGTCTTGTCAAGAGCCTGGTCATCATGATGCCAAATCAGGTTAGTTCTGCTTGATACTGTAGGTGCATGACTCAACTTCCTCTGATAGATCATATCAATGTCAGCAGTGTGTTTAGTGACTTGTCATTTAGCTGTGTGCATGTTAAAGATGTGCAGATGGTCAGTCAGTATGTTAGTCGGACTACAAGGACACACTTCTCTTATGCAAATAAAACTGCGATTAACTAGTAGAATGGTGTAAAAAAAACCTTTTAAGGCATGAAGGTAAATGTAGAGATGAGCATGGTATGAACAACATATTTCTGTGTACCATAGCATTTGTCTTAAGCTACATAATGGACAGCATGGTGGCACAGCGAGTCACGCTGCTGTCTGACGGTGCCTGGGTGGTGCGAGAGGACATGGGTTTGATCCCTGCTCAGTCTGTCTGGAATTTGCATGTTGTATGTCTGGATTTCCTCCTGGTGCTCTTGTTTCCTCCCACTCTACAGAGACATGTTGTTTAGGTTTGTCCATAGTGTGTGAGTGACATAAAGAGTGTGTTCCACTGATGTATAGATGAGTGACCCATCATAAATAGTGCATCTAGCAGTGTAAGTCACCTTGGTGAATAAGGTGTGTGGGATGATAACACTACACAGAGTTTGTTGGATGTCACTTTGGAGAAAAGCATCTGCTAAATAAATAAATGTAATGTAAGATGGTCCTGTCCAGGGTTTAACCTGTTTCATGTCCTTTGCTTCTTGGAAGGCTCTGGAGGATTGTAACAATGCATGGGAAAAGTAGTTATAGGTATTGCATTTGTGGAACCTGCTGTGTCTGACAGGGATGCAGAAGCATAAATGATAAATACACATTTCTCTGTTTTGAGTTAAGCCCGTAAGCCTCACAAACACAGTCAGTCTCTGATGAACAGCAGACACGTGTGCCCCTAGCTGGGTTCTCTGGGTGATTACAGAAGAATTTGTAAAGGGTATTGATCTGGCACATGTTCTTCCAGCAGTGAGTAGGACTGTCTTCTGAGATAAGATGTGTGTTCATCCCTGAGGGGTGAGCTGTAAGGGGTGCACTGCAGTGAGCGCCAAACCCTACATTCAGTCTTTTTGTGATACATAGACAAAAACAGATTGATTTATTATTTCTATTATTACATCATCATTATGTAATAATAATCTTATGCCGGTTTAATAATGCATTAAATACTGCAGTCAGACATCGCAGAGCTGCTTCTGCATCTCTGCACTTGTGACCCAAACCACTATTTGGTGATGAGAAGCAAAGACTTGAATGTATTTGGTATTAATGCATTTTCTTACAGAACCTGTAGGGTACAAAGTAGTCAGTACAGGAACAGATGATTAGTTGCACCTCTGTTTTTACTGTGTACTGGATCATCAGCCTGTTCAGGTGATGCATCTGCAACTTTGCTCTCCACACATCTCCATTCACCACGCTTCCTTGGAACAAAAACCAGCAACAATGCAGCTTTCTAAACTGGCCCTTATTTCTATTTGTTCAATCTAAGCACACACACACACACACACACACACATTTTCAGAACCGCTCGTCCCTTACGGGGTCACGGGGAACCGGAGCCTACCCGGCAACACAGGGCGTAAGGCCGGAGGGGGAAGGGGACACACCCAGGACGGGACGCCAGTCCGCTTTTAATGTTTGGTGAATAATTTGATTTATTTTTGACAGTGTTTATAGCTCCCTCTAGTGGAACAAGAAAGGTTGAAGAAAGAATCTTCACTAAAATTTTTGCTAATACTGGGCAATAGTATTGCTGGTCCACCTGCTTCATTGTTGCTATTACAATACCTAACATGTATGTAATATTAATATAGTGTTTGGAGTGTATTGAATCATGAAATACTGTAAAATGAGATTAGAATCTTAGTTGCTGTACATCCCTAAGACACCTTCAGATGGTGGTTCTTAGAGAGGCAGTTTGCAGGCTTCTTGTTTGCTCTCCCACAGAGCTGAGAAAGCTGTTAACTCTCTGCCTGTCTCCCACTTCTACATAAAGTGTACAGGGCGATGAGTATTTCTGAGACACTTGTGATTGTTCTGCCAAACACTTCTCAAGAGATGACATGAGCACCGAGATGTGCCTGACTCTAGAATCAAGCTGTGGTTACTATGGTTACAAAGTCATCACTGGTAAGTGATCTCGATTTCTCTTGAAGACCGGACAACTGCAGCATAGACTGGACAACATCCAGTGTAATTTCACAGTGTGTGAGAGACAGAGCAGAGATTTGGGAGAAAAGGGTCCTCTTCCGGTTTTTATCATGAGCTGTCAACCTTAACCTTCTGCTGTGGATTCATCTGCAGCCTGGTCATGTTACGATATCAAGTATATCTGAGTGCACTTCAGTGTAAGTGAGATTTCTGCAGCACACTGTCGCAGTCCTCACCCCCACCCGCCATTCACCCAGCTCAACCCACCGCAGGCCTCCTCTCCACTGTGTACCTCACAAGCCTGACATTTACTATACCCCAGTCAGCATAATGGCATAATGCTGTCCCTGCCATGCCAGGAGCTAGACAAGCATTGGGTGACAAAGGAAGGAATGGTCTGTCTCTTTAAGCTACATCACTAGCAGGGGATTGGCTCCCGCTGGCCAATCACAGCACAGCTCAGAGACTCCTCCCCTGCAGTCCCACCAGACACAACGCAGGCATTTCTCCTGCTGTCAGGGAGTTGGGTGTACTTTTGGTACTAGTTGAAAAGGTCAAATTAATCCACAATAATGACCTCCTCCACATATTGTTCATGCGCAAGGTTGAGCTGGCATCTGTAGAAACCCCAGACTTATTCTTTTTCTCAGTTTTTTTTAATAAAATGTTTCCAACCCTTGGACCTGGTCCTGCTCTCCAGTGGGTCTGGGGTTCGAGTCCCGCTTGGGGTGCCTTGCAGCGGACTGGCATCCCGTCCTGGGTGTGTCCCCTCCCCCTCCAGCCTTCCGCCCTGTGTTACCGGGTAGGCTCTGGTTCCCCGCGACCCCGTATGGGACAAGCGATTCCGAAAATGTGTGTGTGTGTGCGTGTGTGTGTGTGTGTTTCCAACCCTAGATTAAGTACTTTTAATGAATCCCAAAGTTACAGTATCTGTCAGCCTTTCATATTGTGCCCTTTAGTTCAATCATTTTTTGCAGAGCAATTATCGGGACAATTTAGATAAAATTATTTATTGTCTAAAAATATCATTTTACTTAATGTGGTTTCCATCAATGATTACAAGTCCTTGAAGGTGTCTCTCACCTCCAAGATTCTTTCTCCCACTTTTGTAGTTGTTACTTGCCTAAATCTGTTAGGGTTAGGGTTAGCTAACCTGTTAACACAGGCAGTCGTTAACTTTCAGCAGAAAAGCAACAGATAGGTATTTCAGCCCAAATGACAAGTGTCTTGATCTGTGTCCTTTTCAGACGAACTGCACCAAGTCCCAGGGAGGGAAAGCTGCAGGCTCCTCACGGTAACAGGGAATTACATATGAGGTAGATCTGGAGCAGTCCCTCTGTTGGCCAGCCAGACACTGAGTATCTTCTGCAAGTTAGTAAGGTCACAGTTAGCTGTGTGTGCTACACAAGTTCACTGGCATTGTAGTCAATCAGCCATCCTATATATTGCTGTACTTGAGCAGGCTAAAAATATAAAACATTCTGCGACTAATATTTATAAACAGTTTTGTAGGTCAGTGTAGGTTGTAGACCTGGAGTCAGCTGAGATGGAACTGTCCTTAGTGTGGACTATACCTGTGACACATGCTTTGCTGAAAGGCCGGCCCATCATCCTGCAGATTTTTTTGTCCTTCCTCCAACATCTGTACATCACAGTTAGAACCAGGCTTAACTGCAGCAGGAAGGTGATCACGGCCAGAAGAATGATGGCCATGCTCACTACAGTAAAAGACACAGGTTATTGCTTCAGAAAATCGAATTGCCTTTGTGCGTTCCTGCTCCAATCTGCAGTTACTGCTGAGATAACTGCCATGTAAGAGCGCCACACCAAATTTTTCCTCTCACCTTTTGACACCTCAGGTCTCATATTTTGAATCCAGGTGTCATCAGAGTTGGTTCCATTCATAGCCACATCCATTTAGATAATCTGTCAGAAAAACAGCACTCACAAAAGGTCTGATTTAAAATGAAGTCTGACAAATGTGAAATGGAAATTTTCCTGATGCCAGAATAAATTGCACAGAATCTAAAATGGGTTTACTGCTGTAAAGAGGACAGAGTCAAAACACAGCAAAGGCAAACAGGTCACGTACAGACAGGGAACAAAGTACTATACATTAAAAAGGTTATGAAATTTTTTTAAAGCTTTCAGCAGACACTAGACCAGTAACTGCTTTCTAGATGCTAAATGTGGCACTTATCAGTCTCAGCAAATTGTTTGTATCATTTATTGGGGCTCAACATTAAGAGTTAAAAATGCGCCCTTGATAGTGTAGTCTGCTGTCTGTGTTGCACTGAGGAGTTTACTCCTGCTTCTGGCATAACCCAAATCTCAGGGTAAGTTTTACAGAAAATATGAAACTGAATGCATGGGTTTTGTTAAAAGAGATAAACGAGGTTGACTATGGCTGGCTCCGTGACAAAGTGAGACTGCTTTGAAATGAAAGCTACTTTTTCTTGAGATTTTCCTGCCATTTGACTAAAACACACACACACACACACACACACACACACACACACACACACACACACACACACACACACACACACACACACACACATTTTCTGAACCGCTTGTCCCATACGGGGTCGCGGGGAACCAGAGCCTACCCGGTAACACAGGGCGTAAGGCCAGAGGGGGAGGGGACACACCCAGGATGGGACGCCAGTCCATCGCAAGGCACCCCAAGTGGGACTCGAACCCCAGACCCACTGGAGAGCAGGACCCGGTCCAACCCACTGCGCCACCACGCCCCCCTTTGACTAAAACAGTGTGAAAGTATTACAAGCAGCAAACAGAACCTGCAGGACAAATCTCCAGCGTCAGAACAGCATCATCAGCAAACACAAACATACCTTCACGTCACACAGCTGGTGAAGGGGAGACCAGAGTGTCATAACGTGTTGCCTAGTGAGAATGCCTTGGCTGCATCAACAACAGGACACTTTGCATAGCCTCTCATTGGTATTCCACAAACCCTCCTTAAAGCGGAGGACTCCCAGGCAGACAAGTGGATACTTATTCTGCAGCTGTACTGCAGAACGATACCACCAAAGAGCAGCTCTTTATAGTCAACTGACAGCCTGGTAAAGAATGAGCCAATAGATAACTTCTCCTTTGTGAACTTTGTTCAGAAGAAACTCACCCTCCTTATTTAACATGTGGTATTTATATACCCAGCATCAAAAATTATGTACTGCTATCATATCAGTTATCTTAATTTTCTAGAGTTAATAGTTCAGTTCTGTGTTAGTTTTATCTTAATTTCCTAGGGTTAATAATTCAGTTCTAGCTGAACTAACAGCATCCATAAAAGCACATTTCCATCCATTTTGATCTTGAGTTTAAAGCTGATTTTATTATTATTATTCACTAGACACCTTTGTCCAAGGTGAGCGACTATGTGAGGTTAGTACAAAGCAAATGTACAAACTCTTAAAATAATAAGTATCTCAGCATGTTCTTCACCCTTACTTCTTTGTAATTGCTTGACTTTATCTATACGTTATTGTTCTTAACTTGTTTATGATGTTCTTTTGTTAAATGATAGTGTCTGATTTTGTCCAGTTCTTGTTTGAGCTTCTATTAGCTACAATCACAATATTTCATCCTGGATTGACTTAAACATTCCGTTTTCTTTCTTCTCATTCATGCAAACATGAAAACTGAATACGTTTTCCCATTGATAGTTCACTTTCAGAACTGTTCTTTATTTTCTGCACTTTGAGCAGAACTGTTTGGACAGTACGCTGGCATGATGGTTAGAGCTGACACTGATCAACTATTAGGTTGTGAGACCTGCGACAGAGTGACATTCTAACCAGAATGTACCTTGAACTCTGTACTTGTCCTGATTACCTCTCAATTGTCACAGTCTTGTTCAAACAACTGGTTTGTGAAAAATAGGATGGACTTACAACAGATTTCTTGACACGCTAACTGGTCAGATTTGAATAGCTTGTGAAAGTAACATTTTTTCATGAAATATGAAAAACATTAGAAATAAGTGCCATGTTTGCTTGTACAGAACATACATTGTGGTAATTCTAAATATTTAGCTGGATTGAATTTTAGATCCGTATGATTTAAGTTAAGGGTATGGGATTGTAATGTGAAGGTTGTTGGTTCAAGTATTGCACCGAACAACAGCTCTAGTACATTGGACCATGGTATTTGAATTGATGAAATATTTGAAAGAAAATTCTAAATTGTATATACGCCAACCAGTCACAACACTAAAGCCACCTGCCTAATATTGTGTAGGCCCCCATCATGCCACCAAAGCAGCTCTGACCCATAGAGGCATAGACTCCACAAGACCTCTGAGGGTGTCCTGTGGTATCTGGCACGAAGACATTAGCAGCAGATCGTTTAAGTCCTGTAAGTTGCGAGGTGGGGCCTCCGTGGATCGAATTTGTTTTTCCAGCACATCCTACAGATGCTTGATCGGATTGAGATCTGGGGAATTTGAAGGGCAAGTCAGCACCTTGAACTTTTTGTCATGTTCCTCAAACTATTCCTGAACATTTTTTGCAGTGTGGTAGGGTGCACTATCCTGCTGAAAGAAGCCACTGCCATCAGGGAATATCGTTGTCATGAAGGGGTGTATGTGGTCTGCAACAATCTTTAGGTAGGTGGTATATGTCAAAGTAACATCCACATGAATGCCAGGACCCAAGGTTTCCCAGCAGAACACTACCCAGGGCATCAGACTGCTTCTGCCGGCTTGCCTTCTTCCCATAGTGCATCCTGCTGCCATCTCTTCCCCATGTAAACAATGCACACACGTTTTCTAAAAGAAAACGTGATTCATCAGACTATGCCACCTTCTTCCATTGGTCCATGGTCCCGTTTTGATGCTCACGTGCCCATTGTAGGTGCTTTCGGCGGTGGACGGGGTCAGCATGGGCACTCTGACGGTTCTGCAGCTACGCAGCAAGCTGCTATGCACTGTGTGTTCTGATACCTTTCTATCATGGCCAGCATTAAGGGTTTCTACAATTTGTGCTACAGTAGCAGTAGTACACTTCTGTGGGATCGGACCAGACGGGCTAGCCTTCACTCCCCATGCTCATCAATGAGCTTTGGGCCCCCGTGACCCTGTTGCCAGTCACCGGTTGTCCTACCTTGGACCACTTTTGGTAGGTACTAACCACTGCATACTCGGAACACCCCACAAGACCTGCCATTTTGGAGATGCTCTGACTCAGTGGTCTAGCCATCACAATTTGGCCCTTGTCAAAGTTGCGCAGACCCTTACACTTGCCCATTTTTGCTGCAGGTGCTGTTGTAACGAGATAGTCAATGTTATTCAGTTCACCTGTCAGTGGTTTTAATGTTGTGGCTGACCAGTGTATGGTCTGTAGGTCACTTTGGAAAAAAATGTTAGCTAAGTAATACACACACTGGCTGAAACTGCTTGTCCCAAGCAGGGTCATGGAAAAGCAGAGCCCAACCCAGCAGCACAGGGCACAAGGCTGGAGGGGGACACACCCAGGACAGGACATTAGTCCATCACAAGGCACCCCAAGCAGGACTTGAACCCCAGACCTACGAGGCCCCAGCCAAACCCACTGCACCACCACACCTCCATAGCCAAGTAATAAAGAAATAAAAACTAGACACTTCTGAACTCATATAGCTACTTAACACTGCATTAGAATTTACAAATATACATGTGTTCTTGATGAACACAAAAGCAAATGTTCATTGTATGATGATGGGGAGATGGTGAGTGAAGTGTGCACTACAGACCCAGAGCAAGAACTTTCAACGGTTAGTGCAAGATTACGGTGGAGCTTCAGCATACTGGCCAGGGTGTTTGGACAGGGAGATTAACAGCAGCCTCGCCTCCATTTACTGAACTGTTATCAGCAACATGCTGGTCTCAGCCCCGGTGCCATGGTAACGCAGCAGCACACTGTGTCCCCCGTCTGTTTAACTGTTACCAGCACGGAAGACACCGGCAAGTCTTCTATTTGTGTCCTCAATACTCCAACATGAGTGAACAAAATAAAAACCTGCAGAAAAATCCAACGTTATTCCCTTGCAGACAAAAACTGTACCAGTTGTTAAATGCTTTTTAAAGAAACTGCACTTTTGATTTAACATTCCCGTCCTCTCGAAAGTATTGCTGCTCTGAGGAATCAGAGATGTGCTAATTAAATTCTATTACTTGAGATGGAATACAGGCTGCAGCTGCCCTATGGGAAAGATCCATACCGAAGCAGTAAATCTATAGCATGACGAAGGTGCAGGGGTGTAGCTAGCAATTCCAGGCCACCTGTAAGAATATTGTTTTAAGCATTCTCTTAAAAAAATTAATTCAAAAATTTTTGTGGACCTCTCCAGGTGTGGAACCTAAGAGTCATCGCCACCATCCACCCCACTACTAAAGGCCTGGGGGGGGGGGGGGCATCCCCTACAGTGTTCAAGCAAGCCTAATTTACCCCCCTCATATCTGCGAATAACTGCACCAAGCACTATTGCTAATATTTGCTATCTCCACAGTACCCGGTCATCTTGTTACACTGATGGGTAAATTCTTTACACCTATTGTGTTCAGCTCAATACAGCCCAAGCCCCCTCCTCCTCTTGTGTAGACTGGCACCCAGATTGAAAATGTGTAGAAACTTCAGTATTTTCAGAGAAGGACTGATTGTGCAAGACGGCGTAAGCCAGCGCCCGCAGCAAACACGCCCCTTGACCTTTCTGTGTTTCGACATTTTTTTTTTTTTTTTGAGGTCCCTGTTCATGATCCTCAGGGAGAGACACCTTCGTGCACTTACCATGTAGAGTGAAAGCAGCACAAAACAATGTTCTCAGTCCGCTAATGAAGCACCACATCGAACTAATCGCTCGTAGTTGTCAATTTTCTCTTCTCTCTAGCACCTAAGAGTATTCAGTCCTGCCACTATCTGATTTTTGGAAAATTATTACAAATTTACAAGTTACAATGAAAACAAAACATTATTTTCAGTCACTGCAAGCTGATACCGAAGTCAAGAACTGAATCCGAGAGTAATCAAAATTCAAGTAGTAAATCGCCTGTGTAACGGCATTTTTACTCTAATTGTGCATGTGTATTACGTATACTACGCATTTTTACCGTGCCTAAAATTTAAATGTGCCCCAACGATAACGAAAAATAAGGTCAATAAATATTTAAGGAGAAGCTTAGGTAGAACAACAGGCGTTTCTCTGAAACTTGTGAAACAAGAGTGACATGGCTCGCGCAGCGCCGAGAAGCTTCGCCACGCACAGGGTTTTTACTTTCACATTGTGTAAAGTAACTAAGCGCGACAAAAAGGAAGGACTAGGTAAAACCGCTGCATCTCCACCACGGAAGTTACTAAGGTCCAGTATCATAGACAGCTGGGACATGAGCATATTTGTCCACAACATCCCTTTATGACTTGGGTTTAGGATTTCTGACGTATAACGCTAACAGCTGCTCCCTCTGTCTTCTCTCTCTCTGTAGGAACTGATTTTCTCTTTCTCTCTCTCTCTCTGTGTAAGAGCCGATTTGTCGCTCTCTCTCCCTGTAAAAGCTGCTCCGTGTGTGTCTCTGGTCCCCAGAAACCTCCTCCTATGTGGTCTGCGCTCCGCTTCGGTCCGTGTCCGGGTGAGCAGGTCTCGAGATAGGCGCGTTCCTGCGCCGCTCCGTTTTCTGGCCGTGCTGGTGTTTACTCCGGGTTGGAAATCTATGTGTTGCGTTCGAGGCCGAATGGATCTCTTTTGAAACCAAACACAGTGCACGAAAAAGAAGGGGGGGAAACTAACTTTGGGGAATTGATCGCAGGAAAGTAAGGTTTGCATCTTTATCTCCTCTTCATCTGTTGACATGGTCGGCTGATGGGTGTTCCGGGGTTATCGTTTTCCTCTTTGAACTGCGGCGTGATTCTATTTATCAGTGTGTCTTAAAAATATAAAACACGTGTAAGTGCTTTTGTAATCTATGTAAAATAAAAGTAAGACAAAAACTGGCAGTTCTTGATGGACTTTACTGCAGATAAAATGGATAAATGGGGCAAGAACAAGTTTTAATGTCTCCCAATATTTCTGTATAACCTCTGACTGAATATTAGAGTATTATTGTTAATATTTTTCATCTCCCAGTACCTGACAAGTTGTTACAGCACTCATATGGAAGGCTCTAGAATTTTCTGTGTTGGTTCTAGGTTCCCCACAGCTGACTGACTGAGCTCCAGCTGGCAGACTGTGAGGGCAGTTGTACCATGGTGTGGGCTCAGCCACAAGGGGGGTCTCCCCACTGGGGTGCATGTGGAGGCAGAATCTGTCTCTTTATGCTGTTGGCCATTGGGCTGCTGTGTTGCGTGTGCTTGGTGTGTTCCGTGCCGCAGGGCTGTCCAAGACCTTGTCTGTGTGCCGGAGATATGGTGGTCTGCAGCAACCAGAACCTCTCCACCATACCAGACCACAGCTTGGCCTTTGCCTCCAGGCTGGACCTTAGCTACAACCAGATTGCTGGTCTTGCCCCAGACTGGACCCTGGACCGTCTGGACAAACTGGACGCGCTGATTCTTCACCACAACGCCATCAGCTACATATCGCCAAAGGCTCTGAGTAGGGTACCACATGTGAGGTATCTGGACCTGTCCACCAACAGAGTGAGGACCGTGAGCAAATCCACATTCAGTGACGTGAAGCACCTGGAAGTTCTGCTGCTGTTTAACAACCAAATCACTACAATAAGCCCACAGGCTTTTAGTGGACTTCATAGCCTGCAGAGAATATACTTGAGCTGGAACATGCTCTCTGAATTTCCATCTGGGCTTCTGGTGGGAAAACGCAAGCTTCCCCAGCTGGGATTCTTGGACCTGTCCTACAACCTGCTCACACAGGTGCCTGTACTAGAGATACTGTCTTTACCAGCATGGCAGCAGGCTGGAATATATCTTCATGGAAACCTGTTAGCATGTGGCTGTGCGTTGCACACAATGCTTCAGCACTGGTCCCAGAAGCAATTCCGTTCAGTGACTGACTTCAGAAGTGATTACACATGTCTCCTTCCTGGAGTCAGCAGGTCTTTGAGCGTGTTCTCTATGCCAGCAGGATTCATGAACTGTTCAGGTAGTGCAGTGGAAGCCTCCTTGGTCTCCGGCCATCGCGTGTTGGAAGTTCACGTAGGAGAAGCCATTGTGTTGCACTGTGAGAGTGCTCCGCCCCGTGATGTACACACCACCCTGCTATGGGTCACACCTGCTCAGCATGTGTTGCGGCCCGGCGTCCACACAGGGGCACTGCATGTCTTTCCCAATGGCACCCTTGAGCTCTACAAGGCTCGCCCTGAGGACTCTGGGATCTATACCTGCATCGTTGTCAGCCCAGGGAACAACCTGAGCCAGAGCATTGAGGTGTCTGTTAGGGTGGGAAACTTGAGCAGTGATCGGTCCAGCCAGAGTTTCAGCACAGCTCTCACCACTTTAGGGTCCTGTGGGGTGAGCCTAGTGCTAGTTCTGCTCTACCTGTACCTGACGCCATGCCGCTGCTCGTTTCGAACCAAGAATGCTTCAAAACCATATGGAGACCACGCCACCATGTTGAGTGATGCAAACTGTGGTTATAAAAGTGATGTCAGCTGCAAGTGGAGGGATGATGCTCAATGTCCAGGGGAGGATGATCCTCACTGCAATGGGAAAGACGATGCCCTCTGTGAGTGGAACAATGGCACACACTGTGAGGGAAAGGCTGGCGGTGTGAAGAAGGTTGTGTTCCTAGAGCCTGACCACGAGTATGAGCATGAGTCTGACTGTGAGCATGTCCAGAACAACCATATGTCTGGAGGTGGACCATGGGGCAGATCCCAAGGGAGCATCCTGAAGAACAGCAATGCCCAGGCCTCCTCCTCCACAGCAACAATGGACTCACTTGCTGCTTAACTTACTCAGCAGTTGTGGGTGGTTCTAGGTACAACCATGGAACTAGTTTCACGTTTGATGGCTATTTTCATGTATTGTATTCCTAAGTGTGATCGTGTTTGTGGTCATTCACTATAGGTTCAATTCACACATTTTATTTCTTATTGAAAGGAGCATATAACTGTCTTTATTGTAGCTTTTATGACTCGTAGAAGAAACATGTGGAAGCAGTTAGTGCCCCAAAAGGGAACAAATGTATCCTTACTGAAGTACCAAAGCCAACCCTTGCACTCATAATACTTGCAGAATAAAAGAACCCCTTGGGTCGAATGTTAACTGTTGCAAAACAAAAATTGTTAGAATATGATACGAGGTACGTTATTTGTCGACATGGGATGGCAAAACGTTGTGACCAAGAGGTTTCTGTGTTCTGTTCATATGCACATTGTTGACACATGTTCTTTGTTTTGAGGACTGTTTTTTGTATCAGTTTCTATGTATACTGTACAACACGGAGGACTTGCAACTTGCCTTACGTCTTCTTTTTGGGTCAGCATTTTGTGTACTCTCTTTTACTGATGAAATTAAGCTTCATCTATTTTCCATATCTGCTGAAAACTGAAAGCATGTCACGGTTCATTGAGTTTTGTACATCTGCAAACACTGTTATGTTAAACTACTTGTGGTGATGTAACTATGTTTGATACAATGTCCTGCACAGATCACAGTGTCAGGCCCTGGCTTAATGTCCTGCCCCAGTCAGAGGAACAGGCGCCGCTTTGGGTGACTAACAGGTGTTTGGGGGTTGCCCCTGAGGGTCACCTGTCAGTCAACATCTGATTCCTGAAGGACAAATTTAACCCTGGGATGGACTGGGGGAGACCATGGCCCCTGTTTAAAAGCAGAGCTAGACACATGATATGATCATGACTGAACCCACTGACATCTGTCATCAATTAAAAAAAAATCTCTTGAATGATAGAATTACATCATACACATGTTTAACTTATTTTTCTGCAAATAATCTGAGCCCAAGATTTATAATGGCTTTGCTTCTTTAATACACACACACACACACACACACATTTTCAGAACCGCTTGTCTTTAATTATTATTAAGAAACATTTGAGCTCAAAAGACAGCAGAGGAGTAGAGGTTTTGCTGTTAGATATTCTCATGCTATACATTTTGTTTGCAGTTACACATTCAAAACCCACAACTGACAGCAGAGCCTACTGGTTTTGAGGTATTCATCTTTGTGTAACTGTGTAATGATGGTAATGGAGCTGTGAGGCTTTAACCACAGCCACCATCCTGTTTCCATACAGTATCAAATTCTTAAAAAAACCTTAATTGTCTCCTTTGGAGAACTGTGTATTCAACCAGAGTAAAAGAGGATGCCTTCACAGCTTTGGGTGGGTAAAGAAACACAGCCTGCTTCAAGGGGCCAAGGAAAGAAATAATTTGTTGTATTTCAATATTTATGAATGAATATCAAAAACGTCTGGTTAACCTGAGTCCTTTAACATGATGAAGAATTACAGCATGGACCTTTCTATGTAATTAATTATGTTCCATTGTGTGCAGTAAGAAAATATGATAACTGAGGAAGAAACTTTTCCAATAATTTATGGATGCATTTTATGAAGTATTTATTTACTGAGATACTATAAATGTATTTAACAGTAGTGGCTATCACATTAATAGTCAGTTGATTATTCTAGAGAGGGACTGAAACTTGTGTTTCTGTGACTCCTGAGCTGAGTGATGGGAAATTAGAAAATTAGAAAGTCTCTTCACAAAAACACCGGCATAACAACAGTAATGACTTCTATTTCAAACCGAATATTGTCCATGCTGAAGAAGAAATGAGGCTTGAGAAGTGTGCAAAGAACAAAACACATACAAGCTGTTGATACATTTATGGATTCTGTGCATATTGCTGTCGTGTCCTTGAACAAATCTGTAACTAGTGGAAAAACAAAGTAATCAAAAAAATCACTCTCTCACACACACACACACACACACACACACACACACACACACACACACACACACACACACACACACACACACACACACACACACACACACACACACACACACACACACACACACACACACACACACACACACACACTTTCAGAACCGCTTGTCCCATACGGGGTCACGGGGAACCGGAGCCTACCCGGTAACACAGGGCGTAAGGCCGGAGGGGGAAGGGACACACCCAGGACAGGACGCCAGTCCGTCACAAGGCACCCCAAGCGGGACTCGAACCCCAGACCCACTGAAGAGCAGGACCAGGTCCAACCCACTGCGCCACTGCACCACTGCACCCCTGTTCAAAAAAATCAAATATGGTAAAATATAAAAAATGTTCTCTATTAAAACCATACTGTCCTGCCAAAGAGTGACAAGTGACAAAATATAGCTGTTTATGAATAACCTACTTTGTTTAGCAACACTGGCATTGTTTGATCAATTATTTCCAGAGTTTTTGAGTGATTCCACTGTACTACAGTACAACACTGTGTACACTGGAGACTGTACAATATTCAGTAGGTGTAAGTAACAGAATTTAGGTGAGACTAATCATTTTATTTGCACTTCAGCCAAAACTGCTCACAGTACTGTGCAACAGGCCACTAGTTTGCCAGGCAGTAGAATAGGCAGCTGAGATGATTATCCAGAAAACATCACAATCTGTGAGTGAATTCAACAATCTAACTTAATATAGGAGTAGCTAATACTAAAGCTTCACTTGTCATATCAAGATCTGACTAAACTTTGCCACTGTTTTCCCAGTTGTAGAGGTTCTTCATGTACAAGGGCATATATGTGGTGCAGGAACCCAGCCAATGTAATCATGATATATCTAATCTCTTTCTCTGCTTCCTCTGTGTTTGGCATTTCAGAAGGTCTTCTCTTATCACAAGGTGTGGTTCCAAACAGCAAGCTGATGACCAGCCGGACTCCCCTTTGAAGACTCACCGGCAGCTCCTTCATCTCTTCTACTTGCACTGCTGAAGATGTTTACATGCTGAAATTCATATAAATAGCAATACATATGTGGAAAATGAAAATAGAACTTAGAATTAAGAAAAGGAATTTTGCCAGCTGTTAAAAATTTTGTTCTGGTCATTTTTATTTGATAACTTTGATTTCAATTAACTGCAAACTGAAAATGCTTTGTGTTAATACTTGGCTTTATTTTTTCAACCTGCTCTGTGTGTGTGTAATTTTCACAGGAATCCTGGATTTATTCTTCCGTTTTTCCCCCAAATTTTCAGCCCGTTAATTGACTCTTCATTCATTTATTAAGTTTACAGCTCTCATTCTCCATAATCTTGTTTGCCAATCGCATAATAATACCTGAAACTAGATGGTCGAGTGTAGCAGCAGGGATACTTCCCGTGAAGCGCTGCGATTATGAGCTCCCACCCACTGTACACACGCGTGGGTCTCGAGCGCGAGCTCTTGCGCTGACTGTACTGGTCCCGCGCAGTTCAAGTGCCGTCGAAGAGGCGCTCAAGACCATATGGTGGAAATTTCCGCAGAGCAGCGGGTGCGATTAAATGGGCATTGTCGGTGCACATGGTCCACGGCACCGCGCTCCTCTTCGGGTCCCGGTCCTACGAGGTGAGTCCGCTGGAACTGCGCCTCTGTCTGTCACATTTTTATTTATTTATTTCTTTATTTCTTTATTTATTTATTTTATATACATACTAATACTGTGTGTCCAGTGTTCTCTGGTGTGCAACTCGATACTAATGTGAGCAAAACTCAAAAATAATAGCAGCGCAGAAAAAAGTGATTCATTTTGCACTCAAATAGACAATATCCGGGGTGCGGTGGCGCAGTGGGTTGGACCACAGTCCTACTCTGTGGTGGGTCTGGGGTTCGAGTCCCGCTTGGGGTGCCTTGCGACGGACTGGCGTCCCGTCCTGGGTGTGTCCCCTCCCCCTTCAGCCTTACGCCCTGTGTTGCCGGGTTAGGCTCCGGTTCCCCGTGACCCCGTATGGGACAAGCGGTTCTGAAAATGTGTGTGTGTGTGTGTGTAGACAAGATCCAGCCAGTATCTCGTGTGTCTTTGCGGTGGCCATTGCATTCCATTTATTTCATACCATTAAACGCTTTTAAGGAAAATCTGCGGCATAGATGAGCATGTGATGTCATGGATCTCTACATGTCATTTATTCTTATTATGATGTCCAGCTGTTTACTGTAACATGTGAAGGCGAATACACTTTGGTGACAGTCTACATGAGCTGTTTTTAGGAGCAACTGTCGCTCGTCACACCACTATCTGGTATGTCCTGCCGAGGTTGCGCCTTAACGTGCACTTGGTGTTTTATTTTTCTGCAGTGGCGTCACTAGGGTTGGTGTCACCCCCCCCCCCCATGGACCTCCTCCCGTACCAGACCTTACAGAATCCTTAGTAATGTTTTTTGCACTAATGTTACTTTTAAATCGTAATTCCCGTATATCACTGAATGTAATGGCAAATAGTAGTAACATAAACAACTATCAAAGTTAAAATTACGCGTTTAAATTACAATATCATATGCAAAGGCTAATGTATTGATTTATAGTTTCATGTGGTAAAGTGAAAATTCGGTAAGAAAACAATAGAATTCGAAGTAGAAACGTTTAAGAACTACATGAGAATTATGTTTATTGTAACGTTATTGATATAGGTTCACAAATACTAATTACCACAATACCGTAGCTAAAACACCAGAAAATTTGAGGAAATCAGCGACTGAAAACACCAGCTGGACGAAAACAACAGCGCGTGCGGACGAACCCACGTGATTCGAAGCGTCATTTTAATTGGGTAGTAATAAGAGCTCTGAGCGGTGCACATCATAAGGTTCAAAAAGTAAATTAGCACAGAGTTTTATCCTCATAGGTATATTGATACATGTAAGCTGGGCTTCTGAAAACTGTTTTTGTTGTTGTAACTACAAGGATATTTTTATAAATATAAATATATACTTTCATACTTACACACACACTTTTATACTTATACATATTTTATACTATAAAATAAATATATATTATATATCCTATGGAGCATGCTTTGCCTTGCCTTTGCTCATGGTCTTGTGTTTCACATCTTATATCCTAGGCAGTCCCCGGGTTACAAACATCCGACTTACGTACAACCCATAGTTATGAACCACCCCCTTACTGACCAGAAGTTATTTTTTTTTCACCCTTAAATAATCAAATGAAAACTTCATAATTAACCCTATTATATTAAAAGTTCAAGTTACTGTACATACAATGGTTCGTTATAACAAACGGGTGCTACTTTGCAACGCTCATCAAAACATAGCGCGTCTACAGTGGTTTGTCGGCTCCTGGACCTGAAGTAGGACAAAGACTTCCTTCTTTTCAGTCTGAGCACGTATTTGGCTTTAATTTTTTTTTGTTTTTACCCTCCTAACTATGGCACCAAAGCGTAAATGTGATGCAAGTGATGGTGATGCATCCAAGAAAAGGAAAACAATCATGACTGAAACTAAAGTGGAAATAATAAAGCGAAAGGCCAACGAACATTGGAAGTTTCTTTAGTGTTTTGCACACGCGCACACACTCTTTCTCTGAGAGAGCACTCAGCTATAAAAAACACTTCTCAACCTCTTCTCAGTTGCGGAATCTCACTCAACACAATCGTCCCCTGTGCGTTCTCAAACTTACTTCGCTTTGCTCTTCAAGTCCTGTCCCTCATCATTCACAGTCCCGTTCCATGTCTCTTTGATAACAACCGCCCGCCTTGTCCCTTGACCACAATTTCGGGTCTTTGCCTCTGTTAGTTCACCGACCAACTGACCAACCATCCGCCCGTCCCTGACCACAAGAATACATCTGATCCCTTAATACTGAATAAATGATCCTGCACTTGGGTCCAGCCTCCTCCGTGTCCTATGTTCATCATGAAAGTAGCAACATTTATTATTTTCTCTTTCAATGTCTCTCTTTATGATAAATACTGGAGTTACAATTATTATTAATATTATTTTAAGTATTTTTACTGTATTGTTATATTAAACATGTTTTAGTGTATCCAGAAGTGCATCTTTAATGTTTTTTATTCCTAGAAAGTTACATGATATATACTATATGGTATATAGTATACTATATACTAAGACAAACATTTGACAAAGTGACGTTAGATACACACCATACCTAACTGTTCTGACTTACATACAAATCCAGCTTAAAGACAGACTGAGGAATGGAACTCATTAATAACCTGGGGACTGCCTGTATATATATTTGGCCCCCAAAAGTGGACAGTTTTTCCTTTTCCCCGTGATTGGATGAGGTGGTAATTTTTCCATTGTTACATATTTCTGTAATTCAACTATTCCTCCAGCTTAGTTGTGTGAATGGCAATACAGTGCTTTGCGATTACTTTTGTCAAGCCCCCAGGACCAAGCAGAGCGGCAACACCTGCAGCTAATTGATCAGACCCGGGATAAAAGGAGCTCCGTGTCAGCGTGTGGATTCTTGCAAACGCCCTTGTGGAGTTGCAGTTTCAGCATCTTTATCTTGTTCTTCGTGCCCTGCTTTGTTCTCTTGTTCCTGGTTTTTGACCCTCGCATGTTTTCCTCAACCACTGAGTTTTGGCTTGCCTGTGTTGTGATGTCTATGCCTGGAAGACCTTTGCCTGTCCCTGGCCTTGGTTGTGTCCTGCCCTGTGAACCTTGTGGAAAGAATAAAACCAACCTGGAACTGGGTCCACTACTTATCTCCTGTCTCCAGTCAGCCTGTGTGACAACTTTCATTGTAGCATCAGTGTTTACTAGACAAGCAGTGTACTCCTTACCTCTTGTGCAACAGACATCAGTGACTTGTAGGGCAGTAGAAGGTTCTGGGGTATCAAAGAGCCAAAATCAATGATTAGAAGTGATCAGTGATTAAATGTGAGGTCTTCTAATATTGCAGCTTGCCTCCTGGATATTTCTGCTTCACCACCACCTACCAAGACTGAGATCCTTCACCTCACAACTGGTCTATCCACCTGTCAGGAACTCTCCGTCACACTATACAAAGTGCTCATTTCATCCGCTTCATTGGTCAAGAGCATGAATGTATTAATGAATTCAAATATCTGCTTATCACAACACATTGAAGCCATATCACAGTGTTGCATGTACATCCTGCATAACATCCACAGGATCTACATATATCTCCTGCTGATCCAGAATCGCAAGGTGCAGGATTTTGTTTGACCTGGAAAAGACTTTCCATGTGTCTGCCCTGTTTGCCTCTCTCCATTGGCTCCCTGTAGCTGCCAGTATCAAGTTCAAGACTCTGGTTACAGTCTTCAAGTCCATCAAAGGGTCAGCACCCTGATACATAAACCACATGATCACTTACTATTCCCCTGTCAGACTGCTATGCTCCTCTGCCTTTGGCCACTTGGTGGGTCTATGCACAAGAGGGTCAAAATCAAAGGCCCAATAAGTTCTTGATTTTGATTATGGTGCTTAAATGAGTTCCCTCTCTCTTTCAAAACTGCTGAATCCCTTTTTTAGAGAGTGAGTAGTATACCCTTCTGGTGTCTGGTGGACTGAGTGTTGTCTTTTGGATGAAATGTACCACCATACCACCCCCTGGAATCTCATGAAGAAACTTGGTGGATGACCTTTGCAACGTCCCTCAATGGGTTCTGCCCTGCTGTTTGCCTTTTGTGAGATTAGTTCGCAACCAAGGCCAAAATCCTCTGTTACCCCACATGACCCCTGCCTCTTGCAATAGGGTTTGCAATAAACAGATCAATAATTTGAAAGTCTGTGAATAACCGCTCAGTTCTGTCTGCCAGGAACTGCATTCAGCTGACAAACACAAGGAACACCTGCGGTCAATGTGGAAATAACCTCATCAAAAAGAAACTGCAACTTTTCAGTCATCTCAACCATTTCTTTACCATGTTTCAGAAACATGATACGTGATTGCATTAATAGTTCTAACGATCAGCTGGATTGTTACTGCAGAAAAAGTAATCCTAATTAACAACAGAGTCTGACCGTACCATTTCAGTCTCTTCTCCATACAGTAAATAACTGTAAAGGGCCCTCAATACTTTGTTCATAATCAACATTTTTGTTTGTGTTTAGAGGACATGGTCTATAAATGCTTTCATATTTGAGATGGAGAGGTTGGACCCGGTGTCTGAGGTGACTTCATTCATTATTCTTTCATACACATGTGAATTATTGGAGCCTATTTGATAAGCAGTGAACTGTGGGGAGGAGTTGGATTGACCAGGAATAACTTTGTGGGTTTTTCCTATCAAGTATTATTCAGGAAGCTAGAATGCCAGAAGTAATGGTGACATCAAACCTTCATGGCCCTCGTTGTGCTCTAGCTAGTGGCTGCAGTGTGGCCTGCCAACTCTGTACAGATGTATTTTTAGCCCGTTCCCAAGAAGGCTGCTGGAAGGCTGCTGCTACCAGCTGTCCCTCCATGCCATCATTGTGACAAAGCTTTCTTGTGAGCTTACAGCGGCACTGCATCTTCTCATCTACCCAATTACTGGCTGTAGAGAACCTGGTTCTTATCAGTCTGGGACATTTTGATAAATATTACAAAGATAAGTGGTTACATGAATTTCTCTTTGCACTTGTTTGTGTGCAGAATGACAGCTACATAAGTTGACCATGTGGTGGCTTTATTTGGGAAATGCTCACTCCGTTGGAACATTTGCTTTATGACACTGTGGGAGACTTCACTGCACCATTTGGACAAATGGGAGGCAGGGGGGCTGAGGAATGTGTTGGGACTGGGTTACAAGGCACAGAGTCCACATGGTTGTGTGGTCTATCTGCTCTCGTGTGAAATGTGCACTTTTGTGCTTAATTTGTATGTTACATTTTGCCAGCAGACAACCTGGTATCAGCTCCCACTGACTGGACGTATCCTGGAATTAACAGGAACCCACTGATGTACAACTTCCCTGTGCTATATTCAGATTAATGCTGATCATTATGGAAAAACAACAGTTGCAGAAGATAATTCTGCAGGCACCACCACCAACTGAAAAAATGGTTTATGGCAATTTTATGTACCCAGTGTTTAGCGTCTATGTAATCCAGTTGAGGATTACTGTTTGTACCTGGAGTGTCACCATTTAGGACCAGCCTCTGTACCTGGAGAGGCGGAGTCTGCGATTGCTGTCAGGTTGCTTTTATGCCAGACAGCTGAATGTCCTGGAGGACAGGGGTGGTGATTGGTGCAAAGACCAGTGTACCAGCCCTCCAGCCTTCTAAGGAGGGCTGCAGTGTGAGGACCAGCCCATCAGAGGAGCAGGGAAAGTGGATGGAGCAGGACAGAGGTCACATCACAGGGGGGACTTTTCTCTTAAAAGAGCTGTCAATGTCTTTGACCGTGTGAGGAAGTGGGAAGCGCTGCTTCAGTTGGTCTCCAGGCATTTCTGTGGATGTTGATGAAGAGAGGTAAGACGAGGTGCTTTAGTATGTAAATTAGTGTATCATCTTGAACAGGTACAGCTTCTGTTTGGCTGCCTTCTCTGCAATGCATGTCATTTTGCACTCTAAATGAATCTTTACCATTTAAAATTTTTATGTGGTCTCAGGTCTTTGCTTTAGAGGACACAAATAACCATTGGGATCGTTTTGCTGATGACAGTTAATATTGTGATGTTTCATATTCGCTGTAGGCTGTACCACACATACTCATGGATGGCTATAGAGTTGTATGGTTCATGGTCAGATTTCTGTGACATGTTGTGGCAGGCATGCACTTCACCTGCTTGGCCAGGTCTGGCCTTCAACACGGGTGTGGGCCTTGAATCATGACTTTCTGCATTGACCTGCACTGTTGGAGGAGCTGATTGGAGGATGCTGTCAGCCTCCAGCTGAAGTTAAACACAAGGATGAGGTGTAAGAGAAAGGGTGTGCTGAGTCATTGGAGGGCACTCGTGGGGTCAGAGGATGGACACAGTTGTCCCTGTACCATGGACCTAGCATGAGCAAACAGAGGTGATGCAATGATGTGTGTGACGCTGGTTGGATTTTGGAGGTGGTTGTCTGACCATCTTCATGACATAGGTAGGGGCAAGGCGTGAGGGGATAGCTTTGATTGGCTCACCAGGGTCCTCCCTCTCATCATTAAAGGGTTTGCTCACCTCCTTAGCCTGAAGCAGCCACTTGTGTCCAGTTGTTAGAGTCAGCATCGCTTTGTTTTCAGAAGATCACTTTGTGAGGTAATTCTTCATTACATTTCATTATGGAGAGTGGTTACGCTTTCAGTTGTGTTACAGTTTAAGATTAAAGACAAGTACAAATCTTTGAATGAATAGCACCTGATAACCTGGCTGTCCTTGTGTACAGGGCCACATGTCCATGTAGAAGTACACAGGTCATTTTATTGTTTTATGTTCTTTAAATCTTCTAACGAATACAAAAGACCTATGCTATACATTCTCTTAATGTTATATTGGCACTGCACAGGGCTTGTGGTTCAGTTTTTATCCGTGTTATTCTGCCATCCTAAATGTTCTTTCAGCAATGCCATTAAATAGTTGTTTGTTGTGTGGTATGTTTATATTCTCAAGTTTCAAGTTTATTGTCATAGGTACAAGTACTGTGTACAAGTATCATGAAATTCTTCTTGAATGCTTCTTCACAGACTATTTTATAAGTATTCTCTTTATACTTTTTAGAGGTCAAGCAATAATGATGTAATAATGATATTACAAGACAACGTTGCTGTCACTCTTTTTATTATCATGTTGACAGTTTTTATTAAGACCGTTCACTACCTGGCAAGTCATTGTTCTTCATAATGACTTAGGAGAAAAAGGTTTAATGCACTGGAATCTTTCTATATGCACTGATACCCATCACAGCTAAATGTAAAAAACAGCTTTCAATATGTCTGTTAAATGTAGTCTCTTAAGAAATGTGCTGCACAAAAGTAGTTTAAAAAAAAGTGGACATTGCAAACAAAGGCAGGTGAGTGTGGGGTTGTGCTTCAGTAGAGTGTTACCACTTCATACACAGCTGTTCTCTCCAGGGATATTACTGCCTGTCCTGCAGTAACGCCCAGCCAATTTTCTTCACAGAATATAGGGATCTGAAACTGAGATAAACATGCTGAAGGACTCTTTAAGCAGTATTTCTTCTACTCCAAACAGGAAAAGCCTGTAGCAACTGTAGCCATGGACCAGATGGAGATACAGATGGTCAGAAAAGAAGCAGATGAAAGCAGCACAGACAGTCTTGAGGGTCAATACACCGAACCCATCGGCTCTGAAAAGACCACTGTCAACAGGTTGGTCCTAAACATGGAACTGCTGACACAATCAGATGTGTATGTTGGCTGCATCTTCAGTTACCGAGCTATCTGCCATTACCCCAAAAGAAGAGAGTTCTGGGGCTGCACAGTATAAAATATGACTTTTTCATGCACGTAATACAAAAACCTTACTGATCCAGCTCTTTCCCCTTTACCTTTCAGTCAGTTTCTTGCTGAAGAAGATGCAGAGAGACAGAAGTTTCTCACCAATGGAATTCTGAAGAAGAAGTATGATGAGTACCATGAGGAGCATGTACGCATATGATTTATTTTGTTATTAGCCCTGAAGCGAGCTGGCAAATCCCTTTTTTGAGTCATTGTTACCTGAAATGTGCATGTATTCCTTTTCCTTTTCACAGCATCCTGGCCACACCTCCTTTGGGATGTCAGTCTTCAACCTAAGCAATGCCATCATGGGCAGTGGAATCCTGGGCCTCTCCTATGCCATGGCCAACACCGGCATTGTAATCTTCATGTGAGTGCTTATGGTCTGCACCTCATGTAGTTCTAGCACATGGCTGGAGATGGGAAATGAAACTCTTTTACATTAAATTTATTTATTTAGCAAATGCTTTTCTCCAAAGCAACTTCCAATGAATTCTACGTAATGTTATCAGCCCACACACCTTATTCACTAAGGTGACTTACACTACTAGATACACTACTTAAATTGGGTCACTCATCCATACAGACTTGGGGAAAACATGCAAACTCTGCACAGACTGAGTGGGGATCAAACCCAGGTTCCTCTTTCACCACCCAGGCACTACTACCATCATGCCGCTCTTTCATTTCTTAAATTTCATCGACCTAATCTTTGTAGCGGGGGGGGTGCGGTGGCGCAGTGGGTTGAACCACAGTCCTGCTGGTGGGTCTGGGGTTCAAGTCCCCCTTGGGGTGCCTTGTGACGGACTGGCGTCCCGTCCTGGGTGTGTCCCCTCCCCCTCTGGCCTTACGCCCTGTGTTGCCGGGTAGGCTCCGGTTCCCCGCAACCCCATATGGGACAAGCGGTTCTGAAAATGTGTGTGTGTGTAATCTTTGTAGCAACATCTACAGCAGATAGGAGGGATTTTGTGGTCTCCGATCCACTACATTGCCTGTTGATGGCAGAGGCACAATGAAACCACTTTCTACACACAAGCCACTACAGCTTTCACCAAACCCAAATACTGAGTCATTTGCTGGGAATAACTAATGGAGGTCTACCGTTAAGCAGATCAGTACAGGCCATCATTTCTCTTCCCTCCACTCTTTCATAACACAGAAGTCTATTATGAGATTCAGCTCATAAGGGAGAGTGACATCATTTACCTAAAGTAAGTGCAGCCCTATGAAGAGCAATTTGTAAATAGACAAGATGAGGGAACAGCTGGTAGCTTAGTGGTTAGAGCTACTGCCTTGAAATCCAAAGGTCCATCCATTCATCCATTTTTTATCCCGCTTGTCCTAGTAGGTCGTGGTGGCACTAGGGAGAACAGAGAGACCCAGCTACCCCTGTCCCCCCCAACTTCCTCCAGCTCAGCCTGGGGGATCCTCAGCCCTTCCCAGGCCAACTGTGAGATATAATCCCTCCAGCGGGTCCTAGGCAGACCTTGGGGCCCTGTCCCAGTTGGCCGTGCCCGGTATACCTCCAAAGGGAGGCGCCCAGGGGGCATCCTTATCAGATGCCTGAACCACCTCAACTGGCTCCTCTCAATGTGGAGCAGTAGTGGCTCTACTCTTGAGTTCCTCCCAGATGTCCGAACTCCTCACCCTATCACAGAGAGTGAGTCCTAACACCCTGCAGAGAAAACTCATTTCAGCCACTTCTATCCGCAATCTTATTCTTTCGGTCATTACCCAAAGTTCATGACCATAGGTGAGGGTAGGGACGTAGATCGATCGGTAAATGGAGAGCTTTGCCTTATGGCTCAGCTCCCCCTTCACCACTGCAGTCTGGTACAGCGACTGCATTACTGCTGCTGCTGCTCCCAGTCTGCGGCCGATCTCATGCTTCCTTCTCCCCTCACTCATGAACAAGACCCCAAGATACTTAAACTCCTCCACCTGCAGCAAATTCTCTCCCTTTACATGAAGGGGGCATGCCGTAAGAGAACAATGGACTCAGACTTTGAGGTGCTGATCCTCATCCCAGCTGCTTCACACTTGGCTGCAAACCGTTCCAATGCGTGTTGGAGGCAACCATGTAATGGTGCCAAAAAGGCAACATCATCCTCAAAAAGAGACGTCACCTTCCGACTCCCACACAGAATGCTCTCCCGGCCTCGACTGCGCCTTGATCTCCTGTCCATGAAGACCACAAACAGGAGTGGAAACAAGGCACAACCTTGGTGGACTCCAACATCCACATTGAACAGGCTTGACTTAATGCCGAGTATGCGGACACAGCTTTCGCTCCGTATGTACAGCGACCGAATGACCCGCACTAGTGGCCCCAGTACCCCATACTTCCTAAGCACCTCCCACAGAATTTCCTGGGGAACATGGTCATAGGCCTTCTCCAAGTCCACAAAACACATGTAGACTGGATTAGCGAACTCCCATGCCCCTTCAATTATCTGTGAGAGGGTAAAAAGCTGGTCCACTGTTCCACGGCCAGAGCGGAATCCGCATTGTTCCTCTTCAATCCGAGGTTCAGCTATCAGCCGGAGCATCCTTTCCAGCACCCCGGCATAGACTTTCCCAGGGAGGCTGAGAAGTGTGATACCTGATAGTTGGCACATATTCTCCAGTCCCCTTTCCTAAAGATAGAGACCACCACCCCAGTTTGCCAATCCAAAGGCACTGTCCCCGAGGTCCATGCAACATTGCAGAGGCGTGTCAACCATGACAGCCCTGCAACATCCAGGGCCTTAAGCAGTTCTGGGCAGATCTCATCCACCCCCGGTGCTTTGCCATCGTGGAGCTTACCAACTACCTCAGTGACTTCCACCAGGGAAATGGACTCTGACAGCCCGGAAGCCTCAGGCCCTGACTCCTGTAAGAGAGGCATATCACCTGGGTTTAAGATTTCCTCAAAGTGCTCCTTCCGCCTCCCAACAATGTCCTCATCAGAGGTCAGAGTTTCTCCACTCTTGCTGAGCACAGCCTGAGCGAAGCTTCTCCAACCCCTTCTGAGCTGCCGGATGGTTCTCCAGAACCTCTTTGAAGCCAACTGATAGTCATTTTTCATGGCTTCTCCAAACTCCTCCCATGCCCCAGATTTTGCTTCTGCAACCAGAGCCGCCTTTTTCGTCTGCCGGTACCTCTCTGCTGAGTCAGGAGTCCCCAGAGCCAACCAGGCCCTAAAGGCCTCCTTCTTCAGCTTAACGGCTTCCCTCACCACCGGTGTCCACTAGCGGGTTCTCGGGTTGCCGCCCTGGCTGGCACCAACAAGCTTTTGGCCACAGCTGTGCCTGGCTGCTAACACAATGGAGGTTTTGAACAGGGTCCATTCAGACTCCATGTCCCCTACCTCCTCCGGGACATGGGAGAAGCTCTCCCGGAGGTACAAGTTAAAACCCTCTCGTCCACCAGGATAAACTCCTACTGTATGGCAGCCAGCCGGGGCTTGTGAGTACCCCACACCTGCCCGGCACCTCTCACCCCATGCAACTTCTGAGTAGGAGAGGGACCGCCCCCTATCAAGGAGTTTGGTTCCAGTTATAATTGTAACCTTAACACTGTAAGTTGCTTTAGAGAAAAGTGTCAGGTAAATGATTAAAATCAATGAAATGAAAAGGTTCTCACAGTGTTTCTACTGTTGGAAGCAGTGGTTAGCAGTTTTTACCCCTTACTACTTTAGGGAGGATCAGCATGCATAGCTAGACCTGCTTACCCATGGAAATGCATACAGTGCTTGAAAAATAACCCTGAACTTTGTCACAGACCCACTGACGTATACATATTAGCTCAAGGTAGCAGACTGACACCAGAATCATAGAGCAAAGGCTTATAGTCTCCTGAAAGTTTTTCACTGCCCAAAACAGTGCAAACAAGTGTCTTTGTTGCTTGTCACAACCCATGGTGATGAACTTTGTTAGCTCTATGGTTAGGTTCTCAGAAGCCCAGCTGAATGGTAGACATGAGTTTGGCTGAATTGTAGGTAAAAAAAGCAGAGAGAAATGACTAACAGCGTCCTCCTCTCAGATCTTCTTCTTTCCCCGAACTACCAGATTCTGACACTGCTCAGTGGTCTGTTAAAATGAGAGATGTTCAAGATGTTTGTGAAATCACTGTATCTGATTAATTGTGTATCTTGCATATATTTCTTGTCTTGTAGAAGCCTTCTTTTTGCTGTGGCAATTTTATCCCTATACTCTGTCCATCTTCTGCTGATGACAGCCAAGGAGGGCGGTTAGTGACCTATTTTTCCAATGGCAAACAATACTATAGCACGCTTCGTGTAAGGCCCTTTCTATGAGATGCTCACCTCGAACCTCCGCTTATTTCTGCAGGCTCCCTGATTTACGAAAAGCTGGGAGAGAGGGCTTTCGGCTGGCCTGGAAAAATGGCCGCGTTCGGCTGCATAACAATGCAGAATATCGGAGGTACGTGTCAGTGTGTTGTTAAATTTAGGAAAACAAGTGCTCTGTGTTGTGTCTCATGTGCCTGTCCTTCTGTCCTACAGCCATGTCCAGCTATCTCTTCATTGTGAAGTACGAGCTGCCTGAGGTTATCAGGGCATTCCTGGGACTGGAAGAGATTTCTGGGTGAGCAAGTCGTCATGTTTTCTAGGTCCCCCACCAGGGGCATGTCTAAAGGGGTGGTACAGGGTGGCACCCCTCCCCCCCAAGCCCCCCCGAAATATGATTGGCCCTCTTGGTGCCCCCCCAACGCCATTGGACTAGAGTACTGTCAATCTGACAATACTCAACGTCATTGGATCAGAGCACTGTCTATCACTGCCTGATTTGCAATGTGGAATCACAGTACCACATTTTTCAAAGAGGAAGAGAGAGATGAGTCAACCATAGACCACGTGTGTGTTCATGGTATGAGCATACTCAATTATATATTTTGAAATATGGGGGCAGGAGTGTTGTCGTTCTCTGCAGTAATACTGTAATATGCATACGTGAACTCCATATAACAGCAACAGTACTGGAGCTTGATTGCCCCAGTAAAGACGACCCTCATGGATATAACAGTTTAAGCTCCCAAGAGTCCCATTATATTATGTAGATAGCTTAGCCAGCGTCCTGTCACCACCCCCCATCCACGGGCCCCCCTGACTGGTTTCCCCCCTGTGCCACCTCATTTAAAAAATCCTGGAATTGTCCCTTTCCCCCAAATCCACTCCTTTCATCTGACCTTTGCTCCTTTGTCTCCAACAGTGAATGGTACCTAAATGGAAACTACCTAGTGGTGTTTGTATCTGTGGGTGTGATCATGCCACTGGCTCTCCTCAAAAACATAGGTACGCTGGGTTGGGGTTCTTGTTTTCCAGTGTGCTATGGTGTGCTGTGGCAATGTCATGAGCTGTGGGATGAGTATGAAGTAGTGTGGCTGAGGGAGCTATGTGGTTTAGTAGGTATACCATGGTTGATGTGAGATGAAGAATGGCAGGTTGATGCCACCCTGGTAAACTGTGATGTTTCTCCACAGGCTACCTGGGCTACACTAGTGGTTTCTCCCTCTCCTGCATGGTCTTCTTCCTGGGAGTGGTGAGTCCATCAGATTTCTGACTGGCTTGGACTGAAAAGACAAACATGAAACAGGGCTGAGGTGTTCAGTTGTTCGCCGAGCTTGGCATTTAGGTTGCGAACGTTTCATCACCAATCGAGGTGACAACATCAGTGCGCAAGTTGTGTGATTTGTGTTGGATGCTTCCTCCTTTATATGTAGTTTGATGGGTGGGATTGCCTGAAGCTTGGACGTGATTGGTTGGTTTCATGTGACCTTGAACATAAGCGGTTCTTCTGATTTCTGATGAAACAGGGTGCTGGGGGAGGGGAACAAGGCTTCCTGGCTATCAGCCTGTCAAGCACTCTGCCTTCAATTGCAAATTCAAGGCAACTAACAAAAATCCAGCTCCACAGATGGATGACAATACACAGTTGTGATCTCTGCTGTTAACTGACAACATATAAATAATGGTTGCATGATGGTGCAGCAGGTGCTGGTGCTAGTGCTGCTGCCTCATGTTGTCTGGGATGTGGAATTAGACGTAGGTTCGAACCCTGCACAGTCTTTGTGAAGTTTTCATCTTCTCATAGTATTTGTATGTTTCCTCCCGCTGCTCTGGTTTCCTTCCACAATCCAAAGCCACACGTTTCTGGTGAACTGGTAGCTCTAAATTGTCTGTCGTGTGTGTATGTGTGCGTTGCATTGCTCTTGTGGACTGATGGATGAATGATTGTAGGGAGTTTAGTGCAGTGCATCTAACACTGTAAGTCACCTTGGATAAAGGTGTTAGATAAGCGCTACATACTAATGTTGCTTTGGACAAAAGCGTCTGCTAAATGAATAAATGTAAATTTAATAAGTGAAAGTAATAAATGCTATGAAATTTGTGTGTTTCAGGTAATGTACAAGAAGACACAAGTCCCCTGCCCACTGCCAATGCTTGATCACAACTCGTCTAGCGAGAGCATGAACGCCTCGCTGCTGCTGTCTCCACACTTCCTCCACAATGACTCCGGTGTTGTAGAGTTCTCTCGAGCTGAAGCGGTGACCCCACCTTCTCCCCCCAGCCTGCCCACAGACCACACACCAGTGGTGCAGTACAGGGCCCATGACGCTGATGATGATACGTGCAAGCCCAAGTTTTTTGTATTCAACTCACAGGTAGGATGGTGTACTGGAGGGGGGTGCTGACAGTCGTTAGTGCTTGTCACCATGGCATCACCATAACAGCAAACCTCTGTCTGCGTTTAGACAGTTTACACCATGCCCATCCTTGCCTTTGCCTTCGTGTGCCACCCAGAGGTACTGCCCATCTACAGTGAGCTCAAAGAGTAAGGGTCTGCTTTCTCTCCTTGTTATGGGACTTCAGGTAGGTTCTGAAGGATTGTCGTCTGATGGCTACCCCATTCTCTCCACAGTCGGTCCCGGAGGAAGATGCAGAATGTATCCAACCTGTCAATCTTTGCCATGCTTGTTATGTATATGCTGTCAGCACTGTTTGGCTACCTCACCTTCTACGGTACAGTCCACACATACGCTCACAATCACTCAGACACAGACACACACCCAGGAGCAGCTGGGGGAGAGGTTTAATCCTACACTCAGTTCATCCTGCAATAGAGTTCAGGTTTTGCATGAGTATGCCACAGAAATATTTTGCTAAATGTTTCACACAAATATCTTGATTGCCATCCCAACATTAAGGTAGAGGAGCACTCAATCACATTTTAAAAAGAACCTTTGGAAGCATCAAACAGCATTCAAGTAATATTATTCATGTGCTGGTTTTTATTGTTTTTCTCACAGACAGTGTGGAGGCAGAGCTACTGCACACCTTCACCAAGGTTTACAAGTTTGACACCCTGCTCCTCCTGGTACGACTGGCAGTGCTGACAGCTGTCACTCTCACCGTGCCCATTGTGCTCTTCCCCGTAAGTGTCTTGCACTGCAGTGCATTACGTTACAGTGCACTGTTGTTCCCTGCACTGCGCTGTGCTGCAGTATTCACCTTTACAACGTGCTGTACTCTGTTAGGCACAAAGTACCGTATTACACTGCACTTGTAAATAGTGCAGTCTTCAGCACTATTTACAGTGCTCTGCTTTATGCTGGGCACGCAGTCCCTCATAGCACTGTCCTTCAATGTGCATCGCAGTCCACTGCTTTATAATTTCAAGGCACTGTGCTAAGATGACCATATTACAGTGCATGTTGCAGTGCAATGCCTTTTATCGGTGGGTGTGAGGTTTGAGTCCAGCTCTGGGTGTGTGGAGTGTGCACGTTTCTCCCCATATTTGCATCCCCAGACATGCAGGGAAGAAGGCACTGGCAAGCCACTTCTGTTCCTCCCTTGCCTTGGAAACAATGCAAGTGGTTGCTATGAGTCAGGCCTGATGGCACTTTCATCCATCCATATGTACATGTACTGTATGTGTGTCTAGGTATCACAGTTCAGGTGTGAGTGCAATTGATTTGTCAACAGTCATTGTTAATTGTTCTGGTAAACAGTTAATACTAAGTGTAAACCAGAAGGGTTTGTCTTAAGCCCCTTGCATCTCAATTGGAGCATGAAAATAATGCTTAGTGCCCAGAAGGTGGCACTCTGTGACAAGCTAACTAGATATTGCCAGGGTAGCCTTGATGGCAGATAAGGAGACTGGTAAGGACTGCAGCCTGTGGGGCAATTGTACAAACAGCAGGAGTGTTAGAAATTTCACAGGGCAACAGTGGGAGGATACATTTACATTTACATTTATTCATTTAGCAGACGCTTTTGTCCAAAGTGATGTACATCTCAGCAAAAGTACAATTTATGCATTACATTGAGAGAAGGAGACAGCTGCAGACATGAAAGTCTCAAGCAAACCTAGTTTGTTCCCTACCACTTGCTGCACTGAGGTTCCCACAGGATTCCCAGGATACCACAGTAAAACCCTCTGACCCATACTCTGAGACCGCCATGGACATAATCCACGGATCCGTGGGCAGGTGGTGTTTTGGAGTCAGCTGGTAGTGCAGTAGTCAGACAGCCTTTGGACTGTCAGGTTATGGGTTTAATTCCCTCCCTCTGGCTCTAGTACCCCTAAGCAAGGTAGTTATTCTAAAACTGTTCCAGTAATATGACCCAGCTGTAGGAATGAGTAAATAGACCAACATTCTAAGATGCTTTGGAGAAAAGTATCAACTAAATAAATGTATTCAACATGTCATGGGAAGGTGCTTTTAGAGTTGAAACTGCAGCTTTCCACAGGACACCTTTTCACTAAAGCACAGCAACATGACAGCACAATAGATCAGGCTCCAGTTTCAAAAGTATTTCTAAAATTTGGCAATCATCTCTGCTTTTTATGACTTGTACTTATTACTAATACATAGTATACATGTAATTCTAAAATTTATATTTATTCATTCTAATACTTGCTATTTTTTGATTGTTACTGGTAGTGTTTTTTGTATCTGTACTTTTATTCTTATGCAAAATGCACTAAGGCAACCTTGTTGGGAAGGGTTTTATATATTAAAAATTGAATTAATTGCACTTTTTGGAGTGGGGTGTGATAGCACAGCAGGTTGTCCAGGGCCTGCTCTCTGGTGGGTCTGGGGTTTGAGTCCCGCCTTGTGATGGACTGGTGTCCCTTCCCCCTCCAGCCTTGCGCCTCGTGTTGCCGGGTTAGGTTCTGGCTAGCTGCAGCCCTGCTTGGGGCAAGCAGCTTCTCTGTGTGTGAGTGTGAGAACTTTTTGGGTTATTTCAACTTATTTAATTGTCATTCTGACACTGTGGGTTTTATAAAATCTTTATTTCAGATTCGATCGTCTATTGTAACCCTGATGTTCAGTGGGAAAGAGTTCAGCTGGATTCGACATATGTTCATTGCTGCCTGTATATTGACCTTTAATAACCTCCTAGTGATATTTGTCCCAACAATTCGCGACATCTTTGGCTTCATTGGTGAGTTAAAGCAGATTTCAGATATCAACTGCTATCTTACCAGACACACACACACTTTAAATGTTCTAGAAAACTTAGTCTGTAAAAATTTTGCTAATAGCTATAATATATAAGAATAATTCATATGGCTTTTCATTTTAACATTGTTATTATTTTATAGCTGAATTAAAGTTAAAACTAATTCAAAATTAGCTAAAAATATCAATATATCGTATTCACAGATGTCTATTCAGAGCCACTTGCTGACCCAGTCGCATAAGTCTGCAACATGTCATTCTGATTTTTGGTTGCTCCAACACTCCTATTTTGTCACATTGCATTTTACTGGCAGCTTTTGACTGAATGTGGAATGGCTTTTACTCCGCAAAAGTCAGAAATTTTAGGAATTAGAAGGTACATTAAAAATAAACTGGAAAATATTTGTACCTTTAAAAATGTGTAACTCAAACATTTGTAACATAAGGAAGCAGTGCTTCTACGGTATGTCATGAAGCTGTATAATTATTGGTTTTGCCGGGGTGTTTTTTGTGAATCTGTTCTACATTAGGTGCCTCTGCTGCCACTATGCTGATCTTCATTATGCCTTCTGCCTTTTACATCCGACTCGTAAAGTCTGTGCCCTTTAAGTCACCACAGAAAATCACAGTAAGTGTGTAGGCAAGGTGGCCTACAGCTCCTTCTGGGAAATCTTGGTGGACTGCAATGTTCAATAACGTACAGCATGTCTAACAAGAAAACCCTTCAAATGTTCTGAGTTTCACCTCTAATTCCTCTGTTGGTCCACAGGCTTCTGTGTTTCTTGTCATGGGTGTGGTCTTCATGGTTGGAAGCCTGAGCCTTATTGTTCTGGACTGGATCCACAACCCACCAGGCACTGGGGCCCATTAGGTTGTGAAACACACAGAGAGGGAGTGGCCTCTCTGGGGAGCCACACCCCAGACAGTGTGCTTGGGACACACACCTGATGCTGTTTTTGCAAAATGCCCCTGTCTAGGAGCACTATGGAGAGACTCTTTTTGCATCTGAAGGATATCCATTTTCATGTATGTTTGCCTTGTTCTAAAATGATTTACCCTCTATTGTTGCTCTTTTACATGAATGGTGTGAGATAGGAGCTGACTGTTGGGCTTTTGGTCTTACTTGGATAGAGTGGTCTAACATAGTGTCTGCACTTAGCCAATCCAAATACAACTGCAACCTCCACTGTTAATTAAATCGGTAAATGCAATGTGTGTATGTGTGTGTGTGTGTGTGTGTGTGTGTGTGTGTGTGTGTGTGTGTGTGTGAATCAGTGTGTGAGCCCATGGATGCACCAGCATAACTGTGAAGTGTGGTTCTTTGACAGGGTTTGCTGGCCAGTGGTACCTCTGTGTGGTGGGGAACTTCTTCCTCACCATCCAGTTTATCTGCTCTAGAGCCTAAAATGTTCCTTTGTCTCAAGTGACACACAGCTGCTAACTTTAATTACTAGAGGGAAGGACAGTGATTTGGCAAAAGCAGAGCATGTTAAAAATGTGGTGCTGGGGATTTTTTACATTGGTTGTTTGTAGTTTTTGTATATTTGGTGTAATGTCGTGAAAGCAGTCTTATCATCCATGTCCAGGCAATGTCTGTATCTGTAGAGATGCCAAATCAGAGACATAATGGCTGCGTCTCAAGCCGTATTTCCACCACATGTGCCAAAATACGTCAAACTGTTTGTGTTGAATGAAACCTCATGACCTCATGGGTGAGGATTCCTATGACTGCCTGGGAGATATGGCAGCAATAATTGCAGGTCCATTTTCATGATCCTCAAAAAAAAACAGAAACTGGAATGTACCATACTGTTGTATATAGCAATGCTGAGGTCAAAAGTCTTGTTTTATAATTTCGTTTGTCTTTTGTAAACTAGTCTGAATACCCTGAAATTCTGTATATGAATTCCTTAAAGTAAGGTTAAAAAAAATTATATATATATATATATATATATATATATATCTTTTTGTTGTGTAATAACTTATAAATATAGGTTTTTATGAACCATTTCTTAAGCATTACAGATATTTTGAATGAGAAAGAAATAATTTTTAAATCTTTCGAGATATAATGCATGGATTTTTAGAAAAATTTATTTATTATATATGTTTTGGTTAGCGGGTTAATTAAGTAATTTTGTATAATACAAAAGTTATATGCAATAAACATGCCTAGTATTTATCACAATGTGCTCTTTGTGGTGTTATTTTTCTTCATAAATGTTTTACTTATTGTGTTATTACATGAAGGAAATAAACTTTCAGTTGGTTTCATCTGGTCTTTCAGATACTCCATTGCAATGGCATTAATCTAAATTTTTATTTGTAATTTACAGACGCTGAGTTAACACACTTCAATAATTCACACATACATAGACACACACACATACAAACACACACACAGTCTGACACCACTTGGCCCGAGCGGGGTTGCAGCGAACCTGAGTCTAACCCAGCAACACAGGGCGCAAGGCCAGAGGGGGAGGGGACACACCTAGGATGGGGTGGCAGTCTGTTGTAAGGCACCCCAAGCAGGACTCAAATCCCAGACCCGCCAGAAAGCAGGCACAGGCCACACCTCCCGCGCCACTGCACCCCCCACTTCAATAATTATCATTACTATTACAATTAGCACAGTGGCATACTAGATCATATTCCTGGTCTGTTGAGGCAAAGGTTTGAATTCAGCTCATTCTCTGTGGGTTTCCTCCCAAACATATTCAGCTGAGGTTAACTCGTGACTCTGAATTGCCCTTAGTGTGAATATGTGCATGTATGGCTACCTTGTGATGGACTGGTATCCTGTCCAGGGTATAGTTCACCTAACCTATTGAACTGAAATGTAAAAGCCATGCTGTCATGGTTTTTACATGCAGACCATGCCCTGTTGAAATACTACCAAATACATTATGATTTTAACTGTATTTCCACTGCATGTACTTCAAATATAGTATCTTTTATGTACAGAGTTGTCAGGGTGGGTTTTATTGGTCCCAGGATGAATGTGCCTGTTACTGCTTGGCACAATACAGAGGCCTCATCATACAGCAGTGTCTCAGCCTGTCCCCGGTGAGTACCACTAACAGCTTGTACTGAGCCCTCCTTTCTCTTTTTATGCCTCATGTGCAGTGGAGAGAGAGTGAGGGATTTCTGCAGAGCAGATCACGTTCCACACCACACACCGGGGCTGACACATTACATAAGCACCAGTCATGGGCTGGGCAACCTGAGATAGATGCCCTGGATGGATCCCAGTTTACACATTGCATTCATGGTAGCTTTCCTACTGTCCTGGTGTTACCTGGTCTAGCTTGTGCATGGAGATACGTTCTGTTTCACACCACCAAACCCGCTAGCTGTGATCCTTTGTTCATGCTATTTTACAAAATCTGTCATTTCTGTGGTTCTAGTGGTGGTATAATATAGTCTATGATGCAGGTCAATTAACAGTGAGCCCGTGCTGTGTTCCTTTTCCATTTTTTTGTTTCACTTTTTGTTTCAATAGATATTTTCCCAGTTCTAGTCATACAGTCTGAGAGAGGAAAAAATTATACTAGTATTGCTGTTTTATGTCATTTTTTTTGGTGTGGAAGATAATAAAATGTATAGTCATAGGTGTAAAAAAGTAATTTTCAACATGCATTCAACTGGCTGCACCACCTTAAGCTTCAATGACTGCAACTAAACTCTGCCTGCAGCTCTGACCAGGTTCTCACATTGCTCTGGAGGACTTTTGGCCTACTACTGCATGCAGATCTGCTTTAACCCAATAATATTTGCAGGCTTTTGAGCAAAAAAACAGCTCTTTTCAGGTCTTCCGACAAAATCTCACGTCAATCCATTCCACAATTTCAGTTTTGTTTTTTCCAGTCATTCATTTATGTCTACTTTCTTATAGATTTCACATCGTTTTCTTGCTACAATTCAATTTCAACTCACAGACTGGCATGACATTCTCCTTTTGAAATTTCTGATATAAAGGCAAATTCATGGTTCCTTCAGTGACAACAAGATACCCTCAGACTGTCATACAGTCAGCACCATGCTTAACTGTTGGTAGAAGGTTCTTTCACTGAAATGCTATATTTGGGTTTGAGGCAGGTGTAATGGGGTCTATGTTGTCCTAAAAGCTCTATTTTTAATTCATCACTTGAAAGAACAATCTTCCTCAAGTCTGTATGGACATACTGGTGAGTTTTTTTTTTTGGTCTGTAGATGAAATGTCATGTTCTTTTTATTGAGATGCAGTTTCTGCCTCACCATTTTCCTATGTATGCCATCTTTGCAGTGTCTTTTTTGTGGAATCATGAACGCTAGCTTGAGTTGAAGCAACCTTAGAAATAGCTGTGTAGCTCCATTGAGGCTGACAGGTCTTGAAAAATTTTCTTCTGAGGTCTTCAAAAATATCTTTTGAGTGTGGCATGATGGGTCTTGAGGAAATTGATGATGCATTCCCATTAATCTCTGCTTTACCAACTTCACTTGATTGGCAAGAGGCTGAAAACTGTATCTCAAAGTGTATTCCCAAATCAACTGTGGCTCTATTCATACAGCAGATTTTCATAACTTTATACTTGTCATGCCCCCGCACTAAGCAGACACACCTGCAGCAGATCGGGGAGCAGAAGGTTCCGCATACCTAATGGACCCAGCGGTGCTGGAGCGAGTGTAACACACGCTCGCCTCCCAGGGCGTGCTACTGGGGAGCCACTAGCAGATCTTGAACCGGCTCATGGAGGCATTTCAGGGGCTGGTTCAGGTGCTACAGGAAAAGGGGTTTGTGGACTTGTCCTATTCAGACAGCACAGAGGGGGCCACAGCAGCGCCAGCCCAGTCCGGTCCCCCAATTCCAGAGCAGGATTCCCTCTCTTGCCACTCTGGAACGCTACAATGGCTCTTCTGCTCGGTGTCAGGGTTTCATTGTGCAGTGTGAGCTCATCTTTGCCAGTCTCCCACATGTGTACCGCGCTGATGAAAGTAGAATCATTTACCTCCTCGCATTGCTGACGGGTCCAGGGCTGCAGTGGGTCAAGTCAAGTCAAGTCAAGCTTTATTGTCATTCCACTACATGTGTGGACATACAGTGGGACGAAATGTCGTGTCTCGCAGGACCACGGTGCTGTGTAAATAAGCAGTGATAGCTGCTTGGGAAAACTGCACAGAGACCACTTATGAGGAGTTCAAGAAGCATTTCCAGGCGGTGTTTGGGCACCCCCTGTCAGCCCGCACAGCCAGCAATCGCCTGATGTAGCTTAGACAAAGAAATCATTCAGTGGCTGATTACTCCCTTGAGTTTTGATCCCTAGCAGAGTAGAACGGTTGGAACAACGCAACCCTCCTGGCGAGTTTTCGACATGGGCTGAACCCTCAGATACAGGCTAAACTTGCGTACTGAGGTGAGGACTGGACGGTGGATCGGTTCATCAAGACGATGGTGACCATAGGCAATCTTGCTCATGACCGGAAACCCCACACCAGACAGCCCTTGCCTGCCTCCTACACTCCTGAGAAAGGGTCAGAGCCCATGCCTATCAACCACAAGTGTCTGACCACGAAGGAGAGACAGTGCCGATTCTGCGACCGCCTGTGCCTCTACTGCGGCGGCTCTGGCCATTTCCAAGCCGCCTGTCCACCCCTGCCCAGGATCTAAGGTCAGTGGTTATTGCTGTAAGGGTAGACAACTCGCAGTGCCAATCGTTCTGTCATGAGAGGAGGATCAGGTTTGTGCATGTGCCTTGGTGGATTTGGGAGCTGCGGGCTGTTTTATGGATAGCAGTTTTGCCGAAGCACACCACATTCCCCCGCGTGCGTTAGAGACGACACTTAGGGGTAGTGCACTTGACGGACAGTCAATAAGGAAAGGGGTTGTGGAAGCCCAAACAGAACCGCTGCTCCTGGGAGTAAAGGCATGTCATCAAGAACGACTGAGGTTTTACCTGATTGCTTCCCCAGAGGTCTCTGTTATCCTGGTTATCCCTATATGACCTGGGGTTTGTTGGAGCAAAGGTGAGCTGGTCTCTTGGGGTCCTCAATGCAGCAAGAGGTGTCTGTCCTTGCCATGTAGAGCCACTTCAGTGGAACGCGCCGATACGCCCCAACAGGTGGAGAACCCAGTGGACTACCAAGACCTCCAGGAGGTCTTCAGTAAAGAGCAGGCCACTGCGCTGCCACCCCACAGGCTATGGGATTGTGCCATCAACCTCCTTCCCAGTATTATGCCAACCCAAGGCCAAGTATACCCCCTTCCGCTGGCGGAGTTGGAGGCGATGCAAAGGTATGTGAACGAAGCGCTAGCAGCAGGGATCAGTCATCCCTCCATATCCCCTGCCTTGGCCAGGTTCATTTTCATTGGTAAAAAGGATGGAGGCCTCCATCTCTGTATCAATTACAGAGGCCTAAACAGCATCACCATTAAATATCCCCATCCTTTACCCCTGATCACTGCAGCCCTCGAGCAGGCACATGGGGCCTAGATATTCACCAAGTTAGATCTCCGCAGTGTATACAACCTGATCAGGATCCGGGAGAGCGATGAGTGGAAGACGGCCTTCAGCACCACCCTTAGCCACTACGAGTATCTCATGATGCCGTTCAGTTCGGCTCACATGCCCAGTGTGTTCCAGGCCTTTGTGAACCACGTGTTGGGGGACCTGGTGAGCAACGGTGTTCCTGTGCACCTGGACGACATCCTGATCTATTCCAGGTCCAAGGAACAACACGTTGAACTGGTAAGAGAGGTACTCAAACGATTGCTATCTCACTGCCTGTTCATGAAAGCAGAAAATTGTTTGTTCAGTCAAGAGTGGATCACATTCTTTGGCTTCATCCACTCCTGAGGAAGGAGTGGCCATGGACCCAGAAAAAGTCTGAGCTGCAGAGAGTAAAGGCCCTGCAAAGATTACTGGGGCTTTCCAATTTCTACATGCGATTCACCCAGGACTACAGTACCATAGCTGCACTGCTCACTGCTCTGACTGCAGGTAAGAGCACCCGGCTTGCCTGGACCGACTGCGCCAGAATGCCATCGACTCCTTGAAGAAACAGTTCACCTCAGCGCCCGTCCTCCAACACCCAGACCCCACACTACCGTTTGTAGTGTAGGTGGATGTGTCAGTGATTGGGATGGGCACTGTGCTGTTCCAATATGATGGGAACTCCTCGAGGTTCTATCCTTGTGCATACTTCTCTTGGAAACTGTCCAAGGCCGAGCAGAACTAAGACATTAGCAACAGAGAATTGCTGGCCATCAAGCTGGCACTTGAAGAGTGGCGACACTGGTTAGAAGGGGCTGTACGCCTCTTCGTCGTACTGACTGACCACAAGAACCTTGGGTACCTCCAGACCACTTGACACCTGAATCCTAGGCAAGCCAAGTGGGCCCTTTTCTTCACTAGATTCCATTTCATGGTAACATACAGACCCGGCAGTAAAAATACCAAGGCTGATGCCCTGTCCAGGATGCACGAAGGCCCCCCTTTCTCAGACGACCCAGAACTCATTCTGCCCCAACATTGTGTGGTCGCACTTGTGCAGTAGCATTTTCTTCAGGACCTCTAGGAAGCCCAAAGGACAGAGCCTAGACACCCCAATAAGCGTGATAGGAAGCAGTATGTCCCAACCAGCATGCGACCAATGCTCCTGCAGTGGGCCCATGACTCCCCAGCGTCAGGGCACCCAGAGTTCAGCTGCATGCTCTCCCACCTTCAGAAGCAATTCTTGTGGTCTTCCCTCCAAAAGGATGCCTGGGACTACATCCAGGCTTGTGTCACCTGTCCCCAAGCCAAGACCCCAACCCAGAAGCCGGCAGGGCTCCTCAAGCCCCTACCAGTGCCAAACCGTCCCTGGTCCCACATCGCCCTTGACTTCCTTGTCGACATCCCACCATCAGATGGTAAGACCATGGTGCTCACAGTGACTGACAGGTTTTCCAAGGCGTGTCATCTTGTCCCTCTCTCCAAACTCCCTACAGCTATGGAGACCACAGAACCTCTATTTCATCATGTCTTTCCTCTCTTGGGTTGCCGGAGGACATCATCTCCGACAAAGGACCCCAGTTCACCTCCCAGGCGTGGAAAGCCTTTTGGCAGAAACTGGGAGTGTCAGTGAGTCTCACACTGGGTTATCATCTTCAGATCAACGGGCAAGTGAAGCCCTTACAAGAAGACGTTAGCCATTTCCTGCACAGGTATTGTTCACACAAGCAACACCAGTGGACCCAGTACTCACCATGGGCATAATATGCCCACAACACACTGACCCAAACCTCTACAAGCCTCTCACCCTTCCAGTGTGTCTTAGGGTATCAGCTTCAATTGTTTCCCTTGCGCCGGTGTCCACTCTCCTTCCTGCTAGGCCAGAGGGTCTGGCTATCCACAAAGGACCTCCGGCTTAGGTTGCCCACTAAGAAGCTTAGCCCCCGGTACATAGGCTGATTAAAGATCCTCCGCCGTGTCCGCCCCAGTCTCCTATAAACTTCAGTTGCCCCCACAATTACGGGTGAACCCGACATTTCATGTATCCCTCCTAAAGCCCTGTGCCACCTCCCTGCACCAACAACCCTTGGACGTCAATCCACCCCCTCCAGTTCAGGTCAATGGAGCACCTAAAAATGCGGTACAGGAACTTTTGGAATCCCACCGCAGGCATGGGGAGTTACAGTATCTGGTGGATTGGGACGGGTATGGGCCTGAGAAACAATGCTGGGTGGCAGTATGTGACATATTGGATCCTGCTCTTATCTCTACCTTCCACAGGGAGCACTCGGACTGGCCAGCACCCAAGCCTCGGGGGCATCCTCCTACTATCTGCAGAGCGACCGGTTCCACTTGTCGAGGGGGGGTACTGTCACGCCCCCACACTAAGCAGACGCACCTGCAGCAGATCAGGGAGAATGGGTATAAAAGGGCTGCACTGAACACATCCAGAACCTCATCTGAGCACACTGCAATCCCAGCATTAGCAAAGTTCGAGTGAGTTTCCCGGTATCCCCGTTCCCTTGTCTCTTTACCTTGAGCCTACGTCTCCCTGGCTTTGCTTCAAACCTTGACTTTGGATTCTCCACGAAACGGCATGTGCTCCTCAGTGACCTACTGCCTGTCCATTGACTTTGATACTTCGCCTATCCTTTGTCTGCCCATGCTTGCTAATAAACGATGCACCTGCAATTTGGTCTGTCACTTCCTTGCAACTATGACAATAGTTAGGTTGTTTAAGGTTAGGGGGCATACTTTTCATCCCATGATTACATTTTTCATTGTTTTCCAGAGTAAAGAAATTACATAAAAACAATAGTGATCTCCCCCTCCTTGAACCGCCACCTTACTGTGATGGAAGGGTTTGAGTGCCTGAATGATTCCAGGAGCTATGTTGCCGGGGCTATATGCCCCTGGTAGGGTCTCCCATGGAAAACAGGTCCTGGATGACAGACGAGACAAAGTGCGGTTCAAAAGCCCCTTATGACGACAATTAAACCAAGGCTTTCGTTTACCCCACCCGGTATGAGGTCACCGGGGCCCCACCCTGGAGCCAGGCCTGGGGGGCTCACATGCCCACGGGGCCTGGCCGGGCTCAGCCCGAAGCCATGACGTGGAGCTGCTCTTCGGTGGGCTCCCCACCTGCCAGAGAGACCGTAAGGGGCCGGTGCGTTGTGATTTGGACAGTGGTCGGGGCCGAGTGCCTGGCCGACCCAAACCTTGGGTGCCAACTCTGGTTTTTGGGACTTGGACTGTCAGCTCACTGGCGGGGAAGGAGCCTGAGCTGGTGTGGGAGGTTGAGAGATACCGTCTAGATATAGTCGGGCTCACTTCCACTCACAGCTTGGGTTCTGGAACCACTCTTCTCGACCAGGGGTGGACTCTCCACTATTCTGGCATTGCCCAGGGTGAGAGGCGGCGGGCAGGTGTGGGCTTATTAATAGCCCCCCAGTGCAGCCGCCATGTGTTGGAGTCGACCCCGGTGAATGAGAGGGTCATCTCCCTGCGCCTTCGAGTCAGGGGACGGTCTCTCACTGTCGTTTGTGCTTATGCGCCTAGCGGCAGTGTAAAGTACCCAGCCTTTTTGGAGTCCCTGGGGAGCGTGCTGGAAAGCGCTCCCACTGGGGACTCTGTCGTTCTACTGGGGGACTTTAACGCCCACGTGGGCAGCGACAGTGACACCTGGAGGGGCGTGATTGGGAGAAACGGCCTCCCTGATCTGAACCCGAGCAGTGAGTTGTTATTGGATTTCTGTGCTAGTCACGGTTTGTCCATAACGAACACCATGTTCATGCATGCCCTGCCCTGAGTTTCTCAAGTCCTGGTGCCAAGTGCACTGATGGACACCCTAGGTCGGAGGTCGATGATCGACTTTGTAGTCGTTTCTTCTGACCTTCGGCCATATGTCTTGGACACTCGGGTGAAGAGAGGGGCTGAGCTGTCAACTGATCACCACCTGGTGGTGAGTTGGATTCGATGGCGGGGGAAAAAGCTGGACAGACCTGGCAAGCCAAAACGCATAGTGAGGGTCTGTTGGGAACGTTTGGCGGAGGCCCCTGTCTTCAACTCCCACCTCCGACAGAGCTTCAACCAGGTCCCGAGGGAGACGGGGACATTGAGTCTGAATGGACTATGTTCCACACCTCCATTGTCGGGACGGCGGTTCGGAGCTGCGGCCATAAAGTCTCCGGCGCCTGTCATGGCGGCAATCCCCAAACACGGTGGTGGATACCGGAGGTAAGGGATGCCGTCAAGCTGAAGAAGGAGTTCTATCAGGCCTGGCTGGCTCATGGGACTCCTGAAGCAGCTGACGGGTACCGACGGGCCAGACGGGACGTGGCTCTGGCAGTCGCCGCAGCAAAAACTCAGGTTTGGGAGGAGTTCGGTGAGGCCATGGAGGAAGACTTTCAGTCGGCCTCAAAAACCACCCGGCGACTCAGAGGGGGAAAGCGGTGTTCCACAAACACTGTTTACAGTGGAAGTGGTGCGCTGCTGACCTCAGCTGAGGATGTCCTCAGGCGGTGGAAGGAGTACTTTGAGGATCTCCTCAATCCCTCCGACACACCTTCCGTAGAGGAAGCTGAGGCTGGGGACTTGGAGGGGGACTCGTCCATTACACTGGCTGAAGTTCCTGAGGTAGTCAAAAAGCTCCTCGGTGGCAAGGCTCCGTGGGTGGATGAGATCCGCCCCGAGTTTCTCAAGTCTCTGGATGTTGTGGGGCTGTCTTGGCTGACACGCCTCTGCAGCATTGCGTGGAGCTCGGGAACGGTGCCTCTGGACTGGCAGACCGGGGTGGTGGTCCCTTTTTTTAAGAAGGGGGACCGGAGATTGTGTTCCAACTACAGGGGGATCACACTCCTTAGCCTCCCTGGGGAAGTCTATGCCAGGGTACTGGAGAGGAGAATCCAACCGATAGTCGAACCTCGGATTCAGGAGGAGCAATGCGGTTTTCGCCCTGGCCGTGGAACACTGGACTAGCTCTATACCCTCACTAGGGTGTTGGAGGGTTCATGGGAGTTTGCCCAACCAGTCCATATGTGTTTTGTGGACCTGGAGAAGGCATTCGACCGTGTCTCTCGTGGCATCCTGTGGGGGGTGCTTCGGGATTATGGGGTTCAGGGCTCGCTGCTACAGGCTGTTCGTTCCCTGTATGACCAGAGCAGGAGCTTGGTTCTCATTGCCGGCAGTAAGTCAGACCTGTTCCCGGTGCATGTTGGACTCCGCCAGGGCTGCCCTTTGTCACCGATTCTGTTCATTATCTTCATGGACAGAATTTCTAGGCGCAGCCAGGGAACGGAGGGTGTCTGTTTTGGTGGCTGCGGGATCTCGTCTCTGCTTTTTGCGGACGATGTGGTGGCTTCATCAAATCAAGACTTGCAGCATGCACTGGGGAGGTTTGCAGCCGAGTGTGAAGCGGCGGGGATGAGAATCAGCACCTCCAAATCCAAGGCCATGGTTCTCAGTCGGAAAAAGGTGGATTGCCCCCTCCGGGTTAGGGGAGAGTTGCTCCCTCAAGTGGAGGAGTTTAAGTATCTCGCGGTCTTGTTCACGAGTGAAGGAAAAATGGAGCGGCAGGTTGACGGACGGATCAGTGCGGCGTCCGCAGTAATGCGGTCGTTGTACCGGGCTGTTTTGGTGAAGAAGGAGCCGAGTTGTAAGGCGAAGCTCTCAATTTACCAGTCAATCTATGTTCCTACCCTCATCTATGGTCATGAACTCTGGATGGCTGGGCGCATCCTTAGGGATAGGGTGAGGAGCTCGGAGTAGAGCCGCTGCTCCTCCACATCGAGAGGAGCCAGTTGAGGTGGCTCGGGCATCTGTTCCGGATGCCTCCTGGACTCCTCCCTGGTGAGGTGTTCCAGGCATGTCCCACTGGGATGAGGCCTCAGGGCAGACCCAGGACACGATGAGAGACTATGTCTCCCGGCTGGCCTGGGAACGCCTTGGGGTTTCCCCAGAGGAACTGGAGGAAGATGGAAGGGTGCGGGGAGAGGGAAGTCTGGAGGACTCTGCTTGGACTGCTGCCCCCGCGACCCGGCCCCGGATAGTGGAGGAAGATGGAATGGAATGGAACAATAGTGATCTCGTTTCAGGAGGTAACTGGTAGCATAGTGGTTAGAGCTACTGCTTTTGGACCCAAAGGTTGCAGGTTTGATCTCCCCCATCTGGCTGTAGTACCCTTAAGTAAGATAATTGCCCCAGTAACATTACCCAGCTGTATAAATGGGTAAATAATTGTAGGTAGACTAACACAGTAAATTGCTTTGGTGGAAAACATTGTTCCACTGATGTATGGATGAGTGACCATTGTAGGTAGTGTATATAGCAGTGTAAATCACCTTGGTGAATAAGGTGTGTGGACTGATAACACTACATAGTATCCATTGAAAGTTGTTTTGGAGAAAAGCATCTGCTAAATAAGTAAATGTAAATTTCATTCAGGCTCCATTGAAATACTACTGGAACTGACAAAAAGAACTGATCAGGTTTAATGTTAAAAAACTTTCCAGAATAGATAAAACTGGAAAGGACATTATAAAAACAACATTGTAAGAAAGGCTCAGTTTCTTTATATTCACAATGGGAATCTCACTGCTTCATGGATTTTGCATAACATTTTCTGAATACACTGATGATGGCAGATCAGCCATTCATATTCAGGAGAGCTCACTGTAGAGCATGCGTCTCATTGGAACTGAAGACAGAAATTGGGGATTTTTATGTCTGCAATCCATGAAGCAACCAGGTCCACACAAGGTTCAGTGGAACAGAACGCGTCAACTTTATTTCTATACACTCAGCATACACAAACGCAATGCACATGCGCCGACGTCTCAGCACTGCAGTATGTTTATACATACACAACAGGGACCACATGAGAAACACGCCACAGTGTTTTAAAAGTAAAACCAGACATATATATTTGTTTTGTTGAATGCAATATAATTTCTGCGGCTGATGTTTCTTGTTAACTTTTTTACCATGTTGTTAATCTTTTGGCTTTTTTAGTTCAACATTTAACAGAAAGTTTTCAAGCTGCAACATTTAGTATTAACAAGCTTTGGTATTTAGAACATACTAATATTTTACCTTTTGCATTGCCCATAATAGCGATTTTCTCCAAAGTTCGGAGGTGAGTTTTAGCAATGCTGTCTTAGCTAACCCTATTGTGCTCAGAGTTGTACTTTATGTAAATGTAATGTAAATGTCTTAACTGCACATTAACTGCAGTGGCTGCAAGGTCACAGCCTCCACCCTGACATAAACTGAACCTTAAAAGGATACGTTTACAAGGAAGACTCTTCGCATTGAACAAACTACCCTAGTTTGAACTTACAATGTTATTTGCCTAAAGCATTTAAAATTTCATTTGCTTTTCTGATCCTCAGATAATTTCCTGATTCTGCATTATACTGTGTGTTTAGCCTGGGCTTTTCTCTTATTGTTCATAACCAGTCCCAGGTGCCATCATTGTCATATGAGGCCCATTGCAGATATACATGTATTGGTGTTATCTAGGCAGCTTATACATTGGTTATAGTGCTATTGATGCTGTTTATGTGGAAAAGCCATTTGAATAACTGAAATGAAATATTGGACTGAAGCTCATATTTTGTAAATAAGTGCTTAATATCATTTGGTGTGTGTACCTTACCTCACTCGCTCCCATCTGTCATAAGGATTAGCTTTTCTCTGTGAGCTGATTCTAGGAAAATGATGAATGTTACCACAGAAAAGACTTTCGATTAATGTAGTGTACTGCATATTTTTTCTGCAAAACCCCTGCTGGTGGATTTCCACACTGCAGAACTTCCTCAAAATGTCTTCAGTGACTTCCAGGGCACTGAGGGCTATGCTGTATCTAGGTATTTAGACTGATCAGTGCTTTGGATTGGAGGAAAAGAAGGTTGATCCAAGGAGTCACTTGGATCCTCCTTTCTCCTGTGAAACCTTACACACATGCAACTGGGGGTTATGGTTGTTTGAGGACAAGGTCTAACTCAGTATCTTGCTGTGGTTCAAAAACACTTGACTGTAATTTTTTATTTCCTCTGCAAGTTTGAAGGCTAACAGTTCATAGCAGGAATGACAGCAATGTATGTCCTGATATGGTGAGTATCAATGTTAGGAATTCGTGGTTGTCAGTGCACTAAAGAAGTTGGTGCCAGTGCTCTGAGGCGGTGGTTGCTACTGCTGTGAAGTGGTGAGTGAAATAAATGGTTTAATAGAAGCATAAGACTCTACCGGTGGACATGAGGGAATACATGGAATGGTTTGGTTTTTGTCTTGGGCCCCCTGGGGGACATCTTTCACAAAAGATGTCTCCTCTTATACTGGGGGTGCGGTGGTGCAGTGGGTTGGACAGCAGTCTTGCTCTCCGGTGGGTCTGGGGTTCGGGTCCCGCTGGGGGTGCCTTGCGATGGACTGGTGTCCTGTCCTGGGTGTGTCCCCTCCCCCTCTGGCCTTACGCCCTGTGTTACCGGGTAGGCTCCGGTTCCCTGTGACCCTGTATGGGACAAGCAGTTCTGAATGTGTGTGTGTGTGTGTGTGTGTGTGTGTGTGTGTGTGTGTGTGTGTGTGTGTGTGTGTGTGTGTCCTCTTATAACTTAAAAAATTCTAAAGGTTGTGGCATGTCTCTGGACAAGCTGCACTGTGTGGTAGCTGTAGCTCTAGTTCATGAAGGGAAGTAAATGGTTTAGCATGTTAAATACAATGGTGCTTCAGATCATGTCTATCTGACAGACTTTAATTAGTGCAAATGCAAGAGGCTCCTAAGTTGTCAATAGGTAGCTGAGAACCCCCCACTGCATTCTCTTTCTGGTGAGTCCCACTTGTATTGTCCTCCTGGCATGGGCAAAAGGAGTATGACCGGAAGACATCATATCTAAATCGTTGATAGCCCAAGTCGTCAGCAGACATACACTGAAACCAAGTGACAGTCAGAAACAGAGTCCATCCATTTAGGCTTTATATCTTCCCCTTACAATATAACAGATGCTGGATTACTGAAGGTAAATGTATGATAGTCCTCACTCTTACTCTGGTATCGTTCAGTCTATTCAACATGGTATGACACGCCAAGGTTTGATGAGGTACAACGACCACAGTCCCATTACATGCTGACTGCTTGAACTGCTGCTGCCAACTCTGTTACACAAAGGGGTTTAAGCTGCCGCATGATATTTCTCATCATTATACTGTATGGTGATCGCCATGTTGTGCGTTCAGAAAATGTTAGGATTTATTTTATTCTGTTCTCTCATATATGTATCTGTTACCCCTCCAATACTCAGAATTTCATTGTACACATGCATGCTATGTCAGAAAAATAGTCTTCTCATATTTGCTTGGCAATGCCAAAACTAGCAGCAAACACTCATGGCAGTGGTGATGATGAAGGTGAGAAACAGCAGTGTTACTGGCCAGTGAATCTGACGGTGGGTAACAGCGAATTCAAGTAGGATGGTGGAGAGTAATGGCTATGGTACTGGTAATTGAAAGAGTGGTGAAAGTCATTGATGTTGATGCTCATGGTCAGCGTTAATGATGAGCGGTGGAGATTGGCAAGTGGTACCATCGTTTAATAATGATGAAAATGATAAGCACTGTTGATGCCACTGACGGTAATAGTAAAGGGTGCTGATCAGTCCTTTGCAATGAAAACACTGTAGATTTCTGATGATTGTGTGCTGTCTATTCTTTTTTGATCATTATAATGCTATCTTCACGTGTTGCTGTTTCAGTCTATACTATGTACCAGCAGAAGAGAGTGTAGTGGTTAGTGCTGTTAGCTTATACTTGAAGGACTTAGGTTTAAATCCACCCTTTAGATGCAGTGCCCTTGAGCAAGGAACTAATTTTTAAATAGCTCCAGTGAGCATTACCTAGCTTTACAAATGGGTAAAATGTTGTATGTAGGTTTTGAGAAAAGCATCAGCTGAGTAAATGTACTTGTATCTCTCCTTGCCATAAAATGGTTAACTATTGTATTGCATTTCTATGTCCAAACGGAGCTGTGATGAGCATTCAGGATAGAATTGGGGGTCCTGAAATAGTATTGCACAGCTGGTTAATGTGAAAGTCTGAACGGTGTATTGTTCATCTTTAATATCGCTTCCATGTTTCGGACTATTTCATAGAAAGCAAAGGGGCCAGATGGTTTAACAAGGAGCCTCTCACACAGAACCAATACCAGGAGCAGTCATATCCAGTGAGGTAGGAAGGCATCAGAACTGTCCTCTTTCTACTGGGAGGAAAATTTCCACTCTACGATCCCATGTCCTGTGGGTTTTTACACAGCCCAGGAGGGTCACAGCTTGTGCAAACAGGATCACAGGCAGTGCAGGGTTTGCCCTTTGTGTCTGTACCCCGGGGCCCGTGCATATCATAACTTTGCTCTTCCACAGAATCTAGTCACAAAATCTTTTGGCAGTTCATTTGTTTTTTACAATGCTTTATTCATGTCAGCATATCCCTTTGTGTTGTAGTACAGTCCATGTGGAAGACCAAGTTCAGCGCATGTCTTTTAGTACACGTGAACTCATAGCAGGTTTATAAACCATGTGATAAACCACTAGGAAGAATTTTTCGGTTTAAACTCAGACAGTTCGCGAGTTGTTGTGATGCCATTAAAAAAGCATGATTCAAGTCCAAAAGCAATGCTTAAACTCAGGAATACACACACACACATTTTCAGAACCGCTTGTCCCATACGGGGTCACGGGGAACCAGAGCCTACCCGGCAGCACAGGGCGCAAGGCCGGAGGGGGAGGGGACACACCCAGGACGGGACGCCAGTCCGTCGCAAGGCACCCCAAGCAAGACTCAAACCCCAGACCCACCGGACAGCAGAACTGTGGTCCAACCCACTGCGCCACCGCACCCCCTAAACTCAGGAATAAGTAGCCTTATAACAGATTTGAAACTAAAGAGCATGGAGTGTTTCCAGAATCCAGGTACAGGTAGTCAATCCATTGACATCTTGGACACGTTGGAGGTAGCAGCAACCCCAGTGTCCACAAACACCCCCAGAGCACCAGTGCTGATGCTGTAAATTAGTCAAAACTATACATGCTGCATCTCTGCGATTGATGGAATTTGAGAAGAATGAAACAGACGTTCTCATTTGCTGTACATTCTTTTTCCCTTTCTATAGTTTCTTGTTTGGAGAAATGGGTGCATGGCAGTGTTTCCTGGGGAGCACTGAGTGCAGCCCTGCTATGTGTCTGTCCGGGTACTGTTCTTCTGTGATCCTTTAATCCCTGCGCATTAGCAACCGAGGCAGCCATCATTTCTGCAATAACGTGATTCCTCCAACTATAATGAACCGTTACATTCTATTATGTCCACAGGCTTGGGGCAAGTTGACAAAGACAGAGATAATCCCTGGAAGCTCTAATGGAAAGTTTTACTGCCATCGGAGGGAGTGAACCTGCCTGTGTGCTTTGCCCAGATGTGTAGTCCCAATTCGTGTTTCTTTCCAAAAGAATGTAGCACTAAAACCACTTTCCCACCAGCGAGGGGTCAACGAGGTTACACTTAATACCGAAAGATAGGCCTCTAGCTCAGGGGATTCAGAGAAGCACCTCAAATATTGATGCATGAACTACAATTTTTTGTTTGTAAAATAAAATGAGTTCTGTTCAGAACTGGACTCAGAGTCCACTTTCCTTCCTGACAGCTGCAATATTAAATAGAATACACCAAATAAATCTCAGTATAGCTCAAACTGGCGAGGAGTTTGCCTGTTACTGTATGTGTAGCCAGGTCATGAGAAATGAGCAAAAAAAAGATACCAGGTGGTACAAAAAGCCCATTGTTTGTTCTCTTTTTGCATTAGAGGTGTCATCCATGGGGCATCAAAATGGCACAGGATTAGTTTGTATCCTGGGATGGTGCTTCCACTGTAATTAGATTGTGTTTCTGTACAGCATATGCTTTGAAAAGCCGTAACTAATGAGAATGTACGTTCAAATGTGTTCACGTGTGTTCATTCCACATTTACGTTTATTTATTTAGCAGACGCTTTTCTCCAAAGCGACTTCCAGCGAACTCTATGTAGTGTTACCAACCCACACACCTTATTCACCAAGGTGACTTAACATTGCTAGATACACTACTTACAATGGGTCACTCATCCATACATCAGTGGAACACACTGGCTCTCTGTGTCACTCACTAAGGGGAACCTGAACAGCATGTCTTTGAACTGTGGGAGGAAACCGGAGCACCTGGAGGAAACCCACACAGACTTGGGGAGAACATGAAAACTCTACACAGACTGAGCAGGGATTGAGCCTACGTTCTCTCACACCACCCAGCCGCTGTGAGACAGCAGTGCTACTGTGCCACCCCACTTTCCCCCATTTTTCATAAGGAATGTAAAGCAGCTACAGCCAAGTGCATTTAAATCCTGTCAAATTGCTAACTGAACTAATTAAAACTAACACATATTTGTTTTACCAAACACTGACTGCCACTTGCTGGAGTAAGAAGGAAGAAATGTTTGACTCATAATTTCAGCATTTTCTCCCTTTTATATGATTCGTTATCCTGAGAATTATCCCTAAGACTTGTTTATTCATGCTCTTTTACTCTTTATACTGCATCTTCCTTCAGCATCTTCTCCCTTCTCTGTGGTCCTTGACTTTACACTCTGTGGATTACTCAAGGAACTTTTCCCTTTACCATGGTCCTCGAGGCTTCACAGTGTGCATTATTGTAGCATCTTCCCCCTTGTCCATTGTCCTTGACACTTCATGATTATGCCATCTCCTTTCTCCATAGTCTTTGTGGGCTTCAGCTGCTTGTTATCGCAGAGCTATAACAGAAGCCAGACATTTTACATCTAGACAAACATCTTTTTGATGTTTTATGCTTTACTGGGATTGAACAACTGATGACTAATTTTTAAAAAACTGTTACAAATGATGGTGGCTTATCATTGACCACTTGCTTAACCTTTTTCTTTCAGTTGTCAGTTACCAAGCTTTTGTAAGCAGAATGTTTGGATGAGCAAAAAATTTTGTGCAGAAATACTGTTTTAACTGAATATATCCAAGATATTTTTGGAGGATCATTATTTTTAATAATTCATGGTTTTCATTCTGTGTCCATGCTGTCTTTGTCATACTGTGTGTTTTCAAAGAGCAGCTTTTAAATACATACAGAACTGATATTAGTTTAGCATCATCTCTGAGTGTGTGTAGCTGTTGCTTTTGATAACGCCAATGCTCTGCATGGCACTTCCTCCTGAAAGACATGTTTATTTTTCAGTCTGATGACCTCTCATTTATGGAGACCTTCTACGCTCTGAGTTTCCCAAGTGCTGTGGACACCATTTCCATAATATATACAATTAACAAAGATTTCAAGAATTATAAATATTGAAGCCTTTGTCATACCCTGTTTTTGATAGAACCCCTGTTTACAACAGTTATTTTAAATGTATTCTACATATTAAGTAGTTTCAAATGTGTTATTGTATTATAATTATTTTAATTGTTTGATTTTGCAAGACCAGTCCCTATCCCTGTACTTACTGCAGCATAGCAGATACATGTGAGTTTTACATTGAAGCACATGTTTATTTAGATAGATCCCTGTAAAATGTATGTGCATGGGGGGATTAGTAAGAATTGCATTTTGGCAATAATATGCATGTTTATTGAGTCAAACATTTTATGTTCATGTTACCTTACATGTACTTTTTTTATAGTGACATGAATGTTTTATAGCAATAGCAGTTATTGGTTCTTCATGCAGCATATCATTTATCACAGCATGTTGTTATGACTTGTTCTGCACACACACACCTTTGCACAACCATATATGTTACAGACTGCCCATCAGCTAATGACAAATTTGTGGTACAGGAGTAATGTAGTGTTGTATAACATTAATTTACATTAGTTTCAGGTTTTCTTCAGCAACCTCTGAGAGACTAGTAAACATGAAAATGATGTGATCAATATTCATCTGAGACTAAACATAGACCTTTTTCCAGCCTAAGCTTGTACACCCAACAAATTCTAGCTTACATGGATCTCATGGTCTTGTTAGTACACATGTTAAAGAAGAGAGCACAATATGATCGCTCGGACAAGCCTGGTTGTCTGTCCTCCCTACAATACTGCAATTAAACTATTCACGGGAGGATATTAGCAGGTGGAAAAAAGACTGGTTATGGGACAGCTGATTTACAGATTCTGTTGACAGCGATTGTTGTTGACAGTATTTTACTGAAAGGCTAAACACACTGAACTGTGGTGGGGCTATTGGTGTAACAGCTTCTTGCGTATTTGAGGAGAGAAAAAAATATGAGTGATGATACTCAGTTACACGTGGGCTTGTTTAAACATAAGGAGGACACACAACACAATATTGTTAGTATGTTCTATGAGAGGTATGTGGCTTTGGAAGAAAGCATTTGCTAAATAAATAAATGAAAAATGCAAATATCAGTGTTGTTTGAACTATATGTAGTGTATATATAAACATATTGTAGCATACAACACCATGGGTTTGGATGGGGCAAAGAAGGACATGAAGATAGTGTTTGTTACAAACAAGTTATTTGAATACTGGCAGCAGAAAACCAATGCTCTTGGGCTGAAGACCCTACACCTACACCTACACCTACACCTACACCTACACCTACACCTACACCTACACCTACACCTACACCTACACCTACACCTACACCTAGTCTCTCTTCCAACACACTCCTAGACACAGTCACCCCATCATTTTCCCCAGAAGTGCCCCCAGTGGTTACACACCCACATTTCCCATTATTCCCCATAATGCAACTATTTACATTTAAGAGTTTCCCCTCCTAAAACAGTAACGCAGGGTCGTTACAATAGTGTATGAGTGACAGAGAGAGTGTGTTCCACTGATGTATGGATGAGTGACCCATTTCAAGTAATGTATCTAGCAGTGTAAGTCACCTTGGTGAATAAGGTGTGTGGGCTGATAACACTACATGGAGTTCACTGGAAGTCGCTTTGGAGAAAAGCCTCTGCTAAGTGAATAAATAAAAGATGTAAATGTCACAGTCACAGTGTCATTGAAACTGCTGAAGGATTTTCCAGTTCCGTGAACTGTTACTTTAGAGAATCATTTGGGCAAATTCCCGCGTAACAGCAGTTTGGCCAGACACAAGAGTGGCATTTCCTTGGAAGTGCGGCTGATGGCGGCGCTCATTCCAGGAGTGCTGTGTGGAGCCGGGTCACATGAAGCGTTCCGCTGCGCGCCCCCGCTAATCTCCTTGGGAAAGGAGGCTCCGGCCGCTTTGATACGCGGTCGCGCGCTGATCCACGGTGACACGTGCACTTTTCCCACCCGCGCTCCACGCAGCTTCTGCCAAACTCTTCCCTTTGAAACTTATTTGTTTATTTATTTATTTATGCTAAGTGTTACACGAACATATTAGCCTCATCCTTTAGCCGAATCGATATTTCACGCACTTTAGCTCCAAATGAGCAACATTTGTCAAATTAAGGTTTATCTTCCTTTCTTTATTTATAGTTTAGGTTAGGCTACAGGCACATATTTACAACTGAGGGGGTAAAAATTTTCTAGTGTTGGGGAACAAAAAAATTTCCGTTAGTACAATTATAAATATGGGGGGGTGACCGGATGAGTCTTACTTAAACAGCGGGGGAGATGCGTGTCCTATGTTGCGTCTATGCATATTTCAGCGTAACATATTAAAATACAGGTCCACGTCGTAGAATGTTTGTATACAAACGAGGACATCCCCACTCACCCCGTCCCTCTCGGGAGTTTACTCCACCCTCCGTGATGTGACCCCCCCCCCCCACGCGCGATTACCCCTCCCTCCAGAGCTGATGCAACGCTCAAACATATAAGGGCGCACCGCTGTTCCAGCATCAGAGCAACACACCATCCTCAAATATTTTTTTATAGAAAGCAATGAATAAAAGCATTGACACTCCTTCTTATTTTTAATAGTTTCATTTGATCGCTAAAATTCTTGTGTATTAATCAGTGCATCAGGAATAGGGAACCGCATCTCATTAAATATTATCCTTAAGACTTAATCTTCAGATTTGATGTTAAGACATTGATGTAATATTTTTTTGTCGGCTTTTGAGAGAAATACAGATCGAACCCTAGATTTAAAGGGCGAGTTTCTTTTGTGGCTTCACCGTCTAAGGGATTCATTCTGCGAAGCGCGGAGTCTCTTGGCGAAGCGAAGGTAAGACGAGCGCTTCTTATTCTGCGCGTATGCGGTCATGTATTAAACTGCGATGGATAAAACGCGCGTTTATGTTGCAGACTAATTTGTAAATAATAAGAATGAAAAAATGTGTTTGGGTGTGAAATCTTTGCCTTAAGCAAAGTCAAATGAGACGGACGGTGTGTCTAATTTATCCTCCTCGTTCTCCTCGTGTCACATATTTTATTTACTGTCATCATGATACACATCGCTGTGTATCTGTACAGTAAGATCAGATGCAGAGAAATATGTGTGGTATGTGGCCTTTGGTCTGGTCCTTTACGAAACATCGCGCAGGGTAACACACCGTCGCCGCTTTACTGTCATCACACCATCTTCGTCTGTGTGTTGCTGGTGGTGTCGGACCGACCGCAACCGGTGAAAATGACCGGGTCGCTTCACTGAATTCACCAGTTCCGTCTGTTCAATCTGCTGTTTTTATTCCATTATTAGGGTTGCTTAGTTGTTATCTTTTTGCTCCTCATTTGGTTTTGAAGATGAGGGAAAAAAGTAAAAAACAAAGCATATTTTGTATCATATGATTTATTTATTTATTTATTTATTTGTCGTTTCTGCAATTATACGGAAGGTGAGATTTGAATTGATGTATTTATTATACGTCATAAACGTCTGAAGCCGGCTGGTATTTTTCCACGACTTGGCTGAGACCCCCCCTCCCCGCGCGCCGCCCCCCCGCCGCTCCGAATGGTCACATGACCCAGACTGTGGCACGGGCGTGATCACATTCTGTCTGCTATCGATTATTCATCGTTTATGATGATGGGCGAGCGCTGCACCTCGCGTGAAACGGCTAATAGTAATGAGGAACAAACCGCGATTTGTGTCTCGTCCTGTGCCGCAGGATGAAAGAAGTTGCTTCCAAAACAGAGATGAGCCAGTTGAACATCTCTCCCGATGAGGACAGCTCCTGCAGCTCCAACAGCAATGACTATGCCAAGTACCCCAGCTCAGCGAAGGCACCCATAAGAAGGTGAGCAGCTCTCCTTCCCTTTATTATTATTATTATTATTATTATTATTATTATTATTATTATTATTACAGGGTAACAATAACAATCAGATGATGGCAAATCAGGGGGTGCGGTGGCGCAGTGGGTTGGACCGCGGTCCTACTCTCCGGTGGGTCTGGGGTTCGAGTCCCGCTTGGGGTGCCTTGCGACGGACTGGCGTCCCGTCCTGGGTGTGTCCCCTTCCCTCTCCGGCCTTACGCCCTGTGTTGCCGGGTAGGCTCCGTGACCCCGTAAGGGACTAGCGGTTCTGAAAATGTGTGTGTGTGTGTGTGATGGCAAATCAAGGATGAAATTGTGTAACCGCAACAACATGAACCTAGGACTGCAGTAGAAATAAAGACTTACATTTACATTTAGTAGACGCTTTTCTCCAAAGCGACATACATCTCATAGAAAATACAATGTGCATTACATTAGGAGAAAGAGACACTTAGATGTAGATGTGTGATTCCTAAGTACAATTAGTTTGTTACTTTCTACCATAAGAACCAGTGTACATCACATGAATAGGTGCATAAAACTTTTATCTGAATATCGACGATTCCTAATAACCTTCCTAGTAATAATTTTTTTCTTTTTATATATGTAAACATTTATGATACATATGTAATGTAAGAATACGCTTAACATAAGAACATTATAAACGAGGCAAGAATAATAGCTCAGAGGCAAAGTCAAGCTACTGCGAAGAAGCGAGCGTTAAGAACACCATGAGATACTATGAGACATGTCATGCATTATGCTGAAGAGGTGTTCAGACAGTTCCGAGATGACAAGTTCAGAGATGAGTCTGTAAAATCTGGGGTAAAAGGTTGAAGACTGACAGTTCTCCTAATGTTAAAGGGGGGTTCATTCAGGGTCTGTGGGTGAGTAACTGATAAGGTTAGAGAAAAAAACTATCTACCCCTTGAACATTTTATAAGTAGCAGACCATAAGACAAATTCTTGTATTTAGGTTAATGTTAATGCTGTTACCTTGAAATGTTTAACAAGGTCCAGTTAGACTGGATGCTGTGAGCAGTTTCCTCACTACATACTGACTGACAGGACTAAATCCCATGGATGTTTTCTGAATAACTTTGTTCATGTTTGATTATTATTCGATGCAGGGGCATTCATAGATCCTCTAACAATCTGCAAAGGACAAATTAAAAGTACAGTCCAGCTTCCAGTTTAATCTTAGCCCCAGATATTTGCAAAAGCCAACCACAACCTCTGACAAAGCACATGTTAATATCGTTCTTAAAATTTGTTCTGTTTTCATTAAAGCCAGTATGCAGATGTTGAAGCAGAGGGTCAAAATTTCCTACCTAACCACCAGCTGGCCAAAAAGAAATATGACACGGAATATGTAAGTATTCTCGTTCTTATGTTTATTTTAATATTTGTCCATGACTTCAGGATTTCAGAAACTGCAAGATTTCTTTTTAATTTCTAAGCATCCAGGTACCGCCTCCTTTGGGATGTCGGTGTTCAACCTTGGAAATGCCATCATGGGCAGCGGGATCCTGGGCCTGTCCTATGCCATGGCTAACACAGGCATCGCACTCTTTGTGTGAGTGTTTGGCTGTACAGGTTTTTGCACAGTGTGACACACTGATGACTTGGTAGTTTTCAGAGATGGGGCCACATGATCTTTGGGGTGAGCTTCTACCAAGGTCCTGTTCGGGTAAACTATGAAGGGACACAATAGCCTTTTCCATTTGGCTTGAAATGAGCAATAAATGCAACTCGCATATTTCACACCAGGCCTCATACTTTTTCACAAAGACAACTTGTGGAAAAAAAATGAAGCAGATGAGACATGTTAGTAAGCGAGAGATTAGCAGACATAGTCATGGGAAGTTAACTTTCAAATATAAGCAAAGTCATCAGTTTGACTGCTTTAAGTGGGCATTTGTAAAAACTGCCTTAGAAAGTGTGCTTCACAAATAGATAATAAAACTAAGTATAATGAAGCTGTTCAGCCAGTTAATCCTCTCTATGGAGAATGTTGCGCGCTGGTGTTACATAAAGACGTGAGCCGTCTCTCCACGCAAGAATATAAATGGTTTTGCATGAGCAGACTGTGCTTTATAGGAGCTCAGACTGAGGGTAGGTAGATTCAAATAGCATATCTGCGAACGTGACCGTGGTCTTTTACAGCTCGTAATCTAGGTAAGAGCATGTATTGTAGTGTAATTGTGAATTTGAAGACTGTCACGATATTCTGAAGCTTGTATTTTCTATACACTTACTTGACCATAACATTCCCTTCGACTCCTGGTTGAAGGGCAAGCTGAACTCTCACAGAGCTGATCAACCAGCAGCATGGGTCTAGGTGATGGGTCAGACAGACACTATATAAAATACATGTGCAAATCTTTTCTTGTACCACTTTGTACGAAACAACATGGGTTAAATATGTCCTTCTCTTTGATGGGGATTTATCCAGAGCATTACGCACACACAAAATATAAATCTAATGTCATGATGTATGATCTCTAATCGCTGTTGAAAGCCTTTATTACTCCCTCACTTGTTGCGGAGGGATTGTGGTGACAGCAGTTCCACAAGGCCACTCGTGAGACAGGGTCATATGAGAACGTGCTTCCGCTTCTAATCTCCTTGGAAACTGGATGTTTGATGCTGAGCACCAGTGCTGTTTGGATGACACCATGAGCCTGATGTCAACCCAGCCCAGCTGTTTTGGCAGCACTGGGGATGTCATGGTCGTCGCTGAGAGTTGGTGGCATGGATGTGTTTTCTGTGGATTAGATGAAAAGATGAGCTCTGCTGTAATCATGTAGCCATAATTTCTAGATGTTGTGCTCTCAGATATTAGCATTTTTGAGTCTTGCCCATCATGGTTTCGTGAACAAGGACTCAGTAGTGCAGGTTTCAGAAGCAATAATGGAGAATATTTGTAAGCAAAGCATTTCTTTACATACTGGACCCATCAGTGACAATTCGTTTGCATGATGCGGTCAGCTGGAGATTGGCAGCAAGGATAAGATATGTTCCTGTTTTAGACATTTGCACACTGCTGGAAATTTTGCAAAATACAGGATTATTTGCATCATAAGAAGCAATCATTAATCAACTGAAGCACTGCACAGGAAATTTGACCACTTTTAAAGTCACAGAAGTAAATTCTTCACGGTTTTTCTAGAATAGCCTTGTCAAGAAAATGCTGTCTTTAGAATCCGAGGGATTCACGACATGATCTTTGCTTCCTCAGGATTCTTCTGGTGGCAGTTTCTATATTCTCTCTTTACTCTGTGCACCTGCTGTTGAAGACTGCCAATGAAGGAGGTAGAGTTGTCGAAATCCTTCTATTGCCTTCCATGAACTGACTGTAGTGCCTATGCTTGTGGTGTGTGCGTGTGCGTGTGTGTGTGTGTGTGTGTGTGTGTATGTGTGTGTGTGTTAAGTCAGTGTTTGTCTCATTCCTCAGGCTCAGTGGTGTATGAACAGCTAGGTTACAAGGCCTTTGGTATGCCTGGGAAGCTGGCAGCCTCATGTTCCATCACCATGCAGAACATTGGAGGTGAGACTTGTCAGCGTGTCTACTTTCTTCATGCAAATAACATTAAGATGGGTGGCTGACAGCTGTAACATGGGTGCAGGGCACTTTTTATAAAAAGATGTCCCCGCCAAATGTGATGTGTTGTGTTTCAGCCATGTCAAGCTACCTCTACATCGTGAAGTACGAGTTACCAACAGTGATTCAAGCATTCCTGGGAACAAAGGAGAATGCTGGGTAGGACGGTTGGCCCGATCTCCTCAGTATGAGCTCAATGTCCTGAAGCTCCTCAACTCCTCCAGTCCTGTGGTAGACCAGATTGCTTCATTTTTCTGGATTAGCTCCAGATGAGGATATTGGGGCGAGGAGAAGGGCAGTTTGTTTTCAGTGGTCACACAGGTGCCAATTCTAGCAGAGTCTTCAGAGTCTCACCGTTGGCTTCTTTCTATGTGCTTCTTTTTCAGAGAGTTTTATTTAAATGGAGACTACCTTGTGGTTGTGGTTTCTCTGCTAGTTATACTCCCCTTGTCGCTGCTACGGAACCTGGGTAGGTGAAACAAAGCAGGTACTACCCTGGCTTCAATGTGTACCATAAATTCTGAAGCTGTGAGACATTTTTTTTAATGGTAAAAGAAGTGGAAAACAGGAAAACACCGTACATGCGCCCTGGAGTGTACTCATGCCGCCCGCTGACTTCCTGTCTTTCAGGTTACCTTGGTTACACCAGTGGATTCTCCCTGCTTTGTATGGTCTTCTTTTTAATTGTGGTGAGTTTCAGCTGGTCGCATTGTCAATTTCAAGTTTATTACAATACGCATTTGGTTGTTGAACCCACACACAGATTTTTCTACATGCACTGTGCAAGTGAACAAGAGTACCTGTGCAGCTTGTTATCAGCACGTCAACATGACACACCTAAGTGTGCTCTCCATGTGGGGTTCTGTGTTTTTTGCACGTTTGTCTCTGGGTGCCAGAGTGGGAGGTGCTGGTGCCTGACAGCTCCTGAGCTTGAGTGTTTGGGTGTGGGTGTGAATCCAACTCAGTTTATGGAGTTTGCATGTTCTCCCCATGTTCACGTGGGGTTCCTCCCACAGTACAGAGGAAGGCGTTTCAGGTGAATTGGTCACTCCATATTGCTTGTGGTGTGTGATTGTGTGTGTGATTGTCCTGCGATGAACTAGCATCCCATTCCAAAGTGTTCCTTGCCTTGTGTCCGATACATTTCCGATAGGCTCCAGCCCACTGGACAAGTGGCTACTGAAAATGAATGAATGGAGGTTTTGTCTCTCGCAGGTCATCTACAAGAAGTTCCAGATTCCCTGCCCTCTGCCATTGGAGCAGGATGCTGTGAATGCAACTCTGAACCACACGATCTCTCAAGTGTCGGCCCATATCCAGGAGCATGTGAAGAATGCCACGGACTACAGCAACAATGTCTGTGCACCCAAATACTTTGTGTTCAACTCTCAGGTGCGTTTTGATGCCGCAGAATAGCTGCTTTGATAAAGAGCCGCCTGGCAGTGTTATTCTTGTGGTCTGAAGCTTTGCCATGTTTCTGCACACAGACGGTGTATGCCATCCCCATCCTGACATTTGCCTTTGTGTGTCACCCTGCTGTGCTCCCCATGTACGATGAACTGAAGGAGTAAGTAGCTTCCATTGGCTGAAGCCTCCTTTCTTGCGGCCTTGTTCCGTGCTTTCAGGATCTGCATAAAAAAACCCATTTACCTTCTTTGATTTATCCAAGGCTTCTGGTCATCGAAAAGTTTTTGCTGAGTTACTATTTCACCAGGTGGATGTTTTTTCTTAAGCTCTCTATCTCTGTCTTCAATGTCAGTGGTACAAGGAGCAACAAGGCTGAGTGTGTTTGTTCTTTCTCATCAGTCGTTCCCGGAGGAAGATGCAGGCTGTGGCCAATGTCTCCTTCCTTGCCATGTTCATTATGTACCTCCTGGCAGCGCTCTTTGGCTATCTGACCTTCCACGGTGAGCCATGGTGATCCCAGGGTCATGTGTACAATGCCACATACACAGACACACACATGCAGCAAAGCAGGAATGGTCACGGTGTGAGCTAAAACAGTGACTGTGGAAGCTCACCTGGTGTGTTGCCCATGTGTGGGCGGGGCTTAACGGGAGACTTGTCGTCCTCCAGAGAATGTGGAGCCAGAGTTGCTGCACACTTACTCCATGGTGTACAAGTTTGACGTGGCTCTCCTCATCGTGCGCCTGGCCGTGCTTACTGCGGTCACCCTGACAGTACCTGTGGTCCTCTTCCCAGTGCGTACCACCTCAAACCTACCCTGCCCCTCCTTTGTCCTGTGGTTATTGCTCTACCCTTACCACAGAGACACCATTAACCTGCAAATTGTTGCAATGTAACAGTGTCCTATGTTTTTACTGCAACAAAAAATTCTCCTTTGTCTGTCCACACATCAATTGAGATGACTCTCTTGTCACTGGCAGATTCGTACCTCGGTCAACCAGCTTCTGTGCGCGTCCAAAGATTTCAGCTGGCTACGTCACTCCGTCATCACCATCCTGCTCCTGGGTGGCACCAACGTACTGGTCATCTTTGTTCCCACCATCCGGGACATTTTTGGATTCATCGGTAGGCTCCTCTTGGTTGCTTTATGTTGGAACGTGTACCCATGTCTTCTGTCCTGCCAAGCTGACAAACCTCCATCGCTGCCTTCAGGTGCTTCCGCTGCTGCAATGCTGATCTTCATCCTCCCCTCTGCATTCTACATCAAACTGGTGAAGAAGGAGTCCATGAAGTCGATCCAGAAAATTGGGGTTAGTGACATCTGCAGAAATGAATTACCGTGACCACACACATACTGATTGGGCAGCTGTCACTAAAAATAAATAAGTGGCTTCTGATGCTGTGTTTTTCTCCCCAGGGAGGAAGACACATTGTTAGTAAAAGGGGGGGGGTCATGTAACTGGTTAATTTTCCTGGGGTCTGTACTGCAGTGTGTAGTGCAGTGACACTCTTGAAAGTGCTGTTTCCTGAACAGGCCCTGCTCCACAGTGGAAAGTGCTATGTAATGTGTGATGTTTTTTTTGTTGTTGTTCTTTTTGGCAGGCATCCTTCTTCCTCTGCAGTGGTTTCCTTGTCATGATAGGCTGCATGAGCCTGATTATTCTAGACTGGGTCCATAACGCTTTGTCTCAGCCTGATGGCCACTAGGTGACTGCACCCCTAGATGGACCCTCTGGGTCCTGCGCACACCCCTGAGCACAGCATGCAGAATGACCAGCGTCACCCTCCACAGGTGTGACACACAACAAAAAAGGAGAGGAGAGTTGCTTTGCCACAGCACTGAGCAGTTACCTATATCCCATTCCCAGAGGATGTATGAAAACCTGTACAGAATGCTCTTATGCCACATGGATGGTATTTTAATTTCTGTTGCTGTTATGATTGTTATTTCTCTAGTTTAGTTGGTGCAGTATTAACTTTGCACTGTGCCTCAGACAGGAGTGGAGACCTGATTCTGTCCAAACAAAGAGAAGATTCAGGTAGCGGAAGCACTCGCCCTCCTTGTGTTTCTCCGGTGTGTCAGAACACAAGTGGTCAGTGCATTTTACCTTCCTTGAGACTCACAGCTTTTGCATCATCGCTATTACAATGCACGGTTAAGAACCCTTATAAAGATCTTTAACTTTTTTGGCTTTGCCTAAAATATTCAGCACACTGAGGTATTTTGGGGTGGTATCAGAAGAGTGTATTTTATATGATCGTGCAAATGGAAATACCTGTATAATAGCTCTAGTATCTATCTACCTGTATAATTAGTATTACCTTCACAAAAGGGTTTCTTGCACAAGTCTTACTATGGTAAAATATGTAGAGTGATACCATCTAAACAGGAGGAAGTGAATTTTTTTTTAAAGAAAGTCTTGATTCTCTGGAAAAAGAGATGTGAGTGCATTGTCACTGTAAAAGCTTTTCGCTCAAAAGGACTTTGAAAGAAGGATTTAACTGTACATAGCCATAATAATCAGTGTACCTCATTTGTACTTTTCCACGTGTTAAGCAGAATTAAATAGTATTTAAAACCAAGGCCCCACGACTTGCCTGAGCAATTAGACGGTGGGGCCAAGGCACAGGAAAAAAAGTGTTTCCTCCAGCAGTATCTCTGCATTTTTACACTGTTGTCACAAAATGTGGACTCCGTTCTTACCGTTGGCTGCTGAACATCTGATGGTCAACTGCACATAACTGTCTCTCTAAGTCACCCCCTGTGCTGTTTTTCGTCAAGCTTACCGTTCCACGGTAAATCTGGTGTGTCACTGTGCTTCCGATGCAAACAACTCCTGAACATAGTAACTGTTGGCCATTATTTATGGAAAAACAGGAAAATAAAATAATCAGTAATCAATTTTTCACTATTTATCTATTGTATATATGTATATATTAGTTTAATGTTCAAAAGCTTTATTTTGTTTCATCGGTTTGCTATAAGTGTCAGCTATAATTTTGCATAATTCTCATTGTTTTACGTGAGCCCTGCAAGGATGGCCATTATTCTTGGATAGAACATTAAAATAAACTGATTAAATCTTAAATCTTAAAATAAACTTATAAGATGAATAAATGATTATGATTCACACACCTGATTTTACTTACCTGCTTGGTTTAACCAATGCAGCTTGGGCTTCGCTTATTTTCACACCTGCACTACTTGTGTCAATTTACTACACACATGATTTCCTCTAAAGCAACATATGAAATTGTCATTACGCACCTTTTGTGTCGGATGGGAAAGGCTGATACTAAATGAATAACCACCTTGTGGTAAAACTAAGGGACACGAGGGGTTCGTGCAGTACTTTCAAGCCGCTGTGCTGTCATTCCACATGTATGTGCCAGTTTACTCAACCGAGGTCCTCCTTTTGGCCACTCGTTCTGTTTGTGGGAGACCATTCTGAGCAGAGCATACCAAAGTGGATAGAGCTGTCCGTTTGAGTGCCCGTTGTCAGCGATTCTTGTACGCTTCCGGATTGTTCATGATAGCCTCCCTAGATGTGGCCTGACTGTTCCGTTAAACACGAGAGCACCACAGGGTGTGGACTGTGTACTGTAAGCATTGTGTAGCTTCACTTGGGCAAAGAGAGCATGCTTTGCAGTGCTACACTCCTGTTTCAATGAAACGTTATGTATATTTTGTAATTATTGTCAAATTAAAGTTAATAATCCATAGTGTTGGTTTTTGTCTTATGCTTGGGGACACAAGGGAGGTTATATAGGGATGTACATAAAGGGGACGCAGTTGCCATCAATACCTGGTGGGACAAAGTCAGTGATGACAGTGATATGATGCCATGACTCTGGCACCTGGTCAAGGTCATTACACTGTGATGCCACAGCTTCCCGTAGGCACACATGGTATGCAGTCGGTTCCAGTTGCATTAGGAACACCATGATCCAACCCCAGTTCTGCTTCCAGATGTGGGGAGGCACATTGTCTCCTGGTCCTACGTTACTTATAGCGCAACTCAGAAATGTTTGTAAATGATTATCCAGATAACTAATAAAGAATAAACAGTGAAAAGGAAATAATTCGTTGTGATCAACGCAGGAGTTTTCGCTCAAAACATAATTTTGGAGATGGAACATCCTGAAGGAGTTTAAGCAAGGACTATGTACTATGAGGTGAGAATGGCAGAAAGAGGCTGCTGAAACCACCCACTGGCACCTGTAATTTTCTCTACCTGACCACTGAAAGTTTAGCACGGAAAACCCTGGGTTCTGCTTGACTCAGCCAGGTTTGTTAAACATTTTCTAATTTACTGCAATTAAACAGCCATTGTGCACAAAGAAGCAAAACAGACATTAATTCCTCACTGATTATTCAACTTATGAACACAAGTAGGACTAGAAGTTTGTCCATCCATCCAGCCATCCATCTTCCATCCCGCTTGTCCTAATAGGGTCGCGGTGGCAGCAGGGAGAGCAGAGAAGCCCAGCCGCCCCCGTCCCCCGCAACTTCCTCCAGTTCAGCCTGGGGAATCCCCAGCCGTTCCCAGGTCAACTGTGAGATATAATCCCTCCAGCGGGTCTTGGGCCGACCTCGGGGCCTCGTCCCAGTTGGCCATGCCTGGTATACCTCCAAAGGGAGGCGCCCAGGGGGCATCCTTATCAGATGCCCGAACCACCTCAACTGGCTCTCTCAATGTGGAGGAGTAGCGGCTCTACTTCCTCCCGGATGCCCAAACTCCTCATTCTGTCAAGGAGAGTGAGTCCAAACACCCTGCAGAGAAAACTCATTTCGGCCGCTTGTATCCTCGATCTTATTCTTTCGGTCATTACCCAAAGTTCATGACCATAGGTGAAGGTAGGGACGTAGATCGATCGGTAAATGGAGAGCTTTGCCTTATGGCTCAGCTCCCCCTTCACCACTACAGTCTGGTACAGCGACCGCATTACTGCTGCCGCTGCTCCCAGTCAGCGGCCGATCTCACGCTCCCTTCTTCCCTCACTCGTGAACAAGACCCCAAGATACTTGAACTCCTCCACCTGCGGCAAATTCTCTCCCCTTATTTGGAGGGGGTATGCCATCCTTTTCCGTGAGAGAACCATGGACTCAGACTTTGAGGTGCTGATCCTCATCACAACCGCTTCACACTCGGCTGCAAATCGTTCCAGTGCGTGTTGGAGGCAATCCTGTAATGGTGCCAAAAGGACAACATCATCTGCAAAGAGCAGAGACGTCACCTTCCGACTCCCACACAGAATGCCCTCCTGGCCTCGACTGTGCCTTGATATCTTGTCCATGAAAACCACAAACAAGAGTGGAGACAAGGCACAACCTTGGTGGAGTCCAACACCCACATTGAACAAGCTTGGCTTAATGCCGAGTATGCTGACACAGCTTTCGCTCCGTATGTACAGATACCAAATGGCCTGCAGTAGTGGCCCCAGTACCCCATACTCCCTAAGCACTTCCCACAGAATTTCCTGGGGAACGCAGTCATAGGCCTTCTCCAAGTCCACAAAACACATGTAGACTGGATTAGCAAACTCCCATGCCCCTTCAATTATCTGTGAGACGGTAAAAAGCTGGTCCGTTGTTCCACGGCCAGGGCAGAATCCACATTGTTCCTCTTCAATCTGAGGTTCAACTATCGATTGAAGCCACTTCTCCAGCACCCTGGCATAGACTTTCCCAGGCAGGCTGAGAAGTGTGATACCCCGCTAGTTGGTACACACTCTCCAGTCCCCTTTCTTAAAAATAGGGACCACCACCCCAGTTTGCCAATCCAAAGGCACTGTCCCCGAGGTCCATGCAACATTGCAGAGGCGTGTCAACCATGACAGCCCTGCAACATCCAGGGCCTTAAGCAGTTCTGGGCGGATCTCATCCACCCCCGGTGCTTTGCCACTGTGGAGCTTACCAACTACCTCAGTGACTTCCACCAGGGAAATGGACTCTGACAGCCCAAAAGACTCAGACCCTGACTCCTGTAAGGGAGGCATATCATTTGGGTTTAAGATTTCCTCAAAGTACTCCTTCCACCTCCCGACAATGTCCTCTTCAGAGGTCAGAGTTTCTTCACTCCTGCTGAACACAGCCTGAGCGAAACTCCTCTGACCCCTTCTGAGCTGCCGGATGGTTCTCCAGAACCTCTTTGAAGCCAATAGTCGTTTTCCATAGCCTCTCCAAACTCCTCCTGTGGCCTGGATTTTGCTTCTGCAACCTCAGCCACTGCTGCCTTTTTCGCCTGCTGGTACCTGTCTGCTGAGTCAAGAGTCCCCAGAGCCAACCAGGCCCTAAAGGCCTCCTTCTTCAGCTTAACAGCTTCCTTCATCACCGGTGTCCACTAGCAGGCTCTCGGGTTGCCGCCCTGGCTGGCACCAACAAGCTTTTGGCCACAGCTGTGCTTGGCTAATTCCACAATGGAGGTTTTGAATGGGGTCCATTCAGACTCCATGTCCCCCACCTCCTCCAGGACATAGGAGAAGCTCTCCTGGAGGTGTGAGTTAAAATCATTCCAGACAAGGTCCTCCGACAGTTGTTCCCAGCACACCCTCGTTAAACATCTGGGCGTACCGGGTCTGTCCATCAGTTTTCCCTGCCATCTGATCCAACTCACCACCAGATTGTGATCAGTTGACAGCTCAGCACCTCTCTTCACCCGAGTGTCCAGAACATGTAGCCTCAAGTCAGATGAAATGACTACAAAGTCAATCATTGACCTTTGGCTAAGGAGCTCTGGTATCAAGTACACTTATGAGCATCCTTGTGTTCGAACATGGTGTTTGTTATGGACAAACCATGACTAGCACAAAAGTCCAATAATATTTCACTATTCGGGTTCAGATCAGATTAGGGGTGCGGTGGCGCAGTGGGTTGGACCGCAGTCCCGCTCTCCGGTGGGTCTGGGGTTCGAGTCCCGCTTGGGGTGCCTTGCGACGGACTGGCGTCCTGTCCTGGGTGTGTCCCCTGCCCCTCCGGCCTTACGCCCTCTGTTACCGGGTAGGCTCCGGTTCCCCCGTGACCCCGTATGGGATGAGCGGTTCTGAAAATGTGTGTGTGTGTGTGTGTGGGTTCAGATCGAGCAAGCCATTTTTCCCAATCACCCCCCCACCAGATTTCCCAGTCATTGCCAATGTGAGCACTGAAGTCCCCCAGCAGGACTATGGAGTCTGTAGGTGGAGCCCTGTCCAGAACCCCACCCACCCTCTCCAAGAAGGCCGAATACTCTGAACTGCTCTTTGGTGTGTAAGCACACACAACAGTCAAAGTTTTCTTCTCTGCGACCCTAAGTCGCATTGAGGCGACCCTCTCATCCACCCGGGCAAACTCCAACTGTATGGCAGCCAGCTGGGGGCTTGTAAGTATTCCCACACCCGCCCGGCGCCTCTCACCCTGTGCAACTCCTGAGTAGGAGAGAGACCACCCCCTATCGAGGAGTTTGGTTCCAGAGCCAACACTGTGAGTGGAGGTGAGCCCAACTATAACTAGCTGGTATTTCTCAACCTCCCGCACCAGTCCCGGCTCCGTCCCCCCCAGTGAGGTAACATTCCACGTACCAAGAGCCAGTTTCTGCTGCAAGGGGCCGCAACGCCATGCACCACCCTGCCCCCTCCCGCTGCCTGGTATACATTGCACCTGACCCCCATGATGGACCTTGCAGGTGGTGGGCCCACATGGCCGCAACACAATGCGTTTTCGGGCTGAGCCCGGCCGGATTACGTGGACTGCCCAGCCACCAGGTGCTCACCTAGGAATACTACCCCCAGGCCTGGCTCCAGGGGTAGATCCCGGTGACCCTATTCCAGGCAGGGTAAAAATTTTTCTGTTTCCGTTTTTCATAGGGGTTTTTTGGATCGTGTTAGTCTGGATCTTCACTCCAGACCTGTTCGCCTTGAGAGACCCTACCAGGAGCATACTACTCCCGATGACATAGCTCTGGAGATCCCTAGATCACACAAGCCCTTCCGCTACCCCAAGGCCCTGATTCATGCAGTTTGTTCATAACTCAGTTTGTTCATTAATCCAAAGGGACATTTGCCACTAACAAATCAGTCCAAGCTTAGTAATATAGATGTCCTTTCATTTATGTACTGATTAAGTTCTGTATAAATCTCAGAAAAAGTTATAATAAATTAAAATCCTCCATAAGAGATATTTCCTTAACTTCAAAAAACATTATGAATCATTTTTAGTTACTGAACATCTGTCATTTCCACAAGCTCCTCATCAATCTGCACAGTCGACCAATTCATTCCACAAGTACATGCAATGTTTGTCAGCTTTTCGTCACGTTCAACTTTCCTCACCGAAAGTTTTGTAATACAGATGCACCTTGATTTATTTAAGGGTTATGTTCTATAAAAATCTCATAATACAGGCAGCACAGTGGCACAGCAAGTAGCGCTGCTGCCTTACAGTGTCTAGGTGGTGTAAGAGGATGTGGGTTTGATCTCTGCTCAGTCTGTGTAGAGTTCTCTCTGTGTCTCTGTGGGTTTCCTCCCACAGTCCAAAGACATGCTGTTCAGGTTCCCCAATAGTGCATGAGTGACAGAGACAGTGTGTTCCACTGATGTATGGATGAGTGACCCAGTGTAAGTAATATATCTAGCAGTGTAAGTCACTCTGCTGAATAAGGTGTGTGGGCTAATAACACTACATAGAGTTCATGGGAAGTCACTTTGGAGAAAAGCATCTGCTAAATAAATGTAATATAAATAATACAAAACAAGCTTTGAATTTTTATTAAGGGGGTGCAGTGGTGCAACGGGTTTGGCCTGTGTCTGCTCTCTGGTTGGCCTGAGGTTCAAGTCCCTCTTGGGGTGCCTTGTGACGGACTGGCATCCTGTCCTGGGTGTGTCCTCTCCCCCTCCAGCCTTGCACCCTGTGTTGCCAGGTTAGGCTCTGGCTCGCTGCAACCCCGCTCGGGACAAGTGGTTTCGGTCAATGTGTGTGTGCGTGTGTGTGTGTGTGTGTGTGTGTGTACAGTTACATTAGAATTAAAGGTAATTTAAAAAGACTGAAAATAAAAATACGCCAATTATTAACCAGTTCATCCCATGAACGTGAGCAGTGTTCGTCATCTTGTTATTGATCACCAGCACTCAGGAACACTACTCCCCTACACTGAACACTGCAAGTAAAAATAAATATCTGGAAAATATTTGTACCATGAAAAAATTCAAAACTCCATTTTACATCAGTTTCAATGCAGTGATTTACCCGTTTACTATAGGGATCGCCTGCTTTCTCTGAAACAGAGTCAGTGGAAGTAAATGCCATTGCCCAAGCAAGTTCCCACTTGGATGTGTTCTACCTATGTACAAACAGTCAAGGAGCTCAAAGTCCACCAATGTCTTTGATACTGCAGCACTGCATTCCCATTTTACTCAAGATCTGTTAGATAAGCTGACCAGATTTTGAAATATTTCATTATTTATTTATTGTTATCATCCCTTGCCTACCAGCACTGGATCTTACTATGGGCCCCATTGCTGTTCATGTAAGACCATGTCCCACTGGGCTTAATAGTTAATGAAGGAATATTAACTTTGATTTGCATCATACGGGAAATAAAGAGAGCAAAACAAAATGATTATTGCAGTAAAAATAAGGAAAGAATACCATCAAGGAATTGTTACGCTAAAACTTTGTTTGCTTTTACCTGATGAATAGGAAGACTTCATAAGTGTTAAACTGAGAATATAATGAAACGATGAGTATTTCAGTAAATCATTGCATATGAATTAATAGTAACAGGCTGACAGCTATATACCATAAGATACTGGTGTAATGTAGAACACTATATTTGCTTGTGTGCTTCCAGTGAACTGGTGACTCTGAACTGCCCATGCTGTGTGTGTGAATGTGTTCCTCCAGTGTGAAGCTAGGTGGTGGCATGGTGGCACAGCGAGTACCGCTACTGCCTCACAGAGCCTGGGTGGTGTGAGAGGATGTGGGTGTAAACCCTGCTCAGTCTGTGTGGAGTTTGCATGTTCTTCCCGTGTCTGTGTGGGTTTCATCTGGGTGCTCTGGTTTCCTCCCACAGTCCAAAGACATGCTGTTTAGGTTCCCCCATAGTGTATGAGTGACAGAAACAGTGTGTTCCACTGATGTATGGATGAGTGACCCACTGTAAGTTGTGTATCTAGAAGTGTAAGTCACCTTGGTGAATAAGGTGTGTGGGCTGATAACACTACATAGAGTTCATTAGAAGTTGCTTTAGAAAAAAGTGTCTACTAAATAAATGTATGTTTAATACATATTTTGCATTTTATTTACGTTTTAATCACTGTAGTTATGGCCTATGAGACGGTTAATGGATCACCACTTCAAGACCTGCTTGGTCTCACTTGCAGAGCAGTTCCAAATCAAAAGTCTGTGGCTTCTTTTTCTCCCTTTCAATATTCAACAAGGGTCTCAAAGCCAGAATCCACGGGATTTCTCTCTGATGTTCTTCCGCTGCTCCATCTCCACTTGGTGGCGGAGTGAGGTGTTTACAAGCATTGGAGGTCATTCTTCTATCTGCACTTTACCGTTTGCAGAGCTTCTGTACCATGTAAGGAAAGCAGTTTAAAATAGAACAAACGTTTTCCGTGGCTACGAACTCAGCGGTTTTAAAAAATACCCACATTAAATTAGGCAGCATTTTATGAAAAATAATTAATAGATAATGAAAATGGTACGCGCGAATGCAACTGCAATGATGTCTCGGTAGAAAATCTGTCAGTTATTTGTATGTGCTCAAAAAAATATATTCTTCGGTATTAGTTTTGTGAAATGCATGCAGAAAAAATGACAAGGGGCGTGTGAATTACTGCTGAGTTGGTGTTCGCCACTGCGCTCTGTACAGGCACCTGTCATGATTTTCCTTCGCCTGCTTATGCGGTATGTGTCCTCCGCTCCGACAGGGGGCAGCACGACTACCAAGTCACCCCTCGCCAGCGCGAAAGTGTATGTGTCCTCCTGGGCAGCAGAGGTGAATGTTAAACCAAACGACATCCGAAGAAAGTGAAGAAGCAGCGGCACTGCTCTTGTAACATAAATTGGAGACGCTGGAGGTTTGTTATCCCGTCTAAGAGACGTGTTTTCTTCTAGCTCTTGAAGAAATACTTTTATTAAGTAAGTTAATATTAAGTATTACAACCGGTACACACAACACGATTAGGTGGGTGGTGTTTTATCCATGATTTTCCAGCAATTTGAATTTCTAATCGCGGAAGTATTCAACGTAAACATGTGTGCGCATGACATGCATGCAGAGCTGGGTGTGGACATCCGCGCGCGTGCTGAAGAACCAACGAAGTCTCGTTTCTCTCCAGTTATAGTGTGGAATAATTAAACCGGGCGCCTGCGCGAAAATGAACGACGTGGGTGCGAGTGCAGAGAGGGCGAGCGCACCTCGCGTAGTGGCGGAGGAGGTGAGAACGCAGCAGGAGCAGCACGCGCCGCTGATAAAGAGGAGCCACCGACTTTACATGTGTACACGATAGCCCTGCTTCTCGCCATTTCGCAGGTGATCGCGGAGGGGAAGTGGGTCAGACTGGAGAAGACCACATATGTGGATGCAGCGGGAACCACGAGGTACTTACTTTTACAGCAAAAGAACAGGCCTGCTTGTGAGTGGTGTCACACGTGAGCTGGTTTCCCTGTGGTTGTGGTGTGAGTGCTGTGTTGGCAGACATGATCATGTACAATTGGAAAGTGATGAGACACACATCCCAGGGACTGAGGGCTCCATTGTCATCCCTCCTGTTTCTGACTCAGTGGCTCCTGATCTCGCTCTGGGAATGCGAGCCCATCAGTGACATAGTAATGGCGGCACAGTAAGTGAAAGGGATGTTCTTCTTGGTTAGAATCTGGGAGACAGCAAAGAGGACGACCAGAAGGAGCACCACGACGGCTGATGGTGTGTACGGCCAGGCAAACTGCGACAGCGCTCAGACGAGAGCGTTTGCATCGAGCGAAAAGACGTGATGAAGTCTGTTCTCCTGTCCAGGTGTAGGAATAATTGCTGTCTTGAAAAGGACGCTCCACAAAGACTGTATGGTTTTGGTGAAGCAGTTTCGACCTCCACTGGGCTGCCACACTTTGGAATTTCCAGCAGGTATGGCATTGGCTCGGGGTGTGCCTCTATTCTTACTGCCATCTCTGTCTCAACTTGTTCAGCAGCCGAATACAAGGTCAGCCAGGAGGGAGCAATACATTTCACTTTGGTTAAAATGTGTCTACTAAATGAATAAATGGAAATGTTGTGATGTCATAGTAAAAGGCGATTAAAACATTTGGGCCTTATTGGCGGTGTCGTCATGTGTCTGTGTTTTGTCCATTCCCTGTGCTCAGGACTCATCGACGACAACGAGACTGCAGAAGCGGCAGCGCTGAGAGAGCTGAAGGAGGAGACAGGCTACAAAGGGGAGGTAGTAGGCATAACCCCAGGTAGTGCACCTTCCCATGCGTGTTGTAATAAGCAAGTTTTGCGTTCAGTCTGTCGAGTACTCTTCTTTGAGTGCTTCCAGTTAGTTAACCATAGACGTTAAATAGGCAGCTTTGCCTTGAAGATGAAGCCATTTGTTTTATTGACATTTGTTACACATTCTGACCTGTTGACCTTTACTGTTCAAACAGTTTGTATTCAGCAACCTAAGGAGCCTGCAGTGTCACTCACTATCACTCAGTAAAAGCACCCTCTGTATGTGTTTCATGAGTAGAATTAAAAGGGTTGAGTTTAGCATGGTGATGTTTGTGCACCAATATCCATTTCTCTAAACACACTTCTTTACTTTCTCTCCAGTGACATGTCTGGATCCGGGCCTCTCAAACTGTACCACTTACATTGTCACGGTGAACATCAATGGTGATGACCCTGACAACCTCCATCCCTCGCAGAAACTGGGTGAGAGAACTCAACATGGATGTGACATTTGTTAGCACTAGTGGTAAGGGTTCAGGATGATGACTGAGACTTCAAAACAGTATTGCTGAAAGTACAAGTATAGTAAGATCAGTTTAACTCTATGCATAGGGAGTTGAAGGTTTGAAACCCAAAAGGGTCAGTATAACATGGTGTGGTGGTTGGGGCCTTATAACTGAAAGATTGTGCATTTGAATATTGCTTTTTCAGCTTGGTGCTTTACCTGTTCCAGAGAGCTGTTCTTTGACACAAAATTACAAAGCAGTTAACCAAGTGAAAAAATTTATGGATTGCTTCTGCTGGAGCTAGAATCCAGTCTAAAATATTCAGTTAATAGGAGTACTGATGATATTAACTGGTGGGCAGCTGATAGTATAGCGATTAGAGCTGCTGCCCTTGGATCCAAAGGTTTGCCGGTTCAAATCTCTCCGACTCCTGTAGTATGCTTGAGCAAGGTACTTACCTTAAATTTCTCCAGTAACAATTTTCCAGCTGTATAAAATGAAAAAATAATTTTAAGTAGTATAATACAGTAGGTCACTTTGGAGAAAAGCATTAGCTAAATGAATAAATGTAAATATATTTACTTCCAGGCATTTTAAATAATTACGTTTTTCATCTGTCAGTATAAATGCTTAAATATTTAAATTTTTGCGTAGTGCTCTTCCTAACGTATTGCCTAAGATCTTAAAATTAAGCTCAGATTAACATGTATAAAGTGGAACAAGAAAGAACAAGCAGCAGAATGGGAATAATGTACAGTTGATCACAACCGGGGGAGAATGCAGCAGGTGAGGAAGCAAAACTGCGAAAGCTAGTAAAGGAGGAAAGAAACTTGTGTTGGTATTGTCCAAGGCCAGCTGGCTATCCTCCCCTCCTGGGAATGCCATCATTAGTTTTGGAACATTTTGTGAGCTGTTTCTGGAGTGCTGACTGACATGTTTTCCTGGAAGTGGTCAGCAGGTGATCTTCAAAGATCTGGCAGTATAAACAAGGACTCCCTGACTTTAATAAGCAAAAGTTTACCCTAGAAGGTATTAACACTGATTGTTATTCTATAATTTAGGGGGACTGGAGGTTTTATCTATTCTAAAATTAAAAACCCTTATGTTCTGTAATGAAAGGAATGTCTTCTGGCTGGAACATGCTAATGAGTTTTGATGAAGTACCTTTTCAAAGTGTAAAAGTGAACCTGCAAATGTTTTCGAATGTGACTGCTTCATTTGCAATCCAGCAGCATCATTGTACATTTAGCGTTTTTGTCAAATCCTCATAGAGAAAATATTTTAAACCAAAATTGTCTGTGCCAGTGAAAAATTAAATATCCTGTTTTCTTAAATGTTCAGAAGTGAAAGATATTTCTGGACACATTTGTCTTCCTACTGCCCATTGCCTTTTGTACCCATGAAGAAACTAATGCCACATACTAGATTTAAAAAACAAAAAAAACCTACAGGTTTCCTTTGTCACATAAAGAAAACATGAACACAGAAGGACACTTAAAATTAGAGATAGTTAAGGATGGAAAACAATAAGCGTAAGGCTTTTTCAACAGTTAAACATTGTTGGCCAAAGTAATGAGAGTTTAAAAAAAAAAAAAAAGTTGTGGTGGTTGAAGTCCTATTGGAAATCATCAAAGAAAGGCTATAATTCTAGAAAATAATTTAGATGTTATAAAGAGTTTTGAAATAAATGAAAGAGCAAAGTATTAAAAAGCATGTGTATTTAATTTTAATGTGCTTTATTTACAGAGGAACTTTAGTTACTTTGTTCAAAATGATTTTTAATTGAACCATTAGCAATTTTAACACCTTAAATATTAAGATTTAACTAACAGAAAAATATATTCTAGTATTTTCAATGAATTAAATCTTTTGTGGCAATGAAATTAATATTAGATTAGAATAATGAAATAAAGACAAAACAAATGAGACTTTGGTCTGTGGAGATATAATAACTCAGTAGTACTGACATCCTGTTAGTGCAGGGTACACTGTATACAGAACAGTGGTCCATTACAGGACAGTCACGTACATTCTTTCACTCGCAAAAAGAATGTATTAAACTTTTTTTCCCCTCATAGTTCACTTCCCAGGCTGTGAATAAACTAGGGTGCCAAACAAGATTGAAACTGTGCTAAACTTGCAGTGGTCTCACCAGTGTAACATTGAGTTAACTGTAGCCACACAACAAGAAGTCACCTGATAGTTTTATTGTGTTATTAATAGTTCACTATAAAAGTCACTGAATGACAGGACACCGTGACCAGTGAAGACCACACAAGGTATCACGGCTCACAGTAATATTCACTTCATTTGTTTTAATGTGACTTTGAGCGTTCTGAGAGCTTTTATTAGGTTGTGATTACTGAATTGCCATAACACGGTGTTTTATATGTACCCAATCAATACGCTATCCTTGAGGATTCTTCGCATCACCAGGAGCTGACAATTTTGTCAGAACTGAAAAAATTATGGATGCGCTGCCAGAGAAAAAGATTTAGCCACTGAACCTTGGTAGGAATTAAAGTTAATGTTTTTGAGTGGCCCTCTCAAAGTCCCAATCTCAGCCCCATTAACAATTTTTGCCATGCTTTGAAAATTGTGGTCAAAAGTGCCATCCAAGGAACTTGCAATACTGGGAGTTGCTTGGAGCACATCTGTCAAGAGAAATGGACTAATGTTCTTAGCTTTCACTATCACACTGTTCAGTTAATACTGGAATGAAAGGTGACTTCCAAATATTAAGGTCTGAATGTGTATGCAAGCAGCATATTTCAGTTCTGGTCTTTGTTTACTATATCTGCTGATGTGTTTCGGATTTGGTTTTTCTGGTTTAACCTGTGATTTTGCGGTAAAAACTGCGCCAAGGTACGGCTGCATCATGTGAAATCAGCAGCTTTAGAAAATATTTGCAGGATCTGAACACTTATGCAACACATGTAAATAGTGGCTTCGAAGCCTTTAAATATGGCCCTAAATAAAATGTTAAGTAATGCATGAATTCTTGTTAAATAATTTCTATTTTTTTCTTTTTCAGGTGAAGGAGGTATGTTTTCATATTTATATTATGTATATTGCATGTTTTATTGGTTAACAATCTTCTACTAGTGAATTGTGATTGTTTTGCATTACAGAATTTGTTGAGGTTATTCTTCTGCCTCTCGATGAGTTTCAAAAGAAAATTGACGGTAAGGGTTTCATGTCTTCCAGAAAGTTGTCAGGTGACTTTTGCTCTTTTGGTTAGGGTAAACCAAAAAGTCCAGTTTTAACATATTTAAATTTTGGATTATTTGTTCTTGCTACTGAAATCGAGCACTCAAAAAAAAAAGAAAAAAGGCAGATGAGTGGTCACATTGCTCTATTCTCCCACTAGGTACAACTGTATGTGTGTAATTGTACATGGGATTTGTTAATGTCTCACTGATATTTTATTGCCTTCATCTTTGTCCCATTCTATCTCTACTAACTAAAGAGTTGCTCCAGAGAGAAGATGTAGTCATGGACTCCAAGGTCTACATTTATGCTATGGGCATCACACAGGCCTTTGCAAAGCCTAAAGAGCTTCCAGTGCTCAAACAGTGAGACTTCATACTCTCTTGACTGGTCTTCTTTCAACATTCCTAGGACTCATGAGTGCCTTGAGCTTGGGCCAAGACCACAGTCTCTAGAACTGTAGACATAATTTTTGTTGTCTGTAACCATAATAGAGATCCATCTTGTGCAAAACACCTGTTAAATGGTGTGGCTTCTGCTGACAGAGTAGCGAAACATCATTTAACTTGTTAAAGTAAACTGACGTATGGTCAGTGTTGTACAAGTTAATAAACATTTCCTTACTGTTAATGTGTTTGTATACATAAATGTAAATCAGCAAATGCCAGCTAAGTAGATTAAGATCTTTGCCCATATGTTCAATATGCTTAGCTCATGAGATCACCTGGAAGAGAAATAGATTAATTTTATATTTCAAGTGTCCAACAATCAGGGAAATAAAATCCTGAGCAGTATTTTACTTCAAATTATTGAGTCACAGAAGTTGTGCAGTTGTACATCTTGTGGTTCATGAAAAATCTGTAGCAAAGACATAGGTCCAGACCAATTGTTCCAGCACTGGATGACTTAGAAGGGCATAACAGCCTCAATGAGGCATCTGCATTTATTCCCATACCCATGCTGTTCAGTGTCTGGATTGGTTATACTGTTCTGTGCATGAACGATAAAGCTGCATGTTTGAAACTAGGCTGGAATATTGAAGTTGAAGACAAAATAGAAAAATTAAGGTTTAGAGTAATTCCCATTCCAAACTAAAATACAAAACACCACACCACCTTGGGTTTCCCCTGAGGAACTTGACTACAAGTGTTGAATGGCAGAACTTTTTGTCTTCAAAATCTAAAAAAATTCAAAGCTCACAATGCCTTTAAATGTTGTAGTGCACTTTGAATCATGTTTCAGTTTCTAATGCTTTCTCAAAGGTTCTTCACTTAAAAGGACAACAACTTGGAGCCCTTTTGACAGCAACACTTTTGATTGACAAAAATGGTTTTTGTCATGGGTTAAGCCTGGTCTCTGACAAGAAATGAGTTTTCCATTCTACAGAAATATACTTTTCAAATTTATTCTATTCCAAACCAAACTCTTAGCAGCAAAATTAGGTAACATGCTATATCTTAGGAGAAGATGGACTGCTATTCAAGAACCTGAAATTAGGTGAATTGCCTGTACCTTTAAGTGACCATCATTGTATGGTGTAATCCCCTCATTTTTAATTACCTACTTAAGCTATTCACATAAACTTTACCTCCTCAGTATCCAGTATCTCTAAGCACCATTTTCTTTTCCAGAGGAACACCAATCTTTATGGTTCTTTGGATACTGGAGAGGTGGTTCCTGGGCACCATGTCATTATTTCCTCAGGAAAAGGTCGATGTTAAAAGGACTTCCTGCTGCTGGTGGTGCAAAGTTCCAATGCCCACAGCTGGGGCAGGAAGGGGTGGCCTGCTGACCAAGCGGAGCTATACATGAGCAGAAGAAATAAAGTGTTACTGAAAGTAGAACAACATTCCTTGAACTGTACAGGTAGATGTAACTGTAAGAGGACTTACCTTACAGGCCAGCTGCTTCTCAAATCTGGGCGCCACAAATGACCAAGGACCCATATTTTGAGGTTCCTCTTGGCTCCATATGAATTCTGTAGAACAGATATCAGCTCAAACAGGTATAGCAAAGGCAGTTACGTTCTCCACTCAGTGTCAGTTGGTGTTGGATAACCTTGTTCATTAATAAGTAGTGTATTCAGAAAGTATTTGGACCCCTTTGTTTTAAGTTGCAGCCTTGTGCTAAAATCAGTCAATATTTAACCAGACAAAGCTGGAGAGGATATGCAGAGAAGAATGGCAGAAAAATCACCAAATCCAGGTGTGCAATGCTTATGTCATACTCAAGAAGTCCCAAAGCTGTAATTGCTGCCAAGTGTTAATGAAATAGTAAGGGTCTGAATACTTATGTCAATGTGATATTTCAGTTTAGTAAATTTGCATAAATTTCTACAATATTGTTTTTGCTTTGTAATTATTGAGTGTAGATTGATGAGGGAAAAAGTTAATTGAAAAGATTTTAGCATAAGGCTGCAACATAAAATGGGGGGGGGGAGTGAAGGGTTCTGAATACTTTATGAATGCACTGTAAATTAAAAAAGTAATGTAATTTGTTCACTCACGTGCCCTTTACCTAGTATTAGATTTTGGCCGAAGACTGGAAAACATTCAGTGTCAAAATTTAATAATGGAGGAAATGTTGAAGGGGGTAAATACTTTTACAGGGCACTGTAGGTGAAAGAGGTTCCAATGATGTTGTAAAGTGACAATGAACTGGTTCTGATGGTGTGGTAAAGCAACAATGAACCCGACTCAGCAAGGTCAGGGCTGGGGCTGACCTTTGGCTTTGCTGTACTTGCTAAGCTCATGTTGCAAAGCCTCTAGGGGGAATGGGCACAGCTCCTCCAACCGGATCAGCGCAGCATTTTTGGTTGCACCAGCCACCTCCCTCTGCTTCAGCAGGGCATAGTAGTGTTTCCCTGAGCACAGCACTATGCGCTGGACACTGGGAATCAAAGACATCGATAACAACCACATCCACAGCATTGAAATCCCTAAAAGCAATTGAGTCATGACAGCTAGTCCTCACCTGTCAGGGTTCACAGTGGGATCACCAAACACAGGTTTGAAGGTTGTCCCAGGACCCATATCTGCCAGGCTAGACATAGCTCCCTGAGGGACGGTCGATGTTTCCAGTTAGACACGTACTTCACCACAACTTCAAATACACACTGATGTCACTTTAACACAGCTACACCATCCCTATTTCTGCCAGTCACTTCTGTGGCTAGAGATCACTGCAGACTTACCGGAAAGCGTAGCAGCATCTTGGGTGAGGCCACAATAAGAGGCTTACGGAAGTTGCGAATCATCTGTCGCCGCAGCAAGTGGAAGTATTGTGCTGGGGTTGTGGGGTGCACGACTGACATATTGACACTGTCACCATCCACGCCCTCTTCTTTACTGTCACAGAGCTGGGAGATACAGAGATGCACACCACAGAGGGTGAGGTTGGGGGGGGGACCAGGAATCAGGACTTCAGATGAATCCATCACTATTTAAGTATGTGGAAGTAAAGCGGATTCAAGGAGAATCAAGGATGCTGAGGAGCACTGTGTCCCTCACCTGCAGAAATCGCTCGATGCGGCAGGAAGAGTGCTCTGGTCCTGCCCCATCGTAGCCATGTGGCAACAAGATGACCATCCCACTCTGCAGCAGCCACTTAGCCTCACCTGGAAAATCCAAAAAGCGTTGATACTTTGTCAGGTGTTACTGTTTTCCCACAGGTCTCAATGGTGTAGCAGCAGCTACTTTAGCTGGCCTGAAAACACCCACCTTACTACAGTGGTTATGAATTAGTTTGCAAAAAAAAAAAAAACTTGAGAAATCAGATGTATCATTTATTATATACAAGCAAACAAATTCTCCTCTTATACAATCAACATCAAGTGAAGGTACTAAAATTCAGACTACACTTTCGTAAGTTTTCCGTAATGCACAAAAATGCCCCTACTGCACATTGAACCAAAGAGTACAGACAAAAGTGCGGTTAACCTGATGAAATGAATGTGTCGAAGATGATCTGAGCTCCATTGAAGAAGTCTCCAAACTGAGCCTCCCAGATGGGCAGTAGCTTAGGCTGGGCAATACTCATGCCGTACTCGAACCCAAGCACGGCTTCTTCCGACAGGGCGCTGTTACACACCTGAATGAGGACACGGCCCAAGGGAAAGAAAAAAAAAAAAAAAAAACAGCTTTGCCACAGGTATGTCATTTCCCCAAACTATCTTGACTTCCATGAAAGGAGACTAAAAGTTCATAGCTTGCAAGCTGAGGACAAACATGAGTTTACCTCCAAGAAAGCCTTCTGATCAGGGTAAATGTGGTTCAGAGGGATATACATGTCGCTGGATTCCTGACACACCACCATGGCGTGCCGCTGACTGAAGGTACCACGTCCCACATCTTGTCCACTGATGCGGATGTTAAACCCTGCAGAGCAACAGTGAACCCATGTAACTCACCACCTATACCATTTCACTCCAAACCATGAGGGCACCGATGACCAACACTAATGACAGTTCTCTAACCTTGGCAGAGCAAGGATCCAAAAGCCATAGCTTCAGTGGTTGACCAGTCCAGCTTGGTCCCGTCTTCCAGCTTCTGCAGTCGAGCCTGCACAAAAGTATAATTAGTGTTCGGCTAGACGCATTTCACGGTCAGGCCACGCTGTTCTTGGCACAGCAGACCACTTTCCTTTATGGATGTTGCTGCTCCATGTGGTTCTCTTTCTCCCTTACCTTGTTAACCTAGTGGTGGGAGGGGCCTACTGTACATACCTGCACATGTGTTTTCATCAGGTGGTTGTGCAGCTGAATATCTCTGGGGATGTCCACAGACTTGGCGCCCACAAACTGCAGCAGTGCCGCAGGAACACCAGTGTCCCAGGTGGTGATGCGAGGCTGCGGCTCCACTAGGTCACCCCAGCGGCCCTGCAGGTTGGTTGGGGGTGGGCTGTAGAGGGTCATGTTGGCCAGTCGCTCATTCAACATACTGTAGTGAGAGGTCTTGATCTCTGAGCACTCTGCTTCAGTCATTAGCCCCTCAGCGATCAGCAGGTCAGCATATGAGTCAGGGATACTCTTCCTGGAGCTGAAAGTAAATCATAACTGAAAACTAACAGGTTTAACAACAAAATTCTTGGGCTTAGAAATTGTTTCACTTAGAAACAAACAATCCTGTACTTACTTTTGGTGTGGAACTCACCGAATAATCTTGTACATGGCTGGATTAGTGAAGAAGGGTTCGTCCAGTTCATTGTGGCCCCACTGTCGGTAGCAAAGCAGGTCCACAATCACATCCTTCCGGAAACGGCGCTGGTACTCCACTGCAAGCCGCGTTGCCCGGAGAACGTCTTCTGCATAGTCGCCATTCACGTGGATCACTGCGCAGCCTACCATCTTACCTATTGCAAAGGAGAGTGACAACCATCTGATTTGATTTCCAACAAAATGATCGCTGTGAACTTCCCTTCTTAGTCGGAAATTTATGGCATAGGCCCCCAACAGTTACAGAAATTATTCAAACAAACTTTACACACCAATGTCACTGGCATACAGAGATGATCTCCCTCTCTCCGATGGAGTGGTATAACCCACTTGGTTATTTAAAATAAGATGGATGCTACCTCCAACTCTGAAGTGCGGGAGGTTGGAAAGGGTGAATGTTTCCTGAACAATTCCTTGGCCTGAGAAAGAGGCATCACCATGAACCTGCAATTGCAACAGCTAAATGTCACCCAAAATAAAAGCACATATTCACTTCTTTATTGAGCGTAAGGACAAGCAGAATTTTCCAACTCCCAATACAAAAAGCACTTCTGAACTACTGTGTACTGCTGGGCCTTGACCCGTTCTCTGCTTCTACTGAATCACAAATGGAAAATGGAGATTTTGTGCTGTGTAAAATTAAAATTATTTCAAGGTGGTATTGTTTTTACATTAGAAAATATCTTTAAGAAAAATGCTAAACTAAAATATGTTTGTATCAGTATTTAAACCCCACATATTAATACTTGCTGTAATAATAGTCGTAAGAGTCAAATAAGACAGTTGGACAAGGGTTTAAATACATTTGCATGGCATTGTGTTCAGTCACACTTATGCCCTGTATATGTGCTCAAATTTGTACCCTGTTAGGTGCCAAGTTGCAATGAAACATAAGGCCCAGCCCCTGGCACCTGCACACAGATGATCCTATCCCCTGGTTGTGCACTACTCTCTGAGGAGTAGTCTCCATCCTGTTTGAGCTGCTGCCGGCCACGGGTCTTTCCCTGGGTAACTGGGTTGATGGCCTCCAGATGTGATGGATTGGGCAACATGCTCACCCGCAGGGGGTGTCCCGCCCCAAAGTCCAAGTCTACAGAGGTGGTCAGGTGAGAGAGCACATCCCCAATTGATGGAGAGTTCTCTGGAAACTCACTCAGACCACGCATCTTCCTGAACATGAGCTGGAGAAAAATCAGAGAAACCCCTCGATAAGTATGAGAACGATCTTAGTGGGCACAAGTCTTGTCCAGACTCCATTCCTTTGTTTATTTGCATCTGTTCCCTCCTTGCACATCCTCTTTGTGTCATTGTTAATTTCTGTTTGCACTTCTCATTTATGCATCTTAGTTCATGTCATTTATTCATGCTTGCTCTTTTGCTCACAATCCTTTTTCTATATCCTTATGCATTTGCTGACTGCATACATGTAGAAATTAGAAAAGGTATTATTTTCTGTATTTAAAGTGATTTGTTTCTCAGTGTAATCCAGTTGCACTGAGCTGTCTGATTCCAGGAGGAAACTGAAAGTGTGTTGAGATGCCTAACCTCAGGAGGAAACTGAAGGAGACCAGTCAGAAGATTCAGTCTTCCACGGTGAGGCATGCCCATGACGATGTCTGTCACGCCGCTGTAGGCTGACAGGCGGAACAGCTCATAGAAAAATCCCATCATGCTCTCTGCTCCCTCACCGCCATATCTTTTTACTGTTGCAAATTTTGTGGCCAGAAAGTGGTCAAATTCCTAAAATATTAGAAAATAACATCCAGACACAAATTCCTATCAAAAATATTCAACATACATCTGTAAAATGGTAATTACTTCTTATATAACTAAAGAAAATTAAAGAGTAAAGAATTTATTGAAAGAAGAATGCAGTCAGGGGCTACAGGAGCTACTGTATTTTTGGTACCTGAGATTCTAGCATAAGCTTTGCCAGCTGCCTCCTTTCTTCAGGAGAGAAGGTTTCCTTTTTCTGTTCCTCAAAGCGGTTGGCAAACCACTCATTCTCTGCCACGCTCTGGAGCTGGCTGGTCTCCACAGAGACCCTCCCACAGTAGATATGGTCCAAGTAAGCAAGCACTTCTTCAAGAGATGCTTCAGCTTTACCAAAGTTACGAAGACCTTTGGAAAACATTCCCAACATCATTGAGAAGAATGCAGAACCTCTGCAGAACAGTGCTGCTATTTAGTAGACACTGTGTTTGAGCAGTTGCTGTCATTGATGGACAAGGTACCGATCTGCCAGCGGGGTACTTCACAGCAACAAAGTATCTACTGATGAGCAGGCCGCGTCTCTTGGACATGTCTGTTGAACTCACTTTTCCCCTGATCTTGTCAGCACAGTTTATGTTTAATAATTCTTAATAGCATTTAGTTTGGCAATGGGAAGACCTGTTCAAGTACAGCATGTCCTACTAGTTCATATGGTGGAATATGACAAACAGACTGTACTCTAGCATACACACTCTATCACTCACACAGTATGGGTGAACCTTAACAGCATGTCTTTGAACTGTGGGAGGAAACCCACGCAGACACAGGAAGAGCACACAAACTCCATACCAACTGAGCAGGGATCGAACCCACATCCTCTCACACCACCCAGGCGCTGTGAGACAGCAGTGCTACTTGCTGTGCCACTGTGCCACCCCAATGTGATGCGATGCACTGTCTGTACTCCAATCAGTCAAAACATTAAAACCATCTGCCTAATATTGTGTACGTCTCCCCCATGCCGCCAAAACAGCTCTGACCCGTTGAGGCACGGACTCCACAAGACCTCTGAAGGTGTCCTGTGGTATCTGGCACCAAGACGTTAGCAGCAGATCCTTTAAGTCCTGTAAGTTCTGCGGTGGGGCCTCCATGGATTGGACTTGTTTTTCCAGCACATCCCACAGATGCTGGATTGGATTGAGATCTGGGGAATTTGAAGGGCAAGTCAACACCTCGAACTCTTTGTCATGTTCCTCAAACCATTCCTGAACGATTTTTGCAGTGTTGCAGGGTGCATTATCCTGCTGAAAGAGGCCACTGCCATCAGGGAATATTGTTGCCATGAAGGGGTGTATGTGGTCTGCAACAATCATTAGGTAGGTAGTATGTGTCAAAGTAACATCCACATGAATACCAAGACCCAAGGTTTCCCAACAGAACATTGGCCAGAGCATCACACTGCCTCCGCCGTCTTGCCTTCTTCCCATAGTGCATCCTGCTGCTATCTCTTCCCCAGGTAAACAACACACACACACCCAGCTGTCCACATGATCTAAAAGAAAATGTGATTCATCAGACCAGGCTGCCTTCTTCCATTGCTCCATGGTCCACTTCTGATGCTCACGTGCCTATTGTAGGCGCTTTCAGCAAAGGACAGGGGTCAGTGTGGGCACTCTGACTAGTCTGCGGCTATGCAGCCAGCTGCCGTACACTATGTGTTCTGACACATGTCTATCATGGTCAGCATTAAGGTTCTCAGCAATTTGTGCTACAGTATCTCTTCTGTGGGATCGGACCAGATAGGTTAGCCTTCGCTCCCCACGCTCATCAGTGAGCCTTGGGTGTCCATGACCCTGTTGCCGATTAACCTACCTTGGACCACTTTTGGTACGTACTAACCACCGCATACCGGGAACACCAGACCTGCCATTTTGGAGATGCTCTGACCCAGTCGTTTAGCCATCACAATTTGGCCCTTGTCAAAGTCGCTCAGATCCTTACGCCTGTCCATTTTTTCTGCATCCAACACATGAAATTCAAGAAGTGACTGTTCACTTGCTACCTAATATATCCCACCCCTTGACAGGTGCCATTATAACAAAATAATCGTTATTCACTTCACTTTTCAGTCATTTTAATGTTGGGGCCGATCGGTGTATTCTTCTCTGAGATGTACGTTGCTGTGGAGAAAAAGCACCTGCTAAATGAATTAATGCAAAGGTACATGTGTCAAAACAGGCAGGAAAGCTACAGTCGAAACACAGTGAGTGTGATGGGACAACTGCAGCACAGTGAATACACACTGGGGATGTCACGCACCGCTTGTGTTGAAGGGACCATGAAGAAGCTCAGTCAGAGTGCTAATTTCAGGAAGGATGTCCAAGACTGGTTTCTCAGGGAGCAAGGGGTTTATCTTAGCCGCTTTGTGTCCATGCACCCTGTAGGCATCCACCAGCCGTGCCAGTCCGTGATCTGTCACATAACAACATAATACAGTATGTCCTGACATGTTACACATTTCACAGTGATCGCACCTCCTCATGAACATGCATGAACATGCCAACCGTCACATGTCCGATGACTGAAATCCATGTGAAAAAAAGTGACACATTCAAACTCCCAATAGCCTAGGAGTGGATTTTTTTTTTAAACTGAGGTTTTCACATATACTTTAAATAGAACTGGTTATTGGCATTTTACTCAGTTTATAAAGTCAGACTGGTCCAAAAGAATACGTGTATGCCGACCCTGTCGGTTAGAACGAAATCCTTTTATTTCTGTAGAACCCAGTCTCCTACTTGTAATGTAAATGTTCATATATCGCAAAAAAATAATTAATAAAAAGAAAAATAATTATCTAGGAAGGTGATCAGAAATGGTGGCTATTATTCGAATAAAGTTATGCAGCTACTCGTGTGATGAACATTGGATCATATGGTGGAAAGAAACAAACTAACTGTACTTGAATCACGCGTCAGCATCTAATTCTCCTGAGATGCACATCATTTGGAAGCGTCTGACGATGGGGGGGCACGCGCCCAGGGCAGGACGCCAGTCGGACAGTCCGCTGAACCCCAGCGGGGCTCGAGCCCCAGACCCGCCAACTCCAACCCCCCGATGCTAAATGAATAAATGTAAATGTACTTGACTGTTTACACGTTGGAGGATTCTCTCACCTTGATTAAGGGAGGATTTCAGGCTGGTCTTATCCCACTGTTGCGCATGATTTTCGGCCTCTGAGGGTTTGTACCCGTAGACACCCTTCTGGCTGTGGTACGAGGCGCTCAGCACAGATCCCGTGCTTCTCAGCCACGGCTTGCCGGGTATGCACATCCTCGTAAGGATGACGAGCGCTGACATATTTGTTTGCTAAAAATCGCCACGAAACACACGCGATGTTATGACCTACACAAACGGTTACCCATGCTCCCAGAGAACGGTAGGAGTGGCTCGCTCCCCCGACGCTATTGGTCGCATGAATAGGGACTGATTGTTGCGAAGGTCCACGATAAATGTCACTAATACTATGGCGAAACTCGTGCGGCTGGCTATGATTTCGACTGCGAAGGGAAAATGATGACCTGTAACCTGTCGTTTCGTTTTTTTACATGTTAGTTTAATATTCAAACATATTTACGATTTATTATTATCGTCTTTCACCATCGACATGCCACGCAATGCCTTGTTTCTGCGTGAGCCATACCAAAGTACCTTTACATATCAAGTTCACTGTATTTATCAATAAATTATGAAATTTTACAAGATGTCAACATTTTATTCAACTGAATGTAACAGCGCTCTCAATTTGTGATGCGTTGCCACTGAGTTCTTCTTTATGTTCCTACAGTAAAATCTGTGTTTATTTACGTACAGACCACAATGAGTGAAAAAATTATTCTCGGACTTGAGTGCTGTACATTGTTTTGCTTCATTAGATTTAGTTATTTTTAGACTGACAGAAAAAAATGATGCTGGCGAATTTTTTTGCAGGTATTTAGCTCAGGCACCTCTCGGGCCACCACAGCGCGATGGTCCTTCGGCAACGGGAAGGGTCTTTTTCCTACCAAACAAACCCGATGTTTATGTTGACAAAATGAAGGTAATGGGAGTTCGGATCATATTCATTTTTTAAATGTTAATTTCAGAATAAAATTAATACAATTTGCAATATATACATGGCTGTTTAAATGCTAATCTGCATTCTAATCTTTTAAACGCCCGTTATTAATTTACTTTGCTAAACCGTTCACACATCACGCAGTCACGCTAGCCTAGGCCTGGCGCGGAATATATAATAATTTTTGTTTTTTTTCCTCTTTAGCAATTCCTCATCCATTTAGACAGTGAATGTGTGTAGTTGTTTAACATATGTTAATTCATAGCGAACAGTTTAGGCACGCCTTGCTTTAGCGAAAGGCTTACTGGATAATCTAACTACTAGCCTAGGCCTAAAGCTTGTTGCTTTTCCAGTCGTGTCATCATCATTTTCTTTGCTGGAGACTGGTACTGGGTGATGTTTTTCTGTTGTAGGTACAGTACGGCTATCCTGTTATTCTTAGTCTGACCAAGATTTCCAGCTCATAACCCCTAGTCTAGATTAAAAAAGAGGTCTGTTCGAAAAGAATCTTGCTCCGAGGCTGGGAACGAGTGAGAAGAGCTCAACTAAATAAACTGTAACACATTTCCTCTTGACTGCTCTGCAGTGGGCACGCGAACGTCCTCTCCGCGTGCAGCCTCGCGATCGCGTCTCGCGCGCCACTTTATCGGTGGCGTTTGGAGAAGGACGCGGCCAGTTTACCTTACTTTAATCTGATGATACATGTCCCATTTGAATACATTTTGTAATTATTTAAATTTTTTTTTCCCTTTTCCCAGTATACAGATGTTATTTTGTTTTTATTTTTTACTGCTGTATGTTTAAACTTCTGTCTAGCTGTTGTTTTAGAGCCAGAAATGTGAACACCAGGTAACTCATTAAAGACCAGCAGTAACATTTTACTTTGTTTCTCACAAACTGTTACACCCTGGGTACTTACGCACATGTTTTGAGGTGTTTATGTATCTTTGTTAGTAGCGTACTAAAATAGCACTGTAAGAATATTTCCTCAGAAGTTCATTCTGATACATTCATACTAGTTCAGTGTTTTCTGGAGAAATTTTATTTTTTAGGGCAGCAGGTGATGTAGTGGTTAGAGCTGCTGCTTTGAACTCCCAAGGATGCAGGTTTAAATCCCATTCTTGTAGTGGTAACCTTGAAAAATTCCCAATAAAAATTACCCTGATGTATTAATGGGTAAAACTTTGTAAATTGCTTTGGTCAAGTGTCTGCTGAACAAATTTATTTCTTGGTAACAGTTGTGGACCTTTCCCCCCCACAGTATGCCTGCTGAATGCAAGAAGCTAATTAACATGGAGGATAAAGAGGCATTCAGCAACAAGGAAAAGGAGAAGGAGAGAGACATAGAAAGGCGACCGGCCTCTTCCCGGGAAAAAGGAAAGGAAGAGGCGAAGGTGAGCGGAAAGAAAGACAGCAGCAAAGCAGCTGAGGAGAAGAAGCGGAGGCTGGAGGAAGAGAAGAGGAAGAAGGAGGAGAAAGAGCGCAAGAAAAAGGAGGAGGAGAAAGTGAAAGCAGAAGAAGAGCAAAAAAAAAAGGAGGAGGAGGAGGAGGTAGAGAAGAAGATGCAGGAGGAGGAAGAGAAGAGGCAGCGTGAGGAAGAGGCAGCACGACTCAAGTAATGGAGGGGCCTTTTTACATTTACATTTATTCACTTAGACGTTTTTCTACAAAGCGACTTACGACGAATACTATGTAGTTCTACTAGCCCGCACACCTTATTCACCAAGGTGACTTACATTGCTGGATGCACTACTTACAATGGGTCACTCATCCATACATCAGTAAAACACACTGTCTGTGTCACTCGCACACTATGGGGGAACCTGAACAGCATGTCTTTGGACTGTGGGAGGAAACCGGAGCACCCAGAGGAAACCTACGCAGACACGGGCAAAACATGCAAACTCCACACAGACTGAGCGGGGAGTGAACCCACGTTCTCTCACACAACGCAGGCACTGTGAGACAGTAGCGCTACTGGCACAGCGAGTAGCATTGACCTTCTCCTGTGTTTTCATGTCCTTGTTCTCTCTTACATTGTTTTCTTCTTAAGTCTTGTTTTAAGTGATGTAATGGAAGTTTACCATCCCTACAGGAGTTTGAACATGTTAACTTCATGTCTCAAAGCCAGGAGTGCACGAGTCGTCATCTGGTGTTTTACACTCTGCGCCTGAATTTCTTACATCTACTCTTGCAGGGAGAAGGAGGAGGGCCACCAGCTCCACCAGGAGGCTTGGGAACGGCACCAGTTACGCAAGGATCTGCGCAACAAGAACCAGAATGCACAGGAGGGCCGCCCTGAGGAAGCCTTCTTTAGCCGACTGGACTCTAGCTTGAAGAAGAACACGGCCTTCGTCAAGAAGTTGAGGACCCTGACAGAGCAGCAGCGTGACTCACTCTCCCATGACTTTGCCTCACTCAACCTCAGCAAGTACATTGCTGAAGCTGTGGGATCCGTGGTGGAAGCAAAGCTAAAAATCTCTGATGTAGGCTGTGCCGTGCACATGTGTTCCCTTTTCCATCAGCGATATGCCGACTTCGCCCCACTTCTGCTGCAGGCCTGGAAGAAGCACTTTGAGGCACGCAAGGAGGAGAAGACGCCCAATGTGAGCAAGCTGCGCACTGACCTGCGCTTCATCGCTGAGCTCACCATTGTGGGCATCTTCACTGACAAGGAAGGCCTGTCACTTATTTATGAGCAGCTGAAGAACATCATCAACACAGACCGTGAGGCACACACACATGTCTCAGTGGTCATCAGCTTTTGTAAGCATTGTGGGGATGACATTGCTGGCTTGGTGCCACGCAGAGTTAAGCTGGCAGCAGAGAAGTTGAACCTGGTCTTTCCCCCAAGTGAGATTATCAGTGCAGAGAAGCAGCAGCCCTTCCAGAACCTGCTAAGGGAGTACTTCACCTCCCTTACGAAGCACTTGAAGAAGGACCATCGTGAGCTGCAGAACATTGAAAGGCAGAACCGGTGAGGCTAGCAGGGTTGTGGGAGAGGCTAAATCTGGCTAAATTTGGAATAGGCTAAATTTGCACTTGTAGGAGGTGCCTTAAAGTGAGAAAAAATGAGTTCAGGAATATGCTGAGAATGAAGTGGAACCTCTTGGTCACATTGTACCTGGCCACCAAGAATCAAATCATCCTTCTTGTCAGATTTCAGTTAAATAGCCACATCACCTTTACATTTTCAGACGTATTCTACATTCCAAGGGGGAGCTGAGCGAAGATCGACACAAACAGTATGAAGAGTTTGCCACCTCGTACCAGAAGTTACTGGCTAACACACAATCCCTAGCAGACCTTCTTGATGAAAATATGCCAGAACTTCCTCAGGACAAGACCGTGCAAGAAGGTGAAGCATTTAACATTCTTGTGAATCATATCACAACAGGTTCAGATTGTTAAACGTTGCTTTCATTTAAAATGGTTGCTGTCCTCACTTTCACTATGCATAGCTATATATAAGTAAGCATTGTATTTGAGTATTAACCATATTTATGGTGTTCCTGTGATGCAGACACTTTAATGGCTTTCCTCTGTTACAGAACATGGCCCTGGCATTGACATTTTCACACCTGGAAAGCCAGGGGAGTATGAAATGGAGGGAGGAATATGGGAAGATGAGGATGCACGCAACTTCTACGAGAATTTGGTGGACCTAAAGGCGTTTGTCCCTGCTATCCTGTTCAAAGACAATGAGAGGAACAGTCAGAGTCGAGACAAGGAAGAGGCAAAAGGTACAATGGCTAGCACCCTGCTCTGTCTGCAGCTTAGGCTGGAGGCCTTTGAGTTGTTAGTGTAGTAGATTTATTTTCAAATTATGATTTGGACGATTCATTAGTATGGTATGGCCCACAGATCCTAAGGATGGGAAGGAGACAAAGGAAGTGTTGGGCCCAGGCACAGATGAGCTTGAGCTGGATCTGGAGGCTCTTGACATTGCAGATGACACTTTGGAGATGGAGGCAGGTGATGAAGTTGAGAGTGATGAACTGGCAAAGAAACTCCTGGATGAACAAGGTGACTGCGATTGTTACAATGACCAGTAGCCAGTTTTTGTTTCTTTAATTTCTTCTACCACCCACAAGGAACTGGCTAGCCTGATTGTGCTGAACATTCAATAAGTTGTCATTTTTTTGGATATATTTATCAGAAATGGGTCTTTTTTTTTTTTTTTTCCCCTTTCCCCCCCTACTGAGCAGTTGTAATGTGACTCTGAGAAGTTTTACCATGCTTTGACCTAGGAATTAATATTTGTATAGCAGTGTGTAGTTTAACTTAAGGTGATGAAGAGCATTGTCTTCTAAGGCTTTGGTTACTGTCAAGCATAGGGGAAGGAGGGAAAGGAGCAGAACATTCTTATCTTATAAACATGTGGTAGGGCATGGAAACAGGTCTTCAGTAATTATAGAACAGGATAAGAACTGAAAGTGTACCACCATGTAAATAAAGTATCACGTTCCTGTGTGTTCTCATGGCTGTTTGCAGAACAAGAAGATGAGGAGGCAAGCACAGGGTCCCACCTGAAGCTCATTGTGGATGCCTTCATCCAGCAGCTACCCAACTGTGTCAACAGAGACCTGATAGACAAGGCAAGGGGCTAGGGCTGATTTTTGACATTCCTCCCAGCTCATATCTTTTACTTTTGGTTAAAATTTACTTATGTGTTTATTTAGAATCTTGGAAGTGTTAAGCTATTGACAGTGATTTACTGATTTATACACTTTATTGTAATTTACACTGAAGCAGTTTAGGGTAAGTACCTTTGTTAGAAATACCACAGCAAGAAGGGATTCAAACCTGGGTCCTTGAAGCATAAGGAGGTAGTCCTAACACTACACCCCATGCTACTGCCTTCAGGTGTTGAATTGGTTCTTGCCCTGATCTAAAATGACTCTAAGGCATTTCATATTTTTGATCTTTACACAGCTGTGTGTAATGGTTAAAGCTGGATGCAATAAATTATATTTCTAACATTGGGCTGACAGCATCATGTAGAGTGTTGGATAAAAGAAAGATTACTCATCTTTTAAGGGAAAAGACTTTTTGCTATCTTATTTTCAGGCTGCAATGGATTTCTGCATGAACATGAACACAAAGTCTAACAGGAGGAAACTTGTGCGAGCACTCTTCACTGTCCCAAGACAACGGTATCAACAAGATTCTACCAGTATCTGGCATTCTGTCTAGTTGTTGTTAGTTAAGGGTAGAATAGATTTGTTTCCCAGCCGCCGTCCTAACAAATTGCTATTTTTGCAAGCAGTTGAACTGCATCTGTTCTGTTGACAACTGTTTGGGCTAATAAATTAAGGGTTCAGTTGGGGAAAAAACAGAATACATGAAGGTTTGCCAGGATGAAGGTTTGGGAGCTGCTGATCAAGGGTGGTCTTAAGGCAGCTTATGTCACCAAAGCAGGTGTAGCTTTTGTAATGGTGTTTATTTGGATGTTTAGTAGGTCTGTTGTATAAGTGTTTTGATTATCTGTGTGTCATTGTGTTAGTGTGTGTTTGGGCTCTGTTTGGATGTATTACTTATGGATGTGTTCTTTAACCTGGCAGACTGGACCTGCTCCCCTTCTATGCCCGGCTGGTAGCCACATTGCACCCATGTATGTCTGACGTGGCAGAAGACCTGTGCTCAATGCTGAAAGGCGACTTCAGGTTCCATGTGCGTTCCTTAGTGCCTGAGGCACCGGTGCCTCTGCCAAAGGCTTTTGAAATGGATTGGGGTTACAGTAATCTGTAATGTTCCTGAGCAAATGAAGACAAGCACCAACTTGTATAATGATTAAATGGATATATTACACTCTTGGTAGCCTTGTTTTGCCATTCAGTGTATTGCAGCTATCAGTAAAGAAGTCCAGTTTTGTTAATTTTATACACTTGAATTTTTAATGTCTCGCTACAGATAAGGAAGAAAGACCAGATCAACATTGAAACAAAAAACAAAACTGTGAGATTCATTGGAGAACTTGCCAAATTCAAGATGTTCTCTAAAACGGATACTCTGCATTGTCTGAAGGTGACTTTTTATAGTCTGTTTATGGCCAGCACAGTGACTTTAAAAATTATGTTTGGTTTTGTGTATTCAGGGAAGCTAAAAGTAGTATGAGTGATGTACTAACATTAATGCAGACATTGATTTTGGAGTCGGCAGTGTCTGTGTATCCTTTCTGTCCTCTAGATGTTGCTGTCAGACTTTTCTCATCACCATATTGAGATGGCCTGCACGCTGCTGGAAACCTGTGGCCGGTTCCTCTTCAGGTCACCAGACTCACACTTGCGCACTAGTGTGCTCTTGGTCAGTTTTGCTGAGTTAAACCAGCCTTCACTTGGTCAGATGAATATGTAATGCCTCAGTTCTGCTGTGTCATGAATTTTTATTGTTCTATAGCTGTATTTCATCTTCCTCTGGGCTTTGGTTCTGCCATGGTTCACAGTTACTAGTTTAGTGTCTTTATGAAATGGGTATGTTCAAAATTATTTGATTGACTGGTACTGCTACACCTTTAAGTACATATTTAACCTGAATAGCCTTAGTAAATATTTGTCTGAAATTAAGGCTTATTTTAAGGTCTTTGAATAATAGAAGTAATGTACAAATATTTGTAGTTGGATTATTGTAAAAGTTTGGTCAGTTCTATTTTAAAGAATGTTTTAATTACGTACAGTTTTGTGAGTGCTATTGGGGAGTACTGACTTAATCACAGTTCAAATTCACACCACATATTTGTAAGCATTTAGTGTTGTGTAACTATTTTGCAGTTAAACATGGATTGCCAGAGTCATAGGAGTGTAAGGAAGTGTTTTGCTGGTCAAAGGATTCTTGGATATCATAAAAGGAAGGCTATAACTCTAGAAAATAGGTTGTGTTTTAAAGTGATCTCTTTAAAGGAATGATTGAACAAAGTCTCTTAAATTGCACATTCTTTGATTATTTTCATGTGCTTTATTTACAATAGATTACATTTGTGGGAGGTTTTGCACCATCATCGAATTTTGGGTATAGAGTGATTGTTTAGTAGGTGATAACCATATTCAATGGTCTCTGCTCAAACCCCATTTTTCTTTCATATTGGTTATGCGAATTACCACAGCGCAATGTTCTGTAGGAGCATTACTATCCCGTAATTGTATGAATGATTAATAAGCCTTCTTATATTCTTAAAGTTGATTACATGTTTGCATAGTGTCTCTGATTTTGTGAATGAAGAATGAATGGGTGACTGAAGGAGGAGCTTTGCCATCTTTCAGGACCAAATGATGCGGAAGAAACAGGCAATGCACCTGGATGCACGCTATGTGACCATGGTAGAAAATGCCTACTATTACTGTAACCCCCCTCCAGTGGAGAAGGCTGTCAGGAAAAGGAGGCCACCCTTGCAGGAGTACATCCGTAAACTCCTCTACAAAGACCTCTCCAAGGTCACCACCGAGAAGGTATGCATGTTGGTGTCATGGACATTGTAAGAACCTTCTGAATGATTGTCATTTTTTTTTCTGTAGAATAAAGAACTAATGATACAAAGTTTTTGTTCCTTTTTTTTAAAAAAAAAAAAAAAAAAAAAAAAACCAATGATTTGCCGTGTGTGTGTGTACTGTCAGAAGTTACTCTTACCTGTCCTTTCTTTAAGCCTGCTACTGACCATTCAGTGTTTTTATAAATCTATTGACTTTTAGGTGCTCAGGCAGATGCGTAAACTGCCTTGGCAGGACCCAGAAATCAAGAGCTACCTTATCTGCTGCCTTGTGAACATCTGGAATGTCAAGTACAATAGCATCCACTGTGTAGCCAACTTACTTGCAGGACTGGTGGCCTATCAAGAGGATGTGGGAATCCATGTGGTTGACAGTGTGCTCGAGGACATCCGCCTGGGCATGGAGGTGAGGAGCTCCATGGAGTGTCTAACATCAATGGATGAATCAAATCTCATTAAGAGATTTTCAGAACAAGGCCATTGCACATTCCCTAGTTTTGGATGAGGTACTACCTCAGAATATTCCCTTCCACAGGTGAACCAGCCCAAGTTCAACCAGCGACGCATTAGCAGTGCAAAGTTCCTGGGGGAGCTCTATAACTACAGGATGGTGGAATCAGCAGTCATCTTCCGTACTCTGTTCTCCTTCATCTCATTTGGGGTAAACCCGGATGGTTCGCCCAGCCCACTGGACCCTCCAGAACACCTTTTTCGCATTCGCCTGGTCTGTACTTTGCTGGACACTTGTGGCCAGTACTTTGATCGTGGATCCAGCAAAAGGAAGCTTGACTGCTTCCTTATCTACTTTCAGGTCAGTAGAGGACAAAGACAGCAGTTGGTTAGGAGAAACTTTATTGCAGTCTTACTCCAAATATTTTGAAAAATTGTAACTAAACTAAAGCAGTACAGTGCTTGCAGTCTAGAATCAAGCTCAGGGTGTGTGGGGGGTTTGCATCTTCTCCCTCTGTTCACAATCCAAAGATGTACACAGAAGGAGGCAGTTGTAAACATTTCCAACTTACCTTCCCACCATGCAAGAGGTCACCTGGTAGCATAGTGTTAGAACTACTGCCTTTGGATCCACAGGTTCGATCCCCACCTCTGGCTGTAGTTCCCTTGAGCAAGGTACTTACCCAAAAAAAAAAGCTCCAGTAAAAATTACCTAGCTGTATAAATGGGTAAAAAAAAATTGTAACCTTAACACTGTAAGTTGCTTTGGAGAAAAGTGTCAGCCAGACTAATAAATGTAAACCATGAGTTGATTGAGTCGATGGCTAACTATAATTATAGTTCTGTGGTTTGTATTACAAATATTTCCTTTTAACTTCGTTAGTCTTTCAGACCAATATTTCCCATTGTAATTGATTTTCTTCTGGCTGACTGTAATCAGCGATACATCTGGTGGAAGAAGAGTTTGGATGTCTGGACAAAGGATCACCTGTTCCCCATTGACATCGACTACATGATCAGTGACACTCTGGAACTGCTGAGGCCAAAGGCACGCCTATGCAGTTCACTGGAGGAGGCTGTCATGCAAGTGACTGAGCTAGAGAGAGAGGTTCTCGTCAAGCTGGGTGAGAGTGCACAGTTTGTTGTAGAATTATTTTTATTTACTGTGTTGTTTCCTCGCAGTTTTATTTAAGCCACCTTACAATTTAGCTTTCCCAAGTGTACCACACCAGAATCTCTCCTCAGTTACTGTCTGCCTTGTTTGGATGTCCTTATCTGTCATGTTCTCTAAATATATATACAAAGTCATGTAGTCATCCAAATTGAATTTCTATGTGTCCTTTGTTACCTGAAAAAGTGTAGGTATGTAGCTAATAGATAATATAGTGCTGTTACATGGTGTACAGGTCAATATTGGTGCTATGAGTGTTAGGTGCTTTTGTATGTGTAGCCGGAAGTTACTTGCTGTATCACTGATTGACCTACATTACGTTTCTGTTGTTCTGGATGGACAGCATTCTTTTGTCTCAATGAGGTTTCTTGCCAAACAGGTTGTAATGTATCTGCCTCTCATGTTAACATGGCTTGGAAGTTTTCCTGTCTTGGATATTGACATTATTTTGTTTGTGTTGTGTAACAAATTAATTAATCTTCTTAAAATGTTACTGTTTCTTCTAGCCAAAAGAATTGTCAATCCATTTTGCTCAGTTCCTTTCTCAGGATGACCTGCCTACCTCAGACTCTTGAGGATTCTCTAAATCAGGAGCTCTGAGCTTATAGTGAAACACTGACTCACTCAGTTAAATTGAAGACACATGGAACAGTCTGATCCCATTGCTTAATACTCAGTGCCTTATTGAAGTCTAAAGTGTTCAGTTGTTGCTCTGCAGTAGTTTCCGTCGCTCACACGACTTGGGCAATAACTTCAAAGGAAACAGTGTTGTTAATCATCAGGTCATTAATTGTAAGTTAAACATAAGTGCTAGAATGAAGACTTTTTAGTTTGTCATCATTAGTGTATGATGTAATAGCTGTTTTTTCCTTTAATGACTTCAGAAATTGGTGTGTGTGTGTGTGTGTGTGTGTGTGTGTGTGTGAGAGAGTAATTTTAAACAAAAGGGATAAAAACATGTTTATATAGTAGGTTGATGAGGTTTGTTTAAAATTTTGAATATCAAATTGAATAAACTGCTTTGTATGAAGTGCACGCCAGGGGTGGATAGCTAGACACTACTTATCCTGTGTTTTAACATTCTTTTCCTGGTGTAAAAGACCACATTCCATCAACAAAGACCACATTCCATCAACAGGTTTTGGCGTTGAGTCAAACTGTATCCGGAAAAGCAGATAAAAAATGATCAGTTGTTGTACTCTGTTCTGGAATGTGTAAAACCACTGTTCACTTACTCTTGAAATACCAGTCTGATGTGATTTACGGGTGAGAGAGAGAATGCCAAAAATCTGCATAACAGGTGATCATTGAGACTGCAGCACTGACAAAATTAGCTTTTTTTTATTTATTTATTTTACATCTTGCTGAGATGTACATTGCTTTGGAGAAAAGCATCTGCTAATAAATGTAAATGATAGTTCTCCTCTGACTCATGAGGTGCAGTCATTAAGTCAGCTGAAACTTGATCCCACTATGATATGCATGTAGGTAAACAGTATTTTGCAGGAGGGGGTGTTTAATTTCTTTATCGTTGTATTCCAGGTCTTGCTGTGGAGAAGGATGGCAGAGCATCTGGTGCCCTAGGTGAGGGGGGTACCCTTGATGATGAAGATGAGGATGATGATGAAGAGGGAGGGGCTGAGACAGAGGAGCAGTCTGGGAACGAGAGCGAGATGAATGAGCCAGAAGAAGAAGTATGTTGGAAGATGTTACTCTCTGTTGGTTTCTGTGTCAGCCAGTGAGGCAGGAGCTTGGTGTGAGGGTGGGGCAGCTGGTGGCCAAGTGGTTAAAGTAGCCGCTTCTGGACTTGGAGGTCACAGTTTTGAATCCCACTTGTTGTGATAGGTACTTACCCTGAAATGCCCCAGTAAAAATAACCCAGCTTTATAAATGGGTAACTTGTAATAAGTAGCTTGATTCTGTAAATTGCTTTTGAGAAAAGCATTAGCTAAATGAATACATGTAACTATAGTAGTTGTCCTTTTCTTCCTGGAGCCTGAGAACCTCTTTGCCCCTTTCTGGATCAGAACACTAAGGTTGTGTGTACGGTTCTCTGGCACTTGTGCAGTGTCACTGAAAGACTGTTGGTTGACCAGCTGACCCCTGTGCCTACTGGAGGACTTCCCAAAATGTAAATGCTGTCTAGCTGTTGGCATTTTTCTACTTTACCTTGTGGCATGGATGTTCATTACATCCAGTCAGGAAGGGCCCTAAACCATACTTAATCTTACACACACACACACACACTTTCAGAACCGCTTGTCCTATACGGGGTCGCGGGGCCAACCCGGTAACCCAGGGCGTAAGGCCAGAAGGGGAGGGGACGCACCCAGGACGGGACGCCAGTCCGTCGCAAGGCACCCCAAGCGGGACTCGAACCCCAGACCCACCGGAGAGCAGGACTTATACCCCCCTTCTCCAGTTCTGTCACAACTGGAGAGTCTTTCCTTTAAAAGGAATATTCCTTTTTTGCTCTTTCTCACAGAATGGTGTGCAGGGAACGCTTGAAATGAACTCTGGGTAGCAATGTGTTATCTATGTTTCAGGAGGGGTCAGAAAATGAAGAAGAAGAACGGGAGGAAGAGGAGGAGGAGAACACGGACTACCTGACGGACTCCAACAAAGAGAATGAAACAGACGACGAGAACAACGTGAGTCTCTGACTGATCTTTGACATTGAGGAACGCTCCCCCTGCTGCATCTGGAGACATGCTTCTATTTGTTCCCTCAGGAGGTGACCATAAAGGGAGGCGGTCTACGACATGTGGCCTGTGCAGAAGATGAGGATTTCATTCAGGCCCTTGACAGGATGATGCTGGAGAACCTTCAGGTATTTAGTTTGTCTTGTTGGTCTTACACTTCTTAACTTTATCACTTGCCTTTTGCTTCTGTAGTGGTCATGTCTTGAAATAAATGCCATTTTGGTTAGGAGAAATGTGGGAAGGTTCAAGATCCTTCTCTATTATTAGCAGTGCAGGTTCCTTACTTGAATCTTCTATAATTCTTATTTTTTTCAGAAAATGTTTGTTTTTTTTTATGAAAAGTAATGTATCCCTTTGCATAGTACTTCAAAAACAGCTGAAAGGTTTGCATCCAAAGTGATTAGTTCATGTAAAATATCACTAAGCAAAGACTGTTAGAATGACAAAAAGCTAGGTCAGACTTTTTTTAAAACTACAAATTATGTAGTCGTAAATAAATATTGTGTATACAATCCATAAGTATAGTGGAAGACATTTACTGTGCAATTCACTAGTGACCTCTCTCTGAGTATTACAGATGTGTGCAAACCATGTTTAGCCATGAAGTGATTTCCCTTACCTTTATGCCATCACTTCCTGTATGAGTCAAATGAAATGCAACATATTTCTTTATTTGGCTCTGTGGTTTAATAGCATTAAACATGTGACCAAGCCCAGGATGAAATAGATATAGGACAACAAATTTGGGGGAAAAAAATGCTGTTACCACTGAATTTAGAAATGACATATAAAGGTACTGCATTGTCACGGCAAAAGTAATAATTACCGAAAGCTGCTAAAAGAATAGGGGGGCGATGGCACAGTGGGTTTGACCGGGTCTGGGGTTCAAGTCCCACTTGGGGTGCCTTGTGACAGACTGGTGTCCCCCTCCAGCTTTCTGCCCTGTGTTGCTGGGTTAGGCTCTGGTTCGCCGCAACCCCACTTGCGACAAGTGGTTTTGGTCTGTGTGTGTGTGTGTGTGTGCGCGCGAGTTATTTGCATTTCCACAAACGAATTTGCAAATGCTGTACAAGAGTGAGTTTCAGTGTTTTGCTCTGTGTGTGGTGTAGCAGCGTAGCGGCGAGTCTGTAAAGGGCCACCAGCTGGATGTAGCCATTCCACTGCAGCTCAAGAGCCAGCTGAAGAAGGCCCCGCCCCCAGCTTGCAGTGGGGAGGGTGACTCTGAGCTGGCTGACACCATGCAATTCGTCATGCTCACCAGGAAGGGAAACAAGCAGCAGGTACGCATACCCAGCTTCCTGTTACTTTCCATTTGCTCATAGACATTGCAAACATGCTCACTGTTTTTTGGCACTCTCAGGAACTGTTTACAAAAAAGTTATTAGGTTGTCACATATGACAGATTCTAATAAAGTGGCCATGACATTCAAAGCTGTAAGACTAAAACTGGTTCATTGGAATGTTTTTTGTAATGTCTTTATATATTTGCCATCTGGCCCTCTTCATTATGGCCTGTGACACTGACATTTTCTTCCTTGTTTTGTACTAGTAATAGGGGTTTTGTGTGTGTGTGTGTGTCTTTTGGTGTCTAAATACCTTTACTCCTTTCAAGTTAGTTTGTTTCAGGGCAGAATATATAGTGAAAAGTAAGACATTTTCAGTAAACACTGCTTAATAGGCTTTTGTCCTCTTGAACCCAAAACTGGGAGTGAAGTGTTTACTGAACACCGTGTGTGTGCGCGCTAGTCTAGTTCATACCTCACCAGGTTCGTGCAGAACCGCTTGCTTGTTCTGTTTTCAAATTAAACAGCAGTCTTTCTTGGTTTCAAGAATAGACTTCCTTTGTTCCTGGTGTTCATACAGATTATGGTGTTGTCTACTAGTTTTATCTGAGGTAATTTGCATACCTTGCTAGTTATTTTTCTCTCACCACTTATACAACTAGATACACATTTTTGCAAAAGCAGTTTAGGTGTTCAGACTAGTAAGAGTCTCCCCTGGACTAGAATCATGTTATTTTTATGTAACAGGCATTACTGAACAGAATGTCCCAAGTCTTAAGCCAAGCCATAGCTTTGTTTTGAGCTGTAATTGTTTGCTAATGCTGCCTAGTGTATGTGTGACACACTGTTCTCCTCCAGCAGTTTAAGATCCTCAATGTTCCGCTGTCCTCTCATCTGGCGGCCAATCACTTCAACCAGCAGCAAGCCGAGCAGGAGGAGCGGATGCGAATGAAGAAGCTCACCTTGGACATCAATGAGAGACAGGAACAGGAGGACTACCAGGGTGAGAAGACACCTGTATTTGAGATCACATGCAGATTACTGTTAGGCGCACAAACACACAGACATCTATCCACACACACACACACACACACACACACACACACACAGGAAGGGTGCTAGACAATAAAAAGCTTCTTGATGCCATGCAGAGATGATGCAGTCCCTGGCTCAGAGACCAGCTCCTGCTAACACAAACCGGGAGAGACGACCACGATATCAGCACCCAAAAGGAGCCCCTAATGCAGACCTCATCTTCAAAACAGGCGGAAGGTGAGCGCAACCTCTACTGATTGGAACAGCTGTGAACTTACCGTCGTCCTTTTATGTACTAGAAAAGTCCATTTCACTGACTATTTTATTGCATTTGAACAAATTTTTTTTGAATTTCTGTTGCAAGGTTTTTGACAAAGGAAGCTATCATGAAATATGGTAGCATGGTAGAATCTGTATTTTTAATTATAACAAGTATTTATCATATACATTTATGTAACAAAGTGGTGTTGGCTGTAACTAAGAGGAAGGCTTCCTCATGCTTTACAACTCTTTCTCCCTGCCCCCTGGTCTTGCTCTCTATTTGGAGGTTATATACATGTGTAGCATGAAAGATTGTCATAGGCATGGGGAGCCTTGGCATCGCTAACAAGGATCAGTAGGAGCCAGAGCTCTCACTGTAACTGTGTTGTTCCCTCCTTCAGGAGGCGCTGATGGGAGCAGCGTGGTCCGGCCTCCCACTCTCGAGCGCTGACCAACCCCCCCGGCTGGCTGTGGAGCACCCCCTCATTGTGGCTGCAGGAGGGGCCAGGGCACAACCCGCCCGCCACGTGCACAACACCAGCATCACACGCACTGACACACACACAAACATATACACAACCTGAAAGAGCGCTCCAGCCAGACCTCAGTCTGCGACGTGTCAGCCTTCACTGGAAGAATGAGTGCATTTTTTGTGAGCCGGCCAGCGTTTCCACAAGCCCATGCCAGTGGACCAAAAGATGGCCAACAGGATCAGGGAGGCAGAAGCGTGCAGTGGCGCTGTGGACTAGGTCACAGCTCCCTCTTCCTCTTTGAGGGTGAAAAATCTGTCCTTTTGTTTAACTCTAGTTAAATGATTCTTTAGATGAGAAGGGGATAAATGAGCAGCTGCAAGGCAACATCATGAGCAGCTTGTCTTAACCTTGGCAGGCAGAGCACAGGACTGGAAACTGGGCATCAGTACCTACAGGAGAAAAGCCTCTGGTACAGCGAGAGCAGTAGATGTGTTGGTGGGTGTGGCTTTGCATGCCTGACAGCGTCTCCCTAGGGCCTGTACCCCTAGCTGCTGCAGCTTCCCACCATGCTGATGATCCAACCTGGGGGATTCTGGAAAACAGACCTCAGGAGCAGCGAGGTCATGGTAAAGACTGATGAAGGGACTGACTGACTTACCAGCTTTTTATTGTCTGATTTAAAAGAGATGAATATTTATAGATATACTCTTTATTTTTTCATTGATGTTCCGACAGGAAGCCCTTTCCAGGTTGTGCAAGGGTTTGACAATGCCGCTCTTTGTGTGGATTTGATTTTTGCTCTGTTGTAATTGCCTAATGAACAGCATAAGCTTACTGTCTCTTATTTGCCACTGAGTTTCTTGCTGATCCATTAACACCTGTTCTGATTGTTTAACATAGTGATGCTTCCCTCTGCCGCTGCATGGCTCTTTCAGTATCAGCTCTGGAAATGGATACAGTCAGGATTCCATTAAAGTGTCAAAAAATGTCACTGTTGTGTTTTTCCTTTTAACTGAGCTTTGTCATCCTTTAAAAGTTTTTATCAAATGTAGCAGTTTTCTTTAAAGGGGAACAAAATCTCAATTCAAGCATTTAATATTATTTAGCTAGTGTCTTGTTACTATCTTAACTATTTGTGCACCATTTGTACATATTTTACAGCAGACTTGTTTTTGGACTCAAACTGGTAATCTGCAAGAGGCTCAGGTGCTGTGAAGTTTCCACTTTAACAATGTGTCACTTTAATCATACAGTCTTGCCCAAAATGTGATGAAGGTGGGGCAGGCCACTTTCTCCAATGTCAGTTGGCTTTTCCACATGTGTAGGCATTCCTGTGATGCATTTACTATATATTTAAAGTGAATTTGTCATGGGGAAAATGCTTGTTGCAGTCCAATAAGTGTTGAATTGCACGCTCACTATCGGTAGCCACTTGTTCACATAGGGTTGCGATGGTACAGAACCTATGCTGAAAGCACTGGGCATTAGGCTAGGTAGAGTACACCGGATATGGGATGCGTCCGTCACACAATAGCTACACACCACATTTGCACACAGCACAGGCACTTGAGTCACCTGTTCAACTGAACGTATGTCTTTGGACTGTGGGAAGAAATTCCATGAGTATGGAAAACATATAACACCCACTTTGACTGAGCCGGGATCAACCTTCTGCCCAAATTTTGCAAGACATCCTTTTTGCCCATGGCACTCCTGTGTCATATGTTCTTAAATCAGTTTCCGGAATTCTATAGCTGTGTTCATCTCTTCTAACTTATGTTTTGTGCTTGGGGGAGCACACAAAGCTTTGTGTGTAACAAGAACAGTAGCATTCCAACTGTTACCGGGGAATGTGCAGTGCTGGGTCTGGTCTTTGTGTCCTGGGAACGCTGACAAATATTGCTCTGCTTAACTTGATTCCTTGATTTTTTTAAAAATTGGGATCCCAGTCTGCTGCAGCCACACACTCAGGTTTGCATACCGGAGATTCTGTTCAGTACTGGAAAAGTACATTTCACTGTCGACTTGACTGACTGCATTCATGCATTTAAATATGTGCAGGTTTTTTTGTTCTTTTCTAAGTTTCTGTTGCAGGATCTGCTGCAGGTGCAAGACAGTCTGTTAGCTGCTGTGACAGCACTTTTTCCTCAGAAGCTTTCACTGCTTGTAAATGCTATGGAGGAAAAGGGATGCTAACTGACCCCCCCCACAGTGAAACACAGAAGGAAAAAATTATGGAAGTGAAAAAAGTACAGCTAGTTAGAAACCATTTAGGAAAACAGAAATGTCTGTAAAGAACAGTTGGTTCAGGCATTGTTGAATCTCCACATAAAAATCTCTCTAGGGGGCGCGGTGGCGCAGTGGGTTGGACCGGGTCCTGCTTTCTGGTGGATCTGGAGTTCGAGTCCCGCTTGGGGCGCCTTGCGACGGACTGGCGTCCCGTCCTGGGTGTGTCCCCTCCCCCTCCAGCCTTACGCCCTGTGTTGCCAGGTTAGGCTCCGGTTCCAGGCAACTGTGTATGGGATAAGCGGGTCAGAAAGTGTGTGTTTGTGTGTGTGCGTGTAAAAATCTCAATGTGATTTTCAGGAGTAAGTTAAAAATGGCCCATTACCACACCTCAAGGAGAAGCCTGCTTCGAAAATTTGGCCAAAAATCTTTCTACAACCAGGTGCTCTTTAAATGCATGACAAGAGTAAATGAAGAGTGAAGCAAGATGTTTATTCTTTGTAGCTGACAAACATGAGCACAATATAAAGAATACAAAATCTCCTGAGGACCAGCATGATACCTTTTGGTTATGTTTCTGGTTTAATTTATTTTTCAAAATATATTAGAAGTATAAACAGAATATCTTCCCCGATTTATTGCCAGAAATTCTAAATTTTTCTTTGATTCTAAATCCTCATGTAATCTTTTTTTGAATTACACATTTTTTCAGCCTTATTTTTACATACTTCTCATTCAACAGTCTTTATATTCAAATAAAACAATTAGGATTACATACATATTAGCAAATACAGTATCAGTGTTGCTCCACACTTACACCTCGGTACAAGCACAGTTTAATGAACTTTGTCAGTTTTAAAATACATGTTCCTGTTGAGTGTTTCCAATGTCTTCTGTGTAGCAGTAAATACTTCAAAAATAATTGTAGGTAAACTACAAAACCGGAGTCACTTTGATGAAAGAAAAAAAAACATGTAACAACATCCATTAATAATTACACTCAACCAATCAGAGTGAAAATCATACCACTCTAGGTTTGCATTCATGCACTCTCTCACACACACACTGCACCCAGAGAGATGAGCAAAACACACAGGAACATCACAGCTCTTCTGTTCAGCATGTACCAGGCACTGAGGGACATAAACCACAAACGGTGGCCAATGGGACAGAAATATTTTTGTAGGGTAAAATAATAAAAATAAACCAGGTAGGAGAAGAATAATTTGTATAACTAAAATGCCTACGATTTCCCTGTGGTTATAAAGAGTAGATTGTGATCAGTTGTTAAAGTAGCCCGAATATCCATGTAAATGTATACCTGAGGTATTCAGGGTATTTTAAAGTTATTTTTGTGATCTCAGTGCTAATCTTCATTTCATGCTGTGACAGGAAAGCGAGAGTGAGTTTTAAGGTTTCACATGCCAGTGTTAGTCAGATGGACAGAATCAAGTTAGCTCCTCTACACATAAAACATACACAGTTAAAAAGGTAAAGGTTGTAAACACTAAATCACAGCACTGTCACATGGCTTTTGGTCCCCATTGAAAAATTCTCCCACCTAGAAATAACCAAACTTCTTTTCCAGTCTTCGTCACCTACTATTCTGAAGGCAGCCAGTTCAAAACTCCACATTTCTCATTACACTCAGTGTATTGCTGTAAGTCACTGTAATTTTAAACAGAGGAAATGCAAATTTTGTGTTGTGGGGCAAGTGCCAAAGCAAGCCGTGGTAAAGAGGGTAAAGCGATTCCGTCACAATGGAGGGTGAACATGTGTTTAGGGCCCAGGAGGAATGAAGGACTGAGGGTGGAATATCAGTGCAGATGTTTGATGTATGGTCCAGGAGGGACTCCAGAGGGTTCAGGATGTGTCCCTGAGCAGCCCCAGTTTCCGGAGAGCTTCTCTGCGAGACTCATCAGTAGCTCCTCGACCGGAGAACTGCACTGTGATTCCCTGCGGTCGGAACACTGGGGGCTTCGAGAAGGACCTCCAGCGCAGTTCTGAGGATACTGGTATCCCATGGAAGCTAGAAGTTCTGCTTTGGCGTGTCTGCAGGCTTATCTCAGAGGTTCTGGGCTCTTTACTGAAGGACATCGATCTTGCATAAAGTCCTACAGAAGCTGGTCTAATGGTTTTTCTGGGGATGTTTGCGTTGATCTCGGAAGTTGTTGCTGCTTTGGAGTTTTCTCCATGGCTGCTGTAGATCGAAAAGGCCTCTGTGGTTGCAGGCAAGGAAGAGGACATCATTTCTGTGGGTCCACTGATTCTCGTAACAATATTGCTGGATGGAGTGGCGGTGTTCTGTATGAATGTTGACGTCATCATTTTTGTTTTGCCTCCACAGCTGTTGATGATGCTTAAGGAAGCCTCAGTCTTAGTTGCTGTGGTGCTTAATGGAGGTAAGTTTATGCTGGACATGCTATCATAGCTGTTACAGATGGTATCATTTCTTGCCTTCAAAAGTGGAATTATTACTCTTGGTTTGTCTCCAGAATTGCTGAAGCCACTTAAGGAGCACTTGGTACACAGCTGGGGCGACATGGAATTGTCCGGATCACAGTGGTTCATATACTCAAAGTTTGAGACTGCATTTGTCTCCGATGATGCTGTGGGCCTCGCTGGACTAGGGTTGCCACTGTACATGTTCAAATCATGCAAAGATGTCTCACTCTTAAATGATAAGGCTGAAGATGCTGCAGTTCTAGATTTACTGTCACTGTCGTGAATGTCTGAAACAGGGGCTTTGTTTGTAGACACTGAAGGAGGGTTGACTTGAACCAAGTGGCTGTTAGTTCTGGATATAGCTCTGCTGCTGGTCAAACCAAGTTTGGACAGGGCCTCCATGTGGGATCTGTCTGGTGCTGGGTCCCGAAATGAGATGCTACGAGTTGGGATTTTTCGCTCTGTTTTTGTTTCCAGTGTTTCCAAAGTGCTAGATGTTCCTGTTATGTTGGCCAATACCTGAGCCTGACGGTGCAGCACATTGACAGATGCCCTGTTGTTGAGCTGGCCATAGTCTCTGCTGCCTACCTGGATGGTGATGTTGTCTGGATAACGGGTGGGCTTTGCAACAACAACAGTTGGAGAGCCCTCTCTGACTAGGTGGTCAACAGAGGCAGAGAAAGATGAGCCTCCTGCAGAATCCAAGTTCCTTCTATGGGTGGATAAAATGCTGGAGGGACTAATGGGATCTCCAGCACCTTGGTATGCAGCTATTTTTTGGGCTATGATGACTGGAGTGGGGATGGAGCCAGCTGGCTGGTGCACTGAGTGGCTAGAAGGGTCAGCCTCTTCATTTGGGCCAGAAGGACTCAAGGATGGAGAGATGCTGTAGCCAGAAGGAAAGTTCTCTGCTGGTTCACATTTTGGCTTCAACTCAAAATGTGTCTCTGGACTCACAACCATGTTTCTGAAATCTTAAAGAGTAAAATTAACATTTCCCCTGAACCTCCTGCAAACAAGAGCTTTGACATACTGAAATATATTAAAAAATTACATTAGTTGAAGTGGGTACCATGACTTGTGAACCATTCTAAATCACTATGCCCTCATGCAGCCTAAAAACCCAAAATGCATTTGTGGAAGAAGAAAAGTTTGCCGGTACCTGGGGAGATGGGATCAAATGAGACGCCTCTGGGCCTAGCTGGGTCTGGCTCAGCCTGAACCAGATCAATGATGTCCTGCTCCTTGAGGCTCGAAGGCAACTCAGGCACACTGGATCGCCTGGGATCGGTGGAGCGGCTCTCCGCTGCAGGGCTGCTCCCTAGGGACAGGTCCTCATCTTCCAGTTCCTGTTCCAGAGAGTCAATGGTCTGCTCCAGGAACAGAATGCTCTCCCTCTCCTCGCAGGTCAAGAACTGCAGTGACTCATCCTCCTGAAGTGAGGTGACAAGTCACACAGCTCAGAAGCTATGACAAATTATGGATTGAGGAGAAAATGATCAAGCAACAGGATGACAGGTGAGTGAAAGAAGAGACCAAGTGTGAATAACAGGAGAAGCTTGTAAACATGAACTGAAGTGAGTTTACAACTTAATGCAGCTGGATCTCCTGAACTCACAAGTGATTTGAGTGTATTTTACTATATTTGCGTTTAATTCATTCATTTAGTAGATGCTTTGCTCCATGCGATGTACCTATTAACTATTGAAGTATTTTGCTGATAGCTTTCACCAGTGCAACTTACGCAAATACTTGATACACTGTGGTAAACCTCCTGCACTCACTCAGCCATTTATACACACACACACACACACACACACACACACACACACACCCACCCACCCCCTCCCCTCCAGGGGCAATTTGGAGCCTGAAACACATGTCTTTGGACTATGGGAAGAAGACGGAACACCTGTGAACATGGAGCAAACATGCAGACTCCACACAGAAGGAGCTGGATTCGAACCCACAGCCAAGGAGCTCTGAACACCAGCAGTATCCACTGTACCACCCTTTACTGTACTGACCATGCCAAGTTCGTGGTGAATTCCTACACATAAGTTTAAACCCTAGGTATTACTTACATGTTCAAGAAGCTACCAGAGAACTTTTTTATTTTCTTTTCAAGTCCATTTCTTTGGGTCTTTTACATATGTGAGAGTTCTGGTGGACTGTTCCCTTTTCTAGGAGCCGTTTCACTGCTAACCTGCCACATCTAACCCCCTCCCAGGTGCATGTGCTGAACACAGAGCTGCTTGTTCACCTCCGGCCTCCACCCAGCACTGCTGGCAGGCACCGATCCAGGGGGAAACAAAGGTGCTACACAACTGTGGCCCCTTGCTGCAAAAACTACAGCCCTTGGCCTGAGTAACCACCACACCTCCTTCGACTGGCCCCTCCCAGTGAGACGTGGAACGGCAGAAAGCATGAAGGAAGTCAGACAAAATAAACTTAAAACTCATGTCACATGGACAAAACAGTGAGGCTGGAGAAGGGAAGTGTAAAGGCAAGTCACCAAGAGTGGTCTAGGTTTCTCCTACTACTGCCTAAAAACTGTACATCCACAATGCTATACAAATAACCAGTGTGTTTCTCTTAAAAAAAAAAAACAGATATGCTGAAAGTAGTTAAAATATATAATACCTTATTTTTTCTAACATACATACATACATTTTCAGAACCGCTTGTCCTATACAGGGTCACGGGGAACCGGAGCCTAACCCGGCAACACAGGGCGTAAGGCCGGAGGGGGAGGGGACACACCCAGGACGGGACGCAAGTCCGTCGCAAGGCACCCCAAGCGGGATTCGAACCCCAGACCCACCGGAGAGCAGGACTGTGGTCCAACCCACTGCGCCATCGCACCCCCCATTTTTTCTAACATTTTTATACATATATTTAACGCGATTGGTTACCTGACAATATGCACAGTTTAGAGGAACTCTGCTGGACCACAGAGTGTGTCTGTCCCACAGGTGACCTCTGCCTTCATCCCCTTTGTGATCATTCTTATTGCAAGAAGTGCACCTATTAAAAAGCCTAATTAATTATAGAAAAGAGAGTTTTTTGCTTTAATGATGCGCCCAGGACTGAGAAATCCTAGGTTGCTGTCCATGTATAACCCTGTACAGTAAAGTCCAGCGGCGCTCCGCTGACCCTCCCCGTGGAAGCGCTGCAGTCATGTGACATTGCAGCTTTATTAAGCAGCACGAGGGAAAAGTGCTTTGTGTTATTATTTTTTTGGACCGGGTCCACATACAGTCTTTCGCTCAAAAGCCGTGCCCTTGTTTCCTGGGGATCGAGAACCCTTGATCCGGACCACGTCTCCCGGAGGAGTGGTGGGCTCCACGCACCGCGGCCACCCACTCGAGAGCGACGGCTGGAGCCTGCGGTGAACCCGAACGACGCCGCAGCTCTCGAACCCGCGGCTGAGCCCTGCTCAGAGGATCAGGGTGTTAATCCGGTTTCCTCGCAGGCTATCGCGGCTCCTAACACGGGCAGGGAAAACACAAGTTCTGTGTAAACAGCGGTCAGGAGATTTACTCACAAACACGCTCACCGTCTCGTTCCCACACCGCCGATTGTGAGAGGGAGCGCGCGCCCGCGCACCGTCAGTTACGAGTCGGGTGGCGACCTCATGTCCAGGGGCGAGCCGGGCCCTTTCGCAGTCTAAAAATAAGTTGTCATCTCGAAAAAAATGCAAAGCCTTGTCTTATGATAAAGATATGAGAAAATGGAAGATGTATGGTATGTAACGAGTGTGGGACGCAGCCCTGTAGGTAGGGGAGCTTTTCCGTGACAGCGGCTGTGGGCGCAGTAAACAGTGTAGAGTAAACACAGTGTTCAGGGATCCATGCACTGTTTTCGCAGAGAGGGAGCATTCGGGTAACACAGTAACATAACGTATATTGCCCCCTTTCTCTATTTGTTACGAATCAAGTCTTGGAAATAAGTTCCGTTTTCAATCGTTAAGTGTACATTGTGTTCTGCGCGTGTATATGTTCACATGTGTATTCTTATAAATTACATAAAAATAAATAGCACCACTTGTCACAGATATCTCTCTCACACACATATACATACACACGTCAGTATCTACCAGTACTGATTTTAGGGCTTTCGCAGGCTAAGGGCTGCCGGACTGATTCTCCTTTTTCTGTTAGAACTCTACCATAGATATAGTAAAAACTATACTTACGAACGAGCCGCTGTGGTTCTGCGCGTCTCCCCGGGCGATGTGCGCGTTCCCGTTGAGTCCGAACTGCGCGCGGGAACCTGCCGGCGTGCGACAGCGGTGCATGGCTCGAGAATGCTGGGCTCAGGCGCTTCTCGTGAATCGGGATCTGGATCATGTCAGAAAATAAAACACCATCCACGACGCCAGCCTGAAAGACAGAAATATTTAATATTTATTACAGCCTCCGTCAGTCTTTCCAGTTGTTTCAAATCAACTGTAAATACTCGAGTGACGGGTAGTTCTATCAATTCATATCCCACAGACTACAGACCTAGCGAGAATAAAAATGTTCTTTCAATGCCTGAATTGGGGTGAAACGCTCTCTTGCCACCGCGGTGTCGGACGCGACTTGCTCCGTGAGCGCACAGGTGCGGGCGGCTCGCGCGACGGCCGGACAGTCCGACACCGCGGCGGGTCCCGCGCTGAGCCTGAGCGCTCGCGCCTCTTCACCGATCACTGCTCACTTATGAGGGCTGAGTGCTCGAGCCGAGGACAGAGTGACACGCAGCCCATTGTTGTTCGCGTGTACAAAAGAGGCTCGTGTGCACAAGCTGAGGAACGGGTTCTTCCTGACCAGGTATGTCAGCCCAGGGGCTCCAGATATTCCCTGTCGTGTCGGTGAGTGAGCGAGCGAGCGAGCGAGAGAGAGAGCGTATGACTCTGCTGAGCTCCGCGTCCGACTGCAGGAGCAGCCCTAGGCTTAAAACAACACACGTTTTCGCTAAACGTGTCCAAAATATACAGTAATGCCAACTTACTCGTTGTTGTTTCTGCAGACGCAGCTTTCCGGACACAGCGCAAATCACGTGTCCTTTACTTAGACACAGGAATGAGTGAAGCTGAACATTCATTCATATATCAGAGATGCAGGAACGCTCCAGCCTCCGTGGCGCGCGCAGTCCGGCTGTGCTCACTCGGTCCGCACAACAACCGTCACCCCCCCCACGACAACGGGGACGGGCGTGGGATTGTCAGCTCACGTTACAACTCCGCATGGCCCACGATGAATGCTTGAAAAAAAAAAAAGGAGAAACTTAGGAAAATACCTTAAATCGTGTTCATATTTTTAGAAATTTCATTTTTTTTTGTGTACTTATTCGAAAGAAACGTTCAAATCACGTGTCACACAAACATACATATATGTACTGTACGCACATACATATATATACACACACACTATGTGTGTAAAATGCTTTTATGAATGGGGGACCTTAGTGGGTTGAACTAAACCACTGACTGTTGCACTGGTTGCACTGGCTCCCAGTTACACTTAGAGTTGATTATAAAATCCTACTTTTGACCTGTAAGGCTAAGTACATGGCATTGCTCCAGCTTACCGTTGTGATATTATTGATTCTTATATCCCAGGACGATATCTTCATTCATTGGAAGCAGGTTACCTTAAAGTACCCGTAAAGACCTCAGTAGGAGGTTGCACCTTTAGGTTATAGAGCACCTAAACTGTGGAATAGTCCACCAGTTACTGTCAGAAATTCCCCATCTGTCTCAGCCTTTAAATCCAGACTAAAGACTTAGATGTTCACTTGGGCATATCCCCATGAAATTTAATTCCACTTGGCTGTGTTTCCATTTTTCTCACCTCTGTACCAAAACATATTTCTTTGTTATTAATTACTAACAATTTCTTCTTGTTGACCATTGTTTCCCTACAAAAAGACCTGAGGAGGCTGGCTGGCAGTCACAGACGCACCCCATGCCAACTGAAGAAGATGACCAACTGCCATGATGGACGAGACATACCTTGCTTTACTGGGAAATCAAGCTACCATACAACAGCAATAATGCCATTATTACCTGTAAACTGACTTAGAAGTCATATTTAGTCTAGAACGCCCAGGAAGGGTGGGCTGCCACTGGCACTTGGATCCCCAGAGGTTTTTTCCGCCATCGACTTTTAGATGGGAGTTTTTGTTCCTTTCTTCCATGGCCAGAACGCATACTTATAGCTCTAATGACTACGTGGATAACGGGTGGTATGGTGGCACAGCGAGTAGCGCTGCTGTCTCACAGCACCTGGGTGGTGCAAGAGAAAGTGGGTTCGATCCCTGCTCAGTCTGTGTGGAGTTTGCATGTTCTCTCTGTGTCTGTGTGGGTTTCCTCCAGATGCTCCTGTTTCCTCCCACAGTCCAAAGACATGCTGTTCAGCTATAGTGAGTGAGTGTGTTTCACTGATGCATGGATGAGTGAGTAGTGTATCTAGCAATGTAACCACCTTGGTGAATAAGGTGTGCAGACTAGTAACATTACATAGTATCCATTGTAAATTGCTTTGGACAAAAGCATCTGCTAAGTGAATAAATGTAAATGTATTACTCTAGTACATAGCCAACTATCTTATCTTATACCCTTGTTCAGTGCTCTGTGTGAGAAAAGTCAAACCAACCAGTTTCAACAACCACTTGTCCTGAGTGGGGTCACAGCAAGCTGGAGCCTTACCTGGCAACACGGCACAAGGCCAAAGGGGAAGGAGACACACCCTGGAGGGGGGGGCCAGTCCATCTTAAGGCACCCCAAGCAGGGCTTGAACCCCAGACCCACCACACAGCAGGCACTGGCTAAACCAGCTGCACCCCCTATGCAAAAAGAGTGCTCTATAAAAATAATTGAATTGAACTAAACTTAATCCTTAATGGGGAAACTATATATATATAATATACATGCACACTCACACATACATCTGTATAGTCTGCTCTGTAAATAAAACACACACCCGACGTCACTGCGATCGCGCAGACATCGCAGGTTCTCCTGGTGTTTTTGCGGCATGAATTTGCGCAAAACAACTTGTCGGGTGTCGGAGCACAAAACATCGGCAGTGCCATAGTCAGTGGACTTATACTGCATGTGTGTGTCTGTGAGGGACCTCCACTCTCCTTCATGGTCCAAAGCACAGGACAAAGACACTGGGCACACCTCAGTGCGGTGTGCCTCACAAAACCTGGCCTGTGACTGTGGTTGGGGGTTCCAGTCCAGCTCAGTTTGTGTGTAGTGCATGTTTGCATGAGTTCACATGGATTTCCTCCCACCCTCGAGATACCTGTTTCAAGTAGATTGGTGACCTTGAATTGACTACAGTGTGTCTGTAGGGACATGTGTAACACTGCTTTGAGCTGCTGTCTTTGGATCCAAGGGCTGCAGCTTCATATTCCACCTCCAGCTGTAGTACCCTTGAGCAAGGTACTTACCCTGAATTGCTCCAGTGAAATGACCCAGCTGTATAAATGGGTAAATAAGTCGCTTTGGCGAAAGGTTTGACAAAATTACAATGAGTGAACACTTACAGTCACGTGACTGCATGTGACTTTGGAAAAAAGAATTTACTCAAGGAATATATGTAAATGCCTGTGATCCTGGTAAGCTGCCTTTGGCTTATATGTGTGCAATGTCCCCTTTCTTGCATAAACATTCAGTTCCATAAATATTTTCAGTTGTGTGACAAGACTGAAACCCACAGTCCTGCACATCTTATTCTGCACTTTTCATAGTTAAAAATAACACCGACCTGTTAGACGTTCACCCAAATTCCTCTTACTTGTAATGGTTCAAAAACAACCAGCAGCCTTATTACACCCATTTAGCGCAAACTAACGTCACCTGCCAAGTGTGACAGAGGGAGACAATGCCCCCCCCATAGTGTGTGATCATGCTCGAACCTCAAAATGGAATGGTTCTCAAAATGGAATGTATGCAAACCTCCTACAATCCGGCAAAATCCAAAATCAAAAGTCCCAGGATTGTCGGTTTTCACTGCAGTACAGTGCCATGAGCTCCCTCTGTCCCTCGGAACTGCTGAATCCCTTTCAATGTTTAGAACAGGTCTCAAAACGAAATCTTTTAGATCCACGCATCTCTTTGACCTTTACTACATGTTCTGTCACATTTACCCTTGTATTTCCTATCAGCTCTATATGCAACAACTTGTGTAATGAGCACCTATAAAAACTCCGGTGTTGCTGGACAGACTTCACCGTTCTCTTTGAGAATCACGTGTCTGTATCTGCATGTTTCATTTAATTGCCCACCAACCTACAATGGATTCCCCTGATCGAACCCCCACAGACATGGGCACCCCCGTCCATAGACATAGGCACATTTGTACTGGGTTAGAGTATCATCCGTCACAAGTGTCACATCATACATTTGATTTCAGATCAGTTGGCAAACTGCAGGAAAGTGCAGTTCCACTGTGATTTTCTTCCCCCTCCGTTTCATATGTGGCTTTAGATCAGACTGCAGCACACAAATAGAGGCTCTCAGGAGTTATCATTCATTAGCTTTTTCTGTGCTATTTGTCCACACAGGCTTCCGTTTCTCCAGGAAGGCCTTGATGCCCTCCTGGCCGTCTTTCAGTGCCAGGTTGTCCACCATGGCTGCAGATGCAAGGGAGTAGGCAGCATCACGGCCCTGGGCCATTTGCTTGTAGAAGGTGGCCTTGCCCAGGGCTATCACAGGACGACTGGCCTCACACACACGTTGAGCTATAAGCAGTGTCTCTGCTTCCAGCCTTTCCACTGGAACCACTTTGCTCACTAGTCCATGGAGCATAGCATCATGGGCTGAGATGGGAGCTCCTGTCATCAGCATCTCCATGGCAACCTGGACACATTGATGGCTAGTATTAATGACAACACGAGCGAGCCACATGTGTCATTGTGAAGAGCTCAGACTTTTACTAACCTTCCTAGGCAGCGCCCTGCCAATTGGCACCGCAGGGGTGGAACAGAAAAGCCCCACACTGACCCCTGGAGTGGCAAAAGTAGATGTTTCTGTCGCCACAACGATGTCACAGCTGGCCACAAGCTGACATCCTGCTGCTGTGGCTACGCCATTTACCTTTGCTATCACAGGCACAGGAAGATCTTGTATCAAGGTCATCACCTTCAAACATATGAACACACAAAGTGAATCAGCGTCAGCGTTGCTCTTTTCACACTGAACACCCGCGACAACACCTGAGATTATTACTCCAGACAGCGTCACTAGCGCTCCGGCCCACACAGTCCATTATCACTTTAAGGCAAGACAAAGCCTCAGAAGAGAGAAGGAAGAAATGTTCACTTTTTTCCCCATGAACCTCTCAGTTTTGGGGCAGGAAGAGGCCCCCTCACCTCAGCGCAGGCAGAAAACACCCGGTGATGATAGTCCTGGCCCTGGGCAGATATCAGCTCCTTCAGGTCATGACCCGACGAGAACACCGGACCCTCCGCTGATGCCAGGTAATTATTTTAAAGGTCATTTCAGGAGCAGATTAACTATATTTATCACTTTAGAGCAAAATGATAAGTTAGGGCAGTATTACCTGATATAACGATTACCCTGAGCTCCTCACTGTCAATGTCAGCCAGGAGATCTTCCTGTAGTGATGACAACATGGCCAAGGACAAGGCATTCCTCTTCCGGGGGTTATTTAGGGTTATAGTCCTAGGAAAAGAGTAAACATCATTGTTTTCCTGCTGCAGACAGTGAGTGCAGGGGTTACGGGTATAAACTTGTAACCTGAGCAGCTGTGCGTTCCGTAACCTGTGGCAGCTGCAGTGTTATCGAGCCCCACGGTACAGTAAAATTATCGGGGGTCAAAAGAAAAAAGTATAATATGTAGATATGGGTAACAAAAAGCAGTGCACAGAAGCGTCATCTTAGCAACGAAAGAGCACGGCTAGTGGAACAGAACTATTCATGCTGCTGATGTGAAGACGAGAAAATCTCGCAGAGACACAGTGTCGAGTCACGTGACCACCTTTCACTGTGAACGACGGTAATTTTCTACAAAATAACCCTTTTGCGCCACTTTCAGTTCAGCCGAGGAATAAATCTTTGGACAAAAGCGAATAGCAGTATCCACACTAGTTCGCTCCTTTGCTAACTAAGCGATAAGCACAAGCTAAACGTCGAGCTGTAAGGTGACGGTGAAAGACGAGTGGCCGCGCGCTGCTGACCGTATTCCTCCGCGCTGTTGCCGGACCGTGAGGCGGCTCGCCCCATCCGAGTGCTTCAGCCGCGTGACTACGCGTACTACCGTCCTGCTGCGCATCAGGGCCTCCTGTAGCCGAGCGAGGTGCGCGCCACTCCGCAGAGCCATGGCCGCGCGTGCAAGTCAGCACGCGGCAATAAGCAGTAAGCGACAGGACAGGGCGAGGGGGAGCGAGGAAAGCGGCCGTTGCCGCAGCTTCACAGCGCCGCCCACAGACACGAAACGGTACAGCGACACCTAGGCTAGGTTAGTCAGAGGTTTGCCTTCTAGACAACTCGCAATTCGCGCATTTCAGAGTGAAACGGACTTCAAAGATATTAGGAAACTTCGACGCAGAAATAAATTTGATACACTTATTATTCAAAGATCACAAACGATGGAAACCATTTTACTGTCAAAATGATCAAACTAAAATGAAACACTCACTTGTATTTCCTGAGAAGTAACACATAGGCTCTAGAGTCGCGTTTCTAGTATAACTTATTTCGCCGTTTAGAATGAGAAGATTCCTATTTTCCCAACTGTAACTCCGTTTTATGTCATTGCTCACACTGTGAATGCGTCCGCATAACACGACCTTTTCCTTTTAACTCTTTGGAAGTATGCAGCCAATTGGGGAGAAATAATTCCCGTCATCGTGAAGGTTTTTTTTTTAAAAAAAAAAAAAAAAAAAACATTTAAATGGGGAATTTGGTAGATTTGTAGGTTTGCCTTGTGTTGGGCCCCTTGCTTGCTGCTGAACTTCCAGGTTCCATTTCAATTGTGTGACTTTTTGTTTTTCCTCTGAAAACAGCTCAGTGAGAATAATGTATGAAAATTAAGATAAAAAAAAATTATAAAACTGAAAAATACATTTAATATGTATATTTCAGCCCAGGTAGGGGGGCACGGTGGCGCAGTGGGTTGGACCGGGTCCTGCTCTCTGGTGGGTCTGGGGTTCGAGTCCCGCTTGGGGTGCCTTGCGGTGGACTGGCATCCCGTCCTGGGTGTGTCCCCTCCAGCCTTATGCCCTGAGTTGCCGGGTAGGCTCCGGTTCCCCGCGACCCCGTATGGGACAAGCGGTTCAGGAAAAAAAAAAAAAAAGAAAAAATTCAGCCCAGGTGGTTACTGAAGCAAGAATTGCAGGTGCCAAGTACCAGACAAACAAGGTTTTCTGTCGTGTGAAGAAGAGCAGAGTCGTACTTCAGGTCTTAGTTCCTCAGCAGGTCATTTTATTTGAGTAGGAAAGCACTTTGAGTTATGAACTCAAGCATTTTGCATTTGCCCAGTTTGTTGTGTATGGAATATATACAAAGTAGAAAATTAGCTACTATCACTCAGGACCACTCTAGATCCTAAATCCAGTAAAGGTGGTTAATACACTTACATTTCTTTCATGTACACGTCAGGAAAACAGCAAGCTGTGAACACACACCAACGTGGCTACTTGATCCAAGGCCAACGGAATATGCATTGAACAATGCCCATTGTAGCACGTGAAAAGGCATTCTCCATAAACTGAGCAAAATGGTTACCTTTCATCTACATCAGTGACAGGGCCTCACTGGTTAAAATGGGAACAAAATAAAAAAACATCCGCAGAGCTGTTGAATTACTTTATATTCTCTCTTATGAAATAAGTTATATGCAGAAGTATATTTTTTTCTTAACCTCCTCACCTGGAGCTACTTCATCTTAAAAAAAATACATTTGAATGTAACTCAAAAATATAAACTCAAACTCAAATAAGTCATTCATGTTTTCATTCTTTGGAAAACATGGCTCTGACGTGCATAAAGGAAATTACTACCCAAAATGAGTGGGTGACACTTGGCATTTTAAAAAAAAACAAACAAAAAAATCTTTTCTCAGGTTAACATTGATCATTCACTATTGATTAAAAAATAAAAGCAAATCTCACAGTTACTCTGTAAAAGCGATAACTTCTTTGATGTTTTTAGGAGCTGATGTACCAGTCCCATGGTTATGACTTACAAATCAGCAAGTCATATATGAAATGAACATTATTACAAGAATACCACTGTGGTTACAGATTGCCTTGGTACAGGCATATCTGCAGCTGTCCATTACAGCTTGCCTTAGAAAAGGTGATCAGGATCTCTTTCCCTTTTTCAGAGCAGCATGGACTCCTGCATAGTGAAAGCTTCAGGGGCGTGCCTGTAGTGTGGTCCTCCAAACACTGGAAGGAGCTGCTGCCTCGCCACGAGCTGATGCTCCTGATACTGCGTTCTGTAGTGGTGGTGAACATCGACGCTCAGAGGATAGGCAAACTCCTCAACAGGTGACATTTGTGCCCTTTGAAAGCTGGGTGATCTAGGGATGTGTCCTGGGGGGTGGAAGCCATCAGCCTCCTGTTTGGTCTGCAGTGCCCAGCCTCTGTCACTTTTCTGTTCTACCCAGTAAGGCTGCACTTGGTTTGCCCTCATTTGCACCTCGGATCTGCTGTGGGCAGCCAGGTACATCGGTTTCACTGGCAGCTCACTGGGCTGCCTTGGATACTCAAATACACCCTCGAGTTGTGCATTCTGGCCTGCAGAAAGTCCATCCGGATATTGATCTAGTGTGCTGGGCGGCTGCCTGCGGTAGGTGGCGTAGGAGCTGTTTGCAAGGACCCTATCGGGGGAGAAACTGGGAGGAACACGTAATGTAGTGCCATAGAGCTGCCGTTCTGGAGGAGAGCCAGAAGGAGTTCGCAGCATGGGCCTGTACTGCTGCTCTTCTGGAAGAGAGCCAATGGGGGCTTGCAGAACAGGCAGGAGATTCACAGACATGTCATGGGCTGAAGCCAGGCTGGACTTCACAGGAGAATATGGTGGCTCATTCCTGTGGTACCATGTGGGGCTGCCAGGGCTGTCTGCGCTTAGTCTTCCCATGGATCGCAGATCCACACTATCCCCGTGCAACGCTAACCTCTGGGTTCTTGGACCAGTTCCAGCTGCTGCAGTGTTGGGCATCCAGGACGGGCTCAACGACACGGTCCCAGCTTGTGCCTCTTTGCGCAGGTTTCGAGATGGTGGTTGCTCTAGCTTGAGCACCTCAACAAATCCATTCTCAGATCCTGGGACGTTGTCGTATTGGGAAGCATTGGAGCCCCTGTTGGTCTCTGGTATAAAACCATGGGACCGGGGCCAGACCTGGTGCTGAAGGAATTGGGGCTCCTGTTTGCTGGATGGTGATGGTGGGGGTGAGCTCCCTTGGCTGTAAATCACCCCCCGGCGCCTTCCGGCTTCAGCTGCCGCCAACATGGCAGCCTCCAGCTTGGTCTCAGAGGGCTTCACCCACCGTGGTGTGATGTCTTTGCGAGCGCTGTTGACAACACCGGTATTGTGGTTTGCTGTGGCATGGCTAGGCCTCCCAGTCCCATTCTGGGCAGGTGGGGCCTGTGTGAGCGCTTCTTCTCCAGATGCCCGTGAGCGTGCCTCCTTCTCGCTTCTGTGCTGCCGTACCAGCCTTTCCAGAGAGTCCCTTCTGGCCCTGCTGCTGGGACGGTTCTGCTTTGGACGCTCTACCTCCTCACCTGGAGCTGCTTCTAGCCTGACTGCCTGTGGATTGCTAGGCCCCTTTTTGGGGCTTTCCAACTGGCTGCTCTGGCTCTGCCCATTAGCCAGGCGAGTAGTGCTGGGCAGCAGCTCAGGTGGGAGTTCTCCCAGTGACTTCTTGGGTAACTCATCCTCTTTACCTGTCCAAGCACAACCCCAGAGGGACAAAGGTGATGTTATGTCGTGTTCGGAACAAAACACATACAACGTCTTTGTCACACATGAACATGGCAGCAAGCAGAAGATACACAATGCAACCCATCTGCCCATTTATACTCAGGTAATAGCAGAGTCAGACTCATTCACTAGATCATGGGTCAATAAAATGCTTCAAAAATAAAGTCTAAAAATGTATGTATTCACTAATCTCTTTAAAATAATTATATTTACCTTCATTAATTTTGCTGACTGTTCTCCAAAGCAGCTTACAGTGTTTAAGCTACTTACACTGATTTACCTATTTAAACAGACAAGTATTTTTTTTTACTAGAGCAATTCAGGGTAAGTACCTTACTCAAGGGTATTACAGCAAGAGGTGGGATTCAAACCATGGTTCTCAGAGTCCAGAGATGACATTTTTAATCATTATGCTGCCTGCTGCCCTTTGATTAATATGACTAATGTATTGTCATACATAGCTGTTGCAGAGGCATTGTAGATCCTCTGGGTGAAACCACTGTTACAAGATCAGCTGTGCAAAAAACACTTAAAATACTGGATGGGTTTTCCACAGCCAGAGGGAGGGCTTCAAAAACACAGGCGGAGCAAAGACGTCCACATTCCAACAAACGGCTGAGATCACAATGCGAATGTGAGGGACTCGTAACACAGTCGGCGCTGACAGAGTGGCTGTAAAGTAAGAACTGAAAGCACAACAACCACCAAAAGTCAGACAGGAAGGGCTGTGTTGTGACCGACACCAGCAGGTCATGCAGGGGGAGGGCCGATTCTCTCTTTCTCACACGCACGTACACACACACGCACCACCAATACACTCTCACCTCATGTAATGGGCACCAGGCCAAGTTGCAGGGAACTGAGGGCGTTGTTGGAATGTTTCCTGAATTGATGAGCTCTGCAGCCAAATACTTTTAGACAAAGCCTTCAAAGTGTGTGTTTCAAAGAAGACTTGTATGCAAAAAAAATTAGCTCGTACCTAAAATCTTTGTTTGGAAGCATTGCAAATGGGAGGAACCCTTAAAGACTGCAGGGCTTTCAGCGTAGTGACCATAACAGTTTGAATGTTTGGTCATTTTTATCGCCACTTTATAAATAGCACATCTCTCATGGCTAGTTACCACTGCTGACACATACATTGCCAACAGTCTGCTGTCTCTAAGATGCTGTTAGTATGCAACTATACTGTATATTAATGTATGCTTGTTGAAGTACTGTGCAGGCTTTCTACAACACAGCTCTGCATGCCCTGATATTTCAGAAGCGATGTTTACAACCATAAATTGGCAGAAAAGTACTGAGCTGTAATGTTTGACGTCAAGGTAATCAATATTGCACCAAACAAATGCTGTGGTGTTCAAGGTGAAGTCACCACATTTTGAGAAGACTGTTGGGCAGCTAGGGGCAAGAATAGGGGTGAATGGGGGAGGTGTCGGCGGGAGGGGTGGGGGACACAGACGGATGATGAGACTTGAGGCACCAGTAACTTTGCCCACCGGCTGCTGCATTCGGAGGGGCCAGCCACCCCGCTCACACACACTGCCTTGTTAGCGAGCCAAGTCAAAAGGGGGCAGAACAAGAGACAGAGCAAAAAGATTAATCACAGACTACAGTTTTAGTGAAACAGAGAAAGCGTCTGGTGTGTCAGAAGGGGCTGGTATGCATGTATCTGAGGGCAGGTGACACACGATTGACAGAAGCGTACAATCTTGGTGTACAAAATGTAATCTCCAGGAGATGATACTCTTGATCATGACTTTAATGTTGTTGCCCTCAGTTCCCCAGAAATTTTGCTTATTAACTAGATAAGTCAGAGGGAATGATAAACAAGTCTTCTCCCTTCTTGTCAGAAGCATCCTTGTATAGCAACATAGGAAGTGAGGAGAAGAAACATTTTTCAATCAACGTTAGCACTCATTATCATTAAATAGTGAAAGTGGATCCTGATCTCTCGGGGTCTTGTAGTGTATGTGTGTTTGTGTCCATGTAGGTTTGCGTGTCGCCATGTTTACATCAGTGTGTCACCTGGAGTGCAATCAGTGCAGAGTTTTAGCAATAAAGTGGAACTGGGACACACAGAAAGATAATTAAAAATAGCATTTTAGCTGTTCCATAAAAGCTGGCTTTGGAATCCAGAGGTGAGAAAGGCTGACGGAGGGTGAAGAGATCACCTGGAGGAGGCAGCTCCAGCTTAGCGCGCCTGAGCTCTGCCATGCAAGTCTGCAGCTGTTCAATCACAAGATCGTCCTCAAAGATGAAGTTTTTGGACAAGGTGACCTGCAGGAACTCCACCAGCTCCTCCATGGACAGTTTCATCAGCTGCTCTGCTCAGATACACATGCACACACATGAATTTGAGACATACACACACAGGTATGCAGAGTTAACAGAAAGATAGAAAGACTGGCACACGCAATGCAGTCACACCCTCCGAGGTGAGGGGATGTAGAAGAACACAAGAGTACATTGACAGAGGCTTGGAACCCAGACATTGCGAAATCCCAGTCGGAGCCCTGCTCATCTCTACTCTGGTCTGCCTCACACACCAGAGCACTTAAATCTTCTCTTAGTAGTGACTGACAATAACCAGGAAGCAAAGTAACTACAACCCCTGGCAAAAATTATGGAATCACCACACTTGGAGCATATTTACCCAACTTTTTTACTTCATAGCAAATAAATCACAGATAGAACACAAAAAATTTTTTTGTTTAATAGCTGGACATTCTGGCTTTGTTGAACATATCTCAAACAAATTAAATTAAATTAAATTGCTTTAATTAATGGCAATTTTTTCCAAATCAAGTAGAGGAAAAAATTACGGAATCATCAACAAAAAAAAAAAAACACAGTCAATACTTTGTCATTCCTCCTCTGGCTTTTATGATGGCCTGGATTCTTTGAGGCATTGACTTCACTAAGGGAAAAACAATATTCTTCATCAATCTGGTTCCAACTTTATCGAATAGCCGTTAACAGATCGGCTTTGCAGGATGGAGCCTTGTCATGGACCAGTTTTTTCAATTTCCACCATAAATTTTCAAACGGATTCAGATCTGGACTGTTTGCTGGCCATGTCATTGAGTTGATATGCCTTTCCTGAAGAAAAGCTTTAACACTCTTTGCTCTGTGGCAAGATGCATTATCATCCTGAAAAATTACTTCATCACCACCAAACCTATTTTCTATTGATGCAATGAGAAAAGTGTCCAAAATTTCAATGTACACTTAGGCACTGACCGATTGCCATCTCACCTGACATGCAACCCCATATCATAAAGGACTGGGGAAATTTGATTGTTTTCTTGAGGCAGTCATCTTTACATGTTTCATTAGAACGGCACCAGACAAAAGTTCTAGCATCATCGCCTTGGTCAATGCAGATTCGTGATTCATCACTGAATATCACTTTCATCCAGTCGTCCACACTCCATGATTGCTTCTCTTTAGCCCACTGTAACCTTGTTTTTTTCTGTTTAGGTGTTAGTGCTGGTTTTCGTTTGGCTTTTCTATGTGAATCCCATTTCTTTCAGCCGATTTCTTACAGTTCCGTCACAAACATTGACTCCAGTTTCTGCCAATTTGTTTTTCATTTGTTTTGTTGTGCATTTTCTATTTTCAAGGCATATTGCTTTGAGTTTTCTATCCTGACGCTTTGACGTCTTCCTTGGTCTACCCGTATGTTTTCCTTTTCTTACCTTCCCATTTTGTTTAAACTTGTACCAAATTTTAGACACAGCTGACTGGGAACAACCAACTTCTTTTGCCACACTCCGTGTTGGATTTCCTTCTTGAAGAAGTTTTATTATCCTTTCCATTGTTTCTATTGACAACTCTCTAATTGAAAGGAAACATGGCCCCAACAAGTCAAGTCCAACAGCTTGTTAAACTCAGTAAGCTCTTTCTTTTAACTGCAGACTAATTTGCATTTTTGACTTGTGTCTGTGTTTGTTTTAAAAATGCAAATACCAAGTGATTCCATCATTTTTTCCTTAACATTGAGTGATCCCATAATTTTTTCGTCTACTTGTTTTGGGGAAAAAAAAATTGCCATTAATTAAAATAACAATTTAATTTGTTTGAAGTATGTTTAATGAACCCAGAATATTCAGCTATTAAACAAAAATTGTTTTGTGTTCTCTGTGTGATTTGTTTATTTGCTACAAGATAAAAAAGCTGTGTGAACATCCTCAAAGTGTGGTGATTCCATAGGGTTGTAATACAAAAATTAAAATGACGGGGACATGAATAGTTTAGTCTTCTGTACAATTTAAAAAAATGATATTTGAACACAAAATGCAACTGTTCCTATAACATACAGGATACCATACAAAGGTGAGAGGATGATCACTCAGTAGCAGCCAAAAAAAATCACCATTACAAACAGGTGTCAAGAAAGCTGTGTTTCTGGGTATAAAGACTGCAGTCATGGCATGAGAAAAAAACAGGTGGAAATTGAGAGCCATATTAACCAAAAGCTGATACAATCTGAGGAAATCAGTGGAAGTCACTTTGATCTTTGCTCTGTCTGTGACCGTAACCCCAGCTTGCTTTTTTCTTACAGAATCATCCAATTGACAGTCAGCGTTGTTCTACTTAGTTTTAAAACACTGCCTGAAAGAGAGCAGGCAGCTGGTGGAGAATAATGTGCTTTGCCTTACTTCTGTGCATCTTGAGGACTGTGTATGACATGGCGGTGAGGACCCTTTCCCCCTCCAGGATGTAAATGTCCCAAATCCTGAGAGTCAGCGTAAATGGGGTCTATGGAACAGACCAACAGCCAACACTTAATACTTCACTTCAGTCACTTAATTAATGTGTCTTAATTACACAAACATCCTGAGTGATTCGTTCAGGAAGAAAGGAGAGGTAAGGAAAAGAGAAGAGAAAAAAGAAGATGCATTTTGAAGGATGAGAATAATAATCAAAAAAGATCACGCACTCGGTCCAGAAAACACTGGAAGAACCACTTCATGGTGTACAAGCTGGTGAAGACTTCCTGACTGTCCTGGAATTGGGAACAAAACAAACACATGATAATCATTAATGAAGCACCCAGTGTGACAGTGCAGTGATATTACATATATACTGCTATTTGGGAATAGACATACAGCTCAGAGCACCTGTCCTGGACAAAATGATGCAAGACCTTCCAGATTTTTTCCAAAAGAAAAAGAATACAGGCAGTCCCTGGATTACAAATGAGTTCCATTCCTAAGTCTGTCATTAAGTTGAATTTATACGTAAGTTGCAACATTCAGGTACGGTTTGTGTCTAACGTCAGTTAGTCAGATATTTTAGTATATAGTGTACCTTTCTAGGCATAAAAAAATTAAACATTTCCAGATACACTAAACATCTTTAATATAACAATACAATAATAATAATAAATATAACTACAGTATTTATAATAAAGACATAGAAAGAGATAAAAGTTACTACAATACAATATTAATAATAGAGAGAGACAGACAGACATTGGGGCAGAGTCTTTTACATGCGCCATTATTTTCGCTTTGTCCTTTAAAGTTGTCCTGATCGTTGACCAACTATACACACACACACACACACACACACACACACACACACACACACACACACACACACAGTCTGAAACCGCTTGTCCCGAGCCCCCGCGATGAACCGGAGCCTAACCCGGCAACACAGGGCGCAAGGCCGCAGGGGGGAGGGGCCAGTCTGCCACAAGGAACCCCAAGCAGTACTTGAACCCCAGACCCACCACGTAGCCAAGCCCACGGCGCCACTGCATCCCCCTTAACCGACTACAGTCAGCCTAACGCTTCTCCAATGTTCGCTGGCATTTCACTTCTCGCTTTATTATTTCCAATTTAGTTTCAATCGTGATTGCTTTCCTTTTCTTTGATGCATCACCACCACTTGCACCACATTTACACTTTGGTGCCATAGTTAAGAGGGTTAAAACAAAAAGATTAAAGCCAAATACAGTAACATGAGACACTGTTAACAGGAAAACAAGGAAATCTTTGTCCTACCTCGGGCTCACGTGCCCCTGAGCCAACAAATCGCTGCAGACACGCAATGTTTTGATGCGCATCACAAAGTAGTGCCCGTTTGTTATTACGAGCCATTGTACCTAACTCGAATTTTTAATATAATAGGCTTTATGGGGGAGTGGTTTGTAACTATGGGTTTTACGTAAGTTGGAATTGCGCAACCAGGGCCTGTAGTGAACAACGGGAAATTCAGTTCAATTCAATATATTTTTATAGAGCGCTCTTCTCAAGCACTTGAACACAGGCATAAGGCAAAAAAAAAAAAAAAAAAATACAAAAAAGAAATCGAACAAAATCAACAAACACAAAAAAAGTGTTTTTTTCCCCCCCCCACTTACCAGCTACACCAATTGTTCTGTCCAATACAATAAAAGTCCTCATTTGCTATTCAGAACTTTGCCTTGGCCCATTAACAACAAATTAGCCTAATCAGACACAGTAACTATTAATACTAGTAGCAGTGACTTCCGTAACGTTTTTTTTAAACTTGCTTAACAAGAGAACAGAACTCGGTCACAACATCTGAGACACTGAATAATAGAAATATAAAATAACAGAATAAATAAATAATAGAAAATGCAAATGCATGCAGGTACATAAAACCTCTCCAAATCAAAGCTTTGCACTATGGAGCAGGTGGTAATACAGCTCTACTTAAGATGACCCACAGGTGACCCAAGGTTCTAGAGTTCATTCATGCTGTATAGGTTGAGTATCATCTTTAGAGTGAAAGAAAGTTTGACTCTACCACACAGCCACACCAAATTGTGATTGCTTGTGTGTAAAGCAAAGGGCAGGGGATCAAACTTTTTCTTAAATAAACTGAATGAGCATATTTCCAATGAAGCTTGAATTCTAACACTTTCCCAGAATAAAAATATCAAAGTTCCTGGGACGGGGGGCGCGGTGGCACAGTGGGTTGGACCGGGTCCTGCTCTCCGGTGGGTCTGGGGTTTGAGTCCCACTTAGGGTGCCTTGCAGCAGACTGGCGTCCTGTCCTGGGTGTGTCCCCTCCCCCTCCAGCCTTTCGCCCTGTGTTGCCGGGTTAGGCTCCGGCTCCCCGCGACCCCGTATGGGACAAGCGGTTCAGACAGTGCGTGTATGTGCGTGTGTGTGTAAGTGCCTGGGATGATCTCACACTTAAGACAGCTGAGATAATGCCAAATATGAAGAATAACTAGAAAGTTGAATGATCCTGGAGAACAAAGGATATTCCCACTGATTAAAAAGGCAATGTGTTTACTATTAAGCTGAAGGAAGTAAACAGTCCAGTGCCTTTTAAATTTTAAACATACTATACAGCAAGTATGGGATTCTTGTAGTAATGCACTGTCTATGTTTTCATTCTATTTACAATATTACAATTCTCTTATTGTCACATTATTACAGGTCGTATGTTTAGGAGTAGAAAACTTGCTAAATTCATCCTAATATAGTGGTGTAACCCTATTAATAGTGTGTCATATTAACAAAAGCAGCACAAAACAGAAACAAGTGACCCAGTGAAATAGAAATCATAAGAGAAACAAAGACAAAGTACAATGACAAACCTATAAGTTTTATAAAGGTATAAGAACCCCAGTAGCAGGAGGCCAGGTGGAGACGACTTCAGCCGTACCATCACCCACAACCCACTGTAAATAAAATAAAGTACAAGCAGAACCTCCCTAATAAGTTACAAAGCAGTGCAAAAAGGCACAGTAAAGTGAATTAACAATGACAAGAGAAATACAAAAGTGCTGTGAATAAAGTAAACAAAATACATTGGCTAACTGTATCATGATACCACTAGCTAAATATGGAGTTCCACACGGTTCAACATTCAGACCAATACTGTTCTGTCTTAATACGCTACTATGGGGAAGCTTACTGAAAAGTAAAAGGAAAACTGCTCAAACATGGGGAGAACGTGCAAACTCCAAAATGACTGAGCCAATTCCAAACCCATGTCTGAATCCAGAACCCAGGAGCAGTGGGGCACCAGTACAACCTACTGGAACACTGTGCCCCCCATTTTTCCTGGCAATTAGAAATATTGCTAATACAAGGGTTCTTCCACAGCCACTCACCAGGTGCTGCTTTAGTTTAGGCATCATCTTGCTCAAGATACGATCATGGTGCTCTTGAAACCTCAGCAGCTTTGGGAAGCCAGGGACAAAGAACCCTGCATGGGAGGGGGTTAGAGGTCACAGTGAAGAATTAGTAGCTCATTTTATTCCCATTGTGACCATGCGTACCGTTCATGGTGTTCCACTCCTTCAGTTATGCGTACCATGCATAGCATGTTTCTGCCCAGAGAAGAGTTTGACTAGAGCCCAGAAAGCATCCTCCTCATTCATGTAGATGAGCAGCAGGGCAGTGATCTGACTCATGCCTTGGCAGTACCCCACCTCCTGTAGGGAGATAAGAAACCTGTATTTTACCCTTATGTACATCTACAGCCACACATGTACTATGGTAGCCCCAACAGTTATGCAATCAGCTGTGTGTTCGAGTGCCCAAGAATCCAATGTGTACAGCAAATGATACTCACTCTGTTGTAGACAGAGTAGGCCATGAGAACATGGAACAAGGCCTGCTGCCTGCAAAGGAAAGGAACAAGAGGTGGTGTACCTGCAGGTTCCTACCAGCCACATTCACAATGGTCTTTGACTCCAGGTATGCAGGTTCATTAGACCTACATAACCTTTTGTCATGAGAACAGCTCAGTGATCAATAACCAGCACAGTCCTACGGGCAGGAACAATTAAAGGGATACCTAGATCAATTAAGAAGCCAGCTATATTTATACTCTCCATAGAACCAAAGAGCAGAAATGTGCTCTATATGCACAAATGGTCCTTTAACAGATCGAGGAGAAATATGATTGGTGTTACTCGGGCCACGACAACTGCAGCACTCACTTGACATCATAGCGTTGCATGAACATTATGTGGTCACGATATGTACGGTTGACATCCAGGTCAATCTGCCGGATATCAGGGGACACACCTCTTGCCCTGAACTTCAGCTTCTACAGACAAGAGGTATGTGAGAAAGTGTGTCACTGCCTGTCATGCACATGATAAGCTGAAGACAAGTTCAGTTATGACTCTAAGGTAACTACAAGTTCATACTAAATTTGAAATGCTCAATCATTATCCCAGAACACTCCTGCTTGCATCTGTGGACAGTGCATAAACTGAATCACTGTTGTCCTGCACCTCATAAAAGTCCTTCTTCTCAGCCTTCATCTTGGGAACGTCCAGCAACAGACACCAGGCCTGCCCCCGAAGCTGCAGAGGGATGCCCTTGTAGACCCTCTTCACCAGCTAAGCAGGGACAAGTGCACATAAAATGAGTCGACTGGAAAAACTACAAAGAAAGAAACAGATCTAGCAGTGGGAGAACAATAATGACCAAATCAAATTTTGAATTTACCAGCCTCCATGTATGACAGCTGAATGTATCTGTGCTTGTACACATGTTCACAAGGGGGGAGCAGAGTGCATTGGTCACACCAAGAGGGACATAAATAGAGGATGCACTCAGCCATATGTCACTCTCACCTTCAGTTAAAACCAGTAGGAGTAAACAGTCAGATTTTAATGTTCTTTGGATTGTCACAGTCCTCAGAGGGGACAGTAAGTGAGCAACGGCTGGACCGTTTACATCAGTTGAGAGGGCTTCGACATTTTAAGATCACAGGAGGCAGATGCAGCCTCCCACAGAACATGTTAGTGCCTTCCCCGAATGGGTCAGCAAGTCAGTTTGTCACTAATGCCAACATGAAACACTCAGAGCTTCCAAGCCTTCTTTTGTTTCATTGGGTTGTTTCAAGAAATCACCAAAATCGTTTTGCAAATTAGACGGAGACAGGCGGAGGACAAGCTCAGGTAACTTTGGAAAATGACATGAATTCACAGCACATTTACATCTCATGTCAATACAAGTAGAGGAAGGTCTGAGAAGATCACGATTCGGATTTAAAGTGCTTATTTTTGATTCTTTTCATCTAACGGAAATCTTTCTCAAATTCAGCATGAGGTGCTCCAGCTTTTCTTTCGCTTCCATGTACTGGAGGAGTAGCAGGTGCCATTACTGGGGTTCCGGTTGAGGTCTGAGAACAAGCCAACATCAGGTTCTCCTGGGTGCTCGACAAAGGCTGTGCATCCGTCTCACCTTCTCACTGTTCTTGTATTTATCCCAGCTCTTCAACATCTTCAGCCATTTTGTAGTCCTTTCCACTTCCTGTTGCTTTTGCTAGTCAGAGAATGAAAGCACTGAGCAGTGTGTAACTTTTATTACCGTAAGACAATAAGTCTTATGTTTTTTGCCATCACTTGACCCGTCGATATTGACAAACCAATACAAAATAAAAAAGGCTTCCTATTAGGGAGGCTGAATTCTAAATCACTAACTCTGAAAAGAAGCCTATTCATTTATTTATTTATTTATTTATTTTTTTTTTTACAGATGTGAACGAGTCTCTTCCCCCCAATCCTAAACCAAGAGGGAAAAACAAACTATAACTGCAACTTATTTTGTCCCAAAGCATGAATAAAAATCGCTTGCGTTTACCTTCTCTTCCACGGAGTCGTAGGCTGGAAGTTCATTCTCGCTAACAGATGAAATGAGAGCATGTGTTAAAAGACAGCAGCTCTCAGCATGAGCAACAGCACTAATAACTCAGGAGGAGGACACTGGCAGACCTCATTGTGTTCATGTTACTTACAAAGTGAGCTAAGGACAGAGGTGCAAATCCCCTCACCCAACTGGCTCTACAGACTTGGACTTTACAAGGCAAAAGAACACAGGAAAACAATAACACATAAGTATGCTGTGTTATAAAATAAATAAGAGAAGAAGAGTGGTGAATGAGACTGCCACCAGTTCATACCAAGGTAATATATAGATTTTCCTTGTGCCCCTAACTCAGGCTGCAGGGAGGGACGATGGACTCATAAACAGGAAACAGCAGATGAAGACGAAGACATTCCCTTACATTTGTTTTCTTCCCTGATCTCATTAGGCATTTTGGAGTCAAACTCCCAGTCAAATTCAAAGGCCAGATGATTGTCAAGAGGAAAACTGGCCGCAGTCCTGCTGATCCAAAGGACACGCAGTCTTCACAACAGAAGTTTTGCCGGTGCTTTGGTTGCTCGCTAGCCCAACAGTGAGCCACTTCAACACGCTAGGCAGCAAAGTCAACACACGGTGTTTGCTGGAGCCTTCATGTAGTCCCTTGGCCCAACTTGTGGCCAAACTTTCACCACCTTGTGCTTCCTCCCAAATACCCCAAGTCGTACGAAGATGGGAGAGCATCATCTGTAAAGGCAGCCTGGCTGACAGTGCATTAGACCCCCTTATGAGACCACAGCTTTGGGAATGTCACACAGCACAGCCAAAGTCCTTGGCCTAGGTATTGCCCACACCCTGACTCTAGACAACTCACCCAGACCAAGGCTGAGCAAAAAAGCAGAAGATGCAGTGGGTGTTGCTGTCTCTAACACTTTTTCATACGGTTCTGGTCTAGGTAATATCACAGCAGTAATATGGTGATCGATGCACGTATCTAACGGGAAAATGAAATATATTTATGCAAAGAAGCATTTCTTCCGGGGTCATAGCCAATACGGGACAGGAGCCAGAGGTTAAAAATATCTGGAGAAGACTGAAGTCGTGACTCACTGGAGGAAGCCGAACCTGTCAGTGACCTTGTACAGGTGGAAGCTGGCATCTTCCCAGGGCTCTACTTCCGCTCCTTCTTTACCCTGGAAGCAAACAGCATTTATAGAGGGGACAATTTTTCCACTCTGCTACTGCAAAAGTTCAGTTAAGTCCCACATCCCACTATGCAGTTCCTCACATTGTTTTTTTTTTTTTTTTTTTTTTTAACTCCACTTGTCATTTTTTTCCCCACTCAGATTCAGTTAAGTCTCTCTGCTATTTACTAGATTCAGAACACAATGACTGTTGAGTCAAACAGCAAGTCACTGCTTGTCCTGGTCAAGGTCACAGTTCGGAGCCTGTCCCAGAATTACTGAGTGTAAGGATGGGGAGTACATCCAAGATGGGATGGCAATCCATCACAGGGCAGCCACACACGCACACTCTCATTCACACAGTGGCACACTACAGCCAATTTAGCATCACCAACTGAACCGAACTGCATGTTTTTGGAGCATGGGAGAGAAGCACCTGGAGGAAATTCATGCAGACATTGTGGAAAACATGCCAACCCCACACAAACTGAGGTGGATTTGAACCTATGCCCAAACAGTCCAGGCATTGAGGCAGCAGCGCTACCTGCTACACCATGATGTTGCCCTTATACCTTTATCAGTTGTTTACAATCAGTTCCAAACTTTATGAATATGGAAAGCATTATTAAATAAAACAGATGACCTCAAAATTAAAATTCCCCATATAGTGGCACCTTGCTGGGCTCCCTGTACCTTGTCATACTTAGAGAGAATCTCTTCATGCTCTTGCTCAAGTTTAACGGCTGCATCCTGCTGAGCATCAGAACCTGTCAAAAGACCAGATGAAAAGAGCATGTTGTATTAGGTAACATGTCAGCGATAACAAATAATAATGACACCATGATTTACGAGATGATGAGATGGTCTGTCTGTTCTTGAAATCCAGGGGTGCCCCTTACAAAGGCACCAACTTACATATCATTCAGCCTGAAAGGGGCAACATCTCACATTTGTCTCTTTAAGCTCTGCTTGGTTGACGCTTCACACGAGTAGCTGATTCTCGTCCACAAGAAAGATAGTCATGTAGTCATGATGGTCATGATTCAATTTCAATTTCTTTTGACTTTTCAATTTCAATCTTTTGACTTTTGACTTTTCAATTTCTTTTGACTTTTAAGTTCATATATGTTCATATCAAAATAAAAATAAATGGAATATGTGATTTCATGCTCCATTAAATGCATATAAAAAGATCACAGCTTGGTTAAGTGTTTCTACATCAACATGTCAGAACACACAATGACTATAATGTTTGTACTCACCGCTACCACTGTCACATATCTGACTGCTGCTAAGAGAAAGCTGGTAGCGTAGAAGTTAGAGCTGCTGCCTTTAGACCCAAAGGTCACAGGTTTGATCCCCATATCTGGCTGAAATACCCTTGGGCAAGGTACTTACCCTAAATTGCTCTAGTAAAATTACCCAGCTGTATAAATGGGTTAAATAATTGTATGTACCTCAACATGGTAAGTCACTTTGGAGAAAAGCATCAGTTGAATAAATGTAAATGTGACATGACAGAACATCTGAAGCTGGTATAAAAGTATGCTCACTAATCTTCACATAGTTCAGGCTGGCAGTCCTCTCGTGTGGCTAAATCAAACATCGGGACCAACCTCCTTACCCTAGGAGCACCCAGCTGCTGCTTGGGCAAGTTCAGCACATACATTACTACACAAGGCAGGAGTGGAGAATCCCTGTCTGCTTTGGTTTCTTGTGTGTCCATATGTCCACTCTCACCCCTAACCAGACTGAAGGGACAGCTTCAGAAGAGACTGACAGCAATGAAACTATACAGCTGAATGACTATCATCAGGCACTGGGACAGTAAACCTGCCAAAGAGGCAATCTTGTTAAAAGTTGTTAAAAATAACTTGATGAAGCAAGAAACCCATGGAAATGAGGCCTCCTTCACATAAAGTCATTTAGTAATCGACGAAAAACGGGTTTGGCTGCTGACTGATTTTAAGCAGGGTTAAAGCTGACATTTTAAGTATTGTGGATAATAATTGGCTACCTTGCAAGTGTAAAGTTTAACACCAGCAACACCAAACACAACGAACACAAGAATGCTCATACCAGAGAAGAATTTTTGGGAAGACATTCCATAAAATTCCAAGAGGAAAACATGAAAAGAAACAAAAGGGGTTGACTGTAACTTTTATTACAGTAAGAGAATAAGTCTTATGTTTTTTGCCCAGCAACATGAAGTCATCTAATTGCACATGGACCCAGGACACAGTAAGTAGGTGTTGGAGACTAGCCAAGCTGCAAGCTGACATTTGATTGGACAGGCAAGCATGAGTCTGGCAAACATTAACCAAGGTAGCCCTGCAAAGCCTTACATATGAGCAGTATGTCCAATCAACTGTTGCTTTACATTGTGTTGGAGCACAAATCCCCAAGTTGGATGTGTAACAAGCAATCATGCCATGAAACCATCTCCTCACACCAGGAGGGCGGAATCACAAACAACAGGTCTCTCCACTTCCGTCCAAGTCAATCACACCATTCCTACCTCTCTCCAAACGCTCCTCAAACTGTTTCTCAAGTGTAGTCCTCATCGATCAAAGCAAAGAAAACACTACATAACCCCTTACAGACCTTCATTTGCAGTCATCCTCAACTGGCCCATACAGAACAGAGAAGGGAGACAGAAGTAGGCAGAGTGAGCATGGGTGTGTGTGTGTGTGGGGAGGGGGGGGGGGCTTCACTAAGAAGCAGAGAGAAGCAGTTGGTCCGATGGTTTGTGCCACAAAGATGCTGCTTGTCTGCAGAGTGGAGCAAGCCCAAGCTGTGCGTCACCATCCAGGCCCACACAGATGCTTAAACAACAGGCTCCATTGAGGCCTGTCCAGGGCTGCCACATCATATCCCTCCTCCACTGTCAGGGTACACCACTATTGGTGGTTGTGTCCAGCTTCCCCGAAGAAAACACTATACACACGAAAGTAAAGCCTCCTGAGAAGGTGTGAGGAACTGCTGAAAGAGCACAACCCCATTCAGTCAGCTGAAGTCAGGCTACAACTCTCACCTCACAATCTCTAACTAGAGCTCACTGTACACACAGGAACACAGCTGCTTGGTAAGCATTTATGCAGTCAAGTCTGATCTAATGTGTCCCTCCTGTATGTGTTCTCCTCGTGTCTGCCTGAGTTTCCTCCCACAGTCCAAAGACATGCTGTTCAGGTTCACCCATAGTGTGTGAGTGAGTGACAGAGTGAGTGTGTTCCATGATGTATGGATGAGTGACCCATCGTAAGTAGTGCATCTAGAAGTGCAAGTCACCTTGGTGAATAAGGTGTGTGGGCTGATAACACTACATCGAGTTTGCTGGAAGTCGCTTTGGAGAGAAGTGTCTGTTAAATGAATAAATGTCAATGTAATGTAATGTAAATGTGTGCTTATGGTACTGTGCGCTCATTTTACCATGCTTATGCCTTGACTGTAAAAAGAAAGCAGCTCACCTCTTGATACTGCACAGTCAAAGATGAAAAATCCATCAGCACACAACTCTGATCCTGTTCCTAAAATGGCTCATTCGCCATCAAAGTCCTAAAGAAGGTTAAATATCCGTTTCAATCTGTCAGGTTAAATATCAATTTTTATACTTCAGAACTTCCAAGCTCCGCATCCAAAAAATGGCCCCACATTTTAGAAGCCATGCCATACTCTAGGACAGCCTGTACCTTTGTCTGAAACTAAAGAAAACAAACAATATGATTGAAGATTGACTGGAAACAAATTACTGCGCTACCGTCGCTGATCTAAGAGGATGTGTACATGTTGCTTCAGAAGCATCTACAGCTTCGGTTTGTTAGAGACCTCAAAAATCAGAGCTGCTGACTAGCTGTACTCTGTGTTTATTGATGGATGGCGTGCAGTTACATAAACTGTTTTACGGAAAATAACCAGAGCCACTTTTTACACAGATTGCAGCAGGAAACAGATGGAGGAAAGGTAAATTGGTCCAGGAACTCTCAGAAGTTTTACTTTGAAAATCCATCACGCCTGTCATATGGTGCACTAAATAGTTCTGCTTCCAGTCAGGAAAAAAAAAATAAATAAATACAGCAAAATACAATAAGTGTATCTGGTTAAAATAGAGGGACAAAATCCACAAATCTAATACCTAGGAAGTAATCCTTGACCAAGATGCAGACCAAGACAAAAGAAAGAGTAGGTATCCAGATCCTTCTTGTACCCCACACACACACACACACACACACACACACACACACTGTCTGAAGCCGCTTGTCCCAAGTGGGGTCGCGGCGAGCCAGAACCTAGCCTGGCAACACAGGACGCAGGGCTGGAGGGGAAGGGAACACACCCAGGATGGGACGCCAGCCCATCACAAGGCACCCCAAGCAGGACTCGAACCCCAGGCTCACCGGAGAACATGACCCGGTCAACCACGTTGTGCCACCGTGCCTCCTCCTCGTACCTCAACCCTGCAAAAATTTCTAATCAAAAACTGGAATAAACTATTCTACAACAGACTGAAAAGAAACATTACTTAAGTAAACAGATTAAAATGCGAGATATGCACATCAACTGTATCTAAGCCATGTAATTACAATGTGTGTGTGCCCACCCCACTGTCGTGTCCATGGTGCAGGGCTGGACAGTCCCTGTGAGGTCATACAGTGCGGTGGGCAAAAGGACAAAAGGAGAAAGGAGCCCACTGATCTGGGCAGGCTGTCTAGTGCCGTGAGCTAGTATGAGGTCATGTGCAGGGAACAAAGACGAAAGCTGCACGCACGCTAGGCAGCCATGCAGCACCCCCACACACAGCCGGTAGAACCCCAACACTAGGTTCACTCACTTGACTGTTCAAGCCAATTGAAAAGACAAGAAAATGGGTGAGAACCATCATGGTAACATACATGCTTTGGTTACATGACTGAAGTTTGTACATGCATAACGGCACGCTACATATCATGACAAGTATGGGCAGGCAGCAGACTGGCGAGTAGCTACCTTGGACTCAAAGGACAACGGTCTGAATCCCACCTCCTACTGTAACACCCTTGATAAAGGCACTTACCTTGAGCTGCCCCAGTAAAATGGCTCAGCTAAATAAATGATAGAACTGCTCCCAGCTATTTACAAGACTTGATCAACCGTTACACCCCAGCAAGACCCCTTCGTTCATCTACTTCTGCTCACTTGGTGGTCCCGCGCACAAAAGGTAAAGTTCGGAGGTTCTCGGTTCTGGCTCCGTTGTGGTGGAATGACCCTCCTCTGTCACTGAGAACTGCGGAAACTCTGTCTACATTCAAGAAGGGTCTGAAAACTCACCTCTTCCGGACCCACTTTGCCCAAGATCTCTCCAGCTCATTTACAGTGTAATTGTTCAAGCACCGTAACTTCATGAGCATCCGCAGATACAGCCTTTATTCAGCCACTACTCAGGCATAGTATTTGCTTGTTTGTGTTTCTTATAATATTTAAAAAAAAAAAAAAATGGTAGGAAGGTATCAGAATTTGTCTATCCTGTGTTTTATGCACCTACTCGAACGATGAACCTCGGTGCAGCAAGTGGTAGGTAACAAACTAGGTTTACTTGAGACTTTCATGTCTGCAGCTGTTTCTTTCTCTTAATGTAATGCATAAATTGTACTTTTGAGATGTACGTTGCTTTGAACAAAAGCGTCTGCTAAATGAATCAATGTAAAATGGAAATCAATGTAAGTAGCTTAGCACTGTAAGTGATTTCAGAGAAAAGTTCAATGAATTAATATATGTAAATGCTCATGCAGGACATTTTTTCTTTCTGAATGCCCACCTGGTACCTTCCCAATGGGCTTCTTGGCTGTGTTGCTGGCACTACTGTGTTACTTCAATCTGCCCTTTATCCCCCTGTGTGAGAAGCAGACTTTAACAGCGTCTGACTTCACCTATTGAAAATAGTGTTCTGCTGCTAAATTCAAATTCTATTTGTCACATACACAACCATACACAGTACGACATGCAATGAAATGCTTTATACAGCTGTCCGACATAACAATCTAGAAAGACAAACAGGTAATAAAATCTAAGGAAAAAAATATATGCAATTTATGCATATGTAAGACCAAAATATATAAATATGTAATTATAAAAATTTGTGCGGCATAAGATGTAGTGCAATATGGTGTGCAGCAGTGCAATGTAATGTGCAAGATCGCACAGGTAGTTCAGTTTGAGTTTGTATATGAAATGGAATACCAGAGGTGGAGTGGTTCCTGGAGGTGACTGGTATTTAGTCCTAGGTGTTGTATTGGTTGAGGGCCCAAACAGCCTGAGGGAAGAAGCTCCTCTTCATCCTCTCTGTATTGGCCTTTAGGGAGCGAAAACGCTTCCCTGACAGAGAGTCCATTGCTTGGATGGCTGAGGTCTTTCACTATTTTCCTGGCCTTGTTCTAGCATCGCTTGCTGTAGATAGACTGCAGGTCAGGGAGCTCCATTCGGATGGTACATTCAGCTGAGCGCACCACCCTCTGTAGAGCCCGTCTGTCCTGCTGGGTGCTGTTCCCAAACCAGGCTGTAATGCTTCCTATCAGGATACTCTCAATGGTGCAGGTGTAAAAGTTCCTTAGCACCCTAGAGGGCAGTCTGAAGTCTCTCAGGCATCTAAGGTGGTAGAGATGCTGTCGGGCCTTCTTCACCAAGGTGTTAACAAGACAAGTCCTGCATGATGTGAACACCCAGGTACCGGAAACTGTCCACTCTCCCCACTGTCCCATTGATCATGAGGGGTTCGTAGCTCCTCTCCTGGTTTGTGATGAAGTCCACAATCAACTCCCTAGTCTTGCTGACGTTCATGAGGAGGTTGTTTTCTTGGCACCAGTCCTCCAGGCGTGTTATCTCCTCCAGGTAGGCGTTCTTGTTGTTGTCAGAGATCAGGCCCACCACAACAGTGTTGTCAGCGAATTTGATTATGGCGGTGGAGTTGGAAGTCATATGTGTACAGTGAGTACAGCAGGGGTCTCGGAACACAACCCTGTGGGGCTCCAGTGCTGAGGGTGAGGGCGGGTGAGACATGTCTGCCCACCCGAACTGCTTCTGGTCTGTCCATGAGAAAGTTGGAGATCCACTGGCACAGAGATGAGCTCAGTCCCAGTCCTCCACCTTGGTGGAGAGTTTGGAGGGAATTATGGTGTTAAATGCTGAGCTGTAGTCAACAAACAGCATTTCAACATAATTTCCATTCCTGGTGTCCAGATGACTCTGTGCTGTGTGAAGGAGGTACACGATGGCATCCTCTGTGGAACAGCTGGAAAGGTATGCAAACTGAAGTGGGTCCAGTGCGTCAGGTAATGGAGAGGTGATGAAATCTCTGACCAGTCTCTCAAAGCACTTCATCACAACTGAAGTCAGGGCTACTGAGCGATACTCATTGAGGCAGGCAGGCTGTGGTTTCTTCGGGACAGGGACAATGGTGGACTGCTTGAAGTATGTGGGGATTGTCGACTGCTCCAAGGAGAGGTTGAATATCTCCATGAACACCGGTGCTAGCTGGTCCGCGCAGGCTCTCAGGACCTGACCTGAGATGCCGTCTGGTCCTGCTGCCTTCCTGGTGTTCACCCTCCCGAAGACCCTCCTCACCTCATGCTCCGAGATGGTGAAAGCATTATCCGCCCTGGCATTGTCCGCATGCAAACTGGCAATTGCACTGTTAGTACCATCCGCTGATAGCCCCATTAGCGCCTTCAGCAATGGCAGCACTGTTACACCATTGGCACCTTTAGCACTGACAGCACTGTGAGCACCGTTAGCACCATTAGCTGCAGCTTCGAAGTGAGCGTAGAAGGTGTTTAGCTTGTCTGCCAGAGAAGCGTCTGCATTCACCATTCTGGAGGATGGTGCTTTGTAGTCTGTAATTGTTCTTAGTCCCTACCATAGGCTTCTAGAGTCACTCTGCTAGAGCTGTGACTCTAGTTTCCTTCCATAGCACTGCTTTGCCTCCTTCACCGCTCTGTGCACGTTGTAGGATGTAGCCTTGTACTCCTCCATGTTCCTGGTAGCAAGGCCCATGTTGTAGGCAGTGGTGGGAGATCTCAGAGCGTCGCGGATGGTTTTGTCCACCCACGGCTTCTGGTTGGGAAACGTTCTGATTGTTTTATTCACTGTATCATCCGCTGGTTTCCTGATGAATCCCACAACCGCTTCCGTAAACTTGTTGTCATCATCAGAGCTTTGCCAGAACATGTCCCAGTCCGCGTCTTCCAGCGTGTCTTGCAAGGCGGCCACTGATTGGTCCGTCCAGCGCGCGACCTCCCTCTTGACCAGAGCTTCCTGTTTCACCCTTTGTTTCTATCTAGGCATGAAGAAGATGGTGGCATGGTCTGATTTCCCAAACAGTGGAAGAGACTGTGCCTTGTAGCCCTCTTTGAATGGTGTGTAACAGTGGTCTAGTGTCCTTTCGCCCCTGGTGGGGCAGCTAATGTGCTGGTGGAGATTTGGCACTGCACGTTTGAGGTTGGCTCTGTTAAAGTCCCCAGCCACAATGAGCGCAGTGTCCGGATGAACAGTTTGTATGTGAGTGAGAGCTTCATGCAGGTCGCATAAAGCAGTGTCCGCTTGAGGTGGAATATAAACGGCGCTGACTGTGACCGAGGTAAATTCCCGAGGAAGGTAGAAAGGATGACATTTGATGGTCAGAAGTTCCAGGTTGGATGTGCAGGAGGGAGTGAGTGTAGCAATGCTTGTGCTGTTGCACCAGCTGCTGTTCATCATTAAGCACACTCCACCTCCCCTTGACTTCCCCGACTCCAGTGTTCTGTCCATGCGGTAAACCGAGAAGAACTCGTCCGGCTGGATGGCGAGGTCCGGTACCACTGGGGTCAGCCATGTCTCCGTGAAGCAGAGGGGGTTGCAGTCCCGAATGTCTCTCTGGAACTTAACCCGGGCTCTGAGGTCGTCGAGCTTGTTTTCCAGAGACTAGCTAGCAGGATACCAGGCAGGGGAGCGTGGTGTGCGCGAGCCCTCAGCCTGTTCCTGACGCCGGCTTGTTTTCCTCTGGGTCTCCGCCATGTGTCGCGTCCTTTGTTCATTCTCAGGATCTCGGTTGGCCAGCTGGGATCCGGTGTTAAAAAAGTCGTATGGTGGGTGGCATGTGTACCAATAGAAATAAGAGCATTTCTATCATAGCTGATAATGTCCATGGTAATGTGAAAAAGTGGTTAAAGTAAGATAAATTGCAAAAAATAAGTAAAAACAAGGAAAGTATAGTCGGAGCAGTCGTGACAGCAGCCGACCTCACCAGCGCCATTTGCTAGTAGAAAGCAGAAACCTGTCCTTTTCAGAGTAACCTTCAGCAGCAATAGGAACTCAATGTCAGCACTGCAAAGAATCAGTTTAACTTACTATACTGCACTTGCCCATCCTATGTCTTGACTCTCTCACTGATTCTGCAGCATCTGGGCTGAAGGAACTCCTCCTCCAACTCCTCCAAGAACCTCCAACTCAAAAAATGTGACATATAGTTCATTTACATTAAAAAACACAAGAACAGTGGAAAGACATGCACAACTCGATGACAAAATTAAAGTTTACATGCTGGAATCCCAACTCTGTGCAATCTGCAAATAATATTCATTCAACACTTATAAATGGTCATAAGCCCTTTACACTTTGTGTGTGCGTGTGTGTGTGTGCTGCACACACACACACACACACGCGCACGCGCACGCACACGCACACGCACACGCACACGCACACGCACACGCACACGCACACGCACACGCACACTGTAAGTCTCTCTTTATGTTACACGTAAACAGATGAAGGCACTTAGCCAAAATACATTTGTTATGTGCAAAGTCCAAGACTGCTGTCCCTCCCTTTTTTCCCCATTAAAATACTAGGCAATCTGTTTGGCGTAACCTTGCAATCCTACCAGCTGTTCTACCAGCCTCCTTCTAAGACTTTCTGCTAAGGTATGATCAAAACATTATTTTATTTTTTTTTTTACATTTCTTCTGAAAGCAGGAGATTACACAGGTGGGATATTACATGTCTGTGTACAAACGATGTGAGTGGAACTAAATACGCAGGCATGGAGACAAGCGTGATTCATTCTGGAGTGCAGGGCCTTCGTGGAAATTCCCCAAGTGCTTCACACGTACCATGAGTCATAAAGTCAGTTTTTAAAAAAACAAAAAAAAAAAAAAAAAACTCCTGACAAAGATACAAGTGTGGAGGCATCTCTGCTTAGTCTCCATCTTGTCTGCCTCCAGTCGCCATTGAGTCTGTCTACTCTGCAGCTTTCATATATGTGAACTATCAAAGCATCCTGCCGCATAAACTTGGGAGCTGAGCACTGTCAGCCACCTGACCTAGAACGCGGTACCAGAGAGTAAAGTTACGCAGGTACAACAACAACAGGATCAATGACAGCAGAAGGGCCATTCTACCAGTATCAATGTACAAACTGGTTTTAGGGAGCAAAACTGTCAGCCCTCAAGACAAAAAGCTTTGAATGAACCCCCCCCCCCCCCCATCATATAGTAGGTACAATATGTGAGGCCCTTCCAGAATCAAATCGGGTGGAATCATTTCTATGCCATTGAAAAGGGTGTGGGGGGGGGGGGGGGGGGTCCGGTGGCACAGTGGGTTTGGCTGGGGGCTGCTCTCTGGCTGGTCTGGGATTTAAGTCCTGCTTGGGGTGCCTTGCGACGCGCTAGCGTCCCGTCCTGGGTGTGTCCCCTCCCCCTCCAGCCTTGTGCCCTGTGTTACCAGGTTAGGCTCCGGAGGTCAATGGAAAATGACAGTCCTCGCCACAACCCCGCTTGGGACAAGCGGTTTCAGTCAGTGTGTGTGTGTGTGTGTGTGTGTGTGTGTGTGTGTGTGTGTGTGTGTGTGTGTGTGTGTGAGTGTGAGAAATGGGTGTCAGAGAACCAATATGAGTCACCAAGAGCCAGCACATATTACATCACAATGTATTTGAACACATCTTCCCCAATCATACAATACTGATCTCATAATGCACTTTTACACTTTATCCTTAAATACACACCACAAGGCCTTTTGTCCGAAGCTAAAATACTTTTAGCAAGTGTGACTTCTCAAGTTAAATCAGTAATTTCTATGATACTGTAACTCTCTGAATTTACGACTCTGGGAGCTGCAGACCAGCTGGATCTGTATCCCACATAAGATGATCTTTAAACCTCCTTTCAGTGGGATGAGCTGCACAACAGAAAAGCCGGTCCAGAAGAAGCCTGCTGCTCTACACAGGCCTGACAGATTCAAACCTAAAATGTACGCACATAACATGAACTCTCAAAATAGATACAAGAGCAAAGTGTCTTCAAGGGTTCAGTGATATACTTCATGGCTGCTTACAGTATAAGACAAATAATAAAATCTGCAGTGTCCAAAGTGAACATATGGGGAAAATTTTATTAAGGCCAGTAACATGCTTTTCTTTGACCAAGAAGGGTTCTGGTCCCCTTTCTGAACGAAACCTTGATCAGGAGGCAGATATGAGTGGCAGAGGGGGAATGGAAGTAGACAGGAAAAAGTTTTCCGTCAGAGAGGTCAATGGAAAAGGACAGTCCTCCCACATGTAAGAGCGATGAACGCACATAGGAAGGAAGATGCGCGGGTACCTCTCGTCACAATTACACCGGATCCAAGTGCTTCTGCCACAGTGCAGTGCCAACTGGGGGGGTGACAGTGGAAATGCAATCCTTGGGATTGCATGTGCCAAAACATAACACTTCACTTCCTGACACATACAGAATGGTAAATGAACAGCCATTTCCAGCTAGAAAGGCAGGGACAAACTGTTAGGCTAGTTTCAGGAAACAGCTCTATTTTACTCAACCCGTATTGCGCGTTACATCAGATGACTCAAAGGGAGAAACGAAGAGGAGCGCATGTATGAACCTGCAGGAACACATTCCAGGAAATAAGATCAAGGGACAGAGACGCCACAAAGACAGCAAGTCGAGTGACGTCTTTCGCTGATGATGAATGGTGCTAAAGTCAAAACTTCAAGACTTCTGCACAGAATCCACCTTACCCTTGAATGTCTTCAAAGGCTGTTCACAGGGACATCCCAGCTCTCTTTCGAACACAAAGCCTCTCCAGGCTCTTTGACACATTCATTCTGGGATTATGATACGATACAAACTGACTGGACTGAGGTTCATGCAACCACTCAAAAACACGTAACTGAAAGTTTGATTTGTCTCCCTTTATTTTCTTGTAAGGGGGGTGCGGTGGCATAGTGGGTTGGACCGGGTCCTGCTCTCCAGTGGGTCTGGGGTTCGAATCCCGCTTGGGGTGCCTTGTGACAGACTGGCATCCCGTCCTGTGTATGGCCCCTCCCCCTCCAGCCTTTCGCCTTGTGTTGCTGGGTTAGGCTCCAGGTCCCCATGACCCCGTATGGGACAAGCGGTTCAAACAATGTGTGTGTGTGTGTATTTTCTTGTAAAACCAAGACCCAAATTCTTCTGCTGACAATGTTAAGGAAGGTAGGCTGATTACTCTTACACACTAGACAAGGAACTGTACTTCAATGCTAAGCTATACACATTATACACACACACACACACACACACATTTTCAGGACCGCTTGTCCCATACGGGGTCACGGGGAACCGGAGCCTACCCGGCAACACAGGGCGTAAGGCCGGAGGGGGAGGGGACACACCCAGGACGGGACGCCAGTCCGTCGCAAGGCACCCCAAGCGGGACTCGAACCCCAGACCCACCGGAGAGCAGGACCGTGGTCCAACCCACTGCGCCACCGCACCCCTCTATACACATTACATTTACAGTTATTCATTTAACAGATATTTCTCTCCAAAGAGACTTCCAAAGAACTCTATGTAGTGTTACCAGCCTACACACCTTATTCACCAAGGTGACTTACACTGCTACATACACTACTTACAATGGGTCACTCATCCATATATCAGCGGAACAAACTCTCTGTCACTCACACACTACGGGGGAACCTGAACAGCATGTCTTTGCACTGTGGAAGGAAACCAGAGTACCCCCACACAGACATGGGGAGAACATGCAAACTCCACACAGACTGAGCAGGGATCGAACCTGCGTCCTCTTGTACCACCCAGGTGATGTGATGCAGCAGCGCTCTTAGCTGTGCCACTGTGCTGCACCTGAAGAGCACACCTGTAAACACTATGTGGAAGTGGTAATTTTCTTCTGCTGGAAAAAAATTAAATTTAATCTACAGGACAATTCTTGCACAAACTCGGTCTCCATGCATACTTCTGCATTAGATAGTCCTATGTGATCAAACCTGTAAAATACTATTCACTCACACACACACACACACACACACACACACACACAATGTTTGAAACCGCTTGTCCCAAGCAGGGTCATGGCAAACCAGAGCCTAACCTGGTAACACAGGGCACAAGGCTGGAGAGGGAGGGGACACACCTAGGATAGGACGCCAGTCCATTGCAAGGCACCCCGAGCAGGACTCAAACCCCAGATCCACCAGAGAGTGAGAACCGGCCAAGCCCACCATGCCCCCTCCTGTAAGAAACTACAATATCAAATACTGCAGCCTTTTGACAGTGTTTCATGTATGTGGACATGTTTGCGATTTCGTGGTGCACTGTTACTATTTCTATGTTGTTGTCATAAACCAATGTTCATAAAACTTGGAAAAAAAACACACGCACACATGCACACACGCACACAAGCAAGGCAGCAACTGACAGAACACTGAGTGAGTGGACAAGTAGTACAGTTGTCTCAGATCTGGGCTTCACCCACTGCTGCTGCCATCATGGTGAATGGAGACAGGTAAAGGCTCAGCATTAACGAACAGTCTTCTGCAATGTTCCTCAAGCCCGTCAACTTTTCCAGGGACTTGGAATGGTTACTGTGCCAAATAGTATATTAAATAGAACAGCATTTGAGGAAAAGCCAAATTTAGCTTGAAATATCAGTCTAAGCAAATACAATGCGAACAGATTAAGAATTTCTCATTTTAACATATTTTTGGTCATATGGTTTTAAAGACACTTTTGGATTAAGTGTTTTGGATCTCCAACAACCCTGAGTTTTTAGTTTGTTTTTGCCACCTCATCCATGCTTATGTTAAACAGGTATGAGCCACTACAGGGAAGTGTGCTGAAGTCCCACAATTCATCCTACTCAGGCTCCTCCCCTTACCATGGCTGACCTATCATCAGATTCCACCTATCACTATGACTTACCCCCCCCCCCCCCCATTACAGGCTCCACCCCTAAATAACTCACACCTCGCCCCTTCACCAATCAGTCTCAAAGTCATATCCAGAAACAAATCTAAATCAAATGAAGACAGATGCAGACAGGGAAATGCAGATACTCACTCATGGTGGGAGTCCAGCACCCAGGTGATGTTTAAGACAGCTGAGGTTGTTCTCCACAAACCTGCTCTTGGGGGCAGTCATGACCTGCAACACAAACATTTACTCTTTTAGCAGAGACTTTTCTCCAAAGCTACTTACAATGTTAAGTTACCTACAATTATTCACCTATTTACACAGTTAGGAAATTTTACTGGAGCAATTCTAGGGCGAGTTCCTTGCTCAAGGGTACTACAGCGGGAGGTGAGACTCAAACCTGCGACTTTTGGGTCCAAAGGCAGGGACTCAAACCGCTACACTACCAGCTGTCCCACACAGGCTGGAGCTGCTGTTCTTCACAGGCAGCTAGAGGTTGTAGAGGTCCATAATCAGGGAGCTAACGTCCACGTCAAGCTGGTATGTCTTGGCAAGTGCTATTTTCAGAGGCTTGATCCACCAGGCCTCAGGCCACGTGAGCCTGCAGTAAATATCTGTGATTCGACAGCGAATTGATGCTTCCTAAGAACCACTGTAATTTGATGGTGAAGCAGGGTGTACTTGAGGAATAGAAAGAATGACTGTAATTTAAGGATTTCCTTACAGATGGTGGTGGTGGGGGGGGGAACAAAATCTGCACAATGCCAAAATTACAATGCTGTGCAGCTGCAAACTGATGGTTCAGATGAAGGGAGATCACTGTTTTTATGAACACCAAAAAAAGAAAAAAGAAAAAAAAATAAAAAATCAGTGCTGATGAATAAACAAGCATCCAGACAAATAATAAAATGGAAATTAAAAAAAAACAGCTGTTTTACAGAGACACTTTCTCACTGCACACTTAATTCACAGTGCATTCAGGGAATTTACATGGTGGCTTTGCTAAGCCTTTAAAAACGCTGCGCTGCTGAGCACCACTAAATGTACAAGGCTTTAGTTAATCGTTAGCTGCTGCGTTGAAGGGTGTCCCAGAGAGGACTAGGGATTACATGCCCCTTATGTCCAGCTCAGCACTGAGCACATAGGCACAGTCCTCCATAGAAATAGCACACCACACACAGTGGGGGCACCCCACCAGCACAACATGGGTTTAAATCCTGGAGAGTGCTGGGTTCACCCTCATCGCCTAGGGCATTAACAATCACAAAAAGGGGGTAGAGCACTAGAGCAGCAGGTAGCTGAAGCCACTATTTATTATTACACTTTACTGTACTGTACTATAAACAGGGCACGGTGGTGCAGCGGGTTTGGCCAGGTCCTGCTCCGTAGTGGGTCTGGGGTTTGAGTCCTGCTTGGGGTGCCTTGCAACGGACTGGCGTCCCATCTGGGGTGTGTCCCTTCCCCCTCCAGCCTTGCGCCCTGTGTTGCCAGGTTAGGCTCTGGCTTGCCGCAACCTCGCTCGGGATAAGCAGTTTCAGACTCTGTGTGTGTGTGTCTTTACTGTAGTATTTTACTGTTTAGTCATTTGGCTAATGATACTTTTCCCCAAAGCAACTGAAAATGTTAGCTGTGTAATCTATAAACAATACCGGGGCAACACTCAGAATAGTGATTAGACCTGCTCCCTTTGATCTCAGAGGTTGCAGGTTCAAATGCCAGCTCCTGAGCAAAGACCTAACCCTGAATTGCTTCACTTAAAAAAAAAAAAAAAATTAGCTACCTGCAATCGGGTGGGTAACACTGCGTCAGCTAAGTTAGTAAATGTATAATGATTTACCCATTTATACAGCTGGGTTATTTTTACTGGAATAATTCAGAATCAGTACTTTGATCAATTTTACTACAGGAGCACGGACACAAAGCAGGAACTTTCAATTGCAAGGCGATGGCTGTAACGTTACACTGCCTACTGTCCCTGTACTTCACTACGTATCTCCTGCACCGATGGCTGCGCCTGGAGAAGGTTCAGTAAGAAGAAACAAGCGCCATGTGCAGGCAGTTCAACCTCATTCAAAATGAGGACTGGAAAGGAAAAAAGATGTTTTTGCTTTTGAGGATTGTTACTGTTGATGTTATTTATTATTGTGTTTTACACCTGATCGTTGTTTTTGCTTTTTATAGCAGAGGCTTCCTTTGATTAAGACTCCTAATTGGTTCCATGAAAACAGGATGCTACAAGGAAATAAAACTGTACACAAAGAAGCATTTACATTACATCTCTTGGGGAGGGGAAAAAAAAAAAATCAATACAGTTCTAACAACCCCAGATGCACAACTGTACCTAACCACCCTAAAAAAAAAAAAAAAAAAAAACACGACTTCCTAAAAGACACTTTTCACACATCTAAACAGTAACTGAATAAAGAAGAAATAAAGCAAGAACAATATGTGTTTTCATTACATTATTTCGACAGGACATGATAAAGGAATTAGGGAGCACAACTTGCTAAACAGAAACTCATTTCGATTCAGGAAACAAAGTGTCCCGACTGAAAGCGCAGATGGGGGTCATGAAAGAAAGGCTGGAATGTAGGTGTGACAAAGAGGTTTGAACTGAATGAAAGAATATGTGACACTTGCGTGTGCAACAGGGATTAATGAAGTAACATTACATACCCTTACAAACAATGTACACTGCATTACATTTTCATCGCAAATACACACGTGACTGTTTTGTACAAAATCAACAATACACACACACACACACACACACACACATTTTCAGAACCGCTCGTCCCATACGGGGTCACGGGGAACCGGAGCCTACCCGGCAACACAGGGCGTAAGGCCGGAGGGGGAGGGGACACACCCGGGACGGGACGCCAGTCCGCCACAAGGCACCCCAAGCGGGACTCGAACCCCAGACCCACCAGAGAGGAGGACCTGGTCCAACCCACTGCGCCACCGCACCCCCAAAATCAACAATAATTTTTTGGTAACTCTTTTTGGTTGCTGTTCCCCATTCCTATTCTCATTTAAACAATTTTATATTAAATAACTCCTCACAGAAAAACAACTATTGTGTCATAGCAGAAATGACAGTAATGTCTCCCACGCACTTCCTCCCTCCAGACTTTTCAAATAGCACTCAGATGGAGAGTGTTCACAAAAAAAAAATTCCCTTTAAACAGCAAAATTGGGATGTAAAATGCACCAGACATTATACAATGGATAAAACCACTAAGGAAAATGCAGCAGATGGAGGAAGCCTGTATTTTTTTCTGATTTTTGTTTTTTGGATAGATCTCTGAGCTCAACTGGTTTTTTGCTGACTTTCGTAATCGTGGGCTCTAATGCAAATAATAAATTCCACTCACTGCCACCTCATACCTGGTCATTTCCTGGTCCACACACCCCAACACACTTACTATCTGCCCCTTAAGTCTTCCTGAGCTGCCATAAGTCTGCCCCTGCACCTCATCTTCATGGCAAAAGAAGATCTCCTCTCTTCCTATTGAACCATGTCAATACACTGGAACCTGCTGAAGCTAAAGCTCTAACAATGACTAAGTGTGCTGTCATTACTCATCTTTACATAAAGCCTAAATCATAGACTAGAGCTTTGAGTGAAAGGTACACAGGAGACAAGGTGTGCCAGCACAAATTCAGAACAGCATCTTCTAACATGGACAGGGGTTAGATGACATAAACCATCAGTAATGATGGTATCTCCCACTCACTTAAACAGCTCAGCAGCACACACACAACTCAGTTCTAATAGCTTGTGTGAATACCCACTATGTCATTGAATTTGTAAGTGGTGCTGATGCATCCTTATGAAATCAATACACTTTTTTTAGCACTGTGTTTCATGCAATTCTTTTTTAAAGAAATGCTTCCATGGCAGCACTCTTGGTTTCATATTTGTGATATCTGAAAAAAATGATTATATTTATTTAGCTGATGCCTTTGTTCAAAGAAGGCAATTTTAAACATGACTCAGTTTGTACAGGTATTTTAAAGTCAGCTGTTTGAGTTTTAACCAACAGGCTTTTTTCAACATTCTGACCTATCCAATAGGGCACAATATAGAACTAGTTTAAATATAATTTCATTTTGCACTGAACACTTAATCAAAGAGTCCATAACCATAATATGCAGAAAATGTGCTGTAATTTGGAGCAAGCATTGATATCCCTTAAGTGTTTCAATACATCAGGAATATGCTATGCTGCTCTCAGCTCTTCCATATAAGATCAGTATAAGATCAACTTGGTCACAATGTGTTAGACTGGATCATCACAACTATAGAGGAGCATTGCAGTGGATGGTTACAATGAAACATCACAAAGCCATATATTGAATGCCCATGTTACAGTGCCAGACTGAAACACAAAGCTATACATCAGATCTCCATTGTTATAAAGTGTTAGAAAAGATCATCACAATAGATAGCTACAATATGTGGGACTGTGCATCAGATATCCATTGTTACAAATGTGTTGGACTGAGTCAAAACAGTGCCATGCAGATCTCCACAGTGGATGAACTAGTTACTAGTAAGTATTCGGGGACATTCTTAAGACAAGCGCGTTAAGCCGATTTAGCCTCAACCTGGTGGATTGGTTTGGAGCGGAACTCAAGTAATTCTTTAGATCACTGATCGCGTTTAATTAAGGGAAATACCAGGCATAATGCTGGTGTCCGTGGGGGGCGGGGGGGGGGGGAGGGGGATATATCACTAACAGACGCGAATACGGACTCTGTACAATTCAGCTAAACTTCTTAATTTAAAGCCTTTACTGCAGTCGCTACAAACCTAACACTAACCCCACCCCCAGAGTACGTCAAGTGAATGAAAGCACAATACAACCAATGACAACCCGTGAAACCTTACGCAATAGCCAATCAAGTCGCTCAATGAGCCGTCCCGTGGCGTTCATACGGGTTTGTGTGCTAGGCCGCAGTGAAAACAAGTCAGGATAAAGTTTGGAATAACGTTGAAATACATTTTAACAGCCATGTAACGCTTGACGCCAACGCGAACTAAGCAAGATAGTCTGAAGGCCACGAGCGTACTCGCATCGGCGACTAACGAAAATATGGCAGCGGTCGCACGCGAGGCAGCCGGTTGAGCTGGCTAGCGCGAGCGGCTCAGTCCGCCCTGTGACTCACGAGACTGACAGAACCCATTCAACCCGCTAAGGAGCGCCCATAAAAGCGCGAGTTACCTTCTACTATGGCTCCCGCGTTCCTCCTGTGCGTGTCGCTGAGAACGCGATCCCGATGAAACGAGTGGCGCGGGTGTCCAGTTGTTCCATAGCAGGAAATGGGCGCTCTCCCGCGCAGTGCCGCACTCGTGCAAATCACTGTAGTAGGGTGATGCAGCCCGTAGTCAGCGCGAGGCCAGGTAGCACTACGCTGCTGCAGTCAGCGTGAAGCCAGGTAGAACTGCGCCACCAGCTGGCCTCATCCCTGTGGCCATGGAGCAGAGAAACGGCTGCGGCAAAAAAGTTTCTGTAACCGGAATTCCTGCTTGGTGTTGAGTGGGAGCGTCACACTCCATTAATCTAATGGCACGAATTGAGTCAACGCTTCTATACTTTGACGAGTGCTCGCTGCACAGTTCCCTCTCGCGCCTGAAAACCTTTCATGAATGTGAATTCTCGTAATCGCCATCATTAGTTTCAGTGGGAAAAATCTTAACGTGTGCGAGCCCCAAAAATCACCAAATCCCATCAAATGGACGTAGTTATTTTAATAATTAACATTAGTAACTGAAACGTAAGGAAGTTTACCTTTATTCATTACTCTTACTGCATGACTGCTAAATTCTAACAAACAGGTAAACTTTGTCAATGTTTATATTTACCTGAATCAAGAAAGAAGACCTTCTTCTGCCAAGCAGGCCAATTTCAAGCGAGGTGGACAAATTTGGTTTGCGGTCTAGCACTTTCAGTTCTTAAGGAATGTGATGTCAAAAGACATACAAACGTTTGCGTACATCTGACATGTTTCAAGGGCAGTTTTGAGAAGACAAATGGTCCAAACGAAAAAGTCAACTTTAGGGAAACTGGCAACCTTGAAGTGTCCCTGGTCTCAACAAGCTCTACAGTAGCAGATGCTGTGATTGCCAAGAAGAGAAACCTTTTTCATGGCAAATTTGTACAGAATGTATTGAGCGAGCAGATATAATGTAAAATGTACATATAACGGTGCGTGTTACAGCTTCGGTCCAGTTGACACAACCCAAAGCTTGTTGGATGGGACGGGGATGCTGAAGCTGTCATCCCTCTTGCACGTAGTCCTTTCTCGTGTCATCTGTGTTTCTTTGTTTTTTTTAAGAGGTAATGTGCTTGTGAGTTTTGTGTGTACTTTTTATTTGCCCTTGACTGCATGTTCCTTACCCCACAAGTTCTCCAGGAACAAGTTGAGCACAGTAGACTGCAGCTGAATCTGACCAGATTTTATTAATAGTTTTACATATTATACTCAGGACCCATTTCACTTGTGTATATATTTAGGGAATTATTGTTAATGACAGAAGCAGGGGGTGTGGTGGCGCAACGAGTTTGGCCAGGGCCTGCTCTCTGGTGGGTCTGGGGTTTGAGTCCTGCTTGGGGCGCCTTGCGATGGACTGGTGTCCTGTTCTGGGTGTGTCCCCTCCCCCCTCCAGCCTTGCGCCCTGTGATGCTGGGTTAGGCTCCAGTTTGCCGTGACCTTGTTCAGGACAAGTGGTTTCAGACAGTGTGTGTGCGGGTTAATGAGGGGTACATCATGCGGGATCCACCATGGACCTGAATTAAACTTTAGATGCATAAATGTCATGCCTGCGCTGGACTGGAACCCCATCTAGGATGTACTCTGCCTCATGCCCTATGTTTCTGGGGTAGGCTTCAGATCACTGTAACCCTACACTGGACAAGTGATGGATGAATTTTGGCACAGGATAGAAATGTTTGGCAAACTATTGTTAGTGGCCTATGCCCTACCTGGGGAGAAGTGCAACACTAAAAGAACTGAAATAAATGTCACATTTAACGTTCAAATGTGTGATTTGATCCAAAAGTGGAATAACAGACACTCACGTGCAGCTCTACAAGTTTATTTACTGCTGTGAGTTAGCACAGCTGGATGTATGGGAGAAACAACTTTTTCGCACTTAACAGTTGACATTTTTGGCAGGTGCCACATTTCCAGATCTACTGACCTGAAACTTCTCAGTATGGTAGGAAGGTGGCTGATGTGTTTGACTGTGCTAATCCTCCTTACACATCCCAGCAGTGGTGGGGCAGACCCCCTCAGCAGAGAGACCTACCACTCTTGGACAGTAAGTCCTTCACTCGAGTCAGAGCAAAATGGAACTAAATTCTTTACCCACATTTTACATCAAGTGAGGAAAAAGAAGGCAGCTCACAGTGCTTAACAACCTCTTTTTTGAAGTAATGTGACGATTTCAAAATTACCGCTCGGTGTATAGAAGTGAGAAAATGTATAAATTCAAATTTGGTATACAAATCATGAAGATCTTACATTTTTATGCATGTGTTATGTGATTTGTTAAATTTTCAAAGACACATAAAAGGGACCCCTCCTGAAAAAGTCATTGTTAAAAAATTGGGTTTTTTTGTTGAGGGCCCCATCTGCAAAAAAAAAAAAAAAATCTGTATTTTGTCTTTTGTGAATATGCAGAAATTTAAAATTGGCAGTAGATGGCAGCCAAGTACACTGTGGCCACATTTTATGAGCCTTTAACTTGCAAAGCTTCAGCATTATGCAGTGACCTCTGAATAATTTATTTATTAATTGACAACGTTGTATTTACTTTCAGGAAATAAACATCAAAAATGATACTCCATGGTGAAAAAAGCTTCTGAATCCACAACATGCCACTGAGGTATCCAGTGAGCTACATCAGTCCTGGGTGACTCACGATATCTCCAGATGCACCCCAGACATTTCAAAGACAGAATGTGTACGACAGTGAAATAGGGTAAGCAAAAAAGCATAATTAAATTTTTCTTATTAAACTGATACATTTATCCACTTAAGGTTGCTATAGATACGCTTATGACCTTATGACTATGACACACCAAATTGTACTATGTATACTGATTTTTATACATTTTCCTGTAAGCAATTATATTTTTTCATAAACATAACTTTTAGTGGAGTCAAATTATATCTTATTCTTGTATGTTTACACATTCTTTGGAGACAATGAAAATTTCATTTTCACAGCATTTTTTCCTACGACTAATCCTTGTGCATTTGATCAGCGAACACACACACTGTTTTCAGCCTGTACTTGTCTGCACCTTACAATGATGACAGCTACATTTCCAGCACCCAGGAAGGCTTTGTAAGTCTTCACTTTTACTCAGCAGTACACATCTGTGTTGCGGTGGAGAAAAATTCCTTTTCACTTTGTACACAGCCACCCTGTCCCTACCATTGTCATTCAGAAAAAGGAGTGAATATTAAAACCAATACATGGTCTTCAGATCACAAATTAGCACAATTTGACAGAACAGTCAGCTTTTAATCAGGTATTTTCCAGTGTCAATAGCCAACCAGGCACGACATCCTGTGTCAGTGGAGGTAATCAGGACTTCTTGTGTTGTGTACTCTCTTTGTTAGGGATGCAGTTGAAACAGGTGCACGGCAGACAGACATGAGGCATGATGGGACAGATACATCACAAATGGTGCTCCAATGCAGTTCAGCAGAACACCATTTACTCTGGAAGAGGAAACCAGACATGGCCACCACCCTCCTTTTGTTCATCAGGAAACAGCGTCTTCCTATGCGCACATGTAAGCCAGTCGCTGTCAGTAAGCGGAACGCCATGTGATGTACAAAACCAATGAGGCTCCAGCTCAGTTTCACAGCACTTCACTGGCGGAGGATGTTATTCGAGGAATTACTGTTCCTGAACAGCAAAAATGAGTGCAGTAATGGTGAACGATGGATGCTATGCAACATCCATTTGTAGTGTTACAGTCATGTCACAAAGCCCACTTTCCCTGTAAGAGTGAATTAATTAAATATAAATAGTGTACTCTTATGGATGCGCAATGTTCCCGTGCTACAATGGGGGGGTTGTACAGTATACAAAACAGAACCAAACAAACTGGACAGGTGGAGAGAAGACGGAAGTGGGCAGACAATCAGGGCTACAGCGTGAGACGGGCACCAGTACACACAACACACAGAGAGAGACGAGTGTTAGGAAAAATGGTTTAATATTGGAGACAGAAGCAAAAAAACTGCATCACACAAGAACATACGTTTACAAAAATAAGTCTGACTGTTCCAGCTACACAGTTAAATTCACAGCAAAGGACAGAGAAACCGGAGAAATATAAACAGCTATAAGCCAAAAAAAAGCGTAATTAGATTTTCATTGTTAAACTGATACATTTATCCATTTAAGGTGACTATAGATACGCCTATAACCCTAATTGTCTATTTTTTTAATGACACAACAGAGAACGAATTGAAACTTACCGCTTTTGTACTGACAAATTCCCATAATTACGCAAGAGCCAAAATAAAGCACTGCCTGCCTCTTCTTTACACTGACAGAAGGAACTGAAAGAGGATGTGAAGGAAATGAAGCCAAAGTACTCTATAAAATCGTTATGAAAACCAGGTTCCTTGGTGCCAATAGAAATCAGACGGAGAACCACTCAAGTCCTGGCCACACAACAAGGCCAGACAACTTTCTTTTGTTTTTGTATTTTTTTTTCTTTAATCTCTGTATAAAAAATTCCACTAGTACAAAATGCATAAGTACAATCTGTTGTAGAAATAGGAAATCCTTCTTCCGATGTATTTTTAAAATGCCATCCAATGACAAAATCTGGAGTATTAAACATAAACCACAATGACAGATTCCACTCAATGCATTGACTTTGGCTTTTCTCAAGACAATACTGAAAACTATTCGAATTCTCAAGGATCAAACCAAAATTAAACCACGGACAAAAAGTTCTTACGGCACACAAGCATAAACACATACTTTTTTTGTCCTAAAATCTGACATATTGAGCTAAAAATGCAAAATAAGAAACTATTTTTAATTGTGTTATCCTTGTCAAATAGCACTTAAGATGATGAAGAAAAAAAGCACAGAAAACAGGAGATTTTAAGAAACAAGCTCAGTGCTGACGCCCCTAGAGGTGAGACCCCCGGAGACTTGCCAAACCCACATACGTTGTGCTTGTGAACGTTCCTCACAAAGTGCTCGACACGAAGGCCCCATAAAGTGTGGAAGGAAGTGGCTCTAAGTAAAGGGGCTGCGCTGTGGGAAGGGCTCTGCTCTGTACTTTGGAAGCTCTGTTTTCCAGCTCTGAAGAAGCCTTGAAGCAGAGGAACAAATGTGCGAACTCATGTGTGAAGGAGGAGGACTGCTGTGACTGGCTCAAGAATTGGTGGATAACTTGGGATGCTTTCTAAGTGTCAGTGTGTTTAACAGAAGGAGCAAAAAAGGCATTGGTGCACTTTTTCAGTGCAAAATTATACCAATCGGTCATGTAGGTGCTCGTTACACAATAAGTTGTACTGAAACAACAGGGATGTGATGTATGGCCAAAGTCTAAACTGAATTTTGTTTAAGGCCACATTTGTCCCATGGAATTGCTGTAATTAAGCCATCAGACTAATACGATACAGATACAATTTTGGCTTTTTTCACTGCAAGTCTCTGCAGCTGGCATGATGTGAGAGGAAAGGCTGCTCTCTGCTCCAGGCAGATCACTTTCTACAGAAATCAACAGTGACATGGTGGTTTGCAAGGGCAACAGCTGGGACACGAACCCTTGTAATCCAAGGTTTTCTGGACTGGGCCATTGTCCTAACAAATTGCCCTTTTTTTAGGGTGACAGCTGAGTTTGTTTACCTTTATCATCATGCTATCATGCACAATTATAATATAATTCTAATTTAACTCAGAGCTCAGAAAGCAGGTTGGATGATGTGCAGATGCCTTGCTAGCTTTTCTCATTCCAGCCCTTCTTTCCCTGTTACCTTGAAAGCACCTCTTCAAGAGAGTAATAAATGGAAGATGACTACAATTAAAATGAAGTTAAACATTTCCCAAGTAATGAAACCCTTTCTGCAATATGAAAGGCCAGGGTGTGTCCTACTTAGCCTTGTACCTTGTGCTTCTGGGACAGTCTCTGGACCATGACCCAGACTTGGAGAAGCAGTTAATGACAGTAAGTGACTGAATGGAACATTTTTACACAATGGTTATTTTAGATCAACCCTAAATCTGCATTACATGCAGAAGTTTGCAGAATTCCATTTCAGCACAAAGAGCATGAGGGTACAGCGCAGCTCCCTTGTACGATCATCCTGAAGGGATCAGCTCCTTTGACCTCCTTGTCCAGGTGGCAGGTGCCAGTGTGCAGCCTTGGCCCAGCCTGGCTGCTATGGAGCAGAGGCATTCACACCTGAACACACCCTTTCTTCAGATGAATACAAGCTAAGGCCAAGATGAGGGCTACTGACAAACACCTGTGGGAAGTAAGGACGTGAGGCTGTGGTGTTGTGTTGTGTTGTGTTGTGTTGTTATGCACACACAGGGGCTCATGGGAAGGCTCGCTATATGTGTGCAAAGGCTCAGGGGGTTACTGTCCCCTTTAGAGTGTGCATGCCTGCATGCTTGCAGAGGCTCATGAAAAGGCTGTAAGTGCAAAAGTCAATGAGAGGAGTTTGCCTGTAGGAGGGGGGTCTCACCTTGCAGGGAATCTACGTACACATGTGAATAAACATGGAGTTGTGAGCTTTGCGTTTATAGCATAGGAGTGTGTGTGTGTCCGTGTGTGTGCGTGCACAAGACACATGGGCACTTTTTACAAATTTACAAAAAAATATTAACAGTTCCAGGCAACAAGACTACAGAATAGCAAGGTAAACTTTTTTTAAATCTATATCTTTAAATATGAGGGATCCATACAAAACATGTAAGTAATAAAATACCCATGTTATCAAATAAGTTCACACAAAGTACAATGAAGCCCCAGGGCAGACAGGCCCTGCAGTTTGGCACTGAACTGCACTGATGTCGTCTCTTGTCTTTGTAAGAAGATGACAAAAAGTGAGGAGAGGAAAGAAAAAAAAAAAATCACATTTTGCTGAACAACAAAACACATCCACAAATTGTTTCCCACAATAGAAAGAAAAAAATGACATCAAGTCTTCACAAGCTGACACTATATTTTTGGAATTTTTATATAGCTAATCATCAAACAGCAAATGCTGTGAATAGAGACTTGTAGAAAAGAAATCAATAATAATAATACTAATAATAACAATAATATGAAAGCCTTCATCTATTGTTCAAGTAAACTGATTTTAGTCTTGTCCTTAAAAACATAAAACAATTAAGACCCTTGGACTTGTGATGATACCACAACTTAAGCTACAAAAAGCACCGACGTTAACATGGGTTATACTTGTGTTCTCTTCTCTAAACATTTAAACAGTATAAAATATAAGCAATTTCATGTGCATTTAACCACGGATTGTCTAACTGTGAATCAGTTCAGCAAAAGGTGACACAAGTAGGTAGCATTTCCCCCCGAAAAAGGGCAATTTTTTTATTATTGTTATTAATTTTTAAAACTTGAAACTACACTAGAAAATGTGGTTTTTGTCAATAGATTTGAATGAGAAAGGAAGCCATTTCAAATGGCCTTATCAAAAGCTTTATACTGGCTGAAAAGTGTAAAAACCGTTAGAGAGCTTTGAGAGAAAACTGTTTGGAAGTAGTCTATATACCTTGGAGATGTGGCACAACCCACTCTGGACCCCATATTGCTACAGGTGTCAGCAGCTTGGCCAGATGACAATTCCTGTATTATACTTTCAAGTTTACGCTCAAGAAATTAGGAAGAAAAATTAACCCATAATGGTGAGAAGGAGAAAGAAACATTAGGCCTCAGGTTTTGTTTTTCTACCTCGATGTGTCTGATTTTGTTTCAGTCTCTTGTACAAAGGCAGCGAAGCTTTCACACTGAATTCAAAACTTCCCACCCCTTTCCAATATTCAAAGGCTCAAAATGAGGTCATGCAAAAAAAAACAAACAAAACAAAAAAAATCCAAAAAAAAGTCAAGCTAGGTTCAAAGATCAGTAGGAGAAGATCAGGTTATGATCAGGTGAGCTCAGAAAGACATCAGAAACAATGACTGGACGATGAGACGTTGGGGTTTTGAAGGCACGGAGACATGCTAGGCAAACGATGAACTAACAGGCATGGAGATGTTCTAGGGGAGAAAACGGGAGAGGAGAGAGTTACACAGGAGGCACCACCGCCCCGGGCATGAGCAACAGAATAATGCAAATGCCAGGCTCTCGCCAGGCTACCATCACTACACCATTTGCATTTCTTTCCAACATACCAAGACGCCCGGCAAAACAACGTCAACAGGAGCAAAACGACACGTGAGCGCACACAGTCCAAGACAAGGACACCCACGCACATACACACTCACAGCACCCAATGAAATCCATCGGTTGCAGGTCTCCAGCAGGGGACCGAAGGGTATGGATCTCATTTTGGGAGGAACTATTCCAGGTTTTGCAGACAAGACATGTATAACCAGTAGAAGACAGAGTGGGAATAGAACCACATGTGAAAAGAACCACTGTTTATGGGAGGGCAGGAGCAGGGGAGCGGTGCAGGGAGAAAGGGATGCATGGACAGAAAGAGACAGACACAGGGCAAGAGAGGAAGAGGACAGAACTCATTGCAAGAGGAACCAAACGGGGGGACTCGTGTTTTCTTGGCACAAGACTGGATTCCAGAAGACTACTTCACATGCTTCTACGCCAGTGACATCTGCTCTTTAGGTACCCAATAAATTAACAGCAGGTAATAAATTAAATCTGGTTTCTGAGGCAGTAAAAATTTTGTATAAAAATAGAACTGTTTTTTTTCTTTACAAACAAAATTTACAGGCCTGTGGCTTTCTGCACTTGAATTTTATCTTTCAAGAGACAGTATTTGAGCCCACCTGCCAATAATGTTTTCTTTAGCGTCAGAGAGATTTTAAGTTGTTTAAAATGTACTACATGTAATCTCGTTTAAATAAAGACCAATGTGATCTGATCTAGTAATGAATAGTCTAATTTGCTAAATAAAACATTCCTAACTTAATGAACTACATGGGACTCTGCTGCCGGTGATGACAGGATAGATGAGAACAGCATTAACCCCTTGCTCCCTGTTGCCAGTAAAAGGTAGATGGGGTCAGAGCAGCAGCGGTACTACTCTGGCACCAGGGCACAGAGGTCAAGGTGCGAAAGTCTCTGTATAATAACTTCTAAAACACATCTCCATCAGTTCTCAGGTTCATTAACAGAATACTGCATTATTCTTTTTATATGTAACAAAACATGAAAAGTAATAAATAGTTGATTAAAAAAGGTGTTTACACAACCAAAAAGCTACAGAACATCTGTTCATCCACTGAAAAGTGTGAAAAACCTAGGCTGGGAATGGAAGCGTTTGGGGGAATTAAAACAATAGTAGTAACAGGCTAATAACAGCTGAAGAATAAAGAGAAGACAGTGTCTCCATCTGGTGGCGAAGGACCACCTCCTCCCCCCGCCCAAGGTCCCAGGGAGGCGGCTGTGGCTCATGGGGAACTTACCCTAGCAGTGCTAACATGGGAGCGCTAAGGGCCCTAGTGCTAAGATCAGTATGGTTTGCTGTCATTCTTGGAGCGCTTCAGCTGCACCTTCAGCCGCTTCATCCCAATTTGAAAGCCGTTCATGGCCTGGATGGCTGCCTGCGCGGACACCGGATTGTCATAACTGACGAAGCCTGGGGAGAAAGATGGGGACAGTCAGAACGTCAGGGTAGCAAGAAGAGAGCAAGGGGGCCCAACCAAAGACACTGGTGAGTGAGATGGGGCCTGCGGAGAGACAGGTTGACATGAAGGGGGCATCAAAGAGACAGTCTAAAGCGACAGGACCTTCAGAGACATGGCTAGGCAAGATGTACTGATAATGCTGATTGCTGTGTATGATCGCACAGAGCAAACATACCAAAGCACTTGCTCAGATTGGTCTGTTTGTCGATAAAGACTTTGGCAGAGACCACATTTCCAAAAGGCATGAACATCTGCAGGAGGTCCTGGTCTCCAAACTCTTGGGGCAGGTGGTAGATGAAGAGGTTGGCCCCTTCTGGCCCTAGATGAGAGTTGGGGAAGCAGTAGGTGGGGCAAAAAGACATAAGTGACTAAGGTCAGTAAAACCTACCAACCAGAAGGTAACTTTATGCCGCTGTGTGCTATACCCCCACATGCCCCGGTTGGTGACTCACCCTCCTTCTGGCTGCCAGCGGCACCTTGCTGTTGAAGCAGGGACTGGCTGTATAGTGTGGGCAGGGCAGCGGCAGCATACTGCTGGATCCCTGAGTAGGCCTGGCTCAGGGCGTCCATGGAGCCGGCCGAGCCGTTGGCCAGTCCCGCGGCCCCCAGCCCCCCGTTCAAGGCTGCCATACCTGAGAGCATTTGAGCAACTTTACATAAAACCCAACAATAAAGAAAGAAGATTGCACTTATTCAGCAGCGCTTCACACCTGGTCCTATTGCACACAAACACAGGAGGACACACAAGGATGTAACGGCAGAAAAAACACAAACACACACACACAAAACTTGATAAGGAGAATGAAGGGGGCTCCTGCAGGCTGATGATGAAGAAGCAGGGTGATGAGCACGAACCATGGCAGGAAGACATCCCCCTGGGATCAGCACACTGACCTTAAGCTTCACTGCACTCACAGTGGCATCACAGCCACCTAAAAAACATCTGGCAACCTGGTGAACACCGCTAATGTCAGTTTGCCCAGTGCAGACAGGCGTGCTGCACACACCAGACACTGACTCCACACCGACAGGCCCACCCACAAGGACAACCGTGTCTCAGTCCCTATGGACAATTATGAACACGTCCAGGATACAAGGGTTGCCAGTGTTAGTGTGAATATATTGCCTGAGGTCCACATGCACCGTAGAAAAGGTGGCTTGGGAAGGTCGGGGAAAAATGAGGATAGTCGGACTTGGAATAGCAGCTCAATTATTTACCAACAACTGCAGCTGTGACCTTTTACGTCCAATTAAGCAGGTGACGTGCTAACATTAGAAACTAATGATTTGAGCTGAATTAAACTTTAAAAGCTCTGTCCTTCCACCATGTTGGGACAATGCAATGAGCTTGGCACCCAACATCAAGCCATCTGATAACTGTTGAACAGTATGTTCTGGAGAAGGATGCAAGCGGAGAGTGTGTTCCTCCTTGCTGATGGTCAGCTGATGCCCAGGGCAACAACCTTGACTGCGGGTTGGCATGTAAAGAATGTGAGTATGGCGGGAGGGTGGAACAGCCGATGGAGGGTGAATACTCACTGCTGACACTACCTGCTAGTGCATTAATGTTGTTGAGCCCGACGGTGGCGCCAGCGAGTCCCTGCAGGGTGCCTAGAGAGGTCAGCGAGTTCATGGCTGCCCCAGCACTGGAGCTGGCTGTTGTGCCAGCTGCTGAGGGAGAAGACAGAGATGCAGCAGAACTGTCCGAGTTACTTGTGGGAGCTGCAGGAGCGGCAGACAGTTTGACGTGAAGGTGACAGTGATGACACTGGCAGACTGCTCACAAGTCCATCAGAACCGGAATCACACAGCAGACACAATGAATACAGTTGGTCCTCCACTCCATTCTGACAACCTCACTGGAAGTCGCAAACCCCATTATACTGCGTTATATAAACCATAAGGATATATTGTATAAACAATTAATATGTATGAATGTGATGTTGCGTAACAGGGCTTCCTTGTATACATTTCTCTCCAAAGTGACTTACAATGTTAAGCTACCTTCAATTATTTACCCATTTATACAGCTGGGTAATTTTACTGGAACAATTATAGGGAAAGTACCTTGCTCAAGGGTACTACAGCTGGAGGGGGATTCAAAGCTGCAACCTTCCCAAAGGCAGCTACTGTAACTACTATGCTACTAGCAGTCTTCTGGTATATTTTTTCACCATTTCACATATTATTCATGTTAACATAACAGTAATATTGCTGAATTTCTCCCTGGGATCAATAAAGTTTCTGTCTGTCTATCTATCTTTTTATCTGTCTACCTACCTACCCACCATAGAATAATGGTATAAACACAGTGCAGGTTTTTATCTATATTTTCACGCAGCACTATCATTCTCAAATTCATTTCGAACTGTTTTCTTTCACTGTTTTGGCATCACCAGTACACTCACATTTTCGTTTGCTAGCCATTGTAAAAAAATTAACTTGAATACAATCACAAACACACACACACACACACATTTTCAGAACCGCTTGTCCCATACGGGGTCATGGGGAACCGGAGCCTAACCCGGCAACACAGGGCGCAAGGCTGGAGGGGGAGGGGACATACCCAGGACGGGACGCCAGTCCGTCGCAAGGCACCCCAAGCGGGACACGAACCCCAGACCCACTGGAGAGCAGGACCTGGTCCAACCCACTGCACCACCGCACCCCCCAATCACAAACAGCCTTCTGTAAATAAGGAACCATTTTTGAGAAAAAAAAGTACTGCTGCCAGCAGAAAAACTGATTCAGGAACAGATACGGGTGTCTTGCGGCAGTGCGGTCGGCCCAGGTTATTGTACAGCAGATGGGATGGCCATCGTAAGTCAAGGACGACCTCTACTTTAAAAGCGCTGGTCTCATTTATAAAATATTTGTACCAATGGATATGATCTATTGAGATGTATTACCCAGCCCATGTCCTTATCCAGTTCGCTTGCTCACCCTAACATGTAAGAGCAACAATGCAATAAAAACAGACAAGTCACATACTGCATTCATTGATTTACAGATTAGATGAGTGACACTAGACAGCTTTTTCGAGTCACAGAGCACAGAACAGCTACATACAGAGATATCAGACAATGGAGCATCATGCTGAAGACCAACAATTAATCGTTGACAAAATAAAAGAGGTTAAAACCACAGAAAGTCAAAGAGTCATTACAATTAGGGATCAATGGAGGACAAGTCTAGAGAGACAGACACAGAGAAAGGGAGACACCAATAGAGAGGCATGGTTTTCTATGTGGGGACGACAGGGAATCAATGCAGGGACATACAGCTCCATCTGTGGAGGGGTTTACCTGGGCTGGCTAGTGCCCCCAAGGCACCCCCACTGGTAGGAAGAGGGTTGGCACTGGAGGGGCTGGTTGTACCCTGGGCGGCAGCAGCGGCTGCTGCCAGTGTGGCAAGGTTCTGCAGCTGCAGTGCGTTCATACCTACCGGGGGGAACCAGAGGCACTGGTCAAATGGGGAGTACCTTAGCCGATCACAGGGCAGGGTGGTCAGTGGGTCAGCAGCTGAAAGCCCAGAGTAGAGAGGTAGAGAGCTCAGGTGCTGGGAGTCCACTGAGGGATGCTCTTCAGTCCGGCTGTGGGGCAACACAGAGTCTGCAGGAATACTGATGCTAAGAGAAGGACAACAGTCCATGGTGTCTCTGCAGCAGCTGAGCCTGATCGCCACAAGAGATGTTTTCAATAGAAGTTAAAAGAGTGAAATAAAGATATTAATATACAGTACCAGTCAAAAGTCTGAGTACACATGCTGGAACTTTGTTTCACAAGGTCCAAAAGTCCTCAGTCCTCAAAAAAAAAAAAAAAAACCCATTTCAACAGCTTTGCTGCTTCATCCCATAGAAGCTTGAAAAATGTAATGGGAGAACACAGCCTCAGTCTTATGTCACATGAAAAATGGCATGCAGACACAAAATAATGAGTGTCTCTGTGTACGAGTGGGTGAAGCCTCTGCTGCAAGAGGAATGTTGTAGCAGGTGGGGGGCTCAGCTTCGAGAGCTGGGACAGATGGAGAGGGACAGCCACGGAGCGTTCTCCTCAACCCAGCAGGACGTTCGCGTGGCCGAGTGGCAGCAGATGTCCATTGCTGAGACGTCCTGCCAGTCAGAGCTGGTTGCCAAGACACTCAACTCCTGCGATTCCAGTCATCACAATAGCAGCCCTGCCTAGTAATGAGCAATGAATGGCATTCTGGGTGGAGACTTGTCTAACCACCTTTCATATTGGTGAGAGAAAGCTTTCATGCTACTGCTAAGCTGATGAGCATTATTTAAATCACATCAAATGACTTTTTCAGCGCGTTGATTACTAGACAGATTCAACTCATACGATCCTCTTCCCATGAAACAGGAATTGTGCAGCAAGTTAGAAATGAAGACCGGAGCGTCAAGAAGTTGGTGCGTCCATGGTGCTGCTCTTGTCTGTCTTGTTCCAACCCTTAAGGCTTAAAGGGCATTATATGAGGCATCTTCCCTGTGCATGATTCCTCAGGTATAGGTGAGGTGGAAGGGTGATCACAGCCCTGCTATCCTGCCCCCTGGCTGCGCCTATACACGTGACCGCAGTGAGACTGACCCCAGCGGGTGTCCATGTCCCAGGGTTGCATGTCCACCTGGCTATGTTACCACTGGATGCACCTTTGATTTTGGGGCACCCAATTTACATGCCCCGCCTCACTGGCTCACCACCTAACAGCTGGAAGCCAAATGCAATCAAAGGCCCAAAAGTCCTCAGCAGCAGAAACCAAGTGACACATGAACAAGTAAAGTGGAACACAGCTGTGAGAAATCGCTAGATATTCACAGCTTTGGAACGAATGAAAGGAAAATGCTGGATGGCTCAGGAATAATAAACAGGTAGAAAACAGGCACAGTCTTTTCCTGCAGTGCTTTGTCGTTTTTCCATCTTCAGCACTGACAATTAGTGGCGCCTGATTGCTACAAACACTTTCTTCTGTCCTGAGTGACATGCAGCTAAAGTGAGTAATTAAGAGCTGACAGCTCCACAACAGCAGGCTGCTGCATGTTTTCCTGGCATCCCAGGGGGCTTTTACTGTGGAAGACACCGAGTCACTAACACAAAGCAGCAGCGTCGGACAGAATGAGGTAACCGCTGGTAAAATCAACAGCGATGATCCTGGTAACAGTGAGGCTTGAACGCAGAAACGTTTGCAGTGCAGTAGGTGAGGCATAAGCTTTACTGGTGAAATGGTCGGTTGTACCTTGGCTGTGACCGGGTGAGATCTGGGGCTTACCTGCCATTTGTTGAATCCCGCTAAAGGCGCCCAGGTTACTGGAGGTGGTGGCCTGCTGGAGCAACTAGAAAGAGAAGGGAGAGCAGAGACAGATGAAGAAACTCAACCCCTACCACAAGTTCTACACCATGTTCATCATGACTTACACATGGTGAAGAGAAGAAAGTGCCATAATTTCTCGTTTTTGTTGAATCAGTGTTCCTTGAAATCTTTGCAGTTTCCCTCTGGAATTAATAAAGATTCTTTCATTCATTCAAAACTTGTGCTTTAGGTAAATGTGGAAGTTAGTACACTTACTCCTCGTGTTAACAAAGTCTGTGGTATAAATTCTTAAAGAAACAAACACCTTCCCGTTATTTGCTTCTTAAAATGTATCGTCTTTGTTCTACATCCTAAAAAGTCTGTCTGTTTCAGAATGAAGGAGACCTGTTTGTGTCCAGCTATTAGTTGTCAGTAAAGCAGGACCAAATATTTCAGGAGCGTGGGATCGTCTTAATTCGGCTTGCTTCTGCAGGGTTTATACATGCTGCCAGGTGATCCTGTGTGTTGTTCACCAATAGCAAGATGGAAGAGGTTGCTTGTGTTTATGGCATGACTCGAGCAAAAACCAACATTGAAGAAGGATTTATGGAGAGGAGGTTTTTTCAGTTATTCAAAATTAGTTTTAATTATTATGTAAGCACTTTTGTTTACTCTGTGCTAGGATGCATTGGATAAAAGTGCCAGCTAAATGAATAAATGTAAATAGAAATACACAAAGCCACTAAATAATTCTATCTCTATATACTTCTGCAAATTCTGACAGAACACAAGCTCACTGGAGCCTATATTAAGTTTCCCCGGTGGCCATCAGACAAACTAAGAGCCTCTCTGGCTGCACTACACAGACACATGGTACCATACTACAGAGTCACTGGGAGTAAACCAAGGCCATGGTACAACAGAGACATATCTAAAACGGTGAAATGATTCCTTGGGTTAAAAACAATGATGGAATGCAGTGTGACTAAATGAGGACATGTTACCTCAATATCACAGTGTTTCAGGACTAAAACAGGGGTACAGAACATGAGAACTAAAACAGGGACCCAAAACCTCAAGACCAAAAAATATGGACAAAGAACAAAAGAACAGAAAACAGGGGCATGGCACCAGAGTACTAATGCTTCTGTGCCAGAGCTGCTGGTGTCATAGTTTATGGGTTATGTCAAACTACGGGTGGAACAGTGGCACAGCGAGTAGCGCCTAGGTGGTATGAGAGGACATGGGTTTGATCTCTGCTCAGTCTGTGTGGAGTTTACATGTTCTCTCCATGTCTGCATGGGTTTCCTCCAGGTGCTCTGGTTTCCCTCCCACAGTCCAAAGGCATGCTGTTCAGGTTCACCCGTAGTGTGTAAGTGACAGAGTATGTTCCACCTATTGTAAGTAGTGTATCTAGCAGTGTAAGTCACCTTGGTGAATAAGGTGTATGGGCTGATAACACTACATAGAGTTCATTGGAAGTCGCTTTGGAGAAAAGTGTCTGCTAAATAAATAAATCTACAGCATGACATTCTTGTTCTAGAACCAGGGAGTTCAGCAGGGTAACACCTTTCTACCATTGTTTCAATATGTACAGTGAACAAGAGCAATAAAAAAAGGAGGGGATCAAAGGAAGACAATGAGCGGTTGTGGCTGGACTGCACTAACAGTGAGTGGGGGCTCTTACTGCCAGGTACTGTGGGGTCAGGTTGCCCAAGCCTGCCAGGTTCCCCCAGGTGGTGGCACTGTTGAGCTGCTGCATCTGCTGGGCTAGCTGCTGCTGCAGGCGCCGCTGCTCCTTGTCCTTCTGCGTGTCGGCAAACTTCACCACAATGGGTGAAGAGCAGCCCTGTTAGGGATAGATGGGGTCAATCTTCAGGGCTGAGCCAGCAAGCCCACAGCGCATACATGGCAGTGAGTCTAGACATCAGTACAGCGCCCCATGCTTCTTCTCTGTCACAGCCAAAGCAAAAAATGTGAGGAGCTGTAGCTTCAACCTTTCCTACTCAACAGTAACATGAATATTATGTTAAACCCTCTGCATAACCCACACCCTAGTGCAGGAGCTGTTTCCTCCTTTCTTTAACTGTTGCATCAGTCGAGGGGTGAACGAAAGACATGCCTGGGTGGAGTACATCCTACCTACCATTGCTGTGCCCCAGCAGCAGCAGCCCTGCCTCCAAGTAGAAGTGCGATAGCCTACCACCTAAACACAGCAGTCTGTGAGACCAGGCCACCACTCTGTTATGCTAATGTTACGCTAATATGGTCAGGAGTGTCAGGGCTCTTATGCTAACACTAAGCTACCAAGCATTAACTCCAGAGTTGCTGTATTAAATAAAGGCAAATGCCAGGCTGATATGATCTCAGACAACGGCTGTCAGTGGAGAACATCTTGAGTGCCTGCAGACCCTAGCAGCCTGGTGAGGTAACTGTTGCAGCTAACACAACACTTTGAACTTCCATGGGTGCAGTTCACATCTATCTTTTCTGTAGTTACACATCCAGCACACACACACCCATAAAATTAGCAAAGATGCAAATGAAAAACACAGCACAACATGACCATGGTGATGGTGTGAACATTACACAAAGGCTCGGGGGGTGTGAGATATGAAAACACACACATTTCAATGGCATTCACAAGACTAACTGCAGAAGGTTACATGTAGTGGCAGCACTAGCAGGAGCCTGATGGTGTGAAAACTTAGGGTGCAAAGACAAAGGTGTCTACCTATGAGAAACCATCAAATTAGGCCAAACTTTTTTTACATACAGTCAATCAATACTTCAGTCCATAGCCACTCACATGAACGGCAACCATCTTGACCGTGTCTTCAGTAGGTACTGTAGCTTACCGGTCCCCTCTGTTACTTTTTGTTATGTTTCATATCAGTTGTTCATCTCCTTTTACCCTATCATCACCTCTCCTATTACACCTTTCGGCCATATACCTTCCGTTCCAAAAACCCCTAAGCATGCTGTTTACAATCCACTGTCTACATTCCTTGCCCAGAATTATACTGTTAATGTCTGGATTTAACATCATCAACTCAACGGATACTGCCTTCTCTTTAGTCTCCGATTTTCTTTATTCTTCCCTTTCTTTGGATCTCATTATTCTTGACCTCTCTGCTGCATCTGACACAGTGAACCACTGCATCCTTCATAGCCTGCTACAATGGCTTAGTATCAAAGGACTATCAGTAAAATGATTTGAATTCTGCATGTCAGATAGCTCTTACCAGCAATTTTGGTGTGGCTTCCTCTGCACCTCAACCCTGGCTAGGTCATTACATCTTTTGGCTTGTCTCATCACTGCTATGCATACAGAACACAGCTATTCCTGTCCTTTCCCCCAAGCAGCACAGATACAGATTGCAGAATGTCTCTCTGACATATCTACATGGATAAGTGATCACCACCTGCATCTCGGCCTCTACAAGACTGAAATTCTCTACCTCCCTGCTAGTCCTTCACCCTGTCAAGAACCCTCTATCTCACTGGGCAAGCGACTTATCTCATCCTCACCAGTACTCAAAAGTCTGGGAGTAACAATTGATCCTACTGTTTGCTTCTCCCAGTATATTTCATCTGTAACCCACTCTTGTAGACATATCCCCTTCATCACCTGCTAAATTCACCAGTATGTCTCACCACGCTCTGCCCAGGTCCTGGTCTTGGTCTAGGCATATCTTGTCTTGACTACTGCAATGCCCTCCTTTCTGGTCTTTTGAACTCTGACACCTACTATAAAGCCTCTTCAGCTACTACAGAATACTGTGCAATGAGTTGTGTTTGACCTACCAAAGCCTTCCTATGTTTCTCCTCTTAACTGGCTTCCTGTAGTTGCCCACTGCAAGCTCAAGACTCTGGTTATGACCTACAGGAGAGTCAAATGACTATCATGTTGTTACCTAGAGGACCTGATCCTTTCCTACATCCTAGCAAGAATGCTTTGCTCCTCTATCTCTGGCTGACTGGTCATTGCAATCACAAAAAGCCCGAAATCTAAAGCCCAACAGTTCCCAGACTTGGCTCCAACATGGTACAATGAACTGTCGCTGTTTCTCAGAACTGCTGATTCAAGAAGTGTCTTAAAACTCATATTTTTCTCCATTTCCCTCCTGAACTCCTGAAACTTCTGTAAGATAGTGCCTGCTACTTATTAATCCACCCATTTTCTGTATGTCTCTAATACAGGTAGCTACTGAAATACGTACACTCTGGCCTGGGCTGTATCAAACAAATAGGCTGTGCTTCAATAACCATTTGTATGTATCTTAGCCTTCTGTTGTGAAATGTATTTGTTACACTGAGCTTTGGCGAAAAGCATCTGCCAAATGAATAAGTGTAAAATACACACACACATTTTCAGAACCGCTTGTCCCATACGGGGTCACGGGGAACCGGAGCCTAACCCGGCAACTCAGGACGTAAGGCTGGAGGGGGAGGGGACACACCCAGGACGGGACGCCAGTCCGTCGCAAGGCACCCCAAGCGGGACTCGAACCCCAGACCCACCGGAGAGCAGGACTGTGGTCCAACCCACTGCGCCACCGCACTAAGTGTAAAATAAATACACTAAAATATCACTGATTTTGAAATGGTAGAACCGGTGAGTGTGCTGCACCCATTTACCAAGAGCACGGTCATATCACCTCAGTGAGGCACAGGTCACATACGAGGATCCGGCTACACCTTCCCACAATACGTGTCCTAAATCTTAAACATCAAATGTTATACTATTAACATTCGCCTCAGGGAAGATAAAGAGCTTTGAGTTTAGAACCATGTTTCATATTTGGAGTGTATGCAGGAAATATAAACCCCCCCTCCATTTTTAATAAGGCAGACTCCTCGCCTGACCTACCACTGATCTGGATTCAACACATGCCTAAGCTGCAGTACCTGCTTTTGCACACACCGAAGCAAAACTAATGCCGGACACAGAAAATGTTGCCTTCAGGTAAGGTTCATGATGGTTGACTCTTCAATGGAGTGTGATGTCCCTATATCCAATGCTGCTTCTCAGAAGGGTCTGAGGAATTCTGAGACAGTGAAGATAATGTGAGCTTGTGGATGGTGGCACCATGCCATGGAGCATGGATGGACATAGAGCATGGACTTTACTGCTGGCCCCAGGGCAGTTCACAACAGTAAAGACCAGCTGCACATGACTTAATGGACAGTCAAGCACTTGCATTTAAGGCAGCTGGTCGAAGGATGGAAGAGTGTTTTAAAAGAGAATAACCAGCATCAGGACGATCTAATGTCACTGTTGGGTAATGTTTTGGATATAGACATTTCTGTTGTTGGTTTTGTGCCTATCCACAGTTAATCACTGGGTCTTGCTCTTACAAGGGCTTCATCAGCAGCTATGTTTTTCAATAAAAAATCTTACTTTGTGTTTGAAAACATGCTGTTATTTACCTCTGTCCCACCCACGTGACCCCCTGGCCCAAAACTGGCTCCAGCAGTGTCTGATCATCAGTGTTTGAACAATAATTCTCCACCAGCTCTGCTCTTTGGCACTACAGCATCCTCTGGCCTCATCTCCATCTTCTCCTGTACAGAGAGCTTCTAAGACTACAGAACCCCCATCCCCAGAGAAATCTCACTGAATAGAACCAAAACAGTCTGATTGAAAAGAGACAGACAATTACCCCTCCTTAGAAACGCTTGTTTTGTCCACAGTAATTACTTTTCTAAATTGGGATAAAAAAAACAAAAAGCATAAAGCCATTTCCTACAGGAAAACCTATCTGTGTTTCTTCTCTGTATGTTTGTATGTATGTGTGTTGAATGTTGAATGCTGCAACTAAGCAGAATTTCCCTCTGGGAATTCATTCATTCATTCATTCATTCATTCATTCGAACCACCAGAGGCTCAGAAAGAGGAAAGCAATGCTTTACAGTCTTTACCTTCTCCTGGTCAAGGTTTCACTTGTAAACCTCAATTTCAAAGCAGAATTAAAAGAAGGTGTATCGCATGCTGCAGTTTTGAGAGACACAGTGGCAAAAGCTGGTGGGCCAAGCTGGCAAACAGAACAGGTACACATGCATACATATGTAGATGTGCATCATTCTGTTCTCTGCACAGTTTCTGCAGGCTTCAAAGGAGTGCTCACATCCGAGTCAGAAACACCTTTCATAACAGAATGTACACAATTACACACACGTACATAATCTAATGGGTTGTGTCCTAATTTTTCCAACACTACATTTAATGTATGCTAAGAGCACCACAACTCCTTGTTCCATGAAGTATGACATAGCAGGGTAATCACACTGGGCAGCAGGGTAATCACCATGAGGTCACCAAGCTGATACCAGTAGAGAGGCAACAGGGGAGAGATGGAGAGCGAGACAGATGAGGGATACAGTACCTCCATGGTCTGTGACTGATGCATGCCTTTGATTGCATTCTGTGCCATAGCCCTGGTTGAAAACGTGACAAACGCACAGCCTGTAGGGGAACAGAAAGAAGGGGGAAACGAGAAAACAAAACAAGACAAGAGGGTTGGACATGTCATCATTAAAAATATGTCCCAGTCATCCTATGGAGAGCACATCACAGCAGGGCGACGCGATCAGAACAACGATAAGCACTAAATGTCAACAACAGGAACAGAAGTAAGAGTCTCAGGGGCAGAAATGCTCCTGTACACGGCAGCCCCGCACTAAACCTCCAATGCAGGGTAACAGCAAGGTTACTGCCCCTAAGCCCAGTACTGGCCACCACCCCCTCCAACTGGACTATCACTCATTTGCATTTATATTATGTTTACAATCCTCCTTTTCCAGGGCAGGTGCATCAGCTGGAGCCCATTCAGACCTGGCCTGGACCCCAAACATGCTTACCTCAAACCTCCAGGAGGAGGGCAAGGAATCAGATCGAGCATCAGAAACAATGGGAGGAAGACAGGTTTACTAAAACAAAGTTATTCAAACTGGATTCTTGGATGCGCACACACACATTAACAGCCAAGAAGCCAGTGCAGATGGAACCAGGATGGAACCAAGGCGATCAAGTCACAGCCACAATGGCACCGGAAGCCGAGAGGAGGGACAGAGCGAGAGAGTGGAGGTGATGTGACCTTCAAGGCCTCTTCCACAATGTGTATGAGAGGTTTACTCAGCTCTGAGCGCCACATGTACAGCTGCTCTCATCAACAGGTGCTGTGTCCAAGCTGGTCACGTCTTGGGGAGGTGGTTCATCATGTACGTATGACACACTCTACGGTGGGTGTATTAAATCCTGTTTGTGGAGTAGAACCTAAACCAGTGCTCGTATAAAGTGAACAATGCAAAGGAGAACTTTCAGTTAATGTTGTCGTGTGTGTGTTTCAGAAATGCACTCTGCCAAGTAAAAGTAAGAGAAGCTCAGCACTGGCTTCTTTTCTGATGCGAAAAAGTGCCCTGCTGCCCTTTTCCCAGGACAGCTTCATAACCACACGTTCCAAATTTATATAGAAAACTACAGGTAGTCCTCAACTAATGTCTTATGCAATTTATCATGACCTGGACTTATGACGACTGCTACATCTGCTGCACCGTCCGTGGGCTGCATGGCTGCAGAGCACCCGTACTTCTTACTAACTCATTCAGTGTGTCTGTCAGCAGTTTTACAAAAAAAAGATCAGTGGTTATTTACAAAAACATTTTCTTTGCAATTCTATTCAAGTTCATTTTTACTTAACGTGAGTATTCTAGTGGTGTAGAAAACAAAAGAAAACATATTTAGAAATGAAATTGAAAGTAGTGGACCTAACTTCAATAACTGCTTGTCTAGGTCAGGGTGACCCAGAGCCTATCCTGGAAGCATTGGCACATGGCTGAGGAGGGTACACCTGTGGTAGGATGCCAGTCCATCACCGGGTAGTCTCACACACACACACACACACACACACACACACACACACACACACACACACACACACACACACTTTAGGATCACCAATCTACCTAGACTGCCTGTCTTTGGACTGTGGGAGGAAACCCACACAGAGATGGGGAAAACACGCAAACTCCACACAGATCAAGCGGGGATCCCACCCACATTGTCCCCCATCACCCAGAGGCCGTGAGACAGCAGTGCAACTCTGCGCCACCGTGCTGGCATAAAATAACAGTGCAGTATAAAAATTTAACAAAGTCCTAATACATAACATGATATTTGTGTGTGTTAATAGTTTATTTATCCTTAGGATTTAACGACCATGTGGGGGGGGCACTCTAGGAGCCTGGCTGCCCTTGACAGCTTTCCTGGGACTGTGGTCTGGCTTTCTTCACACACTGATTCAGACATATCCACTTCCTCCAAGTCACATTTCCTTGCATAGCTCTTCCTGTGAGTTTGAAACACATGAATGCTGAGCTGGGGATCCAAGATGCCATTCCATGCTGAGCTGGGGATCCAAGATGCCATTTAGCAACAGAATCATTATTACTTGTTACACACTGGCTTACAATTGTTACTTTCTAGAATGCCCAGGAGGGGTGGGCAACCACTGGCCCGTGGACCTCCAGAGGTTTTTTCTCCCTCAACTTTCAGTTGGGAGTTTTTGTTCCTTTCCTCGGTGGCCAGTAGGCATACTTACATCTCTATAACAGTACTTTATTACGGTAGCCATTAGTCGACTGTCTTCTTTGTTTGTATCTGTTTTTCTTGCCTTATGTCTGTGTTAAAGCGCTCTGTGTCACTGCGTGAGAAGAGCGCTCTATAAAAATAAAAATAAATAAATAAATGAACGGGGACAACATTTTCGCTGGAATCAAGATTGGAGCAGAGAGGATGCTCAGAAGGTAGAAGAGAGAGAATCAGAATGCTCAGAGGGGAGGAAAAGGACCATGGAAAGCTGAGTTGCAGTGTGGGAGACAGATGTCTACCATTAACGAATGTTAAATATGACCATAATGGACTTTGTGAACTGTGTATGTATGTGTGTGAGAATCATTCTAAAAAAGGAGAAATAAAAGTGCATTTTGTGCCGCAGAGCAATACAGAGCAGAACAGGCTCCTGCGTGACGTATGTTTTTAGGGTAGTTGCGGGAAAGCTACACCATGAGGCAGAGCGGTGTTGAAAGAAGAGGCAGCACTGGAGGGGAACACAAGACAACAGCACTCAGAAATGTCTGGGAAGCTAAGAGAACCCGAAACGGGTGTGTACACCAAGGAGAGCAAAGGCTGCCTTGCCCAAAGCAGCCCTTAGTGTGAGCACAGCTGAAACACACCATCTGACAGTGCTGACGGGTGGGTGCCGAAAGGGAACATCTCACCTCGACTCAGTCCATCTGGTCCTCGCAGGATCCGACACTCCTCAATCTGCCCAAACGCGGAGAACATGACCCTTATGTCATTCTCGTTGCACTTCTTCGATACCATTCCTATAAAGAGCTTCCTGTCCTCCACAACTGCAGTGGTGCCACCACAAAGAGAGGGAATATGGAGAGAAGGAGAGAGAGAACAGCGTTAGGACCCGAACGCAACAAATTCAATTAGTCAATCAAATTATAACACATCCACCACACAAAACAAAACCACATCCACCTTGTGGGATGTGCCAGAACACAAACACATAGCAGGGATCCAAAAAAACATGTCAGCGCACCCCGGTAGATCAGCGTGAAAAAACAAAGCATTGGATCAATAAGGTCCAGACTGATTGAGCACCGCCAGGCCACTGAGACCATACCCCAGACAGAGGTTCGACTGGAACCGCTCTGAACAAGACTTCATTAGAACATGATTCAAACAAACACAGATCCATACAACTTCTTTTGAGTAAAATAAATCATACTTGCCATATCTTGGCCATGTCCTTGACATGGAAGAAGTGTCTGTTCGACTGAGCCCAAAGTGAGAGAGCAGCAAACTGGCAGTACAATGTGTGGCAGTGTACCACCCCCCATGGGACAGCAAGTGGGACACAATTAACAAAACCTAATTTGTCCACACAGTTAATAGCCATTTTATGACTGTAGTCTGTGTGATTATTAATTTTAGTGCACACAGTACATGATTGCCTGGTATTTACAGTACATGATTGTCTGCTATGCTTTGGCAGTAGAAATAGAGCAACTCCATCATGCCAATAAAGCCATTTGGATTTAAGGTGGATGGAGGGAGGGAAGGAGGGAGAGGGAGGGAGGGAGCAGATGATCCTCTGGCCACGTTCTGTTTGTCACCAATATGCCAAACCTTCAGCTTCATGTCCCCCCATCTCAGCTCCCCCATGTTCTTATTAACCCCAGTCTACATGCCAATTTTTGGTGTCCGCTTTTTTGGGTGTGTGACTGTGAGCGAAAGTCAGCATGCGTGTGTGTGTGTGTGTGTGTGTGTTTGTCAGAGAGAGTGTATGAGCGTATCTAAGGGACACATTTGAAGTGACACTAATCCAATTCATTTTTAATGAGGAAACCGCCAGCTCTTAGTGTAGGGCCGAGGAGATAAGGGGGCTGATGCACTCTGGGAAATCAATACCGTACTGGTTTATTTTGTTTGAATTGCTGGTGGATTTTTAAACAAACCATCAGGATATGCAAAAGATAAATGTTGTTTCAAAGGCTTAATCTCTTTGTACACAGAGTATCACCCTTGAGAAAGATTAGGGAGTTTCCACGATGTAATTAATTTGCACAGAGTCAAAATGAGTGGAAATGGGTACTTTTCTTCATACACAAGCACCAGCTTTCAGAGTCTGGGCTCAAAATGGACCTTAGAAAATGTTCACTGCAACCCTGATGGCCTCCGTTAGAAATGACAAACTATTAATAATAAAGCGCAGATCTCCAAGCCACGCAGAAATAACAGAGAGGCCAAGAAGTGTGTATATGGCCAAGATGGTTGGGACAAGAGATGAAGGGGGAGATGCAGAGCAGTCCCTAAGGACAACAGCACATGGGGGAATAATGTGAGGATGTCTGCTGTGCTCAAACATGTGCCGCATACCCCACCACTGCATCACTGGGTCTGAGAGCCCAGATAGTGCTTCCTGCAATGCACCCTCGAACCTATGAACTAGTTCTCCAGTTCAGCTCATCTGTGTGGGCAGGAGCAGCATGAGGCTGAGGGTAACACTGAGGTATATGTGAAAATAAGTTGGGACAGATGTCATAGCTGGTACACTCACTCTCTCTCTCACATACACACACACACACACACACACACACACACATAGAAACATCTGCACATTTGTTCTTTCCTGCACTTCTGCATAGCATCACTCACCGTTTGATTTCTCGCTGTCTGCCGGCTTCATCTGAATGGGATGATGCATCTGGAAAACACACACACACACAGTTAGACCGACATCACTCCATCGCATTGAGACACAAGGCTGTAGAAACCCAGCAAAATAAGGAATCTCTGTGTTTCTGAATACAATGGTAGGTAGCTTAACGTTTTAACCTGCTTTGAAGAAAAACGTCAGCTGAATGATTAAATTAAAAAACTAGAAATGGATTAATAAAACAGAATTTCTGCAATCTGTGGACAGATAGAGTATAGTACTGTAGGGATGGAAGGAGTAAAGACAGAGTACTCTGCCCCAGGTCGGTTTGAGGTGCTGCTGTCGATGGGAACTTTTGACAGCGTCAGGTAGAGAAGAGAGACACCAACATTAACAGAAAAAACCCGAGAGCAAATGCAACAGCTACCAAATCCAAGCTCAAATCCACTCAACACCCCAGGTAGATCCCAAGTTGCCTATAAACAACGGTTGAAGGGCAACTCTTGAGAAGTTCAGATCAGGTGCTTAAGAAACATCCTTTACTGGACCTTAGACTGCAGCCACCTGCGAGAAGACCAACCCAGAGTTAAGTTTAAGACCTAATTTTAGATGTGTCAGATCCTGTGTGGCTCCGGCAGGATGTGGGGGACAGGCTCCTTAGGGGACCGAATTGACAGAATTATGATTGACTGCTCTGTCTTTTTGAAACCTGAGAATAAGCATTTTACAGGCTGGTCAATGTAATCGGTGTATCCTGCATGTGCCGTCTGCCAGATGCTCCTTTTACCTACGAAGAGAAGAATGACAGTAATTCTGCCCACTTACAGCACTATCAATCATCCCACTTGTTTCTAAAATAACAGCTGCAAACAAGGCATCGCAGAGCTTATGCATTTCAAGGAACTCCTCCTGTCACGCCAGAGGTTTACCCAGAAACCACTGCAGCTGTGGCACTTGTACAGCTGGGAGCCCAACAGACCTTGATCCCTTGAGCAAAAAACATGGTTACAATTGAGTCAGGTTCCTGAACAGGATGGCCCATACCTATCTCTCACAGCCGAGCGCCACTGCTCCCCTGGGTACCACAAGGGCTCTCCACATCTGGATATGGCTGCGCTGGAACCATTGGAAATGACAACCGTCCCTTCAATCCGATCAGAAGATCCAGTGACCGTCCGCCCCGTGTCCGGAGAACCTTCCGGTGTTGCTCATACGTATAAGCCTCACAGTATGTCTCTCAGGAGGGGTTTATGCTGTTTCCATTGAATGTGTCGGTGTGATCATCAAACGAGTCTTTCAAACTCTGGCCACTAGGTGTCGCCTCGAGGGGCTCTTTCGATCCTGGAGCATTTGCTCCGCAAGACAAGGTTCGTCTTGGCATCCAGCTCACAGCAGCAGAAAAACCTTCACCAGGGTAATGTGAGTACTGTAGGAGTTAGAGGTGCAGTGTGGCGAAGTGCAATCAGACTGCCTGGGTTCAAATCCCCCGCGCTGTAGTACCCCTGAACACGCTACTTACTCTGAATTGCCACAGTAAAAAGCTACCCTGCTGTATAAAAGGGCAAATCATTGTTAAATAGCTCAGTATAATATTGCAGGTTTTCCTATGAGCAGCTAAATAAATTCGTGTAAAATATTACTCTTTTCAGTCCTTCCACACAAGTCACCGAAGGCTCATCACTCACATGTTCACACAAAAACTCAGGAATACCTGAAAAACACGAGCATGAATATACATCTGCAAAGGAATATTAAAAATTTTTCTGTTTTAAGGTGCACATCAGCCTGTCTTCTGCAGGCCTCCCTTCTAGAAAACACACAAAAAGTGGTGTAAAAAGTCACCGTTGGTCCCCGACAGCAACTGGTTAGGCAGTGCGTACGCAGGATGCCTGAGGATGAGCAAGAATGGGTGATGATCGCTGCTTTATGCTTATCAGCAACTTTTATACTGCAGTCCAAGAGAAGCCCTGCTGCACCCCCCCACCCCTACCCTACCACCAGCCCTGTACTATGGAGATGAAGGACTCCTTCCACAGGCCTTCGAATTCCCACCAAGGCTCCCAGTTGGGTCAGAGCTGGAAACGAGCAGCCTGGACGGTCTGTGGATGTGGAACACTGGTGCAGGGTGGTGCACCATCCTAGGGGGGGGTGCAGAGCAACGAGGAGACAAAGCAAAACCAGCAGCAGCAGCAGAGCCCCCGTGTGAGAGAGGATGTTCACAGGCTCTGCTGAGTGACCAGGGCATTCTGAACAGCTTACAGGCATTAACAGGCCCTAACCAGCACTCCCCAGGCGGGCTGGTGATCGGCACTCTTGCCGGCAACAGCACCAGCATGCCACACCTGCAATTAGCACCCTAATTAAACTGATCCCCATAATGAGCTTCCATAATGACTGTGCTGCTGGGGGTATCTTTCTGCTGTCAGGTGCTGTTTACTGAGGCCTCCCTACAGGAATACACACAGTGCACCTAGCAGGGGCACAGCCCTGTGTGTGTGTGTGTGCGCGCCACATCCTCCACAGACACGTGACCATTGCAGTCATGGGAGTGAGAGGGGAAAAAAAAACTTGCACAAATTCCTCATTTCCAGGGTTGCTGGGGGTCTGCAGGGAGAGACAGGAGTTTGAAACCCATCTAGCTTCCACATGGAAAACCCAAAAAACACATCAGGCCTTCCATGATGCATTCCAGGGAAATACTCATAATTTCTAAGGTTTGCATCTGTTTTTCCCAGGGCTGGTGCCAGACACCAGCACGAGAAACTTCTGGCAGCACAAGAGCAGAGATCCCTTGCATGGGTGGGAACCAGCAGCTTGGCCGTGGCCATTGGTGTCAAACTCACCCTGATCGCAACACCTGCAGCACCTTCGGAACCCGTCACCAACACCAGGATGGGGGAGAGTGGTGGACATTGAAGCGTTGCTTTTAAGAGATGCAGTCCATTGCTTGTCTAGTGCAGGCCCAATAAATATCTTCTTGGCCAAGAATCGGTGCTTGACTGGTTGCGCCTCAACCAAGGGTCCCTTTCACGCCATCACACGTAGGAAATAAAAGCCACTCAAGGGAATTTGCAAATTAAACTTCTCTCCAGCGCTTTGAGAGCGAAGCTGCAAATGCAGCTGGAGGACGTGGCGAAGGACGTAGCCTAGATTCACGCTGCCGTCGACGGTTTGAGGGAAAAAGCTCAGACCATAGCAGGCCGCCGCTTACTGTGGAGGCGCTGAACTGTGAACGTGTCGATGTGGCAGAAGGGGGGGGGCGCAGTCAGGGGCAGCACTGCATAAGTTGACGAGGTTTTCAGTATCTGACGTGGGACAGTCACGAAACATGAAAAAATAATTTTTATCATTTATTCTTCTCGCTGACAGCGATTAATCCGTTCATAGAGGTGCACATTTCTGACTGTATCTGTTCAGGGTACCTTGCTCAAGGGTAACGCAGCAAGAGCTAAGATTTGAGCCTGGATCCACTGAACGCAAGGTGACAGTTTACACCACTGTACCACTGACTGGCCCAGTGTCTAACACACACCATACAATACCTTCGAGTGGGGAAGGAGAAGTAAAAGTTGCAGGGGAGCACGGTACAGCTCTCAAGCAGGGAACACTCCGATGGGGGATGTGCAGGACACTCCATCTGACAGGCTGGCAGGGCTTCCGCATGGGGCTTCTGTCTGGCAAACATCTTCTGAGGCACGCTGGCAGAACCCGGACTTGCACTCACACACCCTCGGGGGCCCTGGCGCATGGCATCGGCGCAGCAAAAACAAACAGGCCGCCGGTCAGCGGGACTCGCCGCCAAATCCAGAGGCTCAGAGAGAGCGAGAGGGGCTGGCAGGCAGTCAGCTGGCAGCCGTTGCCGGTGACACGGCCGTTCTACCAACATTGCTCCATTTGGTCTGTATGGGTTTCACTTCGCTCCAGCTCGAATGAAAGAGCAACGGGCCGTTTAACCTCCACGGAGCAATAAAAACCCTGTCCATTTAAGAAAAGGCACCAAAACTGCTGTTCCACTTTGTTCGCGGGAGCCCTCGCTCTGGGCAGAGACAGAAGAGGCCTTCGAACCTCTGAGCCAACAAGCCGCCTGTTCGTACTAGGGGCAGCAGCTGCGAATCCGATCCCATCACGGCGGGTGGAGCACATCGATTGCATTTGTATTCATTTACCCTTCCGCAGGTTTAAATCAGTTACCGCCCCAAACGAGACACCAGACAGAACGAGACTTAAACCTTTGCAGTTTGAAAGCACGACCCTTGTAATAATATGTTACGGATAATGTGCGAGACTAACGGACAACCGGACACACCAGACCGCACCCGTGTCCGACATCCCAGCAAAGGACACAGCCTGAGACGGTCTGCTCATGCACTTCTGATCGCATTTACCATATTTTCTTTGTCAATTACCAAAAGAGCAGGTGTGAACTTTGTGTATCCTGAATACATTCCACTGTATAGTTTCCATAGCGACCGCCCCCCCAACCTGCCGCTTACTGCTCTTATCATACACAAGTGACCAAAAAGCCACCTCTTGGGTCCTTGTTGCAGAAGGAGGTGAGTGACATGCAGTGTGGAATGTGGGGTCAAAGCGAGGGGGGCAGGAAGTCCTTTTGGAGGGGGGCTGTCAGGGTCATATCTACTTTGGGCTGAATTCACAGGCTGCACACACACATATACACTCACCCCAGATAAGGTCTTTATGTTGTGCAGTGCATTCTGGGCCTCCAGAGCAGCTTTTCTTGTATAAAATGTTACAAAACAGCATCCTGAGGAGAGAGACACAGAGAGGGAGAAAGAGGAAGGTGTGAGAACGTTCCCCGAGTATCAAATATGAAACAAAATGGCGCAAAACGGCCGCCTGAGGAGGAACAGCTGAGGGAGCACGTTAGGCGGTGACGTGCATTTCCCACACATGTAGCCATCAAATGTCAGGCGCTCCGCAAAACAGCAGCCTGCAGAGACGGAGAGCGAGAGGAAGGTGCATGGGGGAATATGTCGGCGTGCTTGACGAGAGCTTTTACACCGCGAAGGAGCCCACGGAGGACAGGAGCCCACGTGCGGGAGGAGCGGGCGGCCGGGACCTGCTGAAACTGGGACTGCAAAGGTTCTACGGGCTGGGAATGAATAGCGGGGCACCGAGGGAAGGGGGCGGGGCTGTTGGCCACACCCCCAAAACAGAACCCTGCTCCTCTGGTGTAGAAAACCAGAAAAGCCCTGCCTCAACCTGGAGCCTGTGCCAGATTTCCCATGAGGCACTATGGGCTCAACACCTGGGGCTGACGAAGTTTTTCGTGGAGGGAAAACTTTCAAGCAAAGGAGGGAAAACTTTCAAAAGCAGAAGAAATAAGGAAAAATTGGGGGGGGGGGGAGACTGTGAAGAACAAATACTAATACTACAACTAAAACTTTTGAAAAGTATTATTCCATAATTTCTATGCATTTCCTTTGAACATTTCTTTCCTTGGTCACATAGTTTAACATAAGAATATTTTTAAGTGCTTCTCATGACTCGTTTAGCTCCTCTTTGCACATTTTGGAGCAGAAGCGCTGTGGGCCCATGAATACTGAAATCCGGCCCCGTCTGGAACTGTGTGTGTATCACACTTAGATTTACATTTACATTTATTCACTTAGCAGACGCTTTTCTCCAAAGCGACTTACAATGAATACTATGTAGTGTGACTAGCCCACACACTCTATTCACTTACACACACACTCTCCGTGTTCCTCATATTACACTCTCCGCGTTCTTGGGTGTGTGTTCATAACCCATCCCATGTGGAAGGATGCTCACTGTAGGTTTCTGTTTCTTTCTCTCTCACACACACGCACACACACACACACACACACACACACACACACACACACACACACACAGTCTATGACTAACCCCCACACAACTATGATCTTGATCCAGAGCCACTGGGAAAGGCAGCAGGGAGTGTAGTGGTTAGAGCTGGGGTCTGAATGCTGTAACACCACTGAGCAAAGTATTTACTGTGAACTGCTCCACCACAAATTACCCACATGTAAATGGGTAAATAACTGTCATTTCGCTTCTGATGAAAATGTCTGTAAATCCCAGGTTCGGTGAAGCATTGCAGACCCATCAGGTCCACACCACCTGCATCCTGACCTGCATCACTCTGCTGTGTGTTTAACCACATGGACTCTTCCCAGGCGAACGGAAAACCAGACCGCACCACTAATGGGTATGATTTACCAAAGAGCCTGACTGCCAAGCTGCCGGGCTCGAGGAGGCAATATCTCCCATATCACCTGTAATCGCAACTGTTGGTTGACCTGCTGTGTAAAAGCAAGAAGTGTTTAGGGGAAATCAGTTGGTAAGGAAGTCTGCTTAATGTAAACAGAGACAGCAGCTGCACACAAAACGTTGTCCTGCCGCTGCTGTGACATTGTGACAATTGTATAGTTACCCGACAATGATACTGCCAGGGCTCCGGTTCCCCGTGACCCCGTAAGGGACAAGCAGTTCTGAAAATGTGTGTGTGTGTGTGTGTGTGTGTGTGATACTGCCACCCACAGAAAGGAGAAGGAGAGCTGCAGAACAAGGGTACCGGCCCAATTCCTTGGCTACCGTGGCACAACATCCATGCAATTTCTGATCAATATTGCTCGGCAGCGAAGGCTGCCCTTTTCATTGCATGAAATAAAAAACTGGTCAAACTGGAAGTCCTTGCCGAGCCAATGAAATGGTGTAAGATGGGGGCTTTGAAACCCAGGTCCTCCTGGGCTGAAGGCTGTTCTGCTTTCATCACTCAGCCTTCGCTGTGCATTAATTCAAATATATTAATGTGACTGTATTAGGTGAGAACCCCGTACCTTACAATTAAAGAGTAAAGAGGTGCTGAAAAGATAAGCAAAGACAGCTTATGAATACTTGTATTACCTCATCATTTTCAGCCACTGAACAATTTAATACTAAATGACCGATATGTAAATAAAATATTTATAATGTTTCGTCTGGTTTAATGCAAATCCATAGAAACTGGTCAACTATCTCTCTCTGTAATCATACATGTAAATCATAGTAAATCACAGTAAAAATCCCAATACACGTACAGCAATGAAGAACTCGGTCTGAATAAAAGGTGGCTCTTATGGGGTGTGTGGATCAGAATCCCCAGGTCTGGGTTTCTAGTCTTACATTCAACACGTTAAGATTTGTATTGTATTATAAAGTTGCTATAATTAAATAAATTAAAATTATGGTAACATTATGACACCTTTCCATAACAGTGTAGTCTTCGCAATATATGAGCTTGTTTAGGAGGCAACACTGGGGCACTGTGGAGCAGTGTGTAGCACTAGTAACTCACAGCGTGTAGGATGAAATCCAGCTCAGTCGGTGTGCAGTTTCATGTTCTTTCTATGTCCGTCGCCTGGGTTTCTTCCGGGAGTTCTAGTTTCCTCCCACAGCCCGAAGACATGCAGTTCAGGTATATTGGATACTCTAAATTACCTGCAGTGTGTGTGTGTGTGTGTGTGTGTGTGTGTGTGTGTGTGTGTGTGTGTGTGTGTGTGTGTGTGTGTGTGGGGGGGGGGACTATTCTGCAATGGACTGGCATCCCGTTCAAGATGCAACCCCAGACCTTGTGCTCAGTGATTCTGGGATAGGTTCCGGACAGCTGGGACTCTGACAAAAACAAGTGGTTTGAGTGACAGTGTTTCTTTTTCTTTTCTTTTTTTAAAAATAAAAATTCTTTGTGTGTAATTTAAACTTTCTAAATGGAAAGGATACTGACAGAGCCAACATTTAGTGTCACTGCTGACTAAGCTACTTGTGTGTGGGAAAGAGAACTGTACCAGTAACTGTACCTGTAACTGCAGCTGTAGGAAAATTCATTTCCTGCATGGGGAGGGCAAGCGTCAGTGCCATGTCTTTGCAATATGCATTCTGCGCTCCTTTACACCACAAAGTCAACAGTGTGAGGATAAACCCTTCCCCCCGGGCGAGAGCCTCGGCTAGACCGTAACCGTGGCAGGATTCGAATCCTGCTAGGAAACAGCATGCAGCCCAACACGCACACTCATTCCCAGCGCTGCGAGCCCCTTACCAAGGCGTCGCGAGGCACAAGGCCCGGCTCTCCAAATGTGACAGAGGACCCAACCCGGTCCAGTGTTTGCTGTTACCTTTACTCTGTGGTGGGTTCTGGGTTCTGTCACGCAGGATGTTGATCTGGTACACGGCACCATAGGGCTCAAACAGCTCCTTCAGCTCCTTCTCGGACCAGGATCGCGGAATCTGGCCCACGAACATCTTGATAGCATCTGGGTCAGGCTGGTCTGCATGCTCTAGTGCCCCGTTCATCTTGCTGGTGGTCCCGTTGCTGGGAGAGAAAGAACACGAGGGGGTGCTGAGTTAACGCTGCACCGCGACAGCGAAACCTTGGCGCACGCTAAAAATAGGGGCGCACCATTTCGCTGAGCGTTTCCTGGCGCAACCATGTCAGAGTTGTCACTCGGCAGCCTAGGTGTGCGTGCTGCGCCTCATACAAAAACACACACACACAAATCTGAGCTCCTCCAGCATGCAAGGTAGCACAACTCAAAAAAGCAGCACAGCACGACAAAGGTCAGCAGCCATCTTCAGCACACAATGAGCCTCCCATCATCATTCACACCTCGGCACAAGTGATCAGGCCACTGAAAGACCCGCAACTGACAGCGTGGCCAACTCACTCATCCCCGCCCGACATGGCCGGTAAACGAACGGCAAGTACTGATAGGCGAGCGTAACCGGTGTCCAGAGTCCTGCTTCTACTGCCGAACTGCTAGAAAATGGACAACCTGACAACCAGGACCCTTTTCGGGACAGAATGAAAGACAAGTGCTTCTCAAGTATATCGCTTCGTGGACACCCTGATGCGGGAGAATCGTGAAGGAGAGAAGGAAGGAAAGACGACAAGGCAGCATGACCCACCTCTGCACGCGTGCCAGCCACCTCCGGCAAAGGGAGCCGAAGCGCTCGGCCGAAACACCCACGTTCATCTTTAAGGACCTCAGGGACATCTCCCCGAGCGCTGCCCAGCGCCGCGCTCCTCCAACAGGTGTCTCCGGGGGCTCCAGAATGTGCAACCCAAGGGTTTGCAGGGGCTCCCTGGCGTACGTGCCAGCAGGTCGCAGTGCCAGCTTCCCACTGGGCCCAGCAATGGTGACATCCAGAGCGCTGCCAATGCGGGACAGACACACATTGTTCTGGAGTCCCAACCGCCCCTGCGGGGACAAAGGCCTGTGTGTCTGAAGGACGCGTTGTCACTGTGTGGAGTGCTGCGTATGGCTGACCTCAGGCCACGCCCTGAATGCCTCCACAGCCACATGCAGGCCGAGGGCACCGCATGAGATCAGCGCCAAAGCACAACAGGCACAGCCCGCCATGCACCTCCATAGCAAACCTGTAGGCTATGGTAAACTGCGACACGGGACACACAGCAAACCCAAGATCACAATCTAGCAAAAAAATTAATGTGAAGGTGAACAACGCACTATCGTGAGTTCCTGACATGAAATCAGGTGGCTGTTTGGGTCCTGTCTGGGGTAAACAGGTGTATGGTTCATCTGGACCATATGACTGGCACACAGCATTTCTCCAGTCCAGTGTTAAATCAGTGGGAACTGCTTAACAACAGGAAACCGCAGTGCTTCACGATCACAACTGATCACACTTATGATAAAAAAAAACACACATGTCACAGAAAGTCCCAACTGGCCATGCACCACACCACTCTCACTTAAGAAGCCAAGCACACTGGTGGCAGTGTTCAATACAGCACATTGTGGGGCTTCAGGTCACTTTCAGGTTCCAGTGTCCATACTGGTGCTCACATTCGAGTGCGACCTTTCAAGCCAGACCAGGCATTTTCATGTATGGCTTAACCACCATGGTAACCACCCAGTCGTACCCAGGTTTCTTTTCCTGGCATGTCTGCAGAAGAGCTAGCGTCCTCCACACAGGTAGATGTCGCTCTGGGCACAGTGATTTCATGTAAGGGTTCTTGGATGTGTGTGAGAAAACAAGGCAAAGAGCTGCAGGAGCTCATTACCATCGCCTCTCACACAGGGGCCCTAATGAAGGCGGAGAGCAAACAGCACCATAAACACAAGGCCGGAGGCTATATTGGACTGGGGCGGCTCAGGGTTGCCCCGGGGACACACTAATGAGGCATTCTAGAGACAATCAAATGACAGCAGTGTCATTAATGAAGTTAGAGTGACAAGTTGGTGGCCTTCTTCCCGCCGCAAACACCCACGTAGGTGGCTTAACGAGAGATGCAGGAGCGGTGGAACACGTGGTAGGACACACAAGCACAAGTCCCAAACAGCCTGACTGCAACATGAGCAGCACCAAGGCTGGGCTGTGCAGCTAAGAGGGAAACGTGTCTGCGCTGCAGCCTCCGGTGATCTAGCAACCTAGCATTCTACATTCTTCACCGGCGCCACCTTGAGGTTTAGCACTGCATACCTCAATTACCTGATATTTACATTCATTCCACTAGCAGATGCTTTTCTACTTAGTTCTATGTACTGTTCAGCTGACACCCTCATCTGAGGTGACTGAGGTGCTGCACACACTGCACAAAATTTCCTAAAGTCATTCATTCATTTTATACAGTAGAACACACACACACACACACACACACACACACACACACACACACACACACACACTAGAAGTAATTTACAGTCACAGATCCACCTGAAACACCTGTCTTTGGATTGTGGGAGGAAACCAGAGCACCTGCAGAAGACCCACGTGAACAGTTACAACACAGGAAACACCACACAGACTGAGCTGGAGTCAAACCTACGTGCAGTCACTCAGCCAGGGTGCTTTGAGGTATCAGCGCTACCTGTCGTGCCACCGTGCTGCCACTTGATGTCCCATCAGAATGGAACAGATGACAGCTTGTAGAACACTCACACCGGTGAGACCCCACACCCAATTCCAGGGACAAACATGTGGGCGGCACCATGGTCCTGACAAAAAGTCCTCATGAGGCAAGCGAGTCGAAAAAGCCACAATCCCACAAAGACCTTCCGTCAGATGGGGTCTCCTGCTGCTGAATGGAGATCCACGCTTTTATGAGACAAAATAAGAAACAGCCCATTTCACAAATGTAATTTGCATTCATTGAGTCTCCGGCAGATCACCTTGTCAGTGGCGTGGGCCCAGAACTCCCCGAGTAACGGATGGTGACATGGTCGTGACCCCACGGCATGTAGCCAGAGCTGCAGACACAGGGGCTGACCTCTCCATCACACCACTACTCACATGAGAAGTACAAAGGGGAAGATCTGAGACGTGACGTGACCGGGGCGGGCACTGTGTGTGCCAGGGACACATAATGGATCGACGTGCGCTACATGGCGCCACTGCAGCGGTTCCTTCCACTTGTTCCCAGTATACCCTGGCAGAGACACACTGACACTTAAGCTGAACGTCTGTACATCCAGCCCTCAGCAAGTGTGTGATGCCGAATGCCCTGTGCCCACGTTACAGGCAGCAAACTCCACTGCCACACCTGATTCATGATTACTCTGCACCCTTAAGAGAATAAGTTTGTGAACTCTTTGGAATCTTCTGGCTTTCTGCATGAACAGCTCCTAAAAGGTGACTGGATCTTCATCCAAGTCGTAACAATAAAAAAGACCCTACAATGTACATTGCCCTACCCATACCGAACAAGCGGTTTCAACAATCAAGGTCAACGGTGGAAAAAGGCATCTTGAGATGAGGGTAACTGGAGTCAAGTGTTCCACTGAGTTCAGGTGCGGGTTCGACTCGCCCCGTCATATGGAAAACAGCACTTTTTTGGTCACCTCCTCTTCACAGCAGAATTCTGTCCATGTGCAACGTGGCCCAAACAAGAGGGACTTCAGAAGACCTCAGGAGAAGAGCTGCTGAAGCTCATCAGACTGGAAAGGGTTACAAAGGGATTTCCGCACATTTTCTTCTTAATGAACGACACAGTGAAACAGAATTGGGTGAGAAAAACGTACGGAAAAATTAAGAAAATGAGAATTAAATAAAGATTCAAAACAGCGCAGCACAAGGGCGAAAGGTTACAGTGTTGGACAGAAAAGGTCACGTTCCAAAAAAACAGGACCAAGTCATCCAAAATTCATTACAGCTCCGATCCAGACCGAGTCACAGTCGAGTCACTCACATATTTGTAGGAAGAGCTTCTGCTGTAGCCAATACCAGTTCAATAGATTTCCTTGCGAAATGTGCCCGAATAATTCACTCATTTTCCACAACTTCACCATGAACAGAATTTTGGTTGTGGTTTGATAGAAATATAAAGGCGGACACTTGAGATATACTGAATTTTCAGATGGACACCATTCCAGTAAGCTACCGGGTTCTGGTACTGTCCATAACAGATCTGATCCTCCATGTCCATCAATGGCCTACCAAGCATGAGCCATGCTGTTGTTTATTCTAGGAAACACATTCTGACCACAGTGCTGAGTTCATTGTTTACATCCCACTCATATCAGAAGGTGGCATCGGCAGCACCAACACCAAAATAACAGAAAGAATAACTTTTATCAGTGCCCCACACAATATAATCCTCCACCCTCCATGTGTACAAACAGCTTTGTTATGCGGATGGTGGATAAACAGCATAATCCAAAACAAAAAATAATTATCCTCATAATTAATCATAATTAATCCTTGTCTCCATCAGTGGCTTTAAAAAGGAAGCGTATGTGTTTAAATACATGTTACGATTTGGAAACATTTGCTATTGTTAATAGAACAGATGGCAGTTAATACTGCATACCTACATTCCCATCTCTTCCTTTCCACGGTTCTTCAGCCTGCACATTTAACTCATTGCCATGTGTCTACGAGAAGCCGTGCTGCACCGCAGATCTGAGCCAACGACAAATACAACCACACAGCGAGTCGAACCAGAGGTCAGGCTCCCAACTAAAGCTTTTGGCCTTGATCTAAATCAGCAAGAGCAACAGCCTGACCAAAAGGTGATAGATGTCACGTTCCTGGTGTTCTGCTGCACCAAGGAGGGTACTGCTTGCTTTTGTGTGTGTGTGTGTGTGTGTGTGTGTGTGTGTGTGTGTGTGTGCCTCAGTGAATTAATCTCTCAGAGCTTTGAGGGTTCATCTCATTCAGCTGCAGGATCCCTCTTGTCTGGTCACACACACATCAAGCTGCCCAGTAAATGCAGAGGAAATGCAGCTGGATGATAAAAAAAAAGAAAAAAAAATCAAAACTTCTGCACCTGAGGGAAGTGAAGAACTCTGGAAGTGCTGCAGGTGCACAGAGGAAACAAGTAAGCGCCGAGGTGATAGGTGCCTTCCTACTGAAGGTCCATTGACACGATCCTCTGCCTATCCACAGCATCAGCCATGCTTACATGAGGCTAATGCTAGGGAGGCGGTTGCCATAGCAACAGAATAAAGCTTGCTCTGCAAAGGGACAGGGAGACTGAACGTCAATAGGCTTTCAGCTCATGGGCCCAGATTGCGTTCCATGACATAAAATCTAAAAATGGTCACATATTCTCGTAGAAGAAGTGTCTCGAGTGTTTGACTCAGTGCACTGCAGTTTGAAGCTGAAACTCTCTCTCACATGTCAGAAGAACCCCCCCCAAACATGGTAACTTTCATTAGAAAAAGAGAAGTGCAAGGTTACATTTAGCCACTGTTTTTCGCTGAAACGACTTATCATTTCGAGGTACTTAAAATCGTTTACCCATTTATATAGCTTGGTAATTTTACTGAAGCAATTCATGATAAGTACCTTGCTGAAGGGTACTACAGTTGGAGGTGAGAATTGAACCTGCGATGTGTGAAGTCAAAGGGAGTAATTCCAACCCCTACGTTACCAGCTCTCCCCACACACAGGTGATTAACGCAGGTCAAGTAGAACAATAGTGCGGAAAAGTAATTTGGAATTTAAATTGTGTTTGATTTAGTCTGTTGAAGCTCGTGACCAAGTAGAAGCTGAGTTTCCAATCTCTAATCGGTGAATCGGAGCTGCTGGAGAGGCCCCAAAGACAGCTGTGGGCATCCTCTTATGGGGTCTCCTCATGTAGCTCTGTGTCTAGAGATCTCTACATTACATTCTTAATTCTGGTATTCATAAATTAGTCTATACTTGAAGAACTAGATCTAGAAAATAAATGGTCGTACGAGCAAAATGTAAATTACACATTTACTTTCCAGCGGATTGCTTCACGTACATTAATTTCTCCACTTAATTCTTGCAGCCACTGCGACAACTTGCAGCGCATGGGTACAAATCATTTGAACAAATGTGGGTTTACACAGCGGTGCACGAACACATGTATGTTTGTCTAACTTGTCGCCACACATCACCTTCCCACAAATAAAGTGCAGTGCAACTGCGTGAGACGCCGACGGCTTGCAAACGAATTACCAATTGGCAGTGTGTGGAGACGGTCTGCACCCTCCGACTCTCACAGCAAGCGGGAATGCACACACAACCACAACCCGTGTTACATTTATTTATTTAGCGGACGCTTTTCTTCAAAGCAACTTCCAATGAACTCTTTGTACTATTATCAGCCCACAAACCTTATTCACCAAGGTGACTTACACTGCTAGATACACTATGGGTCAGATATAGATATACAATGGGTCACTCATCCATACATCAGTGGAACACATTCTCTCTGTCACTCACTATGGGGGAACTTGAACAGCACGTCTTTGGACTGTGGGAGGAGACCAGAGCACCTGGAGAAAACCCATGCAGACACGGGGAGAACATGCAAACTCCACACAGACTGAACAGGGATCAAACCCACGTCCTCTCACACCACCCAGGCACTGTGCCGTCCACACGTGTTCTTGCCTCCTTGTCAGATCTGAGCCTGCAGTGTTTAATTTGGGCGACGAAACGGGCGCACGCAGTCGCGAGCTCCCCGCTGCAAGGCTCGAGAAAACGGAGACACGCTTGGTGCTCCAGTAGGCAAGAGTTTCCACTCACCGAAACAGGCAGTTGTGTGCAAAAAGCACACGGCACACAAAACGCCGTCAATGCGCTCGCAGCCCTACGGCAGGGAACGTGGCGCCGAAGATCGTGGCCTGCATGTCTAATGCCAGACCTTTTCACGCTCATATTAAGTTACGATGTCCAACCAAAGTGGCCTTTAAGAAAGGTTAACAACATTAACCAAGAGCAGCGTTTACGGCTCACAGCAAGCTAAGCCCCGGAAGCGCGATCATTAGCGCTGTTGAGAGCTGCAGGCTCACTCTGCGTGGTGTTGGTGTGTCACTTTGGGATGTGATGTGTGAATGCTTTAGTGCTTTGGCATGGACATCTTATATTCAGTGGCGACAGTGTAATCCCAACAGGCCGCTGCCAGTGTGGTGTGGGGTGAGCAGTACCACGCATATGGAAGGTAGGCCTGCGAGACCCAAGCACTAACGCTAGCAGGTTCAGGATGCTACGCTAAGGGAAGATGCACCTGGATCTCACCACGTGGACCACAACTGGGATTATCGCTGTAGCCCAGTACTCAGACCCATAACAAAGCCAGTCCAGCAGTCAGAACCTGTCCCAGCAGCATGGTGGAGTTTATGGCAAGCGCAGAGCATGCTGGGAGCAAAGCGGGATGCCCAAACGCAGCGGGACCCTAGCGGAGCAGAAGTGAGTCACACTGGCTGCGGGTCTGTTGTTTCAATGACTCCATCCATTTCACCTCATTTAGTACCGTGCTCTGCAGGGCACCAGTTATATATAGCAGAGCTGGAAACAAGCGACAACTTGATATGACAAGAACGAGAAAATGTGACAGACTTTTAACACAGACAGGCAAAGCAAAGCGAGCTGAAACTGTAAAGTGTCAGTATTGTTTTGTTTTGTCCAGCAAAATGTACATGTCCTACATTTGATGCCAAGTCCCCCCATGACTCACTTGTACCCGGCGGTGTTTACTGGAACATTATGACCAAAGGCTCATATTAAATTGAAAGTGGTGTATAGCAGAACAACAATTAACACATCGCATAAGAGGCCGGCGAAAAAACAACCATAACAGTGTTGGATGGTGAGAAAAGAGGACACTGGCAGCACCAAGGAGACCACACCGTGGTAAATGTAGCAGCACACAGACAGGGCTTTCCCACCCTGACACAACCTCACAGCAGCAACTAAACAGTCGACTTCAGCAGAGCTTAGCTGGGGGAGGGCGCACAAATCGTTGAAACAGCAGGGAGACCACAGATAAAGGTCACTAAACAAGCACAACAAGAGTGTCTGCCACTGCAATCATATCTCTCTCTCTCACGCACACACATACACACACACACACACACACACACACACACACACGCAAGCCTGGCTACCTCATACTGCCAAGTTATGAACTGAAGTTTGAGTCCAGCCACAGGTGTGGTGAATGAATCATGAAATTCACACTCGGTTAAAAAAACTTGCAACTTCCTTCATTAAAAGAGGGAACTTGCTTGCATGACTGTATTACTCCTAATTTACCCGACATGTATGTCACAGAATAGGGGGCGCGGTGGCGCAGTGGGTTGGACCGGGTCCGGCTCTCCAGTGGGTCTGGGATTTGAGTCCCGCTTGGGGTGCCTTGCGACGGACTGGCGTCTCGTCCTGGGTGTGTCCCCTCCCCCTCTGGCCTTACGCCCTGTGTTACCGGGTAGGCTCCGGTTCCCTGTGACCCCGTATGGGACAAGCGGGTTCAGAAAGTGTGTGTGTGTGTGTGTGTGTGTGTGTGTGTGTGTGTGTGTGTGTGTGTGTGTGTGTCACAGACAGCTTTGTTCACACACTGTGTATGAGACAGGCAGGTCCTGTGGATACCTTTGAAAAGCTGCTATATACTATATAAAAATTCTGCTTTATGTCATTTTTATTTATCGTTACATATTTACTATTTTTCATTTTATTACTATTCATTTTCTCTTTCTGTAAAGTGTGTGAGTGACACTGATGTATGGATGACTGACCCATTGTTAGTAGTGTATCAAGCAGTGTAAGTCACCTTGGTGAATAAGGTGTGTGGGCTGATAACACTAAATAGAGTTCATTGGAAGTCGCTTTGTAGAATTATCACATTATCACTTTTTATAATTATTACATTGATTATTACATAAATGTACCCATATGCAGTCTACAGCACATTGTTTTACCATTTCAGTTCAGGGAAAGTAGCCATGTCAAAGATATTACAGCAGGAGTGGGATTCAAACCTGGGACCTACTCACGGTGCTACTCACAGCTCAACTTTACTCGTCATCCATGTCCACAATTTGAGACCAGTACTTTGGCTTGATCAAATTTGTTAAAGAAAATATTTACCAAGCTCCATCAAACCATGCATGTAATGTGAGCACTGAAGGAGAGAGACAAAGATGCTGTCTGACAGGTTTTACTTGTGATACGCTCCTGTCCCATCGAGAGAGTACCCCTCCTGAGTCTTGGGAGTTGTGCTTTCGGTATATGCTCTAGAGCACTGTGACCCTGGCATGGAAAAGCAGTGAACACAAGTGAGTGAGTGAGAATTTTGTTTGGACTGTTAAAAATTCAGTTTGACACACTTTCCCTGCCTCAGAGCTTGGGATCATACTAAACCGTTCAAAGGTACAACAGCAGGGCCCCTTAGTGGACATCTGATCTGATAACATGCTGTTCCTCAAACATTAAGGCCCCTGATGGTCTCCTGCTATTGTCAACGAGACCAGAACACAAGTCCTCCTCAAAGGCCTTTGGAATGTTGTCTGCAGATGTGAATGTGGAGCAGAGAAGCAGCCATAACGTCTCTGGCACACCTCTTCTTGCTACCCCCAGCTTAGCATAGCATCACAGGAAACTCCTGTTCACTCAAAGGAACCACAAAGAAGTACACAGTCAATAAGGGCAGAAGACAACATTAAAGGACACAGACAAAGGAATGAGCACATTTCTGGAAACCTAAAGCAGGGCTACCAGGGAGGTCCATGTGTACACTGATGTGGCCTTTTCCTTCTGATCAGTCTCACTCGAGGATTAATGCTGTCGCTTCAATGTCCTTGAGTACCAGCAGTCACCCCTCACCATGCAGCTGCCCTTTCACAATCCATCAGCCTTTGAGAGGAAATGTCGCATGTTCAGACATATGTGCACACAGGCACGTGTGCACAGGCACACACAAGCAGTCACATCTGAGACGGATCGCACCCAGATGGTGCCAGGTGCGAAAACAATAACCGCGGAGGACAAACAGACCCAACTCTGCCCTGTCCCCAGGGCCAGTCAGCACTCGTCCTCCGCAGCGATCTGTAAACTAGGCATCTCTTGTCTGAGAAGCAGCAGATCTTCCAAAAGTCCTGCAAACAGGCCAGAATTGAGAAGGCAGAGGGGTGGTGTTGAGGACAAAAGTCAAACTCTCAGCCCCCATAATCCATTTGTAGTTGTCATTTCATTTTCTCTGACAATGATAATGAACCAACTAATGAAGGTGGGTCTCTCAACCTCAGCAGACACAGCTCTGTCTACCACTGGAAGGCAAAGAGGTCTATGTGAGAAAGAGAAGAAGCTTGTCCCACCAGAGTATGGAGCCTCCAAGGTCTCCACAGGCCACAGACATACAGGAGCCAATGATGGGCCGTAACGCCCAATGATGATAACATTGGCTGGCTGTGCTGCCTTTGGGCATCCGTGTTTCTCATTGGCCGAGACAGTGCATCTATCAGCGGCTGTGTTTTATTCACAAAAAATGTTGTTTTATTTACAGAACGTTTCATCTGCGATTCTCTTCAGGTTACTTTTATTTATAATGGCTGGCCAGGGAAAAAGTGAGAAAGCAGGGAAACTGGATGTAGAAATTTACGAAAAATTAAAGAGAAAACGCACCATTAAAATATAACTATAATATTGCACTGTATTTATATCATTATTCTAAATGAATATTACTTCAATGTGAATGTCTGAAATCAGTGAAAAAAAACATACACTAAAGCTCTATTATACAAGATAGCATTAATGCATGTTGTTTACATATCCTTGTGTTTCAAATGATATAGTGGAAGGAAGTTTGTGACTTCCAACAAGGTCAAGTTATGGAGAGGTGGTCTGAACGGACCACGGTACATTAGTGCCTGGATCCCCTGCAGCGTGCTGTTATTGACAGGTGAAGGTCTTGTGGCAATAGGCTGTGAACCTAGGCAACATCCAGAACCACTATAGCGGGAAATTTCAGACAAACATACAGCAAGGAGAAGTGATGAGGCAAAGAGGTTTGGAAAGGTTGAAGGGCAGAACCTTAATGAGAAGAGGGAGGAGAAGGTAGTGTGGAATTACATATGGGAGGCAACTTTTTAACCTACATCACTTCAACTTCTCTTCTGAATTCGACCTCTACAAATCACTTTGACTAAACACTTTTGCTTATTTTTGACCAGCCACAGAATCAGTGTAACCCTGTAAGTGAGGTCCACGCTGAATTCCAGTGATCATCTTGCACCGTCTTTCAATAACAGCTTGCAATCGGAGCCGACCGAGCTCCAGCTGTCCATAGTGCATGACTGCTCCATCAGGATCTCCCAGTCCAACACGCTCTTGGCAAAGTCATCAAAACATTTTCATTAAAAACAAGTTTTAAAAGAAACTAAGCCAATTACAGGGCAATACGATCTGCCTTCAGGGAGAAAATGCTTTCCATTTTTCTGCATTTGGGGGGAAATTAGCTGTTAGAGTTTGCTGGACAAATGACATAATTTCACAGAGGGCAGTAAAAGCCCCAACAGGCACCAGATGTTGCACTTCATTTGGACCACGGCTTGTTATGCGGAAACAGGCATTAAAAACCATGGCGACATGGGCTGATGGCAAAGAGGGAGAGCACCACAACGACGGCACAGTACCGTTCTCAGTCGCGGTCCAGCCATCGCCATGGCAGCACAAGGAGGAAATGACCAGTGACAAGTTGCAATACTCCAGGAAAGCCCATATTTACCCATATTTACTCATTTCGCTGCCACTTTTTCTAAAACGCGTACAACGATTTACCCGTTCGCAAAGCATATGAGAGGAATTCTGACAGGAGCAGCTTGGGGTGAGTGCTGTGCCCGAGGGCACTGCAGGCAGCGACTCCACACACTGCACCACCTGCTGCCCCTTGCTGCCCCGGTGCTGGAGGAGAGAGCGTGTGCGAAAACAAGAGCAAGGTTGAGGAACACTTGCTGTGTACACATGCCGTCACGGTGATCTCTGTGACACCAATCCCATCCCACAGGTTGGAAGGTTCGGTGGCTTATCAGGAGACACACACAATCCTCTGGAGACACAGAGGGGTCTCATATCCTCTTAGCAAAAAATAAAAAATTAAAAAAAAAAAAAAATCAAGAAAAGCACGGTGTGATTTCTGGCATGAAAAGATGGGGGAAAAAAGAAAAAAATAGTATAATAACCTTTAATAGAGCGACAGGCTTCATTTCTCTCACCTGCATCAGGCAGGAAGCCCTTTCCCCACTCTGGGGGAGGAACGTAGCCGCACTGTGACCGGAGGCACAAATACAGTCTGCTGTACGACTACAGAGCCACGGAGACCATTCCCACTCTTACCAGTGAATCCAGGCGCCAGCGCCGAGGAGCAGCTCACCTGCCTCCGAAGTCTGTGGTGCCTCCGCCACTTCAATGGAGCCTCCACACCTTCTAAGCCTCCTCTGAAGAGCTGAGGGTGACTCACAGAAACACATCCGCATGCAGTGCTCTGCCGAAAATACATATTCATTTCTCCTAGGTGCAGCCTTCCTGTGCCGCACAAAAAATAGGGATATTAATCAGATTGCAGAGCAACAGGGTCCAATTCTCAGAGAAACAAGTGGAGCTGGAAGACACTTGATTTATGTAGCACGGTGCGCTCAGCCGGGAGCTCAAGCCAAGCCCATCTGTATCCAGCGCAAGCCAGCAGGTGCCCCAGCGTTAACCGACCCCCCCGGTTGTCGTCAAAGACAGGAACCCACATTTTCAGTTGCATATTAAACTGGCAAGGTAATACATCCGTGGGTAAAAAAGGTTACTGCTTTTGACAAAGGAACCTATTTTGGGTTGCCGCTGCGCTATACGGTCTCCGGCAAGACCAGCACTTCCCTGCACGGGTGCTGTGACGAGCGCTCACGGCCTACTTTCCACAGCAAGAAGACCACAGCGGAGAAGAATCACTGCCAAGTTATGACACGAGTGCGAGAGGCTGGTACAGAGAGAGAGAGAGAGACTGATACAGAAAAGAGATGACAACGGGACAGGGGAAAGAGATGTCCTGCTGCCTGTTGCAGGTTCTGTGGACGTTCAGCTCCCAGCTGGAGTTTTCATGGGTGCTGGCAGTCCCGTGCTGGTTTGGGGAAACAGATTGGAAAGTAATAACGGAACTGGGATCAGAGGATACAAATAAATCAAGAAGGTCTGCATTTGAGCTAGAGAGATCCCAGTGTGAAGCCTGAGAGAGACACACACACAAACTGTACTACTTTTCACCCTGGGAGCACTGAGATGAAGGTCCCACACAAGTTGGCAAGTACAGATGTAGGAGGTCCTCCACCACATTACAGAAAGCATTGACCCCTGGTAGTTGCTGTAACTCTGCGAAACACTGCTGCTCAAGCGCTGGTAATGTCAGAGTAAGTGGACAGACGCGAGACCCGGAGGTGTTGAGCAGTGCTTTGGAAAACGAGACCCCCCCGTGGCAGCGAGAAGCCCTTCAGGTGTTTTGTGTTTCGGGAACAGCAGAGAAGGCCCCACATAGAAATCGTGTCCCATGCTGAATGGCAGGTAAACATCTGAGCGGCAAAGGGGGGAAGAGCAGTCCATGTTACATGACACATCCATAAATATGAGGGTGACACACATGTCAGTCCAAGTCCAAGGAGCACAGTCAGCACATATCGCACAAAGCAAAGCTGTCATGCTGAACCGGGCCCCTGTATAAATAGTCTGGCTGGTTTTTAGGGCACAGGCTGCATTTGGCAGCTGCAGCCCAGAATACTTCTACGCGGCGACGCTGATGAATGCAAGGAACAGGCCCAACGAGAAGATGCCTGTCTACAGAGGGCGAGGCTTCGACCAGAATCACCAGGCTTGACGCGAACGGACACGGATCACACCACCTCCGGCTCTATGTTGGATGGCAGAGGAGGCACCTCAGCCACATTCAACAGGACCTTCACCTCAGGAGGCTGGGACTGATGAACACGGAGGCCCATGGTGCGAATCATCCCTTCAAAATGCCTCATCCCACTCTGGAAACTCATCATCCTCCAATGAGCTGCATCTCTGAGACATTGCACACAATTATTAACCTTTATTCATCTCACTCCTTTTTCTCCAACCACTTAATAACGTTTGACAGGAAACTTAGGGCAGTACACATCCTTTTTACACAGTTCTGTGAATCTACACAAAAGAAATATGCCGGCAAAACAGATCTGAGTAAATAGGTCCACTCTTACCATGAGTGACTTATGATACCAAATTCTGGAAAGCTTTAATTTATGCATTGAGCGAGCGGGTCTGAGCTTCATCCGGAGATTAATGCATTTTTAATGCGGGACTCTGGAGAGGAGAGCGGTGCGATGACGTCACCCACGAGTCCGCAAACAGCTGCGGGAACGCGACTGTCCCAGCGGCGGCGACATGGGCGCTCAGGGGGGCCGCGCGCGCGCACACACACACACACACACACACACACACACACACACAGACAGAGGAGAAGGTGGACTTCTTATATTACACTGTGTCAGCAGCTCAGCTAACACGCACACAACAACCCACGGAAGACACCGTGTGTGTCACACTGACTTGTAGCCTCTCTTCGCCATGCCATGGCATGTGTGTCACTTTCAATGAGAACTGCTTCCCGCTGTTTGGCTGCGCACACTGCTCCCGTTTGTTTTGTTAATCATCTTTAAATCGTAACTGTCAAACACCCTAACAATAATAAATAATAATAATTAGTATAATAATAAATTTACAGTGCTTTTCAGGGGACACACCTAGGACGCCAGCCGAGTGCGAACATGATCTATCTTACACGTTTTCTCTGCTCGGTTTCATTAAGCACACACGACTACTACGAAGCTCTTGTGGACCGAACGTGTAACACGAGACCCGCAAAGGGTCCCTTCTTCCTTCCAACACCGCGCGCGCAAGAACGCAAGAACGCACGCACACGAACCGGACGCGTGACCGCGTGCGTGTTTGGTCCGATCTGGCGTTGCCTGTTACGGGACAGTGGAACCGCTGTTCCTGCGAGTCGTCGTGTCACTAAACAGCGGGTCTGCCCGCTCTTCCCCCTAGTTAGCCAGTTTACTGGCTTTCGCTGAAACTGCAGCGCGGAACCGCAGGGTGATGATCGTTGCGTGTCCGTCGTCGCGTGTCCGTATCCGTCTCTCGCGCACGCAGAACGAACCGAAAGAGCGACTGGCACCAGTCCGATCAAAAAACAGGGAACCCGATCGCGCTACTCACAGTCTTTCCCCCGAAAGGAGCAGCCTGCTCTCCACGATCATGTCGGGAAGGAAATCCAGCTCATATGAAGAAGTCATGTTTCCTCCTTCCTTGGCGCGGGGCTCGCCAGTGCGCGCGCCTCTCTGCGCTCCGTGGGCTGCGCGCGCGCTTCCCCGCGGGACGGAGGGCGACAGGTGCAAAGGACACCTCCTCGAGGCGGCAGCCGGAGCCCCCGCGCTCCTCGCAGCCTCCTCCTGCTCTTGATCCTGCTCGTGCCCCAATGCCCGCGTGTGACGGCCGGATGCGGCTCCCCGCGGCGCGACCGACGCGATGTGCTGAGGAAGACAACTAGATCGCACAGCCGAGCGGAATTTTCCTTTCGACACTGACAGAGTCAATCGAACAAACTAAAACATTCCTTCCAGGCGCACAGAACAGCAAGACGCCTCAAAAATGGTCAAACAGTCTGCAGCCACGTGAGTCGGCTTTGCAGTCCAGCTGGGACCTGCACTGGAGCAGCTCCAGTCTCCTTTCCTTCCTCCCTCCTGCTCCGTCTCTCCTTCGCCCCTGAAACACACATGGCTCCCAGACACGTGGCTTCCTCTCTGACCCTGGTGGCAGGCCACTGAGAGTGAAGCCATACACTGGCCACCTCCCTCCCTCCCTCTGACAGACAACATGGTCACAGAGCAGCTGTCACTCATAGGCGCTGCTGTGTTTCTCCCAATTAACCCCCCCCCCCCCATCCGTGCAGTTAGAGCCGATTCACCCATGAAGAGCTTTTGGAGCAATGATGAAGGACAACCCGGGAGCGCAAGGACGCCCGGCCCTCATCATGCTGCCCCTTACTGCGCAACGCATGGTGGCCCGCGCTCCTTGATCCTGAGCTGGATATGGACAAGCGGCGCTGAGACGCAAGCTGACTAGCCGCTCCTCGAACCTGTGGTGTGACAGGGAGAGCGCAGCAGGGTCTCCAGGCTCACAAAGAGGAAACGAGCAAACACTGTGGGACAGAATAACGTCGGAAAAAGTGCAATACAAGGTGTGAGGTGCCCACACACACAGAGTAAATAACCAGTGTAGCAATGGCTGTTACTCTAATTTACACTACCGGCATGTGCACGTACACACGCAGGGATACGTGGGAAGGTACTGGCTCTCCTCTCCCACCTTTGACACCAGCTCTACAGTCCTCATTGTGATTTGTGGCATTTATTATTTGGGGTATTTACTATTTATTTAGAGATAAACCTCACTGGGGGGTGTGGTGGCGCAGTGGGTTGGACTGGGTCCTGCTCTTCGGTGGGTCTGGGGTTCGAGTCCCGCTTGGGGTGCCTTGCGATGGACTGGTGTCCCGTCCTGGGTGTGTCCCCTCCCCCTCCAGCCTTACGCCCTGGGTTAGGCTCTGGTTCCCTGTGACCCTGTATGGGACAAGCAGTTCTGAAAGTGTGTGTGTGTGTGTGAGAACCTCACTGGTGAGTGCTGGAACTTGCAATTATTGTTCCATTCAAAGCAATAGTCTGAATTCTAAGGACCATTAGGTGAGACAAATAAAATGAAACTTCTAATTTGCCAGTGACCTCTGGGAAGGAAAAAAAAAATAATAGAAATACATAGTAATATTTCTACAACTAGTGGTAATATTCTGAGCTATTGCTACTGTCTGCAAATATGGGGGACAGACAAGGAGATGGCGGGCATGAGGATAGGGAGAAGATGGGCGTAAGAGAAAGTGTTTGGCGCTGCTTTTGTTTGCCTGTCCCGCTGTCAGATTGAAAACACCCCCACACACCCCCACTGAGTTGCCAAAGACCCGAACAACAAAAGCAGACTTTTCTCTAGCCTCCCACTCAATTTCAGTTTTAGTCTGAGAGGGTACAGTGGTGCACTGGGTTTGGCCGGGTCCCGCTCTCTGGTGGGTCTGGGGTTGGAGTCCTACTTGGGGTACCTTGTGACAGACTGGCATCCCGTTCTGGGTGTATCCCCTCGCCCCCCAGCCTTGTGCCCTGTGTTGCCAGGTTAGGGTCTGGCTTGCCGCAACTTCGCTTGGGACAAGCAGCTTCAGTCAGTGTGTGTGTTTTAGTCTGTGGAACTAGCAGGAAACTGTAGGCACAAGAACATTTTGTAATTAAAATATTAATAATATTATTACTCTTATTGTAAAAATATCACTATCATTTTTAAATAAAACATGAAATTATATAATAATAATAATAATAATAATAAGAAATTCTAAAACACAACTAACAGTAACAGCAATGTTCTGTTGTGTGTGTGCCTGTGTGCGGGTGCAGTCGCACCTTTTCCTTCCTCTTTTGGAAGGCATGTAGGTGTCTTCTTTCTCCTATTAGGTAAGGTACTAGGGCGCAGTCTCCTAGATTTGGGAAATCAGGGTGAATATTTATAAACTTTGAGACTTATTTGCCTCTGGTCTCTTCATATTTGGAGCAGCTGGATTCAAAATGCACCTCTGTCTTCATCTTTCTTGTCATGGTGGGAGCACTGCCTGCCCCCCCGTAACCAGGGGGAGGGGTGTGTGTGTGTGTGTGTGTGTGTGTGTGTGTGTGTGTGTGTGTGTGTGTCCTCTATGGCCAGGCTGTTCTCCCTGAGTCTGTACTACATGTGGGTTCTTCTTGCTCTGTCAGGTACCACGGTGGAGTGTCTGCTGTTTAGGGACAGCACTGGAGTTAACTTTGGCCTTTTTTCCAGTATTTTTCTTTATTGATAATTTGATTCTCTGCATTTTGTTGTACGGAGCCAAATTATTGTTGGTGCTGTTAGACTGGAACAGTCTGCAGATTCTCAGCACCAACTGGCTGAGGAGACATTTCCATACAGTCGTCTCAGCTTTTTCAGGCTTTAAAGTAATGAAAGTTGGTGTAATTCATTTTTAGGTGATTTCAAAATTTTATGGCTCTTTTTTTGGATTTTAATAAGGACATGAATTTGAGAAATGGGACAAAAATGCACCCAGAGTCCCCCATGCATTGTTAGGTGCCTTTCTCTGCACACTGATGATACCTCTGCACAACTCGGCATGCAGGATATCAACTGGATTTTTTTGTCTCTTTTTTCAAATTTACAATTCGAGAAAGGACCCCACGCTTCGCCGCGATATGAAACAGTAAGTTGTATAACTCACCGGAATATATTAAGGCAGATTCTAATTGGTGTTTCAAATCAAACTGATAAAAAGCCCTTCTCACTTCCTCTTTCAGTTCACTGAGGGCCACGTTGAAATTTTCAGTAGAATTAATTTTCAAAACGTAGATATGCATAATTTGTTTGCTCAATTTTAGTCATGCCTGGGGTGAAACTGTTTGTTCCTTCACATCTGGGTCTGCTACGGATTGTATTTGTTTCCTGTAGGTTAACAGTCAGGGCCCAGCTCTGACAGTTCTGCTGTAGACCCTCTTTTGCTGGGTTACAGCTCCCTCCACCCCCCCACCCCTGCATCCTCTCGCTCTCTCTCTCCACAGACAGCCTTTCTGTCGAAGGCACAGCCCTTCCCTACGATGGACACGGTGTAGTAGCACAAGCCCTGCCAATAGCCCAGCATGGTGGAGTGCTCCAACATGGCGCTCTGCTCTGATCCCTTTGGCTCTCCGTGATCTGATCCTCTTTGGCCACCTTTCCTTCTGCATCGCCCTCCTCAACACTGTGCAGGCCAACCGGGCTGAAGTAATGCTCTCTGACAGCTCGTGTCACGGGGGGGAATGGGGGTGCCAGCGCCCAGTGTCATCGAGGCCAGATGCCAGGGCAAGGCCAGTCAGCCTGGACACAGCAGAGGTGGGTCGTGATGCGGGGTGTGGCGATGATGTGGGGCTTCGCACACTCCCAGCAACAGACTGAGTGCGTCCCGGTCAGCATGAAGGTGACATTGTTTGTGAAACAGAACCTTTACGTGCCCTTTGATCACAAGACAAACATGCCAGTTCTGGCTCATCCACAGGAGGGTATCTGAGCCCTGTCCGTGAGCAGCAGATACCCAGTAAGGTTCGAGAATGACTCTCCCAGCACTAACAAGCAGATAACATGAGAAAAAAAAAAAAAAACGGCGAGTTAATTACGACTGCAGGAAAGAAGCAGATAAATCCCTCAACGAGCCGCCTTTCTCATTCATTTTCAACTGAAACGTGATAAAAAGGAGAAAAGTTTAACAGATTTTTGTTTGAGCACAAATCTACAACCCCCGAGATTGGACTTCTTCCATAAGCAGCCTCTGCTCTCCATCTGCTCTCCTTTTGTTGTCTGAAAAAGAAACCGTCTGTGCTTCTGTACACAGCGCTTCTCGGAGCGCTTCTCAAACTCCTTCCAGTGTCTCAGAGACCTGCTTCATCAGACCGCCTCTGTTTATTATGGGCGCAGAAGCTGGAAACAGCTGGAAATTTTTGTGTGTGTGTGTGTGTGTGTGTGTGTGTGTGCGTGCACGCGCACACATATAGCACATAACCATTTACCAACACATGACCATCTGGACTGAAGCACAACCTCACAGCAACACCAGTCCAGTGAACACTTACACACAGGCTCCTTCGACTTGGTCTTTGCAGTTAAACAAAATGACCTAGATAGGTGCCCGGCTCTGCCTGCCTGAGTCGCTAACAAGGTCTGACAGTGAAAGGTCAGTGCCCATTGGCTAAGCCGGAACCAGCACCATCTGATGGGCTGCTGTTGTCATGGTAACCCCTCAAGCTTGCTGCTTTTGGCCACACTGGGGTGTGAGCTGAATGGGGTCCAGGCTGTTGCATACGGGGGCTGAACTCCCGTGGAGAATTGGTGCGGTGTACGGACACCCGGTTCCTCGTGCTGCAGTCGACAGGAGAGCGCGTAATGGAGGGAAACTGACTTTCGACTTCCTCAATGGCGGTGATGCACACAAAGTGTGTTCTCACACTCTAGCTCTGAAAGCCCTCTTGCTCTCCCTCAGCTGGAAATGTTTCAGTTCGCCAGCCTCACCCTGCAGCCCTGCTGGAGAGTAAAAGCAGGGGTAAGTGGTGGGTGTACAGACACACCGACAAATGGCCTGCCACCCCCCCCCCCCCGGACCACTGGTGCTGTTGTTTTGTCTGAGTTAGGGGGTCCTGCTGGGCCTGGGGGAGGAGGGAGGGCTTTCAGGCACTGATGTTCTCTGGTGGAAGGGAGACCATGCACCTGCTCTCTTCTTCTCCCTTTCTCCCCATCGCAGATCATTTTTCTACTTTCGTCAACAGCTCCTCCAGTGCAGGGCTGGGGAGGATCAGAGGCTATCCAGGAAACACTGACCATGAAGCATGGTACACCCTGGCCAGGCATCGCAGGAAAATCACACATGCTAATTCACTCATACAGACACACACTACAGGCAGTTAGAGTCACCATATCACCCAAAACATGCCTTTGTACTTGAAGGGAACACACACGAACCAGGGGAGAACATTCTAACTCCACACAGACCATTTTGCGATTCAAAGCCAGGTTTTAACCCATAGCTCAGGACTGTATGGCACCAGCACTACCTGTTGCTCCACTCTACTACAGCAACACGCTCTGATCATTTCGGTTCCAAACACATCCCATCCAGAATGCATTGCTCACAGGACCTGCTGTATATACGGACGGAGCTTAAAGGGTCTGTAATAAAACTCGAAAAATATTTCCTATTTTTCTCCTTCCATGTGCCCTTTTTTCTGGAACAATGCAACACCTCTCTGACATTAAACATCTATTAGCCACACCGTAAGCCACCTGCCCAAGGGATGAAGCGTCCCTCAGAAATGGTTGTGGCTGGTGACACACCCCTTGCCAAATTACCAACTTCATTGTAGGATATCGAATGGATTCCATATTCTTCAGCCTGCAGTGCACATCATCTATTTCAATATCTGTGCAGAATCTCTAAATGAGGCTCTGACACATGCCCGTGGCAAGGGTATTACACAGCAATGTGTGGAAGTGGAACAACTGCTTCAGGGTAACAGAATAACCATGTTTGTAGGGCTGCTTTCACAAGTCTTTGTTACTACTCACTGCTGCTGGGACTCACTGAAAAGAAAACACTTACTACTCTGGAGAGAACAGGAGTGTAAACAGAAGCAATTCAAGGGTATAAGCGTTCTGCAGAGACCAGGGTATCCACATGCACAGACACACTCGCTCACTAGAAAGTGTTTTCTCACACACAGACATACACAAAAACATACAGTTGTGAGACGAAATTTGCGAAGCCTTTGGAATTTTCTGGATTTCTTTATGAATGGCTTCTAAAATGTGATTTGATCTTCTTTTAAGCCTTACTAATAAATAAAGACAGTTTTAGTTAAGCAACACACACACACACACACACACACACACACACACACACACACACACACACACACACACACAAATACACTTCAATATCTTTACTGAAAAAATGGCTTAAACAATCAAGGTTGATGATGGAAAAAGTATGCAAACCTCTACAATAATGCCATCTTGAAAACAGGGTAATCGGAGTCAGGTATGCTAATTAGTTGAAATTTGGGATTGACCTGCCCTGCTGTATGGTTACATATTCTTCGCAACAGAATTCTATTGATGTGCAAGATGGCCCAATCAAAAGAGGTTTCAGAGGACCTCAGAAGCACCGTTGAAGCTCATGAGACCGGAAAGAGTTACAGAAGGATTTCTAGGAGTATTAAAAGGTTCAAAGGCTTTCCAGCACCATTGCTACCCTCACTAGGAGTGGATGTCCTACAAAGATAAGTGCAAGAGCATACTGTACTATTCTCCGCCAGTCAGAAAGAACCCAAGTGTTACAGCTAAGCAGGCTGAAGGCATCTCTTGCACTTGCTAATGTCCATGTTCATGAGTCTGCCTTAACAAAAACACTGAACAAGAGTAGTGTTCATAGGGGTTGCTACACCAGATGAAACCACTGCTCTCCAAAAAATATTGCTGTACATCACAAGTTTGCTAAAGAGAACCTCGATGTTTCACAGTACTACTGGAATAATGTTTTGTGGACAGATGAGATAAATATTGGTATATTTTTGGTACATGTAGTCTGCATTATGCTTGGGAAAAACGAAACACTGCACACCAACACAGAAACCTCATCGCAGATGTGAAACCTGGTGGAAGGAGTATAATGATGTGGGGCTGCTTTGCAGTCACTGGGCCTGGACAGATTGCAATCATTGAGGGAACAATGAATTTCACGTTGTATCAGAAAATTCTTCAGCAGCGACAGAGTGTTTAAGGTCACTGCCAGTACAGGGGGTTCCACCAGATACTAAATATAAAAGCTCACATAATCTTGGTCAATGGTGGAAAAACAGCTTCAGTCATTTGTTCAATAAAGATATGTAAAATGTTGTGTGTGTTAAGACTACATAAGACAGTAAGACTGTATTATTTTGACTTGCATGAAGATCAGATCATGTTATAGGATGTATTCATGCAGAAATCCAGATAATTTAATGGGTTCCTGTTTCCTTCACAACGGTAAATATTCTCACACCCGCAGCCAGAATTCCGCAGCTTGCATTTTAGGTATCCGTCATAGACTCGAACACCAACTGAGTACATCCCTATTTATGAAGGACTGTCAAGCATTATTACAGTAACTTTGCCCACTGTCAGTGCTGAGTTACACTGCCCAGTGCCAGTGCACATTAGTGGTGCTTATGGCTGGTCTACAGTAACAGTCCAGCGATGCTGTAGCACTCTGACTTCGTACTGAAGCTTAGACAGACTGAATGCACTTAAAAAAAAAAATCCAAAAATCAGTCACTGAAAACCAAACATCTGTGAGAAGGAAATACTCATGGGGTGAATGGTTAATAAATGCTCATATTTAGTTTGGTTGGATTCATGGGATTTGTCCTTGACTGGCTCTTTGCAGCTAGGCTGAGACATAGTCAAGCTCGCTGCATTCAAGCTCTGTTTTCTCTCCATGTCTTCAAAGTATAATTTGCTGTGAAAAAATTTCCCTTCATTACAATGCTAATTAGCAAAAGTGTCTTGTGAAAGTATTTTTGCACTTCTTAAACAAAAAAAAAACCAACAAAAACTTTGAACTTCAATTTCCATCATCTTCACCCATGTGAATGTAAAGTCGATCATCATCATCAGTACAGCCAAGGAAATTTCTAAATCATGAACAATTTCACACCACCTTTACATCTTTATCAAGAGGCGAGTGTGGCCTACTTCTAATCTAGTGTTTGGTTGACAAGCAAGACAGCCTACCCTGTCTCTGGGGGTTCTGTGTATCTGCTGTGCTCTCTGAACTTTCGCCCTGACTCCTTCATTCCTGCTAAGCACTCTGAGTTCTGCCAGCCTGCAATGGACCAGACAGCACAGGTTGACGAGTGAGGGAGATAACTAATGGCGTAGGTCAGTCTTCCATGAAGCAGAGTCCTGCATTCCTCCGTATGCAGATGGCCTGAAAACATAGGAGCGCACGCTAAGGTCTGGGGGAAAAGAAAGGGGTGCACGCTTCTCCTACAGGAAGCTCTCTGAATTCACTGTTCCGGTGCTGCACCAAGGAGTCCTACGTTTACAGATACATGATGTCAGTCACGTCAGAGACCATTGTCCAGGACACTGATCAGACACACTCCGCAGACACCATACAGGGGATAGTCCGGTCCTGTGATGCAAACATTCCCAGGCTCTTCATTGCAAAAATTCGCAGCTGCAGCCAGCTTAAAGAGCCCCTGAACTGCCATCATGTGGATCCTATCTGCGTATTACAATGGAGCGTCCAAAGATTAAAAATAGATGGATGAGCTCGGAGAGCAAGCCACGCTGGTCAGGCTGTAATCAGCACTGTAGATCTGGATGCTAAAGGGTCGGGCCAGGATAACGTCGACTGGAGGGATAATGAACACCATTCTCCGACTCTGATGCCGGGCCCATAATTATAAGTGGTTTGCTCTGTGAGAACATAATCACCACCCAGAGATGTAATTAGCAGCCCAGACCCCAGACCCTCACTAGTCCAGCTCCAGTGCCTCTATGGTATCGCTCCCTATACAAAAAACAGGGGGGGGAGGCATCAGTTACAGGAAAGGAGCTTGCGGGGAGAAGACGATATATGAAATCACGATCTTCATACCTGCAAACAAAGACACAAACACTCCCAGATACAGATCCACAAACACACACAGCCTTTGCGCCACTATCTTTATGTCAGCGGGTGAGAAACACGCGCGCACACACACTTGCTATGGCCTGGATGCTGCCGTTGTCATCTCTGGTCCACAGGGAGATGGGTGGTGAAACAAAGACAGGTTCTGACAAGACTGCGTCCGCCCCCCTGCGGCAAACACACAAAGGGCGACCAGAAAACAGTCAGAATGCCTGCGCTCATGCCTGTGCTGCATCTGGCAGGAATATCAGGCTGCACAAGTATCCAAAACAAAAAGGTGCAAACGGAACAAAATTTGCACCAATCGTTGCTTTCAACTGACAACCTGTGGGTGATTTTCCAAGGTCATCGTGTTTATACCGACCCATGACATCTGGGTCTGTGACGTCTGGGACAGCTTGTGCCCATTGCGAAAGAGGCGATAAGTGTGCCGTGAGCTGAGCCCAAGGCCCCCCTAGCGTGACCCTCAGACAAATTTGGACAGACTGTCTTTCACTGGGTCTGTAAGCTTCATCACGGCCCCTTGCACGTATGTGCAACCTTAAAACTGCCACACGGTACAACAGGACAGCTTCCCGTTAACAGAATTCTAAATGAGGAAGCAGCATGGCTATTTTAAGATATTGTTTTAAGCATCTCTAGCTTTCCCCGCTCTGCTGCTTCAGTGCGTGTCTGTTGTTTTAACTGATCATGGTAGCGAAAAAGTCCAGCGTAACGTAACCTAAAAATGTCTCTTTCTCTCAGTCAGCCTATTAGCTTCATTTAACAAGCCATTGTAAAAGCCTGTCTTGCAGCTTATAGAGGGTTAGCGGTGGGGGTGGGTCTTGTACAGCCAGCACTGTCACGGAATTCACAGAGACAGCGGGGCGTATGCTTTAGCTGAGGTTTTATTCGAGCAATTGCCCGGGTGAGAGTCTGAACAATTCCAGTGATGCATTCGTACTGGAGACATGCTCAAGCCCTCTTTTAAAGAGATTAGACAACACAGCATAAGTCACATACCACAGATCTCTGGAGTACATTTACATTTGTTTATTTATCAGATGCTTTTCTCCAAAGCAACTTCCAATGAATTCTATGTAGTGTTATCAGCCCACACACCTTATTCACCGTGGTGACTTACACTGCTAGATACACTACTTGCAATGGGTCACTCATCCATACATCAGTGGAACACACTCTCTGTGTCACTCGCACACATACACTACAGGTGAACCTGAACAGCATGTCTTTGGACTGTGTGAGGAAACCAGAGCACCCAGAAAAACCCCACAGACACAGGAGAACATGCAAACCCACACAGATTGAGTGGGGATCAAACCCATATCCTCTCGCACCACCCAGGCGCTGTGAGACAGCAGCGCTACTCACTGTAGCGTTGTTCCACCCGTATTTACATAGCTATAAACATAGCATGGCCTTTCAGATGAGTAATTTTCTTTTCTTTATGTCTCACTGACCATTACAGACATCTTTGGTGTAGAGTTTAGACATACTGATATTAAACGTAGCACTTCCCCAAATGGCCCTGTAAAACTAGCCCGAAACTAGAAGGGCAGGCCAGATCGTCTGCGGAATTTCACTTCCTTAGCACCCACATGACAAGGTTACTGCCCCGCCAAAAATGTGGGATGTTGAACACTACCTGGAATATAATGTTTGTTGCCCATAGAGACTCTCCGTTCTGCAGCATCACAGGACAGGTGTTTAGGTTCAGACTAATTCATTCTGGTCCCTTTTCATTACACTGGGCATCTGTGTGACAATAATATAGTATGTACAGCAGCCCAGCCGCAAACTTACATTCAGCACAGGACTCATGTGAGGTTTGGGGGTGGGTGAGGTGGGTGCTTACCTCTGTATGGGTCCTGGGAGCTCACTGGCGTCCTGCCTGGAGGAGGGGAGACAACGCAGAACTGTGTGAGTTGGAGAAAAGCAACCTGCACACACACACGCACACATACATTTGGCTGCCTTCGTACCACGCTAAGTGGAGGACGAGCCAAAAGTGAAATACTGGGACCAAAGACGGTCATTCTGTTATTGATATCAAGTCACCCCCCTCACCAAACGTGCAGGAAATGAAAGCTGGAATGTGCTCATTGACACAGAATCCAATTGCAGAGTTTCTCTTTAGCATTTCAAAGGCCTCGCTGCTCTTTCATGTGTGGCTGTGGTCACCAGTGTCATTACTGCTAGGTTTGTCTCTCTCTGAATAATGAATGAGCAGGACAGCATCCGCTTATGAAGAGCTGGCTGCCACATGCCCCCTTATAAGCCCCACACTGGCACTGCAACCAGCCGCATTCACAGCCCCTCCTGGAAGAGCCTGGAAGCCCCGCGGCCCGGCAATCACATGCTTTAAGTCCTCTGGTCCATCGTTGAATCCTCCACGGTAGCGGGAGAGCAGAAAGAACCGCGATGAAAGAAGGACGATCCAACGGTTTAACCAGCCTGAAACCACACTCGCAAGCCTCACCCCAACTTCTGTAGTGTCCTCGATCAAGGTGTTTACCTTCAATTCCTCCAGTAAAATACTCAGCTCTCAAATTAATAAACCATAATACTGTAATAATTTATGCAATTACTGTATTTATTTGGATAACATCTTTTTCCAAGATGACTTGCTGGAATAATAATAATACTATGAAGAAGTAGTAACCAGGAGAAGAATCAACTGTTTTTACCTCTTTTTAATGCTTCTTATAGCTGCCTGAATCAAATTTAAGACCCTGGTTTTGGCCTACAAAAGCATCAAAAGAACTGCATCCAGATATCTACATCAACCGCTACACCTCAACCAGACTGCCACGCTCCTCCACATCTGCCCACGTAATGGTCCCGTGCACGAAGGGTAAAGCACGGAGGTTCTCGGTTCTGGCTCCGATGTGGTGGAACGACCTCCCCTTCCCACTCAGACCTGCTGAATCGCTGTCCACATTTAAAAAGGGTCTTAAAACTCACCTCTCCCATACTCACTTTGACCATGATCTCTTAAATTCATGTAAGGTATAAATGTTCATACACGTACAGCTAAACCTTCATGCAACTACTCCTGTCATGTAACATATATGTTTATATAAAAATATATACTATATGGGGGGGGCGCGGTGGCACAGTGGGTTTGACTCAGTCTTGCTCTCTGGTGGGTCTGGGGTTTGAGTCCTGCTTGGGGTGCCTTGCGATGGACTGGCGTCCCATCCTGGGTGTGTCCCCTTCCCCTCCAGCCTTACGCCCTGTGTTGTTGGGTTTGGCTCCGGCTCCCTGCGACCCCGCATGGGACAAGCGGTTTCAGACACTGTGTCTGTACATACTGTATATATTATTAGGAAGGTGATTAGAAATTGTCAATATTCGGATAAACCTTTATGCAGCTACCTTGTACATTGGTTCTCATGGTGGAGAGAAACAAACTAACTGTACTTTAGAATCACGTGTCTGCATCTAAGTGTCTTTCTCCTACTGTGATGCACACACTGTATTTTCTATGAGCTGTACGTTGCTTTGGAGAAAAGCATCTGCTAAATGAACAAATGTAACCAAAGTAAAACACATTCTATGAATTCTTTGTACTCAATACTTGCTTCATAGGGAAAGACGAGTGTCAGCACAAGGTCTCTGAAGGGGTAGCCGAAGTCTGGCTCTCTCTCTCTGTCTGTCAAGCTCAGAGGCAGCAACTCGCAGACACACACCCACACAGCTCTGCCCGTCTTTAACAGAGCACATGGACCAGGCTGACAGCAGCTCCCTCCTGGAGACACTGCCGCGGTGTGAACCAGGAGGACCACAACCACCATGCCACAGAATCAGAGCTGGAGGCCACGCACAGAGCACTAACTATTCCCAGCAGCCCCACCAGCTGAAGGTTGTGGATCCACAGTCCTGCTCAGGTGGTGATGGAGCATCTCAGCAGCTCCAGGATGAGCAGCTGAACACACCATCAAAACATTGAGATGCAACGCCAGTATTATGGGGGTCTTCGCCTGCTCTGCAGTGAAGAAAGAGGAAATACGGCCTAGAACGGAGCTGTGGGTAGTGACAGGAAGATGAGGTACTGTAGGTCAGTTTGACAGGACATACAGCCAGGTTATACCCCTTGTCTGCAGCCAACAGTGCGGCGGACCAGACTGGAGCAGAGCGCAGCACGGGTCCGAGAGCCGCTGTCGGGGGGTGGTCATGTTTTCACATAGGCACAATTTGAATTTTTGTGCGAGACGAACAAACAGGCCTGTTTGTCCTAGTCCGGCACTCGGCAGCATCACCAAAAAGAACAGCGCGGGTTTTTCCAGGAAAGTCCCCCCCCAGCTGCTGCATGATGTGAAAGCAACCTCCTCCAAACAACAGTTAGGATTATGACATTTCTGACAGAACCATTATATGTTACCAAAGGGTTAGTCATTTCTCCAGTTGCAGGCTGTTCTGGCAGCCTTGTTACCGCCTTGCAACTCATAGGTCCATTTTACATCTTCCCAAAAAGGCCTATAGGGTAAAAAGAGATGGAGAAGCCCACGTTGGCCCCACACAGCACCCACAGGGGGGTCTGCTTCCCACATACTGCGCCATAGGGATGTAACAGCTTATCAGGTATGGGGGAACAAAAATATTTACAGTGGTACTCAGAAGAGTTACGTTCAGAAACGAGGGTGTGAAAACTGAGAGTTGCTTGAACGTTCGATACTGCAGAAAAGGCAGAACTGCGACACGTCCCATGTGCTGTCCTCTAGCGGAGGCCCAGAACACAAAGTACATCGCAGAGGTCTGTGTCCACCAGTGCTGCTCAGATCCAGATGCCCATTAAATATGAGAGAAAAAGAAATCGCGTTAGTTGTGACTGATGTGCGGTATTACAGAGCATAACTGAACTGAATACAATTACTGATTCTTAATAATTATCACAGCTTTTATTTTAATTTAGAGCTCATTCTGCCATTTAATTACATTTATAATCAGGCTTGTTTTCTTTTTTCTTTTTTTAATACCAACAATGGAATTTTCAAATCACTAGGTCTTCAGATTTTATATTCTGTTTATTTGAAAATAAACACTAGAAGTTAGGGCTGAAGGAACAGATGTTTCAGGAAAAAAATGTTACCCAATAGAAAAACTAACACGTTTGTCTTTCTTTCAAGCAGAAGGATGGAAATGACTGTTTCATAAATATTCAGCATCAGCTGTGCTGATTGACATGCTCGCATGCTAAATTGTAAAGCAATGACTTGCTTATAATAAAGTCTAATGTCATAATAAAGTCTAATGTCTATGAATTTTTGTTCTTCGTGACACCTTGAGATGAAGCATGGCAATGTTGACCCCCGTGTTCAAGCAAGCCTAATGTGTCCCTCCAGTATTGTGGAAAACGCCACTGAGTACTATTGAAATATTTCTTCAGTCTCCCAGTATCTGAAAAGCTGTTCAACCAGGGGAATGAAGTGTGTTTGTTTGACCCGAACCCAGAGTAACGGTGTAGTTTTTCTTCGTAAATTATGTCAAAGCTTTTCATATTTTAAGATTATACACACACACACACACACACACACACACACACACACACACACACACACACACACACACACGGTGTCATGGCGAGTTTGGCCTATGCCCATCCTGGGTGTGTCCCCTCCCCCTCCAGCCTTGCGCCCTGTGTTGCCAGTTTAGGCTCCGGTTCGCCGCAACGCCACTCAGGACCAGCAGTTGCAGAAATGTGTGTGTGGGTTAAGGTTTTATATGATGGAAAGAAACTAACTACACTTTAGAATCATGCATATGTCTCTCTAAGTCTCTCTTTCTGATAATGTAAAGCACACATGAGATGTACATCACTTTGGAGAAAAGCATCTGCTAAATGAATAAATATAAATCTGGTATTTTGGACCACACCTGGCTGCTGCAGCACTGGATATTATGAAATATAAAATATGTAGTGCAGGAAAGATGTGAGGCTAAATACCTGGGTTAAAAGCTAACCAATCCCCCCTACAGCTGATTTCTTAAGTGGGATTTCTATGTAAAAGATGTGAGGTTAAAACAGTACTGCCATAAGTCAGATAAATGTTAAGCGAAGTTACAGATCTTTGATTAAATTGTGCTTAATGCAGCTGTCAGGCTGTTCCTCTTTAATGGCGAGAAGACAAATCAAATTGCACGACAGACAAACAGACAAACAGACAAACAGACAAACAGACAAACAGACAAACAGACAAACAGACAATGGACCAAGCAACTGCTCCAAAAGAAAGACCACCATAGAACAACAGCGCACTGGTTTGCTCAAGATGTCAGTTTAGCGAAAGGAAAAAAAAAAAACTGTAACAAGTCAGTTAGTTATTACAGAATATGACCTTTTACTTATTTTTTTTTCCAACATCTCCCTCCCATATGACCATCCTCTTACTGCTGAAGGCAGTGGATTTGTGGATTGACCGTTGACTACAGAAAACACTGAGGAGGACAATTTCACTTTTGGATGTGGGCTATTTTACCATAATGAGGAACAAATCTAGAGAACAAAAACAACAACTAATATTTCAGAATTTCTGATTTGCAATAATCTCCTGGTTTGTGGCAATAGTTTATTTTATGAGATAAACAAGGGAGGTTATTTTATGAGATAAAAAAAGCCAGACAAATAATGTCAGCATAAATTAAACCGTCCTTAATCGTATAATCAATATTATTCAAGGTAAACAAACTACTGAAAAGCACTAACATGCTTCTTTAGAGCAAACTACTTACATCCAGGTAACAGGAGTGCAATCAAGCCACACCCTACCTGGTTTAACATAAGAAAAATTCAAATACACACACACACACACACACACACACACACACACACACACACACACACACACACACACACACACACACACACACACACACACAGTCTGAAACTGCTTGTCCCGAGAGGGGCTGTAGCAAGTCGGAGCCTAACCTGGTAACACAGGGTGCAAGGCTGGAGGGGGAGGGGGACACACCTAGGACGGGACGCCAGTCTGTCGCAAGGCACCCCAAAGCAGGACTTGAACCCCAGACCCACCAGAGAGCAGCCCCCCCAAAATTCAAATATCACAGGCTAAACTATTTGTTTTTTCATGTTAAAGCACATTAACCTTTCCCTTAAAACAAAAAAAAATCCAATTCTACATAAACACAAAACCCAAAATACTCATACATGAAATCCTTGAGCCAGCAGAGTGAAAACCTGCAAAGGAGTGGAACTTGTCATTTATGAAAAATGCAAAACACAAAGAACTTGTCTTGTGTAACTGCAGCTTGCCCGCGGTGTCGTACTTTTAAACATCCATCACAGACGCAGATATGTTATTAGTTATTCCTCATCTGCATAAGTGCCTGCAGGATGACAAATGAGACAGATTGCAGTAATCCGCCACCATCTCTTCCCCCCATTGTAGCACTAATCTGTAATCTGTGAAAGCTCCATTCTTCACCTGCAGAACGAGAACTTCACCGTGGGAAGCTGAGGACATTAATGACCGTTTCAAAAACATCTGTGCAACACCAAGTTGAGAGCGACAGACCCGAACCCATTCAAGGCACTTCCTCTCCGCTTACAGCATCACTGCACGAGATGTAACGATTGAAATGGAAAAAGGTCACGATGACATTTGCCTTCAGAGCACAGCCACCTGTTGCACAGGCCAGCGGTCACAGCCTGCTCCTACTTCGAGTGCTGGTTCAACTCGGGCCGTGTGTTTGTGTGTGTGTTGGGGGGGGGTGTAGTACCGCCAGTGACTTCCTCCGCAGTTTCAGTAAGTTACACTCAGGGGAATGCTGCTGTTACGGCCCAGTGCATTTTAAACCTACAGAGGTACGGAACTTTCTCCTTCCTCTTTCATTTCAATCTTTATGGTTTTCTTGGGCAAAATTAATACGTGAATTTTTCAGCAAGGGCTCGGCATTCCAATTTCCACTTAAATCCTGCAATTCTTCTAAACGGCCTTTCCCAAAGAAGGCATGTCATCACTTTAAAACACGCAGGAATAAAAATGTTAAGGTAGTACCATGTGTGACTATTTTGTGAAAAGGACAGAGACAGAAGGGATCAGTTTAAATTCCGGTGAGCTCAGTTCCAGCCTCCCTGCAACTATGGTCCTGGGAACTGGAGAAGAGCCATCGCCAACACACAGGCTGGACCATCCATCTGGACATGTCTTCAGCTGCACATCTGCGGCGGAGCTCTTCTTCCAAAGGCCTCTGGGGGCTCGCAGGTTCATAGCAGGGGTCACGTCATCCAAATGCATAAAATACAATTATGCACCACCAGTTTACAAGCGAACAAAACAACCGGGTGTGCAGCCGTCCTGGGTGTGTCCCCTCTCTCTCCAGCCCTGCGCCCTGTGTTGCTGGGTTAGGCTCCGGCTCCCCGCAACCCCTCTTGGGACAAGCGGTTTCAGACTGTGTGTGTGTGTTTGCGCCGGTGCAGTGGGACTCTTCAACAGATACATAGGAGACACGGCCCCTCCGTACTCATTGCTGGGTCAACAGTGTAATTGAGCTGATCCTTACCTACTGTCCTTGTACTGTCACTACTGCTTTTTCACCTCTGTTAAAGCATCGGCCGCAACCAGACGATTGGCTTTTTTCAGCATTTTTTCAATGTCCGTTTTCTGTAGTGCTTGATGTAAATATTTGAGTTTGTTGACTCACATCATCGATTCCACTACATTTATATAATTGTACTAGTTCCCCCCGAATTTCACTAGGGAGTCACATTACTGACAAAACATTTCTTACATAAACAATGGATGGTAATTACTGGGAGCAATTTAAAACCTGTTTATGTACAAGTATATGTATATATGTGTGTGTGGATCAACATTTAAAGCACCTCCTTTTGTTGCTATGCAAAATGAAAATTAAATGTGTTCATTAAGCTGCTAACAAAAATCTGTGACAAAAGGGCAAAGATAACGACTTCCACACCAACATACATAATATCCACGTCACAGCCATTAGCCATCCTGTATCCATGGTAACATGTAAACTTTGATCACAGCATGCCGATTCCAATGCCGTGAAAGACAATGTCATGCAGAGAACAGCAGGTGGGAGAGAGCGGCGATTACCGGGACAATGTAATATCGGCCCAACTCATCCAGAATTTTATGCAAACGGCAAGAGAGTTTGCAGCTGGGGGTGGAAGAGGAAAATGCCCAAATATTTTTAATCTTCTGGATGTAATCAGATCACACATCTGCCAAGAGGTTCAGATTTTATAAGGAATATCGCATTTCGAGAAAATCAGATTGAGCAGGACTGCAGCAGAGATGGATTGTGTCCATGGGACAGCGGCATCAGGGATGGCGGCTTCTAATAAATACGCTCCGGAGCAGCCCGGGTAATGCAACGCTGTGTAATCATTTTATCACGGCAAGCCGGAATTCCATTGCTGTCCCACGTGGGTCCAGCCCTGGGCAAATTAAATTAGCTCAGCGGCTCATTTTGTGCGCCTGGAGAACGGGGCGAGTCGAGATTTCGGGCTCAAACTTCCCAGTGACGTATTCAGGGCCAATGCATAACTAACCGTCCAGTGCACTGCTGTCATTTAGATTGGTTCTAACCTGATCCCTCTGTCATTAGGCATTATTCAAAGCACTTGACAGCTCAATGAGACACACATCACAGGCTGGGTGTGGAGGCAGATGTTCACATTTGTGCTGAACGTGATTGAGTGCTCCATTCAGATGTGCATTGGATTATTCATACGACATTACTCTAGATGTGTATTATTTGCTCTGGATTCTGATTTATGAGCAACAGCAGCAGCATATGATTCTTTCCCATTTCCAATTAACTCCGCTGCTTCCTCATTTTCAATAATCAACGTCACTTCACATTATAATGAACTATCTGTTAAAGCAAAGGGTTCATTGTAAGAGAAAGTGGATCACAGGTAAATGGAATGAGGAAGGAGAGCCGCCGCAACAGGGAAGTCACCAGTTCTGCTATCTCAGGTACCAGTTTTTCTTACTGGGAAACCAATCCGGTTGTGTTGGGGCACAGGGCTTATTTCTTCCCTTCACCAGTTAAGGGTTAACAATCAGCCACACTGTGCTGGAAGGACACACTGCGTTTGTCTTTGCCCTCTCAGTGCCATCCAGGCCCAGAACAGGTGGATAGCAGGAACAGCTGGCACGGCGGTGTTGCGGAAGGTGAAGGGCAGATGAAGAACCGCGTATGCGATCGACAGACAGCAGGCACAGCGCACAGCCCAAACCTGCCCAACAAGTATCAGATTTGCACTGAAATCATTTGTCACACTTTCTGTGGGGGGTGAGGACTCACACTCCACAGAAAGCCCATCACATTCACTAAAACCAGAGTGCAGTCTAGAGCCCAGTGCTGGGCCTGCTAAAAGCCAATAATGGTGCAAACGGGGAAAAAAAGTTTAAAAAGTTAATAAAAATAAAATGAATAAATACAGATGTTTTCTCTTCAAGCTTGACCTCTAAAAGGTGTGAGTTAATAGTTTTGCAGCACAAGGACAAAGCAACAGTGTTTACACAAAGCAGATCTCTGAAACGGTCAGAGATGCAGACCGTTAAGATGTAGCGCAATGCTCGACTCCTGGGTCTGAGCAGAGGCGAACCCACAGCCTGCGGCAGGGCTAGCACACGTGTCCTGTTTGTTTATGTGTACGAAGAGAATCATGCTGAGCCCTGCTTCAGGCAGCATGGTGGCACAGCGAGTAGCGCTGCTGTCTCACAACGCCTGGGTGGTGTGAGAGGATGTGGGTTCGATCTTCACTCAGGCTGTGTAGAGTTTGCATGTTCTCCCCATGTCTGCATGGGTTTCCTCTGGGTGCACTGGCTTCCTCCCACAAACCAAAGACATGCTGTTCAGGTTCCCCCATAGTGTGTGAGTGACAGAGAAAGTGTGTTCCACTGATGTGTGGATGAGTGACCCATTGTAAGTAGTGTATCTAGCAGTGTAAGTCACTGTGGTGAATAAGGTGTGCGGGCTGATAACTACATAGAGTTCACTGGAAGTGAAGTAGAAGTGAAGTGGAGAAAAGCATCTACTAAATAAATAAATGAAAGAGCAAGGCATGATAACAGCAGTTATAGTGGAACTAGAGCGATGGCTGTGACCACACAGATAAGTTAAGTTCTGTTAAGTGCAATTATTGCAACAACTGTTCATAGGCCACATGCCATTCCTCAGGTCCAGCACTCAACTGCCACTTGGTCTCCCTCTGTCTGGCCGTCTCCTTTATCATAAACCCAGGCAATTAATAATTAGGAATACTCATTAAGAGTAATGTTGCATGGTAAATCCCATTTTCCACAAGGTCCCCACCCTAAAGCTGAATTTAAGAAAATAACCACAGCAAGTCACAACTATATACTAAAGCGATAAAAGTTTGCTTTGTTCAGCACTCCCTGCAGAAAAGCTCCCACGATAGACGGCATGTAATGATCAATGCTGTCCTTGCACTGGACACACACCACACACGTTCTCCATGATGGTACGGCACTGCGGCAGCAGTGGCACCGGACACACACCTTGCATGCCTCCTGCACAGCGCTGCACGCTCAGCTTCCTTTACGGCTGGAGTGGTATATTTTCCATTCTGGCAGAATACCCTGGGACTCCTATATCAGAGGATCATTGAAGCCTTTCACATCTGCACCGTGTGTTGCTTAGCATAGATATGGATTCCACTGACAGTCAGTGTGCCTGAAGGACAGACAGGAAGAAGCCCCTACAGAGACTGTTCAGGCTGGCCCCTGAGCAGAAACCCCAGTGCTCACTGGGAAAAGAAGTTTGAAAGTATTTGTAAGTTTGGTGCACAGATTGATGAGACACTGTCTGATGTGTCTTACCCAGGCAAAAGGACAACTCATGTGGGACTTGTATACAACAGACGAAACGCATGCATCTACAGTAGGAAGCACAGCTGCACCTTTACACCCGCTCCTCCTCCGGCTCCCCCCTGCGGGGCTTTCATCTAAGGGCCAGCAGGTGTTGGGAGACACCTGTGACCATTCCAGAACTGACACCTGCTGAAGAAGGTACAGCAAAATGTGTGGTGAAGACAGTTCTTTGACAGCGCCTGAGTGGGAAAGTAGGCCTGTGATTTACCATCTGCCAGGGGTGCGACAGGGCAGGAGGGAACATCAAATCACTGACTTTACTCAACCTGGAAATAAACATGAATGGTCACATTCTGTTAACAGCACAAAGCGGGTCTCACCTAATTCATGGGTAGAGGATACAACACTGCGGAAGCCAGACGGGCTGTGACCTTCTCAGCAGATTGCAATGTTCAAGTATTGCAGTGTGTAACAATTCTGAGAAAAAGAGTGTGATAGAAACTGCCTAATTGTAACAGTGGCCTTGTACTGACAAGGTGTTAAGAGTCATAGCTTGGTTAATGTCAGGGTTAGGGATCGAAGGTCCCACCAGTAACCACACTTGTATGCACTCATGTCTTTATTTGCTAATCATTAATGAAAATTACTTATTAAATGTCAGCATGTAAGTAACGCGCACACGTTAGCTAAGCCGTCTGCGCAGACGCAAATGTTATTGGTAGGCTGAGAGTTCAGTCAGAGATGTGAGCAAGAATGAGTAATTATGAGCACTGTCACTAAAGTGAGCATTAATCAACATGGCCCAAAAATGGAACGGGTGGTAAAGTGCGCTTTAAATGCCGTCGACTCCATGTGATTTTAACCGCACAATGAAGTTCTACATTTAGCTTGGAGCTCTGTCTGAAGAAGTGACGGAAGTTCATCACCTCCTATCAAGTTGTAAGTGGGCCACCTATACGAAGGTGATCACTGTCTTCACCCGCTGTAAATCCTTTGTAGATATGTCTGAGGTGCTTCACACATGCATGAGTTGAAGACTTTGCAGGCATCGCCAGGCATTAATTTTTCTAAGTTGCTTCTACCACAACATGTAGTGATAAATTGAGGGTCAGGTCCAACCTGGTTTGCCAGTCCCACCCCTGTCCCTACTGTACCATGCCCAGTGAAATGGAGGTGAATGCCTTCATGCCATGGGTTGCCACAACAAAATGGACTCTAATGTCCGCAGTAACAGCTCTAATCCACGTCCAGCCGCTCTCAGAGTCCCCTCCAATGGGACATTTGCATAAATTAGCATATTTTCAATTTGGTTTGCACCTGTTGCTTTTTTTGACAGTGAAAGCAGAAACACTTCAGCTGCCAGAGCTAAATATAAATCAGTGGTGGCATTTGGATGAATTTTACCATCAGAGAGGTGCACCGGATACACAGAGCAAAGCAGGTGGATCTCCAAGGTTTCACTGGCTTCACTTACACATTGAAATTTTTAATTCCAAGTCTTGTTTTGCACAGCCAATGGATTAATTACCACAGCAAAATTCCTAATGATTATATGTACTTTTCCTTATTTACTATGGACATAGTTGAAGCCATCTGGCTAAATGCTTCGAAGAAACGATGAAACGAAAATAAAAGAATAAACGTGGAAGACTCAGCACCTCCCATCTGAGACATCAGTTGAAGAGGATTAATTATAGATTAAGTGAAAACGATTACCATGTAACAAAGGCTGATTTAACTATAAGCCCATTTTTAAACCCTTTCAATAAACGGTCTGTAGGAGCAACAAAGGCAGTAGGCCTCCCTAGCAGCTCTTCATTCTGCGACTGTGAAAACCTCACCCCAGCACACAGGATGAAGAGCAGGTCCACTCTTCGTGTGACAGCAGCTTTAAGTCAACTGGGTAACCGCAGCTAGAAAACTACCTTTCCCTCTTAAAATGTGCCACATGTTTCTTTTGGCTGTTAATGATGAAGTTGTTTCCTTCGTTTCCTTGGAGAAGAATGCATTGAGGAGATTAGTGCAAGCCCAGGGCACTTACATTTGTATTTAACAACTGCTTCCACCATGTCATTAAGGGTTTCCACAAACATTTCTTAATGGGAGTCAATGAAGCCCCGCAAATGGAAGGCCAGAGGAAATGTGTAAAAAAAAAAAAATTAGAAGACAAGACTAAAGAGTCAGATTGGTCACATCTTTAAGTCGCCCTGTTGATCCCTTCAGCAATGGAGCTGAAGCAATGGTTGGTCCATGGCAGGCCAAAGGTCAAGAGGTCAAGTGGTCTCCAGTAATGGAGGGAGGGAACCACCAAAAAGAGCCACATCACAGTGTGGCAAATGCAGCTGGAGGCACTGACACCAATGTAACAGAACACAGGGAACTCAAAAGGAACCAGGCTTTTCCTGTCCACATGTCGGCCTTCTTGGGCACTTCAAATGGACTTCCTAGGAGTTTTGGGGCCTTTTCCCCCCACACAATAAACTTGTGGCACTAGCTATAATTCAGATTTTCTTCTGCTTTCCAAGACATTGGATGACTGAACGTTTCTACAAAATGTACCAACTGAATAATCAGTACTCACAGCAGACCTGAGGTGGCTGGAATCTAGAGTGCTTGCAAAATATTACCACAATTATCTGTCTTTGCAAGTGAAGGGAGGGAAACCAGGATGAAAAGAGGTGAGTGCTCATCTGAACGAAGTTGAAGACCATGGTGGAGAGCTGCAGGAGATGTGTTGGAGACTGACTAGCAGAAAGAGCTGCCGCTTTGTGGTCTGGATAAATAAACCATCTCACAGCATGACAGAGCACATGACACCAGAACCTGTAATCCTTCCGTTTCCACATAGTCTCCCAGCAAAGTCTGACATATTCACTGACATATCTGCTGCATTCCTCCTGCTTTCATCAGTATTACTTATTAGCTGATGCTTTTATGCAGAGTTACAATTAAACCTGAAGGGAGCGTGGTGGCACAGCAGATTTGGCCCTGCTCTCTGGTGGGTCTGGGGTTCGAGTCCTGCTTGGGGTACCTTGTGATGGACTGGCATCTCATCCTGGGTGTGTCCCCTCCCCCTCCAGCCTTACACCCTGTGTTACTGGGTTAGGCTCCAGCTTGCCAAGACCCTACTTGGGACAAGCGGTTTCAGGCAATGTGTGTGTGTGTGTGTGTGTGTTTCTGTGTATATCCCTGAATATTGTAGTGGGTGAATTCATGTGAAATACCTTGGCTAATAAAGCAAGGAACCTCCAGGGAGCTGCAAGCATCTGGTTGAAAGGCAGAATCTTTACAGTGGCAGCAAATAGCTGATTAAAACATCTGACACTGACAAACATTCACATACACTGTCATGTGGGTTTCCTCCTGCTGTAAGGTACTGCTCTCATGCCTCCAATAACATGCACTTATTCAGACTCTGAGCAGACCCCAATAGTCCACACAAAGGGTGTCCTGTAAAGGACATAGCGAGCGTTTTATGCAGAGAGAGCTCGGCCCAAGGGTCTCGCCAAGTACGGAGGAATGACACTCTCCAGGGAGGGACTGGGGATCCTTCTCCAGGAGGACTCTGGAAATAACTGCAGCAGAAACACACGGCCGAGCCCAGCAAGAGCTGATCCAACGTTTTTGATGGAGCAAATGATGAGTTCCTACAGTGCTATAATCTATAGCTAATATTGTTTAGTAACCACGGCAACTTATGGAGCATTTATGTAAACAGAAAGGAAGAGTAATAAAATTAATAAAAAGCAGTTCACTCTAGTAGAAATACTTCTCGTTTGCACTGGATAGAGTTGCGGCAGCCAAAGCAGGAGAAGCATACAGAAAAAGTGCCTACGCTGGATGAGTTCAGCTGGGGGTTTTCCTCCACCATATGAGTGTTGAACCATGGGCCATACATTCTTCAGCGTTCCACCACGGGTGTTCTTCCCAGCCCTGCGCCCATTAAGCCAACCATTAAACCAAGAGCAAGCTCCAAACACGACGAGTGCATTCCTCGGAGGAAACACAACCCCAGAGTCACTTCAATCTAATTACAGCTCCACTGCGGAGCCAAGCCTCAGAGAAAACATATTTCATCACCAACTGGCAAAACCCTGATCCTTTCTGACCCAACAGCTGGTTTTGCTTAAGATTTTTCTGAAAACTGTGAAACCACTTTAAAAGACATGCAAAATCGTTGATGTGTCAGAATGACACAAAGCCAATTCAGAATATTATGGGGTGTTCACAGAATACATTGAGATTTAAACCCACAGACAAAGCCACAGATTAAATGTACACTGAAGAGGACGTCTGTCATGTAGAGTGGAGGTTTTCAGTATTTTCAGTTATAGTTCATTACACAAGGACATTCTTATTCAGTGAAAAGCAAGAACAATATTAAACGTCCTCCAGATTAATTTGCCTACAAACTACATTGTAATCACCCGTGAATTTATCCACCTGCATACCTCTAATGAGGACCTTCCTTCTTTGCACGTCAGCCTACAGGAGAACTTAACCCCTCTTGTCAGGAAATTATATCAAAGTACAAAGAACATTTCTCAGAAAGCAACAGACCAAGCAAAACACATGATTGAGGGAGGAAATAGAGTAATGAATGTGCTTGTCCATATATCACTAGATTACCATGACCCAACACCCCCTAGCACTTGAGCACCTAGACCAAGCAGACAAACTGAGTTTCCCTACTTCACTAAAGCACAAAGTGTGAAGACTGGATGAGAGCAGATGAACAAACCACTCATATTGCATGTGTTCAAAAAGTCAGCGGGAGACTCTGCCATGTAAAGATTTTCCATGTGTTGAAATCACGGCATGGATGGCATAGCGAGTAGCTGGTGTGAGAGGACATGGGTTCGATCCCTGTTCATTCTGTGTGGAGTTTGCATGTTCTCCCTGTGTCTGCGTGGGTTTCCTCCCACAGTCCAAAGACATGCTGTTCAGGTTCACCCATAGTGTGTTCCACTGATGTATGGATGAGGATGAGTGACCCATTGTAAGTAGTGTATCTAGCAGTGTAAGTCACCTTGGTGAATAAGGTGTGTGGGCTCATAACACTACATAGAGTTAATTGGAAGTCACTTTGGAGAAAAGCGTCTGCTAAATACATAAATGTAAATGTAAAACACATACTGTCAGCATAAAGATGCAATAGCTGCTCCAGCTCACAGTCAGGGCCGGCTCTTGTGAAGGTCAGGGGAGAGGCTGTCTCAGACACATGGGATCATTCTGGCTGAGGGTGACAGGGCAGAGAGCCAAACCCACATCAGTACACATCTTAACCAGCAAGTCGAATCACACTCTGTGCACTGTCCACAAAAGCTCCGTTCACGAGTGACAGCCCCACCAAAGTCGACTGAACGTCAGACGGCCGAGACAGTCCGATCCAGGAGAACAAGAATTTGCCACCTTCTCCACAGTCACGACTTGCTGCCTCTGTACTTGGACAAGGGAAGTGGATTCATCTCTTACCCCCCAGCACCAAGTGCAATGACATCATCCATTATAAGCAGCGGTCCTGCCAATATCTCAGTCATAACTGCAATGGGCTGGGAGCCAATTAATGGCAAAACATTCGGGGCCAGAGCTGTTCCCTGTGCGTGGAAGATCATTAGAAGCAGTGTTACTCTTTGAGCCTCCTCTCCAGCTTGCTCCCTGGACAGCAAGGAAGTAGTCCTGTATTATAAATCAGTAAACTAATTATTCTCAGTACATTGTGCTTTCAAAAGTGCATGAAAATCTACTACTGTTCCTTTATACTTTTCTCCCAAAGAGAAACAAGCCAAGGATTCATTCTGAAGAGGCATGCATACCTTGGAGGAGCTTAAAAATCAGACAGAAAAAAAGGCACTATTGATGTTTATTTCCGCATTTTGCCATTTCATCTGTTTTTGGCTATTAAAGAGATTTTTCCTCTCTTGCGGTCACTTCACTGTACAGCAGGATAGCGTGGCTCCTGAGCTGAGGAGAGTTGTACCTCAGGGGAGGTACAAAGTGACCACATGGGCTTGCACTACCTCATAAAACCTGGCACATCTCCCGTTCCACATTTATAAATTGTGCTTGGCTTCGTTTTATTCTTGCCCCGTGTCTCAAGTTCATTTATCTGTGCCTGTAGCCCAAGCGCTAGACCATCACCACCACCAAACCCATCACTCACTTTGCTCCACCAAGGCACACTTCAATTGTTAGCCCAATTTTCCAAGGTATTAAATAGTACTTTTGGATTACATAGGAGGGGTGGAGGGCATGGGGGCATGGGGGGTTTGCCCTGTGCCTGCTGTGTGGCACATCTGGGGTTCGAGCCCTGCTTGGGGTGCCCTGTGATGGACTGGTGTCCCCCCCGGGTGTGTCCCCTCCCCCCTCGGCCCTGCGCCCTGCGTTGCCAGGTAGGCTCTGGCTCGCAGCGACCCGCTCAGAACAGGTGGTTGCTGACAATGGATGGATGGATGGATGGATGGATGGATGGATGGATTTTATAACACCTAAGAAGTGGCCACCTTAAACATAGCCAAACTGCCTTCGCTAGTCCTAGGAGCATCTTGTGCTTACCTTGAATGTGAACTTGAAAAGTATAATTATCATGCAAACCACACAAAGACTGTTCAGTCACCAAACCTAAATTAAACAATTTGCTAAAGGATTACAACCCTAAGTCATTATAATAAAAAGTTACACACATACACCCCAAAAAAAAGCATCAGAACTACTGCCATGAGACCTAGAAGCTGGAATGGGATGGAGCGATGGGGTCATGGAAGGTTCTCCTGTGAGAGCTGGGCAGTGGAGCTGACATGAGGCCTGGGATGGGAGGGGGCTTGTCCTACGGCGAGGCTTACGCACATGCTCCCGCCAAAGGGGACAGCCGCCCGTGTGATCCTGGAGATTGCGCTAGGGTTTGCAACCGACACGGCAGCCATGCAGCCATCCAACACTTATCGTCTCATCTAAATAATTAGGGAGATGGAAGGAGCGGATGCTTATCTCACTGTGCACAAGAGTTCAAATCCCATGCTGACATGAAGAGGCGAGGCTATTAAATGGATTAATTACACCAGCGCAGTGATGTCAAAAGTCACCAGAGTCCAGTGGCTTTGCAGATGAATAGTGGCCCTAATACACTCTTCGATTTCAAGCAGGTCGCTGGCAGCGACAAAAGTGTCTTTGATTAAGCCCAGAGAAGTAATGTGTTCCCTTTTTGATGTATCTTATCAAACTTGTAATTTGTAATATCAGTCACACATTTCACCCAAGACTCTTCTGTTGACACCTGCTCTGGGTCTTTGGCTCTTACAGATTCACGAATACGGTCTTTCAACAGTGTAACACCGCTGCAAGTACCATGGCTGTTTAGCCTTTCTCCAATAAAACAGCCGCCTGTTTCTCCAGAACTTATCACTTTTCCTGCATAGCCCAGGTGGCCTGAGGCAAGAGAAAGGGGCAGCTGTCTGCTAGAACATCTACGGAGACACAGCACATATAATATGTACTCAAGGAAGCTGGAGGTTCAACGATTAGGCACCTGACACAACAACCTGCAGCAAATTTAAAAAACTTAAAATACATGAAGGGTGAATTTTTTAAAAACTGCACAGAGGCCTGTCCCCTCATTTTTAGATCTCATGAAAAATGTTCCTCAATTAAAAGAAGCTGCAATAGGGAAGCTACTATTCATCTCTATATCCTGTCAAAAAAGTACCCAGCACATTGAAGGTTTTTTTTTTTTTTTTTTAAAATGCAATAACCATGACAACCACACGCTATGCCATGCCTATGCGATCTGAGTTCTTTAAAAGATACTTCTTTGGACAACACCAATAGCTTAGTGAACACACACACTGACTGAAACCACTTATCCCAAGCAGGGTTGCGGTGAGCTGGAACCTAACCCAGCAACACAGGGTGCAAGGCTGGAGGGGGAGGGGACACACCCAGGACGGGACGCCAGTCCGTTGTAAGGCACCCCAAGTGGGACTCGAACCCCAGACCCGCCAGAGAGCAGGCACAGGCCAAACCCGGTGCACCACCGCACCCCCCCAGTGAACATGTACAATAATAATTATTATTATTACTACATTTACACTTATTTATTTAGCAGATGCTTTTCTCCAAAGCGACTTCCAATGAACTCTTTGTAGTATCAGCCCACAAAACTTATTTGTTACTTACACTGCTAGATCATACACTAGTTACAATGGGTCACTCATCCATACATCAGTGAAACACACTCTCTCTGTCACTCACACACTATGGATGAACCTGAACAGCATGTCTTTGGAGTGTGGGAGGAAACCCACATGGACACAGGGAGAAATGCAAACTCCGCAGAGACTGAGCGGGGATCGGACCCCATGTCCTCTTGCACCACCCAGGCACTGTGAGACAGCAGCGCTACTCAATAATAATTATTGCAATAACTACTAATAATTATGATTCAGAAGTGTTCAGGACAGCATGACAGTTTACACGAGTGGCGTAAAAGCATAAAGCAACACTTGGAGGATGTGCTGGCTGTAGTAGAGCGGACGGCATGCCGACCCGTCCCGCACTCCGTCTCTCCCGAGGGCGCAAGGACTGCGCTGCCAGTCACTCTGCAGCGTGCTCGCGCGCGCGCTTCAGCGTCATTTTGGAGAACGGAATACAAAAAAATCGCGTGGAGGGGGGGGGGAAGCGAAACATTCCATTTAAAGTTCTCCAAGTTCCCCTTTTCGCTCACTACATCATGTGTTTGTAAAGGTGTCTTTGCGAGTACTTCACTGAAACACATGATGTTTCAGCGAATTAAGTTGTGTATAACTAAACAAGGATAAGCCACTTTTCCGCGATTCCGTTAATCTTACGTCTGAACGCGAATGTTGAAAAAGAACACGTGATGCACACCTCGCCTCGGGGTTCCGTACGCTCACACACTTGTTTCGCTGTGGTGGCGCTCGACCCCGCACGCTCGCGCGCAAAGTAACATGTGTCCATTTTCGCGCGGTCTCTAGAGACACAGCCCGAAGTTGGGAATCTGAACGGGGTCGAAGTTTCGCCTCATTTCGGACACACGGATAGACGCGCGTGAAGTTGTCAAACAAGTGAGCAGTTTGTGCGGCGTGTGAGCAGGAAGTGACTGAGCCCTGTGGCGCGAGCACAGATCGTGCCGCCCCATTAACGCCGCGCTCGAGACAGACAGGACTGCAGCCGCGTCGCACGCAGGAAACACCGCGAAGTGACAGCGCGGCACCCTTCTGCTGTAACCTGTGTGTGCGCGCGAAGAGCGATCCTCACACACCTCGTCTGAAAGCAACACTGCTAAATGGGCGAAAACATAGCGCGTGTCCCGCCCGTTCGGACAGGAGAGAGAACGCTAACGTGCGGCGGGCTGTCAGGCGGGGCTGTCTTACCTTAGCACATTCCAGCCTTTGAGAGGGTCCAGATCCGACATGATAGACACCATGGTTGACTAACGGGTGCAGACAGCAGGGGTAGCAGCGCTCGCTCTGTCGTGCCGTGCCGTGCCGTGCCGATCGGTGTGATGCGATGTGTGGCCCTGCCTCCGTCAGCGATGAGAGCTCGTCGCGTGTCTCCCTCCGCCCCCCGCACTCAGTCCCGCATCCGCGGCTCCGCTTTGTAGCCGCAGCCTTTTAAAGCCCTGCGCGACTATTCTCCACTTTGCGGTCGTGTGAAGACGGAGCGGCTCCGACGGCTGTCCCCACTTCCCTAAACCCACCCAGTCTCCCTCCGGACCGCTGCACACCTCCACTGTTAGCTATTCCCTTTCATTGCTGTCAGTGTCACCCCCCCAGTCAGCAGTGTCCACCTGATGTGTACCAACTACTTAATCTGCATAAGCTTTTCCACTCTGTCACCTGTTCCTGTGTTTGAAACCGAATGACATTTTCATCAGGTATCGACTAACAAAAGTAGGAACAAGGAATCACAGCAAAAGCACCAACCATAGTGGAAGCTTCAGAGAAGTCAAGCTTGCTTTTCCAGCACTTGGCCACAGAACTACCGTGATCGGTAGATGTGTGTTTGTGTGAATTCTCACAAAGGCTAAAATCGGACAACGCGTGCTGGTGACAGCGAGCCCCAGGAGAACAGTGCAGCCATTGTGAAGGGATGGTAAAGGTGTCTGTGCTTCTGCTCTGTGCCAGAGACCACATCCTGTTGATGACAGTGCACCGCTCTCTGAGCAAAAGTAGAAACACCGCACTCATGGCTGAATGCTCTTAAAGCGCTGGCTATAATGTTCCTTTAGATGTCTGAAAACTCCTGTTATTATGGTTACATCACAAAAGCACATAAAAACATCATACGTGACAACTGGCAACCTTTTACAGTCCATTACACTAAAGTCATAACAATGGGGGGGGGCACTGGAGTGTTCAGTCAATGTGCCCCTTAACATTTTTTAATAATTTTACTATGTACTATTGGCCAAATCCTCACAAGTTCTTTCGCCTCTGCATTAAACAGATGAGAAAATACATACCATGTCCCAGCTCTTGGACAAGACTTGGAAGAAAGATATTCCTTTTCTACATCATTTACATCTATCCACTTTAAACACAGGCACACACTGAATGTAAATATCAGCGTCCACCATACACAGACTGTTTAAAATTACCACCCACAGAATCCAAAATTCCTTTTACTGAAATAATGCATTTTGGAGAGTGTAGCGGATGGATTGATGATATAATGGTCACAGTCATGTTTCTATGTTCTACAATACTTCCCCTCTATTATTTACAAGTTGTTTGATTCCTTTAATTTTGCCTAGAGCTGTACGCCCACATATATTGTGTTTCAGCTGTTTTTGGATGGTTCTTCATTTTTCCACTTAATCTAAACCAACAAAATAAAAAACCTTAATGGTTTGGTTAAAGCTAAGGCCTAATATCCAATTGCACACAGTATGAAGCAGTTACATTCAAAGCTTCTTCTCATTCGCTGGTTTCATCACGCTTTAAAAAATCCATTCTTTAACATTCAAGTGCCTTCCAGCGGGTTGTACAGGGCCAAGTGCAGGAGCATTTTAATGGTACTTCGGAGAAGGCTGTGCAATAGAATGCCTAGTGGAGATCTCAGTCTGTGTGGACACACACACACACACACACACACACACACACATTTTCTGAACCGCCCGTCCCACACGGGGTCACGGGGAACCAGAGCCCACCCGGCAACTCAGGGCGTAAGGCCAGAGGGGGAGGGGACACACCCAGGACGGGACGCCAGTCCATCACAAGACACCCCAAGCGGGAATCGAACCCCAGACCCACCGGAGAGCAGGACCCGGTCCAACCCACTGCGCCCCCCCTGTGTGGACACCTGATCTTCAAATGCTAACCATCAGCAACCTCACAGGTGAAGAAATGATCCACGCAGCACATAGCAATATGCTGTAGGGTGGTGTTAGAGAGAAAAGGAGAGCAAGCACTGTCATCCAGGAGCGTAACAACTAGTCAGGTATTGTGGGACCAAAAATACCAGCACTAGTGTTCAGAAGAGTCATCCACAAATATTTGAGGAAACAAATTAGTCTTGTTTATTTATTAGAAGGGAACACCACATCCCCTAGCTATGTCCCCAGTGTAGTCTCTTTTAATTAATCTCAGAAAGATTTTCTTGGAGAATAAACAAAAACTGCATTTGAAGGAAAAGTTCGATCAGGGCACCAGACAGTGTTGAGGTCAAGGACGGAGGCTTGAAGCTTGAAAGTTGCTGGCTTGAAACCCTGTGTCAATATCATTTCCCTGAATTGCTCCAGTAAAGTACCTCAGCGCATAAGAACATGTTATGTGTTTATCTGTCTTGGTTAAACGTGAACTAAAGAATGAATTCCTTCTATTCATCCATTATTAAAAACCACTTGTTCAGTGCAGGGCAATGGTGGTCAGGAGGCTTGCCTGGAAACAAGAGCGCAAGGCAGGGTATACCTTGGATGGGACCCCAATCCATCACAGGGCAGTCAGAAACACTCAGTCACCCATGCATTAACTCACATACTAATGCCAATCTGGAGTCATCAGTTCACTTGAAACATGTCTTTAGAACGCCTAGAAGAAACCCATGGAAACATGAGGAAAACATGCTAACTTCACATAGACAAAACCAGATTCAAATCCCTATCCCAACGCACAAGTCAGGAACTATGAAGTTCCAGCAACAACTGCTACACCATGCCCCTCCAACAAGCCAATGAGTAATTACTATTATAGCAAAAGAAGAAAAAAAAGAGAAAACTTAACTTTCTGCACAGGTAGGAGTTGTGCTGATTGCTAAGCAGCAGTCGAAACTGAACTCTCGCAATGACTTTCGATAGAAGATGTTTGGCTTCAGAGTTTAGTGTCATGTCTCAAAGGGTCTCATGCTGGTCTGCTGCACTTTCACTCAAGAGTCGGTTTTACTTGCAGGGCAGCCACACTTGGGCAGGAAATCATTCTTCATTCGCTTTCTGGAGAGCAGGGTGCTGTATAATGTGTGATAAATTCTTCTTTTACCATCAATCTCTAGTAAGCATGACCTCACTAATCAGATCACCTCCGATCCCCTATTACTTCAAAGTTCCTTTGTGAGACACGTCCTATCACCTTCCCTGTCCATATCTAATTAATTATAATATAAATCTAATTAATAAAATTATAATTACAGATATTAATTTTAAGGCATGACCTTGGCTTGAAGAAGCATGGTTTAATTGACATAAATGTGGTTAAAAAGGTTTAGTTATGAACCATATCCTGGAAGAGACTAAGCATAACTAAATATTTTTATCTGTTTTGTACACATCAAACAGGAGGTGGTGATACCCCATTCCTGTACCAAGGAGAGTCACAGACGGAACAACAGGAGGTGATACCATATTCCTTCTCTGCATAGAGTCCTTCACTGAGCTGCAGAATACGATATCACACTCTCTCCAAAGGTAGTCATCCATTGAGTCGTAGGTGATACCACACTCCGTCACCAAAACATTGTCCGTCAGGCTAAAGGAGACGATGCTGTTCTGCCTCTCCAGACGGAGTCATGCATTAAGCAGACACATTGTTCCCCCGCCCCCAACAACACCCCCCCCTCAGAGCAGCATTTTAAGGTGGGAACTCAGGTCTCGGACTTGATCATTTTCATGCCGGCTCACAATTATGCTGTGGAGCTGCGACATGTAGAAACCCAAACAGGAAACAATGTGGTCGCATGTGTTGACATTCTGCCAAGGGCAGTTCTAATGAACAGAACAATATCTCAACTGTCAAAGTAATCCAAAACATGGGGCAGGAAACTAATTTTCCATAGCTGTAACAGCTATAGTGAGGGCAAAGGTTACATGTCACAGGTCTCCTCCTCCTTCTTGTGCTGGCCTTCTGACATTGCGTCATCACACAGCTGTATTTGAAGGGGGAAAATGCCATGCCCGAGTCACCGTGAAACCTGACGCTTTAGGTACAACTTGTCTCAAAGAATGGGAATGATGGGCGATGATGAGAGATGATCACAAAAGGCATAATTGACTGAAATGCAGGCCCTTTACATTTCTCTGTAAAGAGGGAAGACTTGGACTTCCTGTGTCATTTGCAATACCTTCACACTGGCCATTGAGCATGGTACCTGCAGAACACATAAACTGTTCTCCAGAGCCTAGAAACAGAATTTCAGAGCACAGACATGTAGGCTACTACAGCAAAACACAGCTGCTCAGTCTCAAAGTCAGTCTCACTGACTGTTTACAGTCAGGGACAAATCTGCCTGCAGTGCTGCTCACAGAGAGGTGAAATTCCTTCTGGGGAATTTTTCAGTATAAATGTGCAACGTAATGAATTACTAATTTGTTGGGTAAACTGCCAGTTACAGACACACGTATGCATTTATACATGCTGGATACACATATACCTATACATATTATTACACATATAGTTCTATATACATGTACATACTAATATTGGCATGCATTTAGGGATACACACACACAGGGATTCAAGCAACACATGCCAGGTGCTTGCAAAGAACTGAAGTGCTTCAAAGTGATACCAGTAGAAAATAGAAGTATCCTTCTCTTGCTCTAGCAAGGTGTCCATCAAAAGGCTGCAGCCAAACAAGTAGAAAGACAGGGCAATGCAGACATGGAAAGATGCACTCACACTGAGGACAATACCACTGCCCAGGTGACACATCCTACTGCAATGACACCAGCTACTTAACTGTTCAGAATTTTAGCTCTTTGCTTTGCTGTTACACAGTTTATTAAAAAATACCACTGTAAAGGTACGAGAGCCGTGAATGAACATGAAAATTCCCTTAAAGCCACAAAGATGCTCCAGCCAATGTGCCCTCAGCACATTTCAGAAATAGCATGTCCTATCACAGAAAAATTGAGCACTGGAGATGCACAGTTCTCCCTGACACTGCATGTATGGCTGAATAAATGATGCACTTTATTAAACTGGTTATGGTGACACCACTGTTGTGACCTTATCTGAATGTTTGTTTTGTCCATAACCATCACAGCACTGCTCAGCTGTCAAAACCCTTTTGTCTCTGTATTTAAATGTAAAAATTATAGTCTTCTGCAGACTGTTACATTTCCCTCAGAATTCTGTGCTGCTTGCCATCCCTCAATACCCACAGAAACACCAGAGTTCAAAGATCACAGAGCAGAAGGTCATGTAAAAAAAAGAATGTACTGTAGATTCACGGGTGCAAAAACCATGAAAAAGCAAACAGGGCAGGCTGCTTTGAGGTTAAAACACATGTAAGGCATTGCAGACACTCGACTTAGGACTTCCAACCTTTTCACAGTACGATTAGCAGAAGATGGGGATGGCTGAAGGATTATGTTGGAGCTGGAAAGCCTGGGAATGAGATATTTGTTTTCCATTAGTAATGGCTTTCATATTCTGGGCTGGAATGTGTGTCAGGTTTTTCCAGTGCTCATTAGGAGCTTAGAACAGGGAGAGGAGGGCTGTATACAAGTACACATAGGTACGAGAGAGCGCAGTGTCTACAGGGCACTAGGTTCAAGGTGACAGCTCAAGTGTGTGTGTCATCTTTATACAGCAATGGTGTTTCTCAGCTTACAGTATGTTGTAAGGATTGAGCCAAAGAACACTGATCTCACATCAGAATGCCGGGACCATTATGTTCATTATGAGTACAAAGATGATTAGAGGGATTGTGTTGTGTGTAAATGAAGGGTGTTGGTTTCTATTTAATGTGATTTTATTAAGTGCAGCAGCTCCATATGCTGATGAATTAGACAATCAGGCCAGACTCTGTTCTGTGCTGCGTTGCTGTATAATTGAACGCAGATGTCCTATATGATTCATCAGGAACAGCCTGCCCTACAATAGTTTGTGTGAACCTAGCAGGGGTCAGTACTGGTTTGCACTGTGGAGCTGAAAATCTTAGGTCTGAATCCAATATGTAATGCTGTTGTTGGGGTGCTGTAGCAAACATTTTAACCTTTGCTTCTCCTGTTAAAAACTGAGCTGCATAACTCTGCTCCAAAGGGTGATAGATCTTAAACTGTGAATGCTGCAGTACAGACTCCTGGGTAGGGATTAAACCATCTATCCCTACAACCCAAGGGATGGATGTAAGCTGCTGGTTTTTGTCTAACTTAATTCAACTTAATCACCTTGTGCTGTTATTCCATTTGGCACACAAAGTAGGAAAAATCCCTGCTGACAATGGTTTTACTGCCAAAACTCTAGAATTTCTATAGCCAACACGGCAGTATCAAAGATGGCATCATAGAGCCACCTGTTATGTAATGACTTTGCTACATATCAGAATATATCAAATTGATGGATTAAGTATGCATCACATGGACCATCAGACTTTCTTAGATTGGTTTTAAAAAACACACACACACACACACACACACTTTCAGAACCACTTGTCCCATACGGGGTCACGGGGAACCGGAGCCTACCCGGTGACACAGGGCATAAGGTCAGAGGGGGAGGGGACATACCCAGGACAGGACGCCAGTCCATTGCAAGGCACCCCAAGCGGGACTCAAACCCCAGACCCACCGGAAAGCAGGACTGTGGCCCAACCCACTGCGCCACTGCACCCCCTTTAAAAAACATATTAAACAATAAAAGCAATTGCAAATGTAGGTTTTTCAGTGAATTAGACAAGAAAAGATCCTGGAGTGTTTGAATACCTCATATAGTGGTATGTGATCCCACCTTGCAATACTTTAATCTTTTACCCTTGTCTTATGTCTGTGGATGTATTTGCAATTTCTTGGTCTGCTGTTTGGATCTGCATTGCTGTGACCCAGTGCTGTTAATAAAAAGTCAAAAAAGGAAAAAAAAACTTTTAGGAGACTTTAAAGAAGAGAGTGCAAACTCACAAATTCCAAGTTCTCTATAAAGTTCTGTAATCCAAAAAATCCTTCCAAAGGCCAAATCCCTGAAGTGTAATAAAAGAGACCCATTGGTGTTATTTGGCCACATTTGGACTTGTTCACGTTAACCCAGATGTGGCAGTTAGTTACAGAGTTAAAGATGCATCCAGATCTGCTGCTAGACTCCATCAATCTAATCAAAGTACTTCAGAAGGCAAACTGTTTTCACTGGTTCAAGTCAGCCAGTAATGGAAAGCACACTGCAGGCTCACCTTTCATTCACCCCCAAAGTGTCACGCAATACTCCTGAGTGACAAGCGATCATAAAGATGGCACTTAGAGCACATCATATTCAAACCTCATAGGCTGCCAATTGTCACAGTAGCCATTTGACTCAACCATGTTCTCCTAGTACCTCCTCTGCAGAGCTTAGTCTCTGATTTAATTCTCTGATTTGAACCATGAGGATAGTGCCAGAGAGCAAGCATATATTTTTTTCAATGACTTCAAGTGAAATGAAATCTAGAGATTATTCAGACTCTACATTTGGAAGCTCCATGAAATGACTGATTCTCCCCTTTTAAGACTGAGATGCATGAAGATGGCCAAGAGGCTGGTGCTGTACAAGTGCATCCTAGCTAAAAATCACTGAAGTTTCTGTTGTCACAAGACCCATATTGGAGGAGTGCAACTATAAATATCACTGTATCTAGCCAAAAGAACAATTTTACAGTCAACAAATGCGGGAAGCAGTCCTATGGAAGAGATGTGATACTTGAAGCAACACCTCCTCCAATCAAACCCACAGCATTTAGGATAAAATAACTGGTGGGCCTTTTCCTTAAATGCAATCTTATACCACTTTCAAAGGTGGTAGTGGATTCCGACCATGACAGTATGTCTGAGTTAAGAGCATACGCTATCACAACCTCATGGCTAAAAGAGAAGCATTGTACCCTGTCGATGGCCTATTGTCAATATAAAAGATTGCTTGTTAGGGACAAATTTACATTTACTCATTTAGTGCAGTTCAGAAGGTGGCAAAGGATGCATGATAAAGGTCTGGAAAACATCTCAGTGCTGACTAGAAGCTGCACACAGAGAAAGCAAAAGAAAGGAGTGGACAGCTGGGAGACATAGGCTCCTGTCTCTTTTCAGTTTCTTGAGCAACTGTGGCCATTCAGCCAAGGAGGATGCAGGTCCCCATCACAGCTGAGGCAGAATTTTAGTGTGGGCAACGGTGCCATTTCCACTTGCTCCCTGCGTTCAGCTCGAACTTGGATACTCGTTTGTAGGGGTGGCACTGTATACACAAGAAAAGTACGTACCAGAAACACGGTCATAAACTTTGACAGCAACCAGCAGAGTTTGCACCAATGAAGTTTTTACTTAATGACATAGACCAAAAACAAACAAAAACCAAAAAGGACTTTGTTTTTTAAAGGAGCTACTTTTACCCAGGGGGGGTGCAGTGGCACAGTGGCACAGTGGCACAGTGCGTTGGACCAGGTCCTGCTCTCCAGTGGGTCTGGGGTTTGAGTCCCGTGTGGGGTGCCTTGCGATGGACTGGTGTCCTGTCCTGGGTGCGTCCCCTCCGGCCCCACGCCCTCCGTTGCCGGGTAGGCTCCGGTTCCCTGCGACCCCGTATGGGACAAGTGGTTCGGAAAGTGTGTGTGTGTGTGTGTGTGTGTGTGTGTGTGTGTGTGTGTGTGTGTGTGTGTGTGTGTGTGTGTACACTTTTACTCACAGGGATTCTTTAAGGGAACAAGCATTTATGCAAACTTTTAAAATGAACTTTCAAAATACGTACAGATGAAATGAATGTTTAAGTACATAAATCCTCTTGATGTAGCAGAATAGACACATGGTGGAACACATGGTGTATTTCAGAGCTCCAAGGGAGCTATGAAATAGGAATTCCCTCATTTATTTGCTCTTTGTAAAATAGTGTTGGAATATGAACACTTCAGCTGAAGATAAGAGGTCTGCAAACTGGATATAGTCATGGTCTGTCTACCTGAGCTGGGAAAAGGTGAGGTGGAACATTAATAAAGGTCTAGAAACATGTATTCAATCACCCAGGGTTCTTCCCTCTTTGAGAAAGACCAAGGAGCTACCAAGGTTTGTAGGAGATGGTAGCTTGTCTCCACACAAAGAGGAAATAGGTGGGAATCCTCTGTAGAACACTAGAGGTCACAGAGAGCAGTCTGACCTCTGTGTGGAATATTCCTACCACCAGAGCCCCAGGAGAACACAAACCAATTACTATATCAGTAGGATGCCAACAGCTCAGGGGCCAAATATTCACTGACTACCCAAAATTTTGCCCATGTTCTTTAAAGCAACAAGAGAAGCAGATTTAAAAAAAACAAACAAACCATGATTTCCCAATCTTAGAATTCTATTTTTAGGATAAATAAAATCTGCTTGAGTTGAAGTGATTTAATTCTGCTCAGATACCTTCCTAAGACATGGAAAACCAAGAGTGTTTCAAAACCACAACCCACTAGTCTATCTGGCCACTTAACTGTTCTGATACTTCAGACGAATATTCGCAACCCCACCCTGATCTACACCCACTGCAAGCCCCCCATTGTAATCAGTACTGACAACTTTGCTACTTTGTAGAAACACAAATAATTAAAAACAGATTATGATCCAAAGCACCCAGATCCTAATTGTGTTAGAAGACTTTTTGCGTTAACATTCAGTCCAAGCGCAAAAATAAAAAGATCCAATACTTGTTTTTAATGGTCCACACATAGCCAAAATCATATGTGGGTAAAATGATCAATGGTTATAAAGTCAGGGTCACTGCACTATCATTCTTCCCATGGTGTTACCCTGTTTGGGCTGCTCTTTGATACTAATTACATGACGCTGGGCATCTATCATATCTAACAGCACTGATCAGAGCTCCTCTTGTCACTTACGCTCTCAGTTACTCTGTTACAGTTACTCTAAACATTCTGTGATTCACCTTCATAAATCGTTCTGTGAAACAAAATTCTTGCAGAATGAAGATAGATTCCTCACCTGAGCACCTCAAATCTGTCAATTGCTGATCTATTTCTTTCAGACACATTGCCGTGACATTTTGCCAGTGTCAAATAGAAATATGCTGTGTTTCCTTCATTTTCAGCAATGGTAAATGTTATAGGATTTTCCAAGAGTATGTGCTTTTTTTTTTCTCTAATCATTAATTTCTGCTTTGCTATATCTGACCAAGGTGTACCATAATTTAAGGAACGCTTGGAAAGTCTAAAGGCTTATGGAAAGCAACAAAAACCATTTAGTCATTTGACCAACGGCAACTTGATTGGTTTTCAAAAATGGTAATGTGGAGTTCTTAAAAGCATGCTGACATTATGAGATGGTGTTCTAAATGGAAATGACCTTTATTTAGAGTTCTCTTTCTGAGAAGCATGAATAAGGAATGATGTAAGTAGTGGGTCAGACTTCATGCTGCTCTCTAGAGGGAGTGCAGGGAATTGAGGAAGCTGTAAGGAACAGCCAGCTGGATTCCTCATTGAGTTTGAGTGATGGGCAACAACTTTGGAAGGATCTACAGGGAAGATGCTCTTCTGAGTTCAGCTGGGAACCTAGTGGTCCAATGACCCACCTGGTAGATAGTTGCTTATCTCTGCTTAGTGGTGTACACACCTGTGTCCGACTTGCAGCATGCTCACCTGTACCGAGTGGATCAGGGCCATTACATACACACCTGTGTGTTCTGTGGTTCTGGACCGTTGCACACACCTGTGTTTTAGTGCCCACAAAGCCTTTTCCGCCATATGCTGTTGCGTCTCCTTGCACGACTCTCCAAAGGGCAGTGTGATTAAACAGGCTTTTGAGTCACATGATCCACCCTGGGAAATGAAAAACAACAAACAGGTTAGAGGGAAAAAATACCCTGTAGGAAAGGTTTAAATATCAAAGCAAAACAAAATAAATTGCTTTTATAGTTACCTGGTCTTACAAAGACAGCTTTTAATGTCAGTTATGTTGGATACATACTGTAAAATATCACAATGCACTTTTAACCTTTAAAAAATTTGCATACAATCTATAGTTGCAGGAAATAGGAGATTTGTAGGCAAAGAAAAAAGTGATATCCTGACAGAACAATACTGATATTGAGAATTGTGTTCCTCATATCATATCCGTGTAAACATGTTACCTTTCCCTAAAGTGAGACATGCATCCAGAGGCTGTCCAATCACAGTTCGTTTTCCCCTCTTGTAACCCTTCATTTATTGCCTTTTTACCAGCAGTGTGGACCCATGAATAGAGAGCAGCCGCATGCACGCTTCTCCCTGAGTTGTTGTTTTTTTTCCCCCCTCCCTAATTGCGTTGATCTGGTCTCCCCTGATCTGTTACCACGTGCCATGAGTCTGTGCGTCTGGCTCATCGGACGACTGAAATAAAGGGCGCCATCTGCTGCAATGTGTCAGTCAATTGGGATGATTGACAGTGCAGATATTTCACAGATGAGGCTGTGTGCTCCCCAACTGTCAGTCCTACTTCGACACCAATGATCATCTCCATCGTTACATATTTAAACGCTCAAAGCTGAAACCCTGGTCAAACACTATAGTACAACAGATGTAGTAAGCAATTCTAAAACTGTATTTAACTACATAAACTGAGAGCATGGCTGAAATTAAGTGATGTGGAAAAGATATAATCGCACTGTGAATAGTTAGTGTCCAACAAAATTCGTAAAATAATCTACAAAGCTACTGCAGCTACCCCTCTACTTACGTAAATCTGACTTACGTAAATCTGGATCTCTGTAAAAAATTCCCGGCACACACATTAGTTACGGACAGCGCTTACGCAACACATCTGAAATACGTTATGCGCAAGTCGACGTAGCCAAACAAGGTAGGAAGCTGCATCTTCCCAGTTCTGGCATCTTTGGCTGTGAACACATCTCCTCTCGTTAGTGTAGTCCTTTTTTTCCCATATTTTTTACCCATTTAATTATTCACAATGCCTGGTGGTAAATGTGCACTTGGAAAACAAGAACTGATTCGGAAACGTACAGCAGTTGACTTGGAGATGAAATTGAAAATAATAAGGCAGTGTGAAGGTGGACAAAGATTATCGTCTATGGCATGGGAACAAGGTTTAACCGTATCGACTATAAATAAGATAGTGAAGGATGCTGCACGTATAAAGGAGCACAGCTATCACGAATACAACAATAATGACGAAGAAATATCCAAGTGCAAAAAACTGAGATGAAAAAATTATTAATGTTATTATGTTGAATGGTGGAGGAGGAGGGGGATTCTGACATACGTAACTTTTGACTTATGTATTTTTTTGCATAAGTCGAGGGGTGTCTACGTAGTATTTTGTTCAAGACATAGACTTGAAAGCTGGGCACTCTGCATGTTTTGCTACGTTTTGGATTGACACACAACTATTGTAAAAACAATACGTCACCTACAGGACATACAGGTCTGTGTGGAGTTTGCATGTTCTCCCTGTGTCTACGTGAGTTTCCTCTGGGTGCTCTGGTTTCCTCCCACAGTCCAAAGACATGCTGTTCAGGTTCCCTCATAGTGTGTGAGTGACAAAGAGAGTGAGTTCCACTGATGTATGGATAAGTGTAAGTAGTGTATCTAGCAATGTAAGTCACCTTGGTGAATAAGGTGTGTGGGCTGATAACACTACATAGAGTTCATTGGAAGTTGCTTTGGAGAAAAGTGTCTGCTAATAAATAAAAGTAACAAGAAATACATTGTGTTGTCATGTTTATGCAGTAATACAAAATACTACACACACACATTGGCTGAAGCTGCTTGCCCCAAGCAGGGTTACAGCAAGCTGGAGCCTAACCCGACAACACAGGGCACAAGGCTGGAGGGGGAGGGGATGCACCCAGGATGAGATACCAGTCACAAGGCATCCCAAGCAGCACTCAAACTCCAGACCTACCAGAGAACAGGACCCAGCCAAACCCACTGTGCCACCACACCTCCCCTTACAAAATACTAACAGGATGCATTTGGTTTGGCCAGTATTCTAGAGGGTCATCACTCACTCTCACACCACCCTTCTACTCCAGTCCCCACTGCATCAAAACCTAACCTGAACCGCCGCAGAATGCAAGCAATCTCAGCCTCTGCACACAGAGCCCTGGAGTTCTCCTGCTTCCATTTCTCTAGCCTGGAGGAACCCACCATATCCGTCTCGTCTCCCTACGAATATGGCCTATCGTATCACCAGGCTCCCCAGTGCTTATCATGTTCCTCATTTAGACAGAGGAGCAAGAAACAAAGCGGCACACGTACGCAGCATGTTTCGGTTTTGAGCTGCGCTGACGAAGATGACATCATGGACAAGGTGCAATGAGAAAATGGCACGTGTGAAGAGAAACGCTCTCCCGTTCCGCACCAGTGCAAAGTGCAGCATATTTCTGCCAAACGCAGAGAGCTTACACTCCTGTCCTGGAAGCTGAACCATAAAGTCTTCCCTGCAAGTGGTCTTGCTCTCATTCTGTTCCCCTGCTGCTGAAATCACTGGCAATCAGTTCTGCTTAAACAGTGCGCCCTTCTTTTATTCCTTCCTCTCCAGAGGGTATGGCGCTGCACCAAAACAAGCCCTCAATCTTCTCTGTTTCGTAATGTGTGACTATCTCTGCTTTCACTCGGTAAGTGCAGGCCGGTACTCAGTCTGAAACACACCTCATCGCTGCACACTCTTTAGTGGCCCAGTTCAAATGAGAGGAAGAGCTTTAATTTAACTCGCCGACACACTCATTATCTCATGGCTGATGTACAGAGTGGGACTGTGGACATGAAGAATAGGGCTGTAGTCATCCAGAGTAATGGGTTAATCAGTCACAAGGGGAATGCCAATGTATACACTTTCACACACCCCAGCGCAAGCAGCAATACTCTAAGACTATTGTTAGACGATACAACTGTTAGCATGATAACACTGTGCAGTGTTACTGTCATCAAACTAGAGTGTGGCTATTGACACTGACTATAACAATCTGTCCTGTAATGCTGTAAGATTTCCATAGCAGCACTTCCCCTTATCCTGAATGTCTTTTTCAACCTATCTTCTGGAACATTTTTTGCTTTTCAATACACACACACACACACACACACACACACTTTCTGAACCGCCTGTCCCATACGAGGTCGCGGGGAACCGGAGCCTACCCGGCAACACAGGGCGTAAGGCCGGAAGGGGTGGGGACACACCCAGGACGGGACGCCAGTCCATCGCAAGGCACCCCAAGTGGGACTTGAACCCCAGACCCACCAGAGAGAAGGACTGTGGTCCAACCCACTGCGCCACCGCACCCCACTTTTCAATACACACACACACACACATTTTCAGAACCGCTTGTCCCATACGGGGTCACGGGGAACCGGAGCCTACCCGGCAACACAGGGCGTAAGGCCGGAAGGGGAGGGGACACACCCAGGACGGGACGCCAGTCCGTCGCAAGGCACCCCAAGCGGGACTCGAACCCCAGACCCACTGGAGAGCAGGACCCGGTCCAACCCACTGCGCTACCGCGCCCCTCTGTACTTTTCAATACCTTTATTGTAATTATTAATTACCAAGTCTACCTTTAAGACAAAATTGTATTGACCTGGGGCCAAATTCTGTGGAGTGTGATGCAGACAATGAACATTAGATTTCGATAAATAAGCCAGATGAACAGCTGTAATACATACAGTACTGTGCAAAAGAGGGGGTGCGGTGGCGCAGTGGGTTGGGCCACAGTCCTGCTCTCCGGTGGGTCTGGGGTTCGAGTCCCGCTTGGGGTGCCTTGCGACGGACTGGCGTCCCGTCCTGGGTGTGTCCCCTCCCCCTCCAGCCTTACGCCCTGAGTTGCCGGGTTAGGCTCCGGTTCCCCGTGACCCCGTATGGGACATGCGGTTCTGAAGATGTGTGTGTACTGTGCAAAAGAAAGAAAGTATATACATACACACACACACAAACATACACACACACACACACACAGACTGCCTGAAACCACTTGTTCCAAGTGGGGTTGCACTGAACAGGTGCCAGGTACCAAGTTCAGGACAAGCGGTTATTGACAATGGATGGTTACTAAGCTTTGTAGAAAGTTTATTAATTAAGAGAATTATTTTTGGAAGCATTCTCACTTTACAGATTTTTTCCCCAACCAAGTGCCTAAAACTTTTGCACAGTCCTGTACATGGCATTTGGCAGACAGCATGTCAGATGAAATGAAAACAACATACTTTGACAGAACTTCACTGTATGGTATATGGGCAACAGATTCCCCATTTTATATCCCTGCACCTGCCCTAGCAATAATACCTTGTTATATACACACTTAAAAAATAATTCTAACTACAAAATTAAGACTAATTTGCCATAGACAAAGGGATTAACTAAATTATATTTCAGATCAATTTATTTTTATTGCATTCTTCTCAATTAAGTGCTGCATAACAATTCTCAAAAAGCGCTGAGTGATAGTGAGAAAAGCCTCACATTATGACCCATAACCTCTCAGGTTGTCAGATATAAGAAAGAAATCCTACATTAGAACAGAAAAAAAATATTAAAGAATTTTAATTAAAAAAGAAAAATTAAAAATTATAAGGTCAATCAGGATGCACAATTTCCAGCCACCTTTAGGAGACCATCGCCTGTAACAGATGCGAGATCAGCTTCTTCAGGTGATTTAGTTCATGCTTTCAGTTTAATGATGCTGATACAACTCAAGGACAAAAGTGAGAGCAACCCACTGAAAAGGCAAAATTAGATGTTTTGTCACTGGGTGGTTCTCCAGGGATGGAGGACCATCTGATAACTGGGACACGGCTGCTGCTCCTGATACATGAAGAGGCCTCATACAGCTCTCTAGGGGGGGATTTTGACACAGTGAGAAACTAACACTCCGTGGGAGTGAGATGTTACAAATTTCATTTGTGCTAATTGTTGCAGAGCATAGAGAACAGTACTATGTGAAGGGAGAGTGCATCATTCTGATCTACTTGTGTATGCCAGTGAGTACGAGGTGGCTTTTGTGTTTCCACATGGCATGCCAATATCAAAACATACAAAGCAGGACATTTTGCGAAGAAAAGTGTCACCATGAGCAATACTGCTTGGATTTGGTAGCCCTAACTTACTGTCTGATCAGAAATCAATGAACACACGTGGAATGCTGCAGCGGCAACTTTCAGAACCTGGGCACCAGCAGCCTCTTTGTGCTTTATTCCACTAATGAAGGAGGTCATCATAGAAACAGGACCCCCCCTTAACAAGTTTAATCAGCTTGTTTTTGATAAGATTAAATCACTTGATTCTGGAATAGAATCAACTGCAAGCAGTGGAGTTCGCAGCAGGATAGAAATACAGGTCACAGACACAGTCCTAGAGACGCAGGGCTGGTTCCTTTATACAGCCTACAGTAATTTTGAAACACTTATGGTAAATTCCCTTATGTCTGTGCATAGCTCTGTAACTGTCCTGTGTTATCCAGCCACCCAGCCAGCTTTACATGACCTCTCCAAATAGAGGGCTATTATCTCAGACACGTAGTACATGTTAGTCACAGCTATCACATATTTCCAGCAAATGCAAATCCGTCTTTCTTCCAGCTCAAGTATGTCATTTTGAACAATGTTTCCATGACTACACATATGCAGATACCATGCAGGAAGATAAAAGTGAGGCCAAAGGTTCGGTATGCGGCACCGCATACATCACATAGGGTAGGAAAAGTAAGGCATTTCTGAGGGAAACGGCATCATTGACATACTGGCCACACGTTACTGCTGGAGGTAATTCTTTATGAACTCATTTATCATGAATAAATGTCATTTTGTTTGGTCGAAATCAAAATGCTGTACTGAGAGAGCTTGTTTCGAAATCTTCCTGGTATACACAAATCATTATGTTACATTCATGCAGCACTGACTCTATCCCTTCAGTACGGCTGTACGGTTACTTAGCGATATCCATTTAATGGTGCTGTACTGTCTCTAAGGGTATTGCTTTAATGCTGTTGTGAGATATCCCTTTAATGCTATTGTACACTCACTGATTAGGTATGATAGCCCCTTCAGAAAGAAGTCTTTAAACAATGACGATGTGAGCACTATTTGTCATGGACTTCAGTTTAATTTCTTTCCAGTTTCTCAGAAGATGCTGATGAGCCAAATAGTGAGGACAGTGAACAAAACTAACCTATTTGCTCTTCTCTGTTGCTCTGCAGAAGCATTAAGGTACCCAGTCCTGTCTCTTGAGACTGGTATGCGAATGTTAGCCATCTAGCCCTTCTGGCCTGGTAAATGCCAAGTCCCCATTTTAACAAATCAGCTAAAGCCCAGTGCTTTTGGTTTAGTAACTGTCTGGTACTACCTCTGTGGATTGCTAAACTGCTAATGCCATACCTCCAAGTTTGATAAATTCCTAGTTAGAATAAATCAGTTACCAGTCCCTTTGGTTTGTAAACTCTCAGTTCAATGTTGTGGCCCTCAAACCTGGTAAATATCCAATCGCAGTCCCAGTCCAACCCAACTGCAACACAGTCCTGTCTCTCCAGCCCCGTAAACATTCAGTTCCATCCCTCCGGTCGAATACAAGCTTATATCCCATTTTCTCCTTCCCTGTAAACGTCTAGTCTTGTGTCAAAGTTCCAGTAAATACCTGGTCTTATCCTTCTGGCATGGTAAATGTGAAATTCAGTTTCTCTGACTTGAAAAAAACTGATGTTCTCTGGTCCGGCAATGCCAAAATTCTTTTCCTCTAGAATGTTAAATAAAATATTGTATTTGTTGGCCTGAAAATGTGGCACTGACAGCCCCGTGGAAGAAGAATTTGACCTGGGCACAGAGATTTTGGAGTAAGACCCGAGAATGATGCTAACATCTGTAGATCTGTTCCTGACACCTGTGAATGTATGACAGAGGCTACTTTGTAAACATGAAACTACACAATATTTGCACAAACAGTAATGTACTCTCCCATGACTTCAGCACTGATATAGCAGATACTGATGTGCACACAAACAAACCCATACAGAGATATACATAGAGGGATTGTTATCTCTGTAACCCCCCATGCGCTGTGGGAACACCAGAACTGGACCTCTCAATGATCAGTGAAAACCATGTGTGCCGAGGCTTCTCTAATTGTAAGCCCGGTTCATGCTGCTCTCTGAGACATGTCTAATGTGAAGAAGTGTGCATCGGTGAAGGAGGAAAGCAGCCAGTAATCCTCCAGGTCCTCACTGACACGCTGCAACATGGGCCTCTAATGAGTCGTTAAGAAAAGGCAAGGCAGGCAAAACAGGCTCTCTTAAAATATTCAGGGCACAAAACAGCTTTAGAACGCAGAGGGGCGAGATGTTGCCAGTTACCATGGAGATACATCCCTGTGGTGTTCGTCTCTACTGGCATGAGCACGCAGAGTCAAACGGGATGTGAAGGCTTCCATGATTTTGACCTAACCCAAAACACAAAACTGCATTTTATCATCAGCAACTGGTCAAAAAGAAAAAAAAACAACAAAATCCAACTGAAACATGGTTATGTAATAGAACGTAATGCTCCCTGTACAAAGCTACTTTGCATAACAACTGACATGCTCTCACAAACCGGAAACACATTCACAGAAAGATCCAACATTCAGAAACTGGATGCAGACTCATGAATTGAACAGGAAAGCTACACACACAGGCCCAGAAATGCTCTACCTGAATACTGCAGACAGTAGATCTGCCTGGAACAGATTTGCTTGCCAACTTCAGAATATTGTTATTAAAGCCATTGAATTCTGGATAAAAGATGGGTTTCAGTGGTTCGCTGCTGTGTGTGGCTGGTCACAGGCCCTTTGAATCAATGGCTCTTGACTGGACACTGGACCTGGTGTGGCTCACCTTTTGTTGGCTTTGGCTCAGGGCTCCTGGTCACACTAGATGACTTTGAATCAGTGTGGTATTCAAGAGCAGGTTGCATCTGAGAAGTGGTCAGGTATGGAATGGAGTGGGAAGACTTGTGGGAACTTTTACTTCCCCTTTTCATGGTGCTAAACAGCAAACAAAGAACGAAATAAAACACAAACCGCTTTTTTAGAAACAAAACTATAAAGATTCTAAAACTACTGCAAAGGACTTCACCCAATACAAGTCAAAATGAATGTCTAACACAAAGCTTTTGAATTTGCCCTATTTCTCACACTAACACCTTATACAGTTCAGAAGGTCTCTAAACCCCTCCCCTGTGCCTCCCGACCGCAAAGCAGCGCAGCACTCGATTGACTGAAGTCCTGCTGCCATGATAAATTTACTCAGAAAATTCTGCAGTGGTAGATTTCACCAAAATCCTGCAGAGTTCTAGATGTGTCCAAATCCCCTATTATGACAGATCCAGGCAGACTTCCCTACCTTGAGAGCCTGTTCCTCAGCGTACTGTTGTAGGTCTGTGCTGGATTCCCTACCATACTGATCAGGACTTATCGTTTATTCTGCACAGAGGTAGATTTACCATGAATTCCTCTGGAGGAAGGACTGGTTTTCTACAAAACTGGTTTGAGGTTTTAGTGGGGACTTTGTAAACAGTCAAAATATCTTTTCACTGCAGCATGATGGCTAGCGTCTCAGTGCTTGGTGAGGCAGGTGTTGGAGAATAGCTTGGGCTATAAAGTGGTTTTTCAAGTGCATTCAACACAAATATATGTGCCATTAAAGCCATGTTTGAAGCATCATTTTAAAAAGGTGGAATTGCTGCGTCGCAGTCCCTGGGCTTTTTGGGCATAGGTTTGAATCCAATTCATCCTGTTCCCCTGTGTCTGTGTGAATTTCGTCCATGTGCTCCAGTTTCTTCCCAAGGGCTAAAGACATATGTTTCATGTTGACTGGTGACTCTGTACTGCTCAAAGTGTGTGAATATGTGAGTGGCTGAGTGTGCATGTCTACATACACACTCTACATGTGTCCCAACCAGGGTGTACCCTCTTCAACCTTTACCCTGTGCTTCTGGAATAGACTCTGGATTGCTGCAACCCTGATTTGGGCAAACAGTAGCTGAAAGTGTGTGATTGGAAATCTGTTTACATAGAACCCCATTGATTGTGTGATTGCATATATACAGTACAGTGTGTGTGTAAACACCACTTCAGCTTTATGCTATGGTCCAACTCTTCCGTAAGGTCAAACAGTATGCTGCGATTCCCAGTAAACAAAATTGACAGTGAAATAAGTTATACAGAAAAATGGACATATAGTGCAAATGGATATGAGTTTGCAAGGGCTGAAAAGTGATTTTTGGATGGGAAGATATTAAAAATATATGTATATTTAAAAATTTATTTTGATGCTAACTTAAATGACATCTTGTGTCAATGTTGCTGAATGTACATGAGATACAGCATTTTAAGATACCGCTACAGTCTCAGAGACATGAAATAAATTTAAATCAGCACTTCCGTATTGATCCACTGTAGTCTAGCAACATGGCAGGATGATTGAAGAAAGAAAACGGCAACAGTGAAGAGAAAATTGTTTCCTCTTATTTTACAAATTGCTAAATCATATATCAAGAAAAATAAAACAAAAATGCCCTTCTGCTTCCCCCCCCATTGAAATACAGTTACCTCATGCTGAAGCAGTCAGATGGACATGATCTGAATCAAATTTCCTGATTAGGGCAAAGGCTGGAAAATAGCACATTCTGGGGTGCAGGTAGCAGCACACCTGAGTGTAGCTAGCAGCACAAACCATACAGGCCATTTTGATCAGGGAAGGGAAAGTGTCTCTTTTTCACAACGACCAAAATAATGTGATCATGAACCGACCAAGCTGGTGCATTGCTGCTGTATCCAAAGGTTTTGTTGACCAAACCTAGAGCTGCCTTATCACTTTCATGAAGTCTATGTTAAACTAGTCTACACTGAAACTGACGAGAATGTCTTGATTGAATCAAATGCAATAATACGTTCATCATGTGCTGAATTCTACAGTTCTTTGTGGGGAGAGCTTTACATTTACATTTATTTATTTAGCAGACACTTTTCTCCAAAGTGACTTCCAATGAACTCTATGTAGTGTTATCAGCCCACACACCTTATTCACAAAGGTGACTTACACTGCTAGATATACTACTTACAATGGGTCACTCATCCATACACCAGTGGAACACACTCTCTCTGTGTCACTCACACAGTTATTAAGGTAGTGATACTACCTCCCATTACTCGATTGCAATGCTAAAATCTAGAGGAAAACTCAAACTCCTCAGGGACTCCTAGTAAAATTGGCAGTGATAGAAAGTAAACTTCTTAGAAAAATTGGCAGAGCAAAATGACATGGCTCAGCTGAAAATGTGACATTACCCCAGACAGATGGACAGTGGACACCAGCCGAAAGGTCACTGTTTTAACAACACTTATTCAGGACATACAAGGTTATATATGTATGGGGCCACAGTCAACACAATGGTTATTTTGTTCTGGTCCGTTAGTCTTTTTCTCATCCTAATTTTTAACATTTCTTTCAACTGAGGGACTTGGCACATATTTGTGATGAAGTCATTCTATTACAATGTTAAAGAAAGTAAACATGCAACAGCAGCATGCATAGGGTTAACACCACAAGAGCAGCCTGACGAAAGATTCATTCCATAAACTGATCGGCTTCGACAGACAGCACATATCATAAAAACCAAATATGATACAACCAGCACTGACAGCAGCATTAAGAATCAAAAATCTTAACAATTTAAATGTGATCAACAGCACCAGGAAAACAACTCCAACCACGAAAACATTATGACAGCACTACTAGGAAACAAAACTCCAACAACCAAACATGATATAACCAGCAAGGGTAATACAGGAAAATTACAAAGCACTAACACAGGTTATTTGTATCCTGTTATAGTGCCTTTGAGTAAGGAACTTACTCTGAATAGCTGCAGTAAAAAAAAAAACTCACTTTTTAAATGGCCAGATATAATAGATATGCATAAATCATCATGACTAGCTTACATGAGTAAGTTGCTTTGGAGAAATTAACCAATATGGTATTTAAAGGGGGGTGCGGTGGCGCAGTGGGTTGGACCGCAGTCCTGCTCTCCGGTGGGTCTGGGGTTCGAGTCCTGCTTGGGGTGCCTTGTGATGGACTGGCGTCCCGTCCTGGGTGTGTCCCCTTCCCCCTCCGGCCTTACGCCCTGTGTTGCCGGGTAGGCTCCGTGACCCTGTACGGGACAAGCGGTTCTGAAAATGTGTGTGTGTGTGTGGTATTTAAAAAAGAAACATTACATCAGCTTTTGGCATAACATGAGTTTATTTACACAGGGTTATTTCCATTTCTTAAATGATTAGTGATTGGCACACTTCGCCTCCAGCTCACCATCCTGCATGTATTATGAACACAGAAAGAGCTCTCTCAGGCTAGAATCTCAAACCAGTAGAAATACTAGTTGTGTAACTCACCCACGCTCAAGTAAAAATGCTCCTTTTGAAACAGAAATAGGAACCTGATGATGAATAGAGTTGATGTGTGGCTGGATATGTTGTGCTGTTCTTCACTCTCCAACAGGCAGATCTGGCAGGAATGCAACACTGTGATTTAATTGTCACATTTGGCCATGAACTGCGGAGCACCCTGTGCAAGGAATTTCTCTGCTTGGAAGGGCAGAACATAGCCCCACATTGCTGGGGAAAAAAGTGTACTTGTTGGTTCCAGTTCCAGGAGTGGACCTGTCCTTCATCAATGCATCTTGCATTTTGAATGAATGGGACATTTGCCCGGGTCCTGTTGGAGTCCTCGCGTTGTCCAGTTTACGGCCACTTCCTGGACAGCTACTTTCACCAAATGTCTTTACATTCTCGGGCTGCCTGTGGTCCTCACCTAAACACAGTCACTAAGATTTTCTGAATGAATGGAAAAAATGAATTAATGGGATTAAATGGTATTTTTCCTACTAAAAGGTTACTTGTTTCTTTATACCTCTGTATTTATTTTCTGTCCAGCAAATCAATTTCAGTTCAAGGTGTAAAAAAAAAAAAACAAAATCAAAGAGTAAATAAAACTCACTTGATTTATTGTCTCATGATGAAAGTTATTTCAGCTGGCAATACATATTCTTCAAGCTGTGAAACAGCAGTCATTTTCGCATCAGGTACGAACAAATGGATGGTCTGACACGTCCAGCATCTCTCCGCTTACATCAGTCTACATTTAGTCTCAGGTGGGACAGCTATATTGATGGCTGACAGCCACTTGATATTCATCTGGTTAAACCTGATCTGGTGCTTCTGCACGTAGTATTTACAGCCAGAGAGTTAAGCCATAAATATCTGAACAATGGCCATAACATATGATATTCATCTATTTAAGGATGTTGACCTCATCACAAAACAAATACCCTTGCAGGCAGGTGAGTCGGTCCTTTCCCATTTCTCTTTCAAGGAGCTGCAGCAATGGTAGACTGAGAAACAGCATCTGACTGAAGCAGGAATGAAGCTACTGTAGATGTTGTTTATCAGCTGTCAGGAATAGCACTCACTGATATATGTTTCTATTTGCCACATTCCCAGAGGGTAATGAATAATTCTTCATTTCTATACTAACAATAAAAATAGCACCTATAAATGCTTCCCGGAGAATAAATAAAACCAGAGAAAAGAATAATAGTTGCATTACATATTAGAGTAATATTCCCACAGCAGAGCAATGAAGTGGAAGAGAACAATAAATTATCAGTGGTGCAGTAAAGTACGATTCTCTCATTCACTGCTCTGCCCCATCCAGCAAACCTGAAGACTTTCATTTGGATAACTCTCTCCAAACACCCATCCACAACCTGCTCTAGTCTTCAGCACTGCTCCTTTACACATACATTTATTTAGCAGATGATTTTCTCCAAAGCAACTTCCAATGAGCACTACATAGTGTTATCAGTTCACACACCTTATTCACCAAAGTGACTTACACTGCTAGATACACTACTTACAACAGGTCACTCATTCATACATCAGTGCAATACATTCTCTCAGTCACTCACACACTAGCAGTGAACCTGAACAGCAAATCTTTGGACTGTGGGAGGAAACCAGAGCACCCAGAGGAAACCCAAATAGACATGGGGAGAACATGCAGACTCCACATGGACTGAGCAGAGAACGAACTCACATTCTCAGGCACTGTGAGACAGCAGAACTACTCGCTGTGCTACTGTGCCACTGTTTGTCAGGCTGTAGCTTCTCAGAGTGCCCTGTACATTCATTCTGAAGTTGTGCATGCTAATCCATTCCAAAAGCTAAGACTTGCACCTTCACTCACAGGCAACGTTTCTGGAAGGAAACAAAGTACATTCTAGAAGGAAACAATGATTTATGTAATGTGTATTGAAATACAAATTTAAAACCTCAATTTAATAAACCAGTCAAAAAATTGTAAGAAAGTTATTTTACTGTTAAAAGAAACAGTTGTTTTCGTGATTTATTGTGTGATGGAATATGTTCTCTGAAGGTTGTCCCAGCAGCTGAGTGAACATGTGGTCTGCATTGTACAAGTGTGTTACTGAGACTCTTTGGTCATGATCTTCCAGACAACAGGGTATTTCAGTAACCTTTACATGCCATCTTTACTACAGGCACAAATTATCCTATTCATGCAACCTACATACCTTTCAGTTATAACTTTTTCAGATGGGTTAAGGTTAGGTTGGGTGGGTGTCGGGGGGGTGTGGTGGCATAGCAGGTTTGGCCAGGGCCTGCGCTGTGGTGGGTGTGGGGTTCAAGTCCTGCTTGAGGTGCCTTGCAATGGACTGGTGCCTTGTCCTGGGTGTGTCCCCTCCCTCTCCAGCCTTGCACCCTGTGTTGTTGGGTTAGGCTCCAGTTTGCCATGACCCCCCCTGCTCAGGACAAGTGGTTGTAGACATTGTTTGTGTGTGTGTTGGATCTGGCTCCCTCAGTTTCTGCCCTGGAATTTGTACCAGCAGCACTCAGTAAGCCTGTGCCAATGAAACAGGTATGATAAAACTCACAACTTCCTTCCTTACATATCTGTTCCTCAGCAGGAGCACAACTTCACCCCCCCTTACTAGCATAGGGGGAGTTACCATCGGATAGAAAGAGATCTTAAGGTTTTTACGGAGCCATTTTTATAATGATGAAAAAGAACTTCAGCCAGACCACTGATATACAGAACATCTTTTCAGCCCAGACAGCAAGAAGAGTAAAACTGAAAATAATCACAGTATCATTTACATTGTCTTGATCTCTGTAAGGAGTCTTGCTCATACCTCTGAAAGGACTATCATGTTGCTAAAGAAACAAGAGGCTGCCAGCCCACAGGCTACTTAGAAACAAGAGACAGATATAACAATATCACAGCTCTTACTTAGTACTTCTGTATCTCTGTGAACTGGCAGAATACAAAGTTGCCCAATCATGAATAAACATCAGAAACTTGCCTTTAGTTTGAAGGCATTCTTACAATATACTTACAGCAGGCTTTCAGACTCCACACTGAGTAAATAAGAGGAAAACAAAGACCTCGGTAAGTGTCGAGCCCACTGATCATATGACTGGCAGAGCGGGTAATGATGGAGGTCATGAAAGAGGCCAGAGCTCATTCCTGCCCAGTAGATGCCATTTCACTGTATTACTTCTTATTTTACTGTAATTGCAGTTGTCACATCTTCGCAAAAGAGACCTTTTCTCTGATGCCGTGTTGGGACTGTCATCAGTGTCCGTGAGCGCAAGCAGTTGAACTGAGGAAGCTTAAAACAGATAAGAGAACCTTCAAGGCATTTTGTGAATCTCACCTAGAACTTGGGAAAGAATGGGTCCATGCAAATAATCTTAGTAGGAGCCAAGCTGGAGTAGCCAGTCCTGTAGTCTTCCTCAGTCACTGAGAGCACGTTGTTACCTTACATTTGCTGATTTTTTTTGGCCACCCAGCACAAACTGGAAGACAATGGATCCATTTTAATCCACAAAACAAATGTTGATCAGGTTAAGAGCCAACTAATGCCAATAATTTCCATAGAAACAAGGACCTCATACTTTAAATCGTATAGTGCTTAATGTACAAGCAATCTCAGACTGTTCTAATTTATTTTGTGCTCTGCATTTCCGTGAAAATGTTTCTCTGATTTGAAAAACAGAGTACTTGAGATAAATGTAACAAATCAAAACTGAATCTTCTTGTAATGAAAATAAAGGTGGAGAGAGAAATGCTTTTAGGTGCTGATCTGGAACATTTCAAATGCAGACGCAACTAAACACATGCAGGGAAGATTATGTCTTCTGGTAACTATGGAAACCTTCAAATGAATAAAATTTATTTTCCAGGAAAAAATAAAAAAAGATCATTTAAGCACCACTTATGCTTTTCTTGTTTTATAAAGAGGTGAATTTTGTGTGTTCATGTCCACAGTCCCTTCCCAGCAGTCTAAAATCCATGTCCTATATATGGTAAAGTTTGACATTGAACTGACAACCTATATTGCATATTGAAGCCTTTAAGGAATATATGGTCAAACTACACGGGACTGAGCATTGTTTCAATATTCTTCCCAGACCAGACAGGAGAGAATGACACATGAACATTATGTACTAATCAACACCTCCACGGTTTGTGTATTTGCTCTCAAATAAAAATCAGGAAAGTCACTGCGACTCTTGATTCTTTGCCAATTTAAAGGCACAATTTGCAACTGAAGCACCATACTGTACTATTACAGTATCAGGTAATGCTGGTTGATGTGCATAAGTATCAATATTCCATTCCCAAGAGTTAAAGATCTATATTTCATTCTTCACTTATTACAGTGAGAGAGACTGGGATGGTGGTAAAACTAAACGCAAAGCTCATGACCTGGAATAGCCAAAGAAAGCATTCACCAGCTGTGGTAGAACCTTCAGCACTGACATTATCACAGCAGGTCCCTTGATCCCCTCCACTGAGGCCTGAGTGGAGCCCAACTGCAGGAGGCCATGGGTGACGTGCCTCAGTACCACTTAGCTAATACATCCTCCCACACAATTTCCTGCTGACATTCTGCTACGGTTCTACAGAGCTACGGTCCGCCCATGTGGGTCTTTTTCGAACAAGCACTAAGCATGCTAAACATTTTCAAAAAGCTATTTTTATGTTCTTCACAATCTGGAATTGAGGAAAGACTGGCTCTTAAACTCTGAATTGGAGAGAAAGACTAAGGCTGGTACTTCGCACAGCACAACATTCACAGACGATTTAGGGAGAGAATTAACTAAGCAAGAAATGACTTTTCCCTCTGTGACTAAAGACACTAAAGAAAAGTATTTGGTGATATTTCATTATTTTTATCCAAAAATGTCTGAAGAAATCAATGTACCTAACAGGGCACCTTCACCGGCCATCACTGATAGAAAAAGAGGCATAACTGACACTGACACAGATGGTTACTGAGCCCGAGAACCAATACAACGTATAAAGCTGTACTGCACTCACACACACACACACACACACACACACACACACACACACACACACACACACACCACCAAACAACCATTACAAAAAAAAATCATTTTGGCTTGGAGGAAAATAAAGAGAAATCTTTACACAGATTGGGTCTGGCCGCCCAGTCATCAATCTCCCTTGCTTGGCTGGGTGTCAGCTGGATTGCGTAGAGTGCTCCAGTAACCATTATCTAGCCTTCCATCAGCAGCTATGTCCACTGCAGGGTAATTTTCTTTATCTTAATTGTGTGATAAGACAGGCGGCATAGGGACAGGTACGATGGAACAAGAGCATATCGCCACCCTGTCAGCTGTCCCCTGGGCCAAGACTGCTTGTCCTCTGCTCACAGCATGGAACCCATCCCTGGCTCTCAAAGGAAGTGAGAAAGAGCCGTAAGAGCAGAGAAAAGTGTGTCCTGCCTTTCATTTGGGGTCCAGACACAACATTAAATATTATCATTATAGCTGAGGAAAAAGCTAAAAGAAAGGCAACGCATGCAAGACCATGGTATGAGTGTGTATTTGAGGATGCCTGGGTGCTCAGAGATCAGATCCTGACGACTGGGCCACATGCTAAAACATTTTCTAGCTTCTCATGGGTTAAAAAATCTATTTCTGCTCTAGAATGTGACACTTTAAATTAGGAATGAGGAGAAGTAAAATGTTCCCAACTCGGATGTTAGTTTTATCAGGGTAGTCACTCACAGAGCTTCTGGCTTGGGTGGGTGAGTTCGCAAAATAAAAAACACCAGAAATGAAAGCAGACACTGAGTACCTCCATGGAGAGACTCTATTTAATCATGACAATTTAGGGGAAGCTGGGGATTTTTCATCAGGTGAAGAAGAGCAAAGGGCAGTAGGAGCCAGTGAGTGATCTTCCATTGTGGAGTTACCAACACAATGCACACCTTACAGCAACTGCCGAACCATCCATGAACCCTGAAATGTAGAATCAAACATTGCAGCACTAGGCTGACTAAAAGCAGGACCAGTGACAGCAATGGCACAACAAAATTCCGAAGAGTAAACAGGATGTGATGATTGAGCATTTTGCTGGGCACACAGGATTCTGAGGCATTCTGAACTAAAATCACCTTTCTGTGTTTGTATTTTTTCCCCTAGTGAAAATCAATTTAACTCAATATGATTCCGAATCTATTTATTAAACCATTTGCAGTTGAAAATTTAAGTGGTTACGGAAAATGTTTCTATTCAAAAATAAATTAACCTCAAGAACTCCGGTAAAGCATCGTCTCTGAACTAGGTGCTGCATTCATCCTCTTTTAGAGAAATGTAGACAAAACAGCTCGGAAATCACATTACTAAACACATTTAATTACCCATACAATAAAACATCTACCATAAGCCACATATTCTGAATCTGTGATTATTAATCACTGCCAAACATTTACTTTTTTATACGTGGCCTCAGCTATTTACTCACTTAGAATATAAATTTGGTGTCCAAAAAGCAAATGCTTTAATTGAGGAGTCTGGATCCTTGCAACAGGGAGCCTACGTTCCAACAACCCTGGAAATATGCATGTGTGCTTGGACAGCTGGACAATGGACAATCTTTCTTTGTGTGTCTTCATTGTACTTCCCCAATCCTTATTCAGAGTGACAGGCTGGCTGAGCAGATGTTTGTCGTAACATCAGCAAGACCCGAAATCCACAAAAGCTGACAATTCAGTGCAACTACATGTGGAAGAATGGAATCTTATGTTGTCAAGGCACGAAAATACCAGTGTAAACTACAGAAACAAACTAAAGGGACTTCCCACAACAGATTTTCAACTTACTGTAAACAAATTCCCAATGGAGAAGTTAAAATCTCTTTGTTTTCCATTCTTAAAGCTTTCTAATGACATTCATTCATTGTATTCAATTATTGCGCTGTTAAGGACAGAAGAAAATGAAGATGGCTCTTTGTGGCCTCCAGTGTTAATGAGATCCACTCATTTTCTACACCGCTAAATTGATCGATGCAGTGCAATGTCATGGTGTGCACATTTAAAAGGGAGGTTAATGGAAAAAGTGTTCTCCAGCAGAGAAACTGTAACAAAGCATGGCATTGTCTCGCTGCAACAACACACATGCATGGGCTCAAAATTTTGCCACCACCTTCCAGGACCCGTTGGAGTTCCTCTTCTTCCTACAAACAGAGTCCACCACAGATACATTTAACACTGCTACACACACAGGCTTTTCCTCTCTGTGAAGCCTTGTTTGTCATAAATGTTTTGCCATAAAAGGCATCCAGTGCAGCACCTGTACATCTTCGGTGGTTCATTTGAGCAGATGCCAAAAAAGTAAAGGAAAACTTCACCCAGCTAAGTTAGTTCAGGTATTCACAATCTCCATGGATCAGTCAGCTACTAGCTTCCCATCTAGAAATCTGCAGATTATATTAACATATTATTAGATTATATTTCTCTATGAGACATACGTTGCTTTGGAGAAAAGTGTCTGCTAAATGAATACATACAAAGGTAAATGTATTAACTTGTAACCACACCAATGCGTCATATAGGTATGGGCAATGTTACTGTTTCAGACATGCATTGCAAGACACATCCCTTGCCCACTTGATCCAATTGTTGAAAGAGTTTACTGAATTACAAAAATGAAAGGGGAGTGCTTGTCACAGATTACAACTATTAAAATGTGTAGATTTCAAACAGTGAAAAGGGTCTTAAAACTCACCTCCTCTAGACTCACTTTGCCCATGATCTCTTAATTTTATGTAATGCATAAATGTTCATGCTCTATAACTTTGAGCTCATGCCTGTTAAACAATGGATAAACCTTCATGCAGGTACTCCTGTCATGTAATGGAAATGCACACACACACTGGCTGAAGCTGCTTGCCCTGAGTCGGGTCACAGCAAGCCAGACCCTAACCCGGCAACACAGGGTGCAAGGCTAGAGGGGGAGGGGACACACCCAGGATGGGATGCCAGTCTGTTACAGGGCACCCCAAGCTAGGTTTAGGGTGGGCTTGGAGTTCTCTCCAGGTGTTAGCTACAGCAATGCATTATGCAAAGACCTATTAAGCATCTTTCTCATCTATGGAATAACATCTGTATGTTTTGGTCGTGATCACGCACCTGAAGTGACTATTCTACAACCCAGCATTAATGTTGATAAGCCTGTCAGTAGATGAAGGCTGTGCCAATTCAAAGCTGAAATCAGAAAATACTGACACATTCTTCAGTGTTGTATGCTGTTGGTCCAGTATTGTTCCTGCTTCCACTAGACTAACATTTAGTGATACTCATCAGGACACTGGTTTAGTCCACAGAGAGAGGTGTTTGAGAGCTCCTCCCTCCCTCTTCCACTCTGTCAATCTGAACTCTAAGAGCTGACAGTTTCTACTAAGCAGGGTGGAAACAAGCCTTAATATGGGGTCAATGAGGAGAATGATAAACATGCCTTGAGCATCAAACTGTGCAGAAATAGAGAATTAAACTGATGTCTTCTCATCCCAGTTTTTGGGTCACTGAATCAATATGATTTTTTTGAATGAATACATGTTCCACAAATGCTTTGGAAAAAAAGGTGAACATTATGTTGTCCAGGCTTGCACTGCGTGAGCAGTAGATCTCTCATGCCTAGGCGTGAATACCTCATACCTTTGGAGAAGCCCAAAGTGGGATCTGAGTCGTCGTGAGGTGATAAAACACCTGGGCACAGCATCTCCCTTGGAGCCAAGGATAGGAGCCCTATTGCATTTGTCATAGGTATGGCTGGTACAAAAATGTGTGGACTTTCAGTAGATATGTTTCAGACCGGTCCACTCTGTCATGAGTAACAGAAGAAGAGAAGCACAGCAACTGGTCTGAAGGCCAGTTCAGTGCTAAATTACACCCTACATTAACTGTGATCAGTTATGAATTGGAGGTGGCCACATGGGTAGCATAAAGGCCCAGGACAGAAGGGCTTCAACAAACTATCCAAACCAAAACAGAAGGGGGGGACTAGAACTAAAGTAAACCACAAAGACCACTCCAACAGGGATCCATTCTCAGTTTCTCCTGATGAATCACATTATATATATCACAGCTATTTTATATAACATCTTAATTGTCTTGATAGAGGCAGCTGGTCATAATTACCTGTGCAAACTGGTGTGAAGCAAACATATTGGGGAGGTATCCATCAAGTGGAATCCTACCTCATGCTATTCTCCTGACCATGCCAGCCCACAGTACTTTTAAGTACACCTCTCTGCTATCGCCACACTGGGAGAACTGTCTTGATCTGTTCAGTCGCAGGTCCATCTATGGCAGCACAAATACTCATCCAGGAGGAAGAGAGAAAACTGAGCTCATGATGCAAAGTAATACCAACTTTACACTTTTTATTTCACAACAACAGTTTTTATTTCCCTCCACAAAAAACACACAATTATTTGTCCCCACACTAAAGCCAGAAGCTGGTTGAGTGATGGATAGTATGTGACGACAGGAGGTCAGAGGTCAGAATCCAGCTAACTCAGCCTCTCTGCCCCACTCCCTTAAGTAATAAAGACAAAATTAGCCTGGTATATCCATGGAAACACTGACTGAGTCCAGAAAAACATCCATATAATCCAGGGCCTACAGAAGCAGGATTATTACCTTAACATGGCTCTTCATCTACCACACTACCTCAGGAGGGATGTCTTTAGGCTATTTTGAATATGAATATTTAATACTATCAGCTACTCTGTTTAATTTTGCACCAAAACAATACAAAGTAGTGTTTTTCCAGACTGAACTCAAAGGTACCATTATCTGACAGCAATAAAAATCAATTAGCTGTGTATCATTCTGCTCATAGGGGGTGCAGTGGTGCAGTGGGTTTGACCAGGTCCTGCTCTCTGGTGGGTCTGGGGTTCAAGTCCTGCTTGGGGTGCCTTGCAACGGACTGGTGTCCCATCCTGGATGTGTCCCCTCCCCCTCCAGCCTTATGCCCTGTGCTGCCGGGTTAGGCTCCAGCTCCCTGTGACCCCGCATGGGACAAGCAGCTTCAGGTGGTGTGCGTGTGTGTGTTCTGCTCATATCTTTTTTCAAGAGAATATTTCATCATTGCTTCAGCATCAGAATTCAGAGGCCAGAGGTTATTATGGGTTTGTGGGGTCCATGATTATCTAAACCTGACTTGGGTACTCTCACAATCCAACACTCACAAATGCCTGTTTTTCTGTCAGTCTGGGTCTCTCACAAAGACTTCATGTTTAACTCTCGGAGCCTATAAATCTTACAGGAGAGAGAGAATATTTGAAACACGGTGCCCATGGCGATAAATTACAACACGCATCCCCACATATAGGAAAATTCCAATTTGTATTATCCAGATCGGTAGCAGTTATTTCAGTCACATCATGTCCACATCAATGACAGTCACAAAATAAGGCTACAGTTTCCATTACTGTTCATGGGATTGTAGCCTTGCTCTTGTGGTGGGCTTACAGGACCCACCCTTGAAGCAAGGCCTAGGATGGTGTTCACCAGGGAAAACATATTGACTAGATGGCCTGTGTTTCCCATCTGGGTTCAGCCTTAAAAGATTACATGAAGCCATCTTGCGGACTTATTATCCATAAAGTGAAGGGTGGGGAACAAGTGCAGTTATTGTCAAATGACAGGTGTAAACAAAACAGATCTAGATGGCTTAAAACATAATGCAGGTGGTCCCGACTTACGATGGGGTTATGTTCCGTGAAACCCATAATAAGTCGAAAATGCATTGAACACACCTAATCTACCAAGCATCATAGGCTAGCACATGTGCGATGGCCATTACGGGCTTGCTACCATCATGCTGGGCAATTATCTTGAGTTTCTCCTCAGAAGTAATTGCACTCCTCTTCTTCCTCCCACCAGTAGCAGGAGACACAGATGAGCATTTCTATGACATTATATATGCACAAAACACAACGTAGATACAGGGGGTATCTGTATAGCGACCGCGTGATGGACTGGGAGATGCAGATCACTGTCGCTGCCCAGTATCACAAAAGAGTATCGCATCGCATATCGCTTGCCTGGGAAAAAATCGAAATTCAAAGTACGGTTTCTACCGAATATCTAACGCCAGATCACCATCGTAAAGTCGAAAAATCGTAGGTCGAGGAGCATCTGTAATAGAAACAAATATTAGCATTCTTTATTTCTCTGATACCTTTGTCAGATAACTCTGATAACTTACAATGCCAGGCTGACAAGGGTATAGTGTACCAGTGACATGATCACAATGTAAAATGGAGTACTACGCTGTAGTTTCGCAAAATTAATAAATTATTCATGAATACACACAATGATCACGATTAATGTAACAAAATCAAACTTGTTATAAAGATAATTTATGACTAAGAGTGTAATGAGATAAATGTGAATAATTAGCTGAAGCTCATACTTTTCAAGACTAAGTGAAAAAAAGCAAGTTCCATAATCTGAGCATCTTGATTTCTCTGTTTTTCTTTCAGAAATGTAAACAAAAGTTCTGTCTGCCAGCTGTTAGAAAAAATCGTTATGCCTACAGTAGAACTGTTACAGAGGATAACTGTTAGGTCATTTGCCTCAGAGTGATGCACTGCCAGAGCTGACCAGCCTGAGCGATTGGCATAGATTACAAAATGTCGGTATACAGGCCACACTGAGCGATGCTGTAGCCCGAGTGCAGGAGTGTGTCTATATAAAGTAACTGTACTGAAGCTGAGAGCAGGTTGCGAGTGGGCGGATGCATAGACACAGTGATCTGGCTGGAGGCACTTGATTCTTAGGGGTTTGCTGGATGGGGTGGGCGGAGGTGTGTCATAAAAGTCAGTGGGCATGGAAGACGGCAAACAAGAAAGATATTCTTTAATGTACTCTAGTTATTTGTCATTGTTTTCCACATCACTGGACTGTTATAGTGATATTACTCTGTTTTGCAATGCAGCTACGGATTTTTCTGCATTTCTTTCCAGATTCAGGCCAAATATTCTTCATATTACTAAACATTTTTCTGTTACATAATAGTATCATTGTTTTTATATTAGTATAAACTATATTTCTTCATAGAGCTGGACTTATCTTACAGGCTTTGAATCTACGCTCAGGTCCTTAACAATTGCACCACCTGCTGGTTGCAAAAAGTGTTCCACAGTGGCTCTCTGAGAGGTTCCCCAACAATGTGTTATACCAGGTACATACACACACAAATGTCAGCGACTTTGCCACTGGTACACAGAGACAGTCATAAGGTGAGCGCAATGGCCCACAAGGTCTTGTGGGAACCAATGAATGTCTGATGAATATTCCTTCCTGATATGACTCCCATAAAACAGTGCCACAATTTACAGAGGGAATCTCTGAAACACAACATTTTGCATTTTGGGTAGACAGAAATGTCTGGAGTAAGGAAACAGTGTGGTGCTGTGGAAACTACTTAACATGAGCAATGAGCATAAATTTATTTTCAACACCTAATGATTTTCTGCTTTTACATCAAAGCAGCACTGGGACATACATTTTACAATGGCCGTGCAGATGCCAACGATTGGTTTTTTCTATCCCGTTACTGGGATGTGAACAAGATCACATAGGGAATCTGATTCTGGGTGTTAGCCAGTGTTATATTTTCAGTGCAGAAAATATAGTTACATTGCAGGTCTCCTTACTAACTATGAGCCAAGTCATCTATGTTCACAGGATACTGACTAGATAGCATAGTGGTTAGAGCTGCTGTCTTGGTATCAAAATGTTGCAGGTTCAGTCTCTGGTTGTAGTACCCTTAAAGAGGATACTTACCCTAAAATTGCTCCAGTAAAAGTACCCAGCTGTATAAAGGGGTAAATAATTGTAAACTTGTGATAATTGTAAGTTGCTTTGGAGAAAAGTGTCAGATAACTGTAAATGGTCCTGGAGATCTGTATGAAGACTATGGGTGGCAGAGCATTCTTCATCAATCCTCTAAACAGTGGAACACCCTGCCTTCTGTTATTAAGGTTTGACCCTACTGTTGCTGCCTTCAAATCTAGACTTAAAACCCATTTCTTTGACCTTGTGTTTCAGTAAATGACCTTCTTTCATGTACTCACGAATTCTCGTCTCCCCTCCCCTCTCTCCTTCCCTGAGGTCAGCACTGACGCATCTCTCTCTGCATTGGTACCAGAGACAAAAGACTGGCTGTATATGTGAGCTTCCCTGTTGCAGTGAGTGGCACCACACAAAGTCAATCTCTTCATCACCTAACAAGAAATCCCTTCCCTTTGGCCTAAGTGTCGAGTCACACAAACATCCTGAAGTCCTTTCATTCCACACCATCAAGGCCCCAATTTGTTCCATCTTCTCAGGTAATCCATGCTGATTAGAGCCTCTATCTTGGTCTGTATGTGGGGAATGCAGTAGGGAGGAGCTGGTGTTCAGCAAAGAGAGGTCTGATCCTCACAGGGAACAGAGATTGTGCCAAACACCAGGAGACTAATCTCACATCTATGAACAGAGACCTCCTTCCACATGAAATAGCGAAGAACCTGGAAAACTGTGATAAAACTGGCGTTGCATGTGTCAGTAACAATAGCACTTTGAAAGAGCACAGCACACGTCATTTTCAGTTATGAACAGGGTTTAAAAGGGTCATCATGCGCTGTTTTTGACGTCATAATGTCTGAAGAACCCATTTCTCCACTTATACTTACCCAGGTTGAAGAGTTGTCCTTGTGCTCTATGTGGCCTGCTTCTCTCCTCAGAGTGACGGGGGAAGGGGCCATGGACACACACCTTCCTGAGCGCAGGCATCCCTACACTTACGACCTGTATGACTTATGACAACTCGTGTTTACAACAGCCATCCCATCAACCTTATTAAATTTTTGAGTCCCTGCATTCGGTCTAACAACAACCGTTGCATCATTTGAGAGTCAATCAGCAACTGAATTTTGTTCACAAATACGTTATTTCACTTACAGAACGTTTAGTTTTTCATTCCATTTAATTAATGTTTTTTTACAATTGCTAGCAATCAAAAGTGTGAGTATTATGGTGGTGCAGAAAAGAAAATGTGACAGAAAATATTTAGAAAAGAAAATGAAAATAATTGGGCAGCATGAAAATATAATTACAATACTACTGCAGTTAAATTACTATTATTGTCTTTTAGTATTTATCCTTTTGGTGTTGTACAATATTAGGGAATTTGTGACTTTCGATGAAAAATCCTGTTGTAAGCTGAGCACCACCTCTACTGACAGCAAGTACTGACTGCATTGCACTTTTGGCATGGTTGCTCCAGACAGCTCACTGTTTTACTGGGGTTTGGTGCCTCTCAACCTGCTGAATGAAGACTTCTCGATACGTCTGTTTCAGTGGAACATTGTTGCAGCATCACTGCATGACCACCTCGCAGTGAAATTTTGAGCTGCTCCATCCAGTTCACTGCTGATAAGAAAGTTGTCAAGACAAAGGCACAGAGCAGATCAGCACTTCCACAGTTCTCCTCCCTTGCTGGGAAGGCTCTCCAGACAATTGCAATTACGAGTCATTTGTAAATATAATAAGAGACGCTTTTTATTACAAGCAATGAAAATCCTTTTTTTTTTCATTTAATTATACTCCTGGCTGGCTGGAGTAATGGGCAAGCTCTGGGGGATCACAAAGGACAAAAACAGAGGGAAGGATTGAAGGAAATACTCTGTCCAATGTGTGTGTGTGTGTGTGTGTGTGTGTGTGTGTGTGTGTGTGTGGGGGGGGGGGGGGGGGGGAGCACTAAGAAACAATCTTAGCCAGGCTCATGTTAAGAGGCAACACGTTCAACAGCAATGGAAATGCGTTCCCTGACTCACATTCATCTGTGTTTTTCCTTTGGACCATGGTTACTGTAACAACTGCAGAGCTTCGGAATTCCCACATGAGCCAGTCAGTCAGCTCTTGCTTTAAAAAAAAATGTTCCTGAAAGCACTTGTTTCATTGTTAAACTCTTAAAATGCTTTATTTAATTCTTATAGAGCATAAAGTGTTGTTAAATTTGACACATATGGGTACATTTTAATCAGTGGAGCTGTCTCCATGTGATTTCTTACAATAATACCCCGTAGATGTTCTGTGGTTGTTGGACACATAAAGACTCTTGTTAACCACTCGGCTCAGCACATGCGGGGGGCCTGAGGCAGTGGGCCAAGAATTTGCCTCCTCCACAGAGACAGCCTGAAATGTAGGATAGGATAGTCAGCACTTATATCTAATACTCATTCTCACGTGTTCAGAAATAAAACTTCCAGCGCGACACACAGATCCAGGAATACCACCAAGTCAGCTCCTGCCCTGCACATCCCTACTTACTACTCAGTGCTACCCACATTGTGGGTGTAAGGAGGATCGCAAACTCCAATGCGAAAATGAAATTAAGATGCAAACCTACAATATCTGACAAATACTACATGATCATGTTCTAAAAAATGTACCAAGAAAGGATGCATCTGGTTTTGCAAGAAAATCAGCTGAGCATTAAAAAGCACCAAGAATGTGCTGGTGCCTGTTAATTGATGTGTGGTAGAGGTACCCATGAAGGCCAGGTCATGGCTCTCTACCATGAGCTCTGTGGTTTGTAAAGATAGTAAAGATATTAAAGATAGCTACCAGACAGGTTGCCTCTGGGAGAGCAAGTGATGTGATGTGGAACAACCAGTAGTGTAGTGGTTACAGAGCTACTGTCTTTGGCTCCAAAGGGTGCAGGTTTAATTCCCACCTCTGGCTGTAGCCCCCTTGAGCAAGCAGCACAGCCCTCCATTTGTTTAGTGACTCACTGTTGTGACTTCCTGTGTGTGACGTATGTATGAGGTATATGAGGGAGGCAATTTCTTGAGAGGAGAACACATATATCTGCACTTTCCACTGCTTTTAGGCCCTGGCAGAAGTGCCAGTTCCCCAGAGGACTGTACAACAAAAGCTGCAGGGTTTCTATAAGATTCCAAGAGAGATTTTTTTCTCAAAGCTGGTTTTGATGACATCAGTCCTCCTTGTGTGCACGCTCATATGTATCGATCTAGCAGAAGCGATGCTTTAATAACAGATTTTTTTGCTTATGTACAACCTGAGCAATTGATACAAATGTACACATTGTGAAGCTGTGTGTCGTGCTGTAGACCATCCGTATATGTGATTGTGTGTGCTTGTTTCAGTGCAAGACAATACACCATTCCCTGTTATACAGACACATATTGACTTATCTGGACAGCAAGGATTTGGACCACTCTTCATAGTATAATGACTACATCTGGATATTTTGGTCTTGAGGTGAAACATCTTCAAGGAAATGAACTCACTGAGTCACGTACTGAAACTGGAATTCAGTCCCAGCGAACGAACACGCGGACAGCTGTGTAGTCAGGGTGGGGAGGCTAGGAATGGATGCCATCTCAGTCCGTATTTTTATAAAAGTTGAACTGTGCTCTTGTGCGCACATCCTCATTGGTTTTGGCGATTTCTTTGTATTTATTTTATCTCACTGTGGTTGAAATAAGTAAAAAAAAAAAAAACACTCTTCCAAAAATATTGGTGGAAACGGATCATTTAGAATGAAAGGCAACTACTTATTATTAGTGGAGGTTTTAATCTGTAGCACCCTTGAGCAAGACACTTAGCTGGAATTGTTCCAGTAAGAATACCCAGTTGTAGAGTATATATGGATGTTGCTTAGAATACAAAAAATAACATTGCAAGTGACCTTGGACAAAAGCATGAACTAAAAACAATTTAGTTAAATTTGGAAGTGTTGAAGCATACCGAGAGAGGGCGTCCTTAGGAATCCTGGGCCCCCTGAAAGAATATTGCTGTGGACCCCCTTCCCCTTTTTTAAATAAAATCAATGAGTTACTACTGGAATTTTTGTGGGCCCTCTATAGGTGTGGGTCCACAGAATCATCACCATCATTCACCCCACTAACAACAGCACTGATATTAAGTGTAATGACGTAAAGTTCTGATGATTACTAAGAACTCTCATTTAAAGTGCAATAGATCCCACATGTCTTCTTATTGTTGCTGCATCCTCCCATCATGCACTGCTTCTTTCCTAAGTTCTTTTTCACATTTCATTTACTGCTCACAAAGTACTCCCAGAGACAACATGTTTCCCTCTCAGACTTCCAAGACCAGCATCTCGTTAATAAATTGAAAATATTTTTCCGGGGTGGGAGGGTCAATGCTCAGACAGATTTATGGATGCTGTTTGACTATGAGAGCGTGAGCTACAGAACTCAGTGACTGGCAGTGCGTCCTAAGCCTGCCCGTCACAAGGTTCAAAAGTTTCATTTCCTCCATTGTTATCCCATAATTCTCAGAGACACATGGCAGACATAATGAGATCTGACCTAATGAGCTACGGCTCACTGGTGGCAGACAGACAGCAGCAAGACTATGGTGCATTCATACCTGTAGGGAACGGAGACAGAGAGAGGCTCCTCTCATGGTGCTTTGTTTCAGTCGCTCTCGATGAAGCATCCCACAATGATTCCTGCTCCTCAGTGGGTAAACCTTGTAACATGTCACTCCACATTAGATGGTCACAAACAGACTTCCGTTCCCAAATGCTTAGTCTATGTTGCCAATAATGGCGCAGCATTTTAAAAACAGCAGCGGGGCTCTACAAAGCAAGAGATCAGGCCATTAAAAAGAGCACTGGCTGTTTACAAAGGCAGACATCAGGCTGTTGTAAATTGCCTCTGTAAATCAAAGAGCGAGAAAACACGGTGGGTAACTGCACTGCCAGTTTGTCAATAACAGCCACAAAAGACAGATTATGTGATATAAAACAAACCCACAATATTAAAAAAGCTATAAAAAATCAATATGTTCTTAAAAGGCTTTGAGTTACCCTCATCAGCATTGCAAAACCGCGAAATTATCGATACACACTTTGACCTAGTATAAACTTTTAAATATTCTGGAGGAAAGTGTTTTGCTTGGTTTTAAGAGATGGTTTTCATTAAGCCAAACCTTTGTGTGTCCTATCAGATACTTTAGCCTTAAGTTTATATTATAAGTCATATTTAACAGATATCTTTGTCCAAAGCAACCTGCAATGTTAGGATTGTTGCAATGAAGCATAATAACATACTTTGCATTGCATTTGCAAATATACATTGTTTTATGGGTATTACTGTATAACAGAAAAACTGCAGGAACCTTTAAGAATGTCTGTTACAAGCAAGGGGGGTGCAGTGGCACAGTGGTGCAGTGGATTTGGCCTGTGCCTGCTCTCTGGTGGGTCTGGGGTTTGAGTTCCACTTGGGGCGTCCTGTCCTGGGTGTGTGTCCCCTCCCCCTCTGGCCTTACACTCTGTGTTGCTGGGTTAGACTCTGGTTCACTGAAACCCTGCTTGGGACAAGCAGCTTGTGTGTGTATGTGTGTCTGTGTGGATGTATTATAAGCAAGGTAGGAATCCATCAACACGGTGTACAAGCACATGCTTCTGCATCTCAGTCTCGCTCTCCAGTCTTCCACAGCCTACTGCACTTTCCCACAGGGAAAATCCACTACAGTGCAGTATGGTGAGATGCCTTCTTTCTGAAAGAAAAGCACTAAACACTAAGACAGCTTAAAACACAATGAAATCTATATATCCTTGACTGCTTCCAGGTGCCTGTCACAGTGCCTAATTGCATTTACTTTTATATGATGGCAGAAACAGCTGCAGTGTAGTGTATTCATTAAAGTAACAGGCTTAACATCAGATAATCAAAATTGATGCTGGTTTGAACTTAATGCCTCTCATATCATCCTGAAGAAACTGCATTTGCAATACCCCTCCATCGTGTGATTGTTACAGTCAGCACAACATAACTTCTGCAGATAATATGTGACTCTTGCATTACTGCCATGGTTCTTGTAAACTCAGGAAGTCAATTAATTCAAATGGCATCATTCCAACATGAAGCCCAGACCCTACTGCCATTCAGACGATGAGTTTTCAGCACAAACCCAAAATATTCCCCAGTGTTGCAGGAGAGCTAGAAAAACAGTCTTCTTCCAGAGAGACAATGCGGAAAACCATTTCCACAGCTCAATATCAAGCTGGGGATGGATTCGCCACAGGCCTCACTGGAAAGGAACATAAATTGGGTGACGTTCCCTAGTCATCCTTTGTATATTCTAGGGAAATAATAATTGCATTGTTGCACAAATATTGCATCAACGCTGAAAAAGGGTAACATCTGTGTGCCAGGTAATGACAGGAAGTCCCAGTGTGCATGCAGGAAGATCTGTGTGCATGCAAAAACAGTGGTCAAATGTCACAGAAGGGTTTTACCATTTACTTACTTATGCTTTGTTCTGTTACTTAATATTTTAAGGACACTGAGCCTGAGCTTTTCAGTAACCGTTGTCTTTAAAAGTGAGAAAATATATAATGTCATGCTGTAAAACTGTAAGATTATGAAAGGGTACCAAGTCTGGGGTTGACTAACATTGTGGTATTATTGAGACAGAAAAGTTAAAGTTCATTGGTTCTTCAGAATTAATTACTGTTTCATAGTGTAGATGAAAAAATTGCATCTGCCTTGATACAACCACTGACTACCTTGGACGAGAGGGAACCTACTTGGAAGTAGACACAAAAAGGCAATCGGGAACAGCAAGCTTCATGGGTTACCTGCCTATGACAAAAGTATCCATCCCAGGATATAGATGGATTTTGCTGGAGCTTGAAATGCTAATTATGTGGGCTAGGAAGAGTTTTAAGCTGTCAGAGTCTAGGTTTCTGGTGCTGAGAAATGGTGAGCCTACTGTTGAGCTCTCGTTGAGCATATGAAGTATACTGATTTCATCAGTTTTGGAGAAACCAGTGAAAAGCTTAGGTAAGTTAATTTGACAGCAGCTTGAGGGATAAAACAGTTATTCAAGCACTTTCCAGGAGTTGAAGGGTTGGCAAGCAGCAGAAGATAAACCAGGACTTAAAGCATTGGTACATAAGCATGGCATCCTGCTGTGAATTCTCTGGAACATTCTGGCTTACAAGGTTACTTTCTCAATTAGTGAGATCCTTGAGAGAAGAATAAGATATTATTTCCAAAGGTGGGGTCCACCTTGAAGCTTTAGCAGGTCTACATCCTCAACAGCAACAGTGCAAAAGCACTAAGTGAGGGCTGCTATCAGTGGTACCATGTCCAGATGCTGATGGTGATGAAAGTTGGCTGAAGGCCGCTCCTCAGTGTGGAACAGTGCAGAACTTTATTTATTTACTTTTTTAAATTTATTTTTATTTTTATAGAGCGCTCTTCTCACGCAGTGACACTGAGTGCTTTAACACAGGCATACAGCAAGAAAAATTGATACAAACAAAGAAGACAGTCAACTAATGGCTACCATAATGAAGAATTTATTATAAAGCTATAAGTATACCTACTGGCCACCGGGGAAAGGAACAAAAACTCCCAACTGAAGGTTGAGGGAGAAAAAAACCTCTGGGGGTCCACGGGCCTGTGGTTGCCCACCCCTCCTGGGCTAACTTTACCGCCCTAAACAGAAACATGGCTGTAACCATGTTATACTCTAACACCAATAAAGGTTTAAAAAGCCATTTTTTGGATGATCTTTTGGTAAAAATAAGACATTTCCAAATGGTGACCAGAGTAACTTGTGTATGGTATTGGAGCTGTAGGACTGTATGTGTTTATAGAGCATTCCCATCTACTCTATGCTGGATCTCTCCCCACTCTGTTTCAATGCATTACACCTGTTTGTCCTGCTGCTAGAACAACACATTATTTGCATTACATCCCATAAAATCAATACTATAACTAAGTTGCATAGCAAAACTGCTATTGACAGATTCACCTCAGTACGACTACCTGTGGTTTTGAGGAGCTTTTAATGTAAGCAGTTGACTGAGTACCAACTGTGCTTGTTCAAGTGCATGAACATGCGCACATTTTCCTGTGAAGCTTTGGAAGTCCAGCCTAACAGCTGACCACCATCAACAAGAAGATTTAATTCATGTACATGACTTAGTGGCACAGAAGACCTCTCCATCTAATGAGAACGGCTCAACATCTTCTTTTAACATCCATGATAAATATTGAACCAAACTTGTGAAATAATTTGGATAACAAAATTCTGCTACAGTTGTAGTAACCTCCAAAGAATGTGAAAAAAAATTAAACCAAGGGTATTTAAAAAACTAAGTTGGCTACAGAAGAAAAAAAATTAACACATTAATATAATGGAGGCAATACATTTCTCTATGTCTTCAGAAGTGTAATGTTTGAACTTATTATTTGAGTTGTTCTTTGCTATGGAACACATTTACTTTCCATGGTTAAATGCTGCTACAATTCATATATTCAGTATTGGCAAAGTGTATTTCTTTCAAATCATTAATCAGAATGAACAGACCCTCCAGTTTGTAGCTTTTTCTGCAGTTAATTCACTCTTCAATTAGTCCTTTATTACCATCAATAATAGATGTAAGACAGGGAATACTACTGTTTTGCAAAGCTGATAATGCTTCAGTTTTTTCTTTTGAGATAGATATCTTTGAGATATCTATATTCTATTTATTAAACCATTTGAAATCCATCCTTGATATCTTTGTGTTGCTCTGCGCCCCTGGAGTGAAAGAAAAGTGTGTCTATGTTGGCGGTGCCCAAGGAACATGGGAACCAAAAGGGACACTTAAGCTTCTGATTCAGTGTTTTCAGTGCACCACAACCAGCCATATTTATATGGCTTCCAAGAGTTAATGTGAAAGGTGTTCGTAAGAGTGTGCAGTATGGACCAAAAGGCCAAAGCTTGTTGTTTTTTCTTGGTAATAATTCTACAGATGCAAAACAGGCATCAAATGTGACTCACCAACAGAACTTCATATGGGATCCAACTATGATTGTCAGAGGTACCTCTGTATGAACCCATAAATCACCACTATCAGTTTGTGCTGGTGAGCTAGAGACATTGGCTGGATGTATCAGTGGACCAGGATACAGTGCCTGGACTCTGATATCTGCTCAAAAAGTCAGAATCCCAGCATTACCAGTGCATCTATTGCAAAAGACCATTATCTGTTTTTATATGAGGAACTGGTGCCTGATGTGGAGCTCTGTGTTTGGGCATGGGTTATCTGGCTCAGTCTGTGTTCCCACCATGTTCATGTGGGTTTTCTCTGAGTGCTCTGGTTTTCTCCCACAGGCCAAAGATGTGTTTCAGGTAAAATGAGGAGTCTACATCGCCCTTAGTGTGTGTGACTGAATGAGTTTATATGATTGTTCTGGATGGAGATCCTGTCCAGGGTGTACCTGGCCTTGTGCCCTGTACTTCCAAGAGAAGTTCTGGACCACTTCAACCCTGGAGTGGATAAGCAGTCACTCATAATGGATGGATAGATATCCTTACCTTAACTAGTTACATCTTCATGGCTTCTAACACAATCTGTACTATCCAAAAAAGAAATCAAAATAAACTGCATACAGCTTACAGACTGTTAGGGAACTTAGCAACTTGGCTAGCCTTTGCAGACTTTCAGATGGTTGTATGTCCCTTGCTTTAAAACAGAAAATTGCTTCAGTGGAATTGCTTGACAGGAGTTTTCCCACATTTCCTGCCAAAGTGCTTGTCCCACAGTACTGCTCCACATCACAGTATGAAACTCCATCATGGGATATGCACTGCTTCTCAACAAAGCTCCAAGGGAGCCCACTGTGAAGGGAATGATGGGCTGATGGGAGATTGCACAGTGCTTGGTGATGGAAGGGGTTGACAGAGACATTGTCCCCTGGAGCATAGGTGGATTCGTGGAATAAAAACAACTACCATGCAACATACAACTTCCAGCCCTACTGAGGGACAAACCTGAAATACAGGTCTAAAGTATTTGTATTGTACTCATCTGGAGCATGGAAATACTGGATCAGAGACCTACAAGTCTACAGAGTGACTGAAATAGCAGGCTTTCGGTCTGCAGAGCTACCAAAATACAGATCTACATATCTATTGATATACTCAACTATACATAGATCACTAAAGTAACAGTTAAAAAAATTTTCAATCCCAAGAGATCACATTTCTCTTAAGAGCTAAAAACTGTTAACATCCTCCAAATATTATCATAAAATGCATGAATTGTTAAGCTCATTATTTACAAATAAAGTAGTAGAATCATATCTGAAGAGTCCATTTAACATAAATACCATTGCAGTAAATGGAAGACATTTTTACAGTTGGCACCCCATGATGCATCTTTTCATAAAATCCAAACTGCCAATGATGGAAGCTGCCAGAAGCAGCAGAAACCTCTGTGTTTTTTCCATGTGTGGTGCAGCAACTTCAAAACTAGATTAACACGACTAATTCCGGAGCCAATCACACCTCTGCAATCAATAGCGCAACAACAGGATTCATGGCTTCGTTACCATCCTCTGCGCTGTTCCGTCTCACATGGGATAAATTATGGAGATTTGTGGAAGATAACATCATACCTTTTGTTTGAAGTCTTCTGCTTTGCTGCCTTGCTGTGCCTCCTGTCCTCCATGAGAATTTCCCCAGGTGATTATAGGCTGTTCAGGGCTGGGGGGTGGTGGGGTGGGAGGGAGAGCAAAAGGGGGGTTGAAAAAGAGAGGGGAAGCAGGGTGCCAGGTAGATGTAGAGAAAGACAAAGTAAGAAATAAAATTGAGGCTGAGCACAGGTGGGGGTGAAAAGGTGATCTTAAAGGGACAGAGACCTGCTGCTGCTCCACCTCGACAATTTTCTGCTGACAACTGAACCCGGCACTGGTCAGAAACTTAAACTGCAAACCAGTGAACAGCCAAAGGCACCCGTAGGGGTGGCACAAGAAGGGCAGAGTCATGTATGTGTGGGATCATGGCAAAACTGTTTTGGATATTCTCACAGCTGGGTCAACATGGCTGAGGGTGTAACACTGGCAGAGACAGAGAAGCACCATAAGACATAACATATAATAATTAGCGGTTACTGAGGATAATGGTTAGCGGTTACCTATATTCATACTCACTATGAATACGATCTTAATAGTTAATAAACATATTTCCACTGATGCTACATTCTGGGACCTATTTCTCATGCCTATATTGTGTGTGTAATTTTAGCCTCATTGCTTTGTCAATATGTTGTAATGCTTTGCTCATATGTAAACTAAGGTATGCTATAAGTCAATAACTCTGCAATGAATGGAAGCAAGTCAGGCAGCATGGAGGACAGAGATAAAGACAACAAAATGACACTCTTAGATGGTAATTAAAGAGAAAAAGAGTAATTAATTAGCAATCAGGCCAGCTGCAAGGGCGCATTGTGTAAAACTGTTTCCGAACATTAAAAATAGATTCCAGGATGGCAGTGCACACCCAGAATAACCCCAATAAAGCATCTTGATAACAACCATTGATTTCTCAGGCCCTGAAAGGTGTAAACAAGCAGGCCCCTGCTTGACTAAATGCCATTGCTGCCTTTATGTGGGTGGGGGTTGAGCTACTGCAGTTCTAGCATCGCCTGCTTCCACCAGGAACCACCAGAAAATCTACCTGACAGTTGCCATGGTGACATGGGAGCTGATGGGTGAGATGAGCAGCCTAAGAACGCACTCTTAATTGGAGGCTTTTAGCCCCCGCATTCTTCTCAACAGCTGCAGAGGTGGCTTTCAAAAGAGATCATCACTGTCCGGCATGGGCTCCCAATGTTACCTTACCACACTGTCCATTCCAAGAACCACACTATCCACTACCCAAGAACAGGACCTTTAGAAGTTGTGATAGGAATGCAAACACAGATACCTGCACATTGTCAAACAATCACACAATCAAACACACTCACACTCTCACGCACTAACTCACATGCACATTGTTGGTTCCACACACCATTTCCCCAATATTGGACTCCAATATGTAACACTGGCCAATAAACTGTATGTCTGTTGAGTGTATACAGTAATAGGATACTTTATGTAAAATATAAACAGCGTGCAGTTTCTTTGGTTAGGAATGAAAGGGATTATTCATTCTCACAGAACAGAAATTTATTCAAATTTTCAATATTTCTACAAAGAAAAATTGATATTTTGAATTCACACCTCTGTTCAGTCAATTGTTTTGAGATAATAGCACAGAAATCAAACAAATGTACTATGTGTCTGCTGCTGTGTTTTAGCAACATGTGTCTAGGTGCATCTGCCTTTGTTATATGTGATAAACTGTTTGTACATGGTCATAGATTGATTTTTAACAATGGCCAATTGTTCCAACAATGTCCAAGCCCCTGGACCGTATAATGACCACCGATGACAGAAACAGGACAGTCCAGCCATATACTGGCCATATACTCCTCTATGCTTCACGGTGACAGGCGACAATAAACTTGACAACACTAAGCACAATATTCATGCTATTAATGCCAAGGCCTTGGCCACACTGCAGTTCCTTCAATTTGTATTGTACCGTTGTTGATATAGACAGAATTTTTTTTTTTTTTTTTTACAAATATGAATGAAAAACTGTGTTCCTCAAAAAACTAAACTTTCCAATGGATTGTGAGGCCAGCAGTAACTTTGACGGAGGATTTAGTGAATTCAGCACAAATATAAACTATATTTAGGTGGGGGCATAACAAGAAGGGTGGCAGAGGGCAAATACATGTCCTTCAACCTAAACAGACTGTCCTGTAGCATAACATTTCTGGCAGAGTTTACAAAGCTGTCATTTCATATTATATATACGTGTGTGTGTGTGTGTGTGTGTGTATGTGAAAGAGAGAGAGAGCACGCATTTTCGTATCCCTATTGATACTCTTTCACAAAGCTCACAACAAGGGAAAGATTGCAAGAATTAAATGGAAATCCAGTCTCTTCTTATTTTAGCATTTGCCTACCCTGAAGGAATATGTCAGAATGTTAATTACACTTAAATTACTTACCATTACAGTTCAGCTGAGTGCACCAGTGAAAGGTTCTTCTCGCCGGAGATGAATGGTGGAGACATACTGAGTTTAGGGAGAATTGTCTTGAGCTCCTCCAGCACATCCTTTATTCCTTAATGCCTTTTTCCTTCCTTTTTTAATTGATTTATCATAGCAGCCATGTCAACAGCTCATGAGTTCTCAGATTATAGAAATAATGGATGCTGTGAAAAAGACTGATTCTTGTGTTCTTTTAACACCATTTTAATGCCATTTCATTTTTTTTCAGGAATTTCTCAGCAGGCGGAATTGTTTCCAGCAGAGAGTACAAAACAAAAAGGACTGAACAAATGTGTGTGAATTTCTGACTGCAGTTGTACCTGTAAAGGACAGAGTCAGTGTAGTCACATCGTTCTTGTGAAGTATGGAGAAACTCTGGTCACAAGGTCCCATAATGGTTGAAACTAGTTTGGAGAACTACACCTTGTTAGCGTCATTACTAAATATGTCACATTTCAGAGCTTTTGTTCTGGTTTGGGATTCCAAAATGGTACAATGTAGATGCAGAGAAGAACCCTGATGACACATATGTTGCCATGCTGTGTGATACTTTCCTGGTGTTAAAGCTGTCCAGCTGGCTCTGAGATGTGACTTGGCCTGCCCCTCGCAGGTCTCCGCAGGCTCTGGGTCCAGATGGGGCCTTTGGCAGAGGTGATGATGTCTCTGATGAGCTGCCGGACTTCTGCAGTTTGCACTGGCTGCTGTTGAGTTGAGGCAGGATCACATCTGTGCATTTCTGTCACTGCTCTCATACTGTGATGATCTGTCCCACAGCCTTACCTCAGATTACATGTCAGCCAGAGCATCTGAGAGGGGTTTAATTAGCTGTGTGCTCTACTGCTACCTGGCTCTGTTGGCACCTGGGGCGGGATGGTCAGCTGCCGGGCACCCTTCATGCAGGTCGGACACTGCCATACCCTTGTGGTGCAAGCTTGGCTACACCTAAAGAGTTTACCTCCATTTTGCAATTGTCAAGGTGTTTCAGGCTTTTCAGTCTCACACCCCAGAAGTGGAATTCATCTTGGTCTTCTAGATGTCACTTATGTAACAGATCAAAGTCCTGAGTGACCATCATCATTGGGTGAGGGGTGAGGCCCTTGTCATAGGCCTGGCTGGAGTGTGGGGAGAGGAACTGGAGCACCACCAACACATTTCATCTGCCACAAGTTCACCTGAGAACTTTACTGGGGTTTATCACTGCGAAAACCTCAGCCTTTTCTATCGGGACAGAAAGAACCCTACCTGGCAGAATGCGTGAAACATGATGCATTTCTCACTGTCAAGTCTATACAAGCAGGAGCAAAAGACAGGTCACGACTCCCAAGAGATGTGTTCTTCCCAGTATCCATTTCCTTCTTTATTACTCCTCTGGAGGAAAAAACAACATGCCGGTTATTTTTTAAGCACCTTTTCACATGCTCAAAGTGAGTGATTGCATCAATAAAAGACTGAAGGGAACGGTCAATGGGAAATGGGCAGATTAAATGAAGCACCCTACTTTCACTAAGAACGCTACTGAGAAATAACTTGAGACAGTTTTTAATATAGTTCGCTCAATCATTCAGCTGTGTAGTATCTGTCAGCTACTGAGTGTAACCCCTTTCTTACCAATGTAGTTTTTATGGGGATACTGAATCATGGGAAGGTGCAAAATGTTTCCCTGTGCTTGATATGTTCGGCCTCAACCCTCCTTGCAAATATATTACAGCTCCTGCCTTTCTTACCTTCACCTTTACTCCTTTACTCTCCTCTAATTTTATTATATGTGAGCAAATGGTTATCAGCTGCTGCGATGACATGTTGATGTATTTGCTCATTCTTCCTGTGGTTGCTCCATTATTAACCCAGTGTTTTTGTTACTTCATTCCAATCAGCCCCTGAGGTTATGTACGATTCATGTCTATTTAACTCTGTATGCTTTTTTGAACACTTTTACAATCCTCTCTGGAAAATGGACCCATAAAAGCTTGTTTTCAGACATCAGGTCCTCATGTTCTTACGTTTACTCATTTAGCTGATGCTTTTCCCCAAAGCAACTGATAATGTTAAGGTTACAATTATTACAGTTACAGGCTTATTTTTTGCCCATTTGTACAGCTGTGTGATTTTATTAGAGCAGCTTAGGGTAGGTATCTTGCTCAAGGGCACTACAGCCAGGGGGGGAAAATCAAACCTGTAACCTTTGGACCGAAAGGTGATAACTTTAACCACTACACTACCAGCTGCCCCTTTGTTGAGATATGGAAGAAATGAGCCTTGCACGCCCTTTCAGAACAATTAATAATGAATAATAACAAAGATGGTGGGGGTGCGGTGGCGCAGTGGGTTGGACCGCAGTCCTGCTCTTCGGTGGGTCTGGGGTTCAAGTCCCGCTTGGGGTGCCTTGCGGCAGACTGGCGTCCTGTCCTGGGTGTGTCCCCTTCCCCCTCCGGCCTTACGCCCTGTGTTGCCGGGTAGGCTCCGGTTCCCCGTGACCCCGTAAGGGACGAGCGGTTCTGAAAATGTGTGTGTGTGTAATAACAAAGATAAAGTTACAGTAACAACAAGTCCTCAGACACCACAGAGATGTAACATAGCAGGGAAACAAGAGTGGTGCTGTTCCTCTTTGGGGAGAAGGGGTCCACTGCTCCAATCATCCAATCAGCTGTGCTGCCACGCAGTGTGTTGGCTTGATGGGAAAACGTTATCGGCAGAGCACATAGCGTGGCTTTGGGGCATCTGGACGGACGCTCAACAGGTTGCACACAGCTGAGACTGATACTGCACTGAAAATTCTCCATAGAGTAAAGGCAATTAAAGCAAACCTAGTAGATTAGCATACTATTGTCCTCTTTCGGTGTCTCATCGCCTCCACTCAGAGATGCACCTGTATGAAACCACTGGAGAGTTTGTGTCCGGCCATGCGTCCTTCACTCTTGCTGTAGCGCCCCGGCAGGCTCACTGAGAATAGTGCAGCAGTAACTACAGGACCAGCACATTCACGCACAGGCTTTCAACATAATGCATGATGCAATACTTTCATGCCAGAAGGAAACCATTGCACTGCATTCTGGAGGAAGATATTCTGGAAGAAGACAGGGGCTGATGTGCAGAGAGCTGGCTTGTGTGAAGAGAAGGCAGCAGGATGAGAAAGGAGACAAGACTGGAGTGAGGAAACTGGAGACCAGGCTGCAGTGAAGAGGGGGAAGGCTGGGGTTGCTGGCATGCCAGTACACCGAAGGGGCAGCTCTTCAGTAAAACATCATGGCAACACTGCAGATACACACACTTGTACACACATACATAGGAGGTGTGATCAAAACATTGGAAGGAGAACCACTGATTTCAAAGAATAGTGTACATACATTTGTTTAATGTGCTGTCCGTTTCAACATAATCTCCCCCTAAATGATATGTTCTTGTCCCAACATTTCCGCCACTTTCAGAAATAATGCTGGAGGTCTTCAACTGCCTTCACACCATTACGGATGCTTGGAATGTCATCACGTCTGCTTCCTTTCAGGTTCAATTAAATTTTTTTTCCATGAAAAAAATCCGTAAGTTGAGAGAACAGTGTGTGAAGGAGCGTTGTCATGGTGCGGAAGCCATCGACCATTTTCTCACAGCTCACAGTCAAAAATAACATTTCTCTGATACCACATCCTCAGCATTCACCCAACCTCATCCCATGCGATCTTTTCAGATCTCAAAAATCAGTATATAAACCAGAACAGAAGAAGATTTGAAAGCATTCTAAGCATTCATAACAATGCAGAAGCAGAACTTAACGGCATCACAATCGAAGACATCAGCATTGCTATGCAATTTGAAAAAAAACATCAGGACTATGTGGGCACCACATGAAGATATTCTCTGAAATAATTAAGCCTATGTGCTCCACTTCATTTGTGAGGGTAGATATACTTAGGAAATAAATATAGTGTAAAAATAGTGTCAAAATAGTGTCATAAAGACAGAATGTGAAATGCTGATATTTACTTTTTGTAAACAACTTCTCAGCAGCAAGCAAAATATTACTAGGATGCTCTTTTTGCTCTGTAATTTAAAATCATCTTACACTCTTAGAAAGGTTCGGGTTTGAGACATCTCTTTGCTCTGCCTGTTAGTTGAGAAAGGTATCGATAAGATGCCAAGAAAACATGCAGAATCTTTTGTGTGCTTTGACCAGCAATCCACTAGCATTTCCATAAGAGTGTACACACATAGGAGGTCCTGTGGTTTCCTGGAGACCCAGTCTGTGGCCATTTTACCCAAGTCAGCATAAGCCATACTCACCCATTAGCTTTCTGTTACCCATCTGTACTGTCAAACACGTCTGAGGAGTTCCATGTGTGGATGATAATGGAGCTGAGAGAGACTGTGGTATCAATCAAGTACATGAAAGTACACCATTGAGTGAGAGAGTGTCGTATGCATGATTGCATGTGTGACATGTGTTGTAAAGCCAGGCCCCGCGGTGTTTAAAACCCTTTGTAGTGGAGATGAAGACAGTGGATTCTGCTTCGGGGTTCCCATGTCACACTGAGCACATCTGCTGAAGAAAAGCAATTCAGACTTCATGTTTCCTAGCAACATGACAAAGTTTCCCATGTTTTAATCTCCATTCAGCACACTGTCATCTGTCATCCTGGGTTATCGTGTGTTGAGGCAAGGTGAGGGAGTGGAGCCTATTGTAGGGCAACCTCTCCTCAGTGTGAATGACATATTCACATTTGTGTGCTTTCTTCCAATTAATCAACTAATTTTGAACAGTTTCTTAAATCTACAGAAAGAAAGCACCCCCTTTACAAGTATGCAGGCTTAAATGATCAAAAATAAGGACCTACCATCCCTTACCACAGGCCCAAGAAGTCCAGCGATCAATCGCTATGTACTGAGCAGATTGTTACCTGGTGGCTGTGCAAGCATTATGAGATAGGCTTTTGGGTGGTTTATATCAGTCCAGTTTCTGCAGAGTGCAAAAGATACTAATGACAGAATAACTGAATTCATCTACAGTATGGATTCCAGAGGCTTATAATCGGGATCCTCTTGGGGTTAAAATGTCTCTCCTTCACATAGTGTTCTGCAGAGAGAAAAAACAGATTGAGATCTTTGATCTATGAGCCCTTAAAAGCAAAGAGCTTGGTGCACTACAGGGTCTCTCAGCACAGTTTTAATCTCCCTGCACAGTGAGCTTCAGCAGAACAGCAGCACAACGGTTGAAATGAGGAAGATGGAAAACAACCGCATCATAAAGTAGCTGTGAGGCTCCACATGACAATGAATGAGGATGACAAGCTGAAATTACCCAGGATGCTGTGCACAGATGTAAGACAGCATCTATGAAGGAACCACTGGCATCCCCTTGACTCCTTCAAATTGGAAACCCTATTTTTCCAACACCGAAAAAGACTATTTGAATGAGCTGTATGCCATGTGGGTGGAAAGAGTTAAGCACAAATAAATCCCCGTACTATAGACCGAGAAGAACTAGAGAGCCTAACGGTCACATTATTGCAGCGCGTTGCAGTCTGGGTTCAAATGGGGCGAAGGAGAATGTACAGGCAGCGTTCATTACAAATGTTTATTAGAACACTGGCATACAGGTAAATAATGCTCTTGGTCCAAGGATTCCTTTTCCTCAAGGAGCTGCACCTCAAGCCAGCTATCCCAGCTTGCTTAACACCCCTCAGGCTTTCTCTGTTTCCTACTAGCAAACACAGTCACCCCCCTTTCTATTCCTCATAAGTCCCCCTGGTGGTTGAACACTTAATTCCAATTTTCCCACAATAACAACAATATACAATAGACCCCTTTTCCTGCCCAAGCTCTCAGTAAGACAGGTTATTACATTGACAACATCACTGCAGGATATTACATTTATTCATTTAACTAATGCATTTCTCTAAAGTGACTTATAATGTTAAGGCACTTACAATTATTTACTTAGGGATGTTTTTTTTTTTTTGCCAGACCTGGGAACCCAACCTGCAATTTTTGCATCCAAAGGCAGTAGCTTTTGCCACTACATTACCAGGTGCTCCAATGATTGTATTCATGCTCACCATTACCAATACTACATCAGAACAATACAGAAAGACAAAAGGCTTATAGTATAAACCCTAAAGAACAATTTTTAAAATTGTGCTTTCCTCACTCTCATTTTCCACCTTAACATATTAGCAAAAGATACAATCACCAACTCTGCAGTCTCCATCTTTCTGCTTCTAAAATCACAGAGAGAAACCCAGCAGACACTGATGAAGATTAGGTCCCCCATAAGCAGAATTTTACAGTTGTATTTGTGCACTAGCATTCAACAACCATTAAATTGAGAATTGTATTTAGCACAAAGCAGCTTTTTAATAAGCATATCCTCTTAAGTTTGAATGCACAGAAAATAAATTCTACTGACTGACAGCATCCAGCGGTAGACAATTCGGATGCTAAAGTGGAGAAAAGAAAAAACAAGAATCCCCCTTAAGGATGATATGACTGATCAAATCCTTTGGACAGCACATCAAACCATCCAAGAGGAAACATTTTTCTCCAGTGAAGATCAAACCATTCAGAACTGCTTTCCTTTGTGACAGGAATCCAACAAATACTGTCTGGAGATTCTACCTAAGTAAGGCTGTAATATCTCAGTGTAATGTATACCTGGTCTTGAAATAGCATTGCTTTATGTAAACATGCCTGTAACAAAAAAGCTGCACTTTTAGCAGAGTAATTTGCTGAGGTTATAAAGAGATTGTGTCTCCTAGAATTTCACATCAGACAATCAGTCCCATTTATTAAGCGAAAGCCACACGCACTTTCTCATTGAGATTATTCCTTCCCGAAATATAGCTTGATATGTCATGTTCTCCTTCATTAGAATGGCAGTGTTAAACTGTACCCTCTGCACTCATTACTGCATCTATTGTCTACACAGGTGTGCTGTGGAGTCCGTCCTCACAGGGTGTACTACATCCTGGGGTGGCAGCTGCTCCATACAGGACAGGAAAGCCCTACAGAGGGTGATTAAAACAGCTCAGGGAATCATCGGCACACAGCTACCAGCAGTCCAGGATACCTACACCACACGCTGCCTCAGAAATACAATGTGCATCATAAAAGATCATAGTCACCCCACACGGGCACTTTTCTCTTCTCTGCCATCTGCAAAGCAGCTCATGTCGATTCGAACCCACACTGCTAGGTACAGGAACAGCTTTTACCCCACTGCTGGAAGAGTATAGAACACTAACCAATGTGCCACCTTTAGTAACTAGAGTTGGACTGCTCCTCCCAAGCACATTGGTAATTACACTGTCACTTTAAGCATTCTTATTAGCATTCTTATTCTCATTCTCTCGTTCTGAGTTCTCTGGCTGTCAACTGGTATTATTGTTATTACTGTTACCATTATTTATTGCTATTGCTGTTGCACTACTCACTGTCATTATCATTGTTTTGTTTGTGCAGTATTTCTATTGTCTCTGTCTTTGTCCATAGTCTGTGGAGAAGCATTCAGGAAGAATTTCATGATACTTGTACATGGTACTTGTACCTATGACAATAAACTCGAACTTGAACTACATATGTCTACATATTGTTTACATTCATGTTCTGTTTCCCCTGCTTTCAAAGTACTGAATCAAGTGAGATCATGTTTAAAGGGCTTCTTGATTCAAAACTTTAACATGACTAAATAATGGCCATTCATCAAGATTTTGAGTTTTTTGAGTTAGTTTTGTCAGTGAGTCCTGGACAGGTTAATTATTCATTGAAATGTGCATATTTATCATTAGATTGTACAAAACCAATTGAATTATTTTCAGACAGATTATTTGCATTGCACACAACTGCCTGTGGAAACAACAGTGCAACCCATATCCTGTATAGCCAGATGGTGAAATAAATCCACCTTATACACAACTTCCCCTAATTCATCCTTAAACTTCTGGCAAGCAGAGGTGCTAAAGGGGCTTCCATCAGCAGAGAAAGCTCTAGATAGTTTGATGCTGATTCTATTCACTACCCATCACTACTGTACAATCATTGTAACCAGGCATCATTTAGAATCAAAGGCTCAGCCCATGCAAGACTGACTGTGAATATTCATGAGCATGAGACAGACAGTCCCCTTAGCTGGATCACTTGACAGCGAGAGGAACTCTGCTGTGGAGGAAGGAAGAAGGCTGGTTGTAGCTACAGAAAACAAAAAATCTTTGTAAAGTCTTTGCCATGAGTTTAATTAATAAACTCACAAGTGCATTGTGAGAAACTGTCACTTTGCAGATATAAACCAGCATTTCTAATGCTGAACTCTGAAAGTTTCGGAAAAGTGTCAGTGTTGCAGGTCTTTAGGAATCAAAGCATGAAGAGAGCTAAAAAATCTTGAAAAGAGGCCACAGAATAGACCATGAAAGGAGAAAATACATCTTAAATAAAAAAAAAGGAAGGAGAAGGAAGAGAAGTAGCAGTGCAGGGCAGAGCAGTGTGTGCGTCGGGTGGCCGAGAGGCAGGGGACAGAGGTATGAGCAGGCTGCCTGGCCCAGCATGAGATTTCATTACTGCACAGACTGTGAAGGCTATCACCTTCAATAAAACACACACACACACACACACACACACACACACACACACACACACACACACACACTTTCTGAACCACTTGTCCCATACAGGGTCACAGGGAACCAGAGCCTACCTGGCAACACAGGGCGTAAGGCCGGAGGGGGAGGGGACACACCCAGGACGGGACGCCAGTCCGTCGCAAGGCACCCCAAGCGGGACTCAAACCCCAGCCCCACTGGAGAGCAGGACCTGGTCCAACCCACTGCACCACCATACCCCCTTCAATAAAACTTGTAATGTTAAACAGCACCTATAACCTACAAGATGAAGGCAAGGCCAAGCACACATCAAAGTGCCAAGCTTGCTAATGGGCAGATGAACGCACAGACAAACAATACAAATACAAGCAAACATCATGTCCTCAAAACCCACATTTCTATACCTGCTTGTCTCTTGAGCAATAAGCCTGAATGTAGGTGCCACAAGTCTGAATCAGAGAACAAGATCCATGTTAATTATACAGTGTGTGCTTGTGTGTGAAAGTGTGGCCATTTACAAAATATTTGTTTTAGTCTAGACAGCTGTAGTGACTGTGAGATTCTGATATTGCAAAGCAATTCATATTGATAAATTTTACCATTTTACCTGACACAAGACCAGTGACTGACTGTCAGTAGTATCATCTGAAAAATGTCCTATTTAGCAGATACCTATGAGATGGCAAAAGAATTCCACTTCACTTCACAATCTTCCTTCACAGAATTTGGTTTCAGTAGTGACCCCAAACTCCAGAATTTTCCACTCTGGTACTGTGGTATTCTGCTTCATCAGCGAATCTGTGTTGCAGAACGTTCAAATGTAGCATTTGCTTCATCATTAGGGATGTCCATGGAAAAAAAAGAAAAGCAAGGGAATGATTAGCTCACAATACAAAAACACTTTGTCTCCAGGGAGCAACTACATAGGTTCATCCTGTGTGAAGGAGAACAAAGATTAAATCACATTATTATTTCAAATTACTGCAATCTATCACAGGGAAAAATACCACCTGTGTACTTGCCTGCTGTTATGAATCCTTCAATTAAACAATAAATTTGTCCTGCACTTGGCATCTCAGTGAAGATAACCATAGAAAAGAAAAATAAAAAAGAAAGTCTCTGTTTTTCTCTTCACTATAACTGTGACTAAGGACTTAATATTATTAACATATTCACATATTTACATATGTAGTTAACCTAAGTGTGAATTTTCAGTCACTGTCTAATTAATGTCAAGGATTCTAATTTAAAAAATGGTTCACAAGTTTATCACCTGGCTTGACATAGGAATGAAAACAGGAAGTGAGGTCACTAATGAGGTCATCACGTCAGGTGCACTTGAAGCAGCGAGTGGCCGTCATCGTGACGCTAAAGCAGAAACAGTGAAACGGTGAAGCATCACTTCACTGTGGACGTCAGAGCTCATCCCCCTCCCTTAATCCTTGCTGAAATGAGGATGCCTGGCACTCACTGCAGAGTATTTATTAGAGAGGTGGAGCCGCATCTGGTCGGGGCAGCTAGATGGTTCCTTTTTGTGGTAATGGCGCTAGAAACTCATCACTGCCCAACTACGCAGCTCTGTGAGAGAATGCTACAAATCAGCTGGCTAAGAGGCTTGTCTTCCTTGGTTAATCCCTGCTAAGATCAAGTAAATATGACACCTATTAAAGAGCGTTCCTCACTGAACCATCACTGTGTATGCAGCTAAGAGGCTTAAAAAAGGCACTGCACAGCATGCTGGGGAATACGGGGAAGGTTTTGCAAATGTTCACATTGCGTCTATGACACCCTCCCAAATCCTGTAGAATGGACCCTAGAAAAGGCCCTCATTCCCGCTTCCGGGGATCTGGGACCGTGGACGTTGGAAGCAAAGAACAATGGGCAAGGGACGAAGAGGGTCTAGGAAGCATGAGGAGGTAGGTGAAGGTTCTTGCTGACTCGCAGGAGAAGCGGTTTTACTGGATGAAGTTCCGCAGCCAGGTGTGCAGGGGTGGCTTCTTTATGCCATGCTGCTCTGATTAGGGGCAGGTGTGGGCATTTGGCATGAGGTCATGGGCATGACATCAGAACTACCCCATAGCACTTGTTTACTTCCACAGTGGCCCCCATGATCTGCCATACATGACAGCCATCTCCCAGAGACCTCAAACAAGGCCATTCAGTTACTCTAGTTGAGACATTTATTAGGTTCTTGCTTCATTTTACACTACTGAAACAATTACTGTGGTTATGACTGGAGAGGAGGAATGTAAAATACAAGTGTAAATTGTTTGTGGGTAAAACTTCTGCTGTTTTCACTTCAGTGATGTCAGCGATTTGACTGAACCACAGCCTGGCTACAGAATACGGCTGCATGGCACTTCACTGCATGATCCCAGCATCCTTCTCCCACTAAATATCTTTCATGAACCCCCACCTCCACCACACACCCGTGAATTCCAGCCATGGTTTTCGTTTAAATGGACCCTATTAGCACTTTGATTGGAATTAAATTGCTTAGGTAAATTAAGGTTGAGGTCAATAGCTTGCTAAAGGGCGTGAGTGAAGCTAAGCACAATTTTGTCATTACAAAAATGTGTAGTCATAACAAAAAATTCCATTAGAACAACTAGTGTCAATTCTGAAGATGGGAAGAATACATACCTATAAAGAAATGTTAGTGTTACACAAACTATTTCCATTACAGCAGTGAAATATCTTAGATCTTAATTGACTTTTGACTTTAACCAAATGTTAGTTTAAGGTGAAAATAAATAGATTACCTCCACAGACCACACTTCCAAAGATAACTTTTTTTTTTTGGAGGGCTGACTTTTGGTGAGAGCAATAAATCGCTGTGGCAACACCCTGAAAAAGTCACCGAAATGCCAGGTCATCGGAACGTGGGAGCAGAAGGTGACCTGTAAGAAGGTGTGAGGTACTTCCACCTCACAGAGTGGTATGAAGTGTCAGATCCCAGCTGCAACCTGACATCTCTGTCAACAATCTGTTTTTATGTGTAAAGTTTTTTTTTTTTTACTTCTTTTGATGATTATTCTTTTAATAACACTGTCCCTTTGAAGAAGGAAGGATTACACTGCTGAACTGAAGTGTGTAACACTGACAGCTACGGAGAGTTTGTCTTCAACATACGACCACAGCACAGAACTCTTTACAATTCTTTTCAGAACCATTAAACTGAAATAAAGACAAAAAGGTTCACCCTTTTACATATAAATTCAATAATTCCGTACACAAAACATACAGTGAGTGTACGGTGCAATCTTTAATTTCCGCTAAGATAACCGAATTTACTGGAAATGTTTTCTCAGGAAGTTATTCTTTGTATATTTCATTTACATTTATTTATTTATTTAGCAGGCACTTTTCTCCAAAGCAACTTCCAATGGATATGGATATTATGGATATTAGAGAAATTATAAGCCATAAACCTCACACAGAAACACAGACACACTGGGTCAGTACTCCAGTGGCACCAGCCTGCCATGTGGATAGCTAATTTCATATTGATACTGTTTCCATGAGTCCTCTTAGCCCTCGACATATTAAGTTGGGGAAAACAATGCTCCTCGATTTACAATGGTTTGACATGATTTTTTGACTTCACAATGGTGAGTCGGTGATAGCCATTTAGTAGGAATTGTATGTGGAATTTTGATTTTTTTTTCTCACAATGCTGCACAGCAACAGCAATCTGCATCTTGTCATGCAGAGGTGTGTATTAAATGCATTTTCACTCACACACACACACACACACACACACACACACACACACACACACACACACGCACACACAAACCGCTTGTCCCGAGCAGGGTCATGGGCAAGCTGGAGCCTCACCTGGCAACAGGGTGCAAGGGCGGAGGGGACACACCCAGGATGGGACGCTAGTCTAAAGCAAGGCACCCCAAGAGGGATTTGAACCCCAGACCCACCAGAGAGTAGGCACAGGCCAAACCTGCTGCACCACCATGCCCCCAGATGCATTTTCGACTTACAATATTTTCGACTTACGACAGGTTTTGTGGAACGTAATCCCATGGTAAGTCAGGGACCACCTGTAGCTCTATGTGGTCTAGCACGCATTGCAACACTCTCCCTTTGCACTAATTCGTTTAGCATAAAGTCTTTTCCAAAGTAACTTACAACAATTTCTATAAAGTATTTAGCAGACACGTTTATCTAAGGTGACATACAATGCTAGATATACTACACTAATCTCCTGACAATTATTCACTTGTCTGTACATCGGAGCAATGTAAAATACACACTGTGGGAGGAAAAACACCCAAATATGCAAACTCCTCACAGATTGAGTGGTGATTTAACCTATGCCCTTTCTTTTGCAGCTGTGGGAGCTAGGCATCAAGTTTATCTGGATTGATCTCTTGCTATATAGCAAAGGCAGACAGAACACTGAGACCCAAAGCAGCTTCGTTTCATCAGTCCCTGTCTTTAGTGGAGCTGCATGAAATGGATGAAAAGGAGCCATGCCTCACATTGGACACGAACATGTGGATCCCTGTCAGTCCTGCACTAAGCAATATTCTGTCATGATCTACCATGTCTTCCACTGTCTGCCATTTTCTAACTCATGCAGTGATGGTCTCTCATGTTCCAGTTGGTCTTGTCATGGTCCACCATATTCCTTTAGGTTCAGTCATGTTCTGCCACAGCCCATCATACTCAACTACAATCCATTCCAGTCCTATTATATTCTGCCATGATCTACAGTGGTTAAGAGCACTCTGTCATGTACCGTTACATTTTGTCATAACCCAACATGTTCAATGATCTGTCACTTTCCACTAAAACATGAGACACGTGGTCAGATGCATGGAACTAAATTGCAAGTCTGCTGTGGTCCACCACTTTCCACTACTTTTACCATGTGATGCTATAGTCTGCCACATTTTGAAGTGTGATATGTTAATGACAGTCTCTTGCCTTCCCCCCATTCATTAGCCACATTGCACCTTTCTTCCAAGCATCAAACAGATTTGTCTTCTGCAATGGGTTGAAGGATGCATCCGCCTCATCTTCTAAGTCTGCATGAAGGTTAAAGTAGTTAGTTTACATTAGGTTGCAGTCCAAGACTACTACCCTGAGAATGGAAAAACTTTTTTGTGATGTTTGGAATAAGTGCACTTTGAAAAGCATAACATAAACAGCAGAAAAATGAGGAATTCACCTAAATCACGACAACATTTTGGCACATTGTGCATAAGACACAAACACAGCTCCCACAACTTAAAATTTCACACTTCTAAAGGTTTCTGCTGCTGCATGCTTTCACAAAGTAGATCCTACTGGTAAGATATTAATGAGATCTTGTGACACAGCCTTCAGGAATGGTTAAGGCATAAATAAACTGCTGTCCCTCAATGAGGATGTGGCCTTGAGAAGGCAGTGCCAGTTGCTTGCTTCATGCGGGTCTCCTCAAGGACAAAGAGAGCCCAGATGTAAATCCAAGTGATCTCAGTGTAAGTAGCTGTGTATAAAAGATGTTTCAGAAATGGCTTTACCTGTGTAAGATTGGCTGGAGGTTACAAATGAGAGGAGATGATACACTCAGATAACAGGTAGAGTACATGTTCACACAGCCCCAGCTATTATATGAGCTGATCTTCACCCTCCACAGAACAAAACAAAAGCTTTGACAATCTGACAAGCTGGTCATGCAAACAAATGGAAAGGGGCATCCTTGAAACTAGAAGAAAACTGGAACTTTCCTCACAGTTTCTGAACGGCCTTAGCTGAGAGATATGGAAACCATCTCTCCAGAGAAATAGCTTTAAACAATAACAGAGGCAACTCAGCCAAACAGCACGAGCTTCTCCAGTTACTTATTAAACACGTAACCGTGTTTCCTACATTCTGTCCTTAAATCTATACACCTCTAATAACACTGCTTACACACGGGATTTTGCACTGAGAGCTGTTTATTTTTAATCTATTTCTTCTTAAAAAGGCTCAACATGACACAGCTTCAAGTAATCATTCAGATGTGTTTTGCCACAAGATAACTTTTTTTTCATAAATCAATGTTTTAATCTTTAAAGAATGTTAAAGAGCAGTTCTGATGTAGTAAGATTGTTTTTGTTGAAAAGATTTCATTAAATGCAGAGGACTGAAGAAAGTTGTTATTGCAGACAATGTCAAATCAACTCTTTCTTTAAAATGTGTAAAATAAGCTAAGAACAACTAATGAGAGCTTTTCAAGAGCATGATGAATAAGGAATAAACAGTTCCATCTAAAGTATGATGGAAAAAACTGAGTACAGAGCAAAACTTAGGAAAAGTACTTAAAAGATAAAATGACTGCTCTGATGGCCTTACTACAGCAGAGTCAGGCTAATGGGTAAATTGTGTCATTTGGAATCTCAACCACATGTGATCCAATTATTTTTTTTTGACTGAATGAAAGAATCCTGCCACCTCATAATGGACTACAAGGTGAATTATGCATATTCATAAACAATCTGGGCTGTGGACAATCTACCACACAATGCAAATCGCAGCCTCTGTTTCTGTCACCATGGCAGATACAGCAATTTCGCCAATAATGCGGCAACAAATATAACATTCACATAAGGCTCTGTGCAAGATTCAGGGAGTGAGGGTGAGAGCAAGAGTAAGCGAGAGAGAGAGAGAGAGAGAGAGAGAGAGAGAGAGAGAGAGAGAGAGAGAGAGAGAGAAAGAGAGGAAGTAATCAATGACGGCTCACAAGGGTGTGTGGAGAGGCATTTGTTGGGTTCCGCTGACGTCTGATGAAAGGCTGCTTGTTAGGAGGGGCCAATGGGGAAAAGGCAGATTCACAAAACAGAACTGAAAGAATCGGAAAACAGTTTTGAAGGAATCAGGTTATATGTTGTTTTTGTGGTTGTTCCCGTTTGATATCGTGTGCTCTGATCTCCTGTGCTGGCATGCAGACATGCATGGACTGCACTGGATTCTCTAGCCTCACATAACACATTGTCACAAGGTTCTTCATATTGCAGTGCCCATTGGTACATGTGGAAAAAACACTTCACATATTCTACTGTAATAATCTGTGATAGAATGACTGGAAAGCAAACGTCCAAAGACATCAACAACAACACCTTGAAATGGTCAAACTGGCAGCGGGATTGATATTAGTGATTTTGATGGAATCAGTCGAGTAACAGTGTGGCAACCACAGCATGCCTTCCAATTTCTCTCAGATGCCTGTCCAATGCTTTTCTGGGTCGACAGGATTGCCACAAAATTTAATCAATCCATATTGAATTGGCATTTCTCTGGATTTAATGTCAGTCCACATCCATGTTTCACGAGCAGCACGGTGGCACATCAAGGATGAGTGACCCATTGTAAGTAGTGTATCTAGCAGTGTAAGTTAACTTGGTGAATAAGGTGTGTGGGCTGATAACACTACATTGAGTTCATTGGAAGTCATTTTGGAGAAAAGCATCTGTTAAACAAATAAATGTAAATGACAGCATTCAAGTGCTTTTCACATGTCTTCTGGTTTTTACCATGCACTGTAACATCGTAAGAATTGTTCTCCACATCTTCTATACCAGCTGAATTATTAGCTATTTCAGGCTGGCATTGCTCACTGGCTAAAGACACACCAAAGGTAAAAAATATTCGTTACCTGTATATTCTGCTGTGAACAGTAAAGGCTCCAACTTAGTGTGACTAGGTGGTGAGCTTAACCTGCTAATGAACTTCAGGAGTTCATCTAGTGATGGAGATATATAAGTTCTTTGATGACTGCACACTGTTTGCTGTGTATGAAAACAAAAGTCTGATTTCTGCATTAGGCTTTTCCAGGATTTAGTTCAAAGAATGAGACAAAACCTGTAGTGTTTCACCCTTTTCTGGATTTTTTTGTATCAGACCTGATTGGCCTTCCTTATTTGTCATTGATTTTGATAGTGTTATTTTGTGGCTGGGTTTTCTTATTATGGGACAGTCAGCAGTATAGCAGTTATTGATAACAACTTGTAACCTACCAGCCATTCGCATCCCTCTCCTGCCACAGCTATATTGCCTTTAAGCAATGTGTTTGGAAGTCACTATGGAGAAAAGCATCTGCTAAATAAATAAATGTAAGCTGTTTGCATTGGGGGGGGGCAGGGGGGCAGGGGGGCAGGGGGGCGCGGGGGCGCGGGGGGTTGGACCACAGTCCTGCTCTCCGGTGGGTCTGGGGTTCAAGTCCCACTTGGGATGCCTTGCGACAGACTGGCGTCCCGTCCTGGGTGTGTCCCCTCCCTCTCCAGCCTTACGCCCTGTGTTGCCGGGTAGGCTCCGGTTCCCCGTGACCCCGTATGGGACAGGCGGTTCTGAAAATGTGTGTGTGTGTGTGTGCGTGTGCGTGTGTGTGTGTGTGTGTTTGCATTGGTAGTGGCTCAACACATCTTTAAAAATCCTCATTTGAACCTCAGGAAGTTGAATATTTTAGTTTTTTGTCATTATGCTTTTAACTTTTACTCAAGTAAATTTTCAGACTAGTTCTGTCTTTTTTTTATTATAACAGTACTTTTATTTGCGCATCGACTACTCCACCTCAATCTGAATACATTACCCACAGACTGTCCTTAGCTTGTTAGTTATCTGCTAAGCAGACAGAAACAATTACAGACCAAACACTGACCGTATGATACAACAGGCAGCTTTACATGTTTAAAACCATCAAGCCATGTAGCTTGTCAGAACCATTCCCTGATGGAACATTGCAGTGTGACCTGCTAATGGCCACTGATGGATACAAATGATGTAAAGCATCTGTAGGAATTACCTCGAATCCAGGCACATTGGCTTCTCCTCAAAGGCTGGCCCTTCTCCAGCACAGGCACAAATACGATAATTGCATCCTGGGAGATTTTCTGCAATGTTAAGATTCCTTTTCTACCACCAACAAGCTGGGCAGGTGGCCTCCACCTTTCACATCAAGTAATGGAAAGAAAAAGAGAACATATGCTTTCTTTCAATCACTCTATTTTATATTTCATTATAAGCATTCTTTAGCATCTTGTGTTCAAATTTGTTCATTAAACTAAAAAGTGGCATTTTGTATGTGTGTACTGTTTATTTTTCAGTCTCAAATTCTGTGAGGAAATAGCAAGGGAGAAAAGCGAGCAAGCGTGCCTCCTCGAAGCATTCAGTGGCATGAGTTTACACCTTGTTCTAGTGCATGACTGCTGAGCCAGAATATGGATACAGTGATGTGAAACACATCTGAGCTGAGCTATCTCTCCCAGCAGTGTGACAAGAGCTGCCCAGGAAGGGCAGATTTGAAACACTATCAGTATATCTGCCCAGATCTGCTCACCTACATGGTCCACTGAGAGCAGTCCATCTGTCACAAGTAGTGGAATTATTCCAGCATATGCCAATGAATATAGAAAAGTTTCCTTCCTCCTCTGCCATTATGACTCTGTTACAACTTTAGAAAAAGTACGTCCACGTAATCTAGCTGGTGGTATAAAATGTGATGACTGCCACAAAAAGATCCTTCAGTGCCCTTCAGTTTGAAGACCCAATGAAGACGCATTTACATGGTTGTATTCGTTCATGTTGTGCTCTCTGGGCTTTTGGTCCCATCCCTTTCCTGCACCATCAGCCCAACCACATGCATCCCCTGCACGATCTCATGTACCTCTTCCTCTCTTGCTGCTCTGAGAGTGGTTGCAAACTAAAGGCATCCTTCAGATGTCTGACTGGCCCCTTTATAGTGTATCCAGATGAAGGTCGCCTACATCAGTCATCACAAAGTTTGAACGATTGCATGTTTAGACTTGTCATCACCTTCATGTAAATGGCTACTACAGGTGGCCCAGACTTCAGCCAACGTGTGTGTGGGTTGTCCCCAGAGCTTGAGTAGGGCATTGAACAAAGTGATTTAAGTTGTGAAGCACAAGAACAAAATATGAAACAAAAACTAACAAAAAAAAAAGTATATGTTGATTAAGGCCCAGAAGTGAATGTTCTTGCCTTGACCAAAGAAAATGGGCTTTTGAAAGAGGCAGCCAATCATTGCAATGCAATACGTTAATGCAATAAGTTAAAACACACACATTTTCTGAACCCCTTGTCCCATACGGGGTCACAGGGAACCGGAGCCTACCCGGCAACACAGGGCATAAGTCCAGAGGGGGAGGGGACACACCCAGGACAGGACACCAGTCCATCGCAAGGCACCCCAAGCAGGACTCAAACCCCAGACCCACCGGAAAGCAGACCCGGTCCAACCCACTGCGCCACCGCATCCCCTTCAATAAAACTTGTAATGTTAATCAGCACCTATAACCTAAGTTAAAACAACATAAGTATAATAATTAAAAGTTGCATTAAACATAAGAAAATAATAAATCATTGTACAGCACAGTAATTGTTTTTGCTTGTTTAATGAGTTCTGTTTTTTACCACAGACACAGAAAATGAGGGAGTCTCCACACTTTTTGCTTTTTTCTCTGAAGGGTGCCTAATTGTCACAGTGAACTTCACGAATCAAGAATCCGCCACAGTGCTGATAAAAACTTACTTGAATTGCGCTGCTGAATGAGTCATCCATTTACTCAGCGGTCTCGTCTTTCTGGCGTTTACAGTTAACACTTCACTTGGGTGACCAGCAGCTTCCTCAGCAGTGTTGGAGGAAAGCAATCAGGGCGAAGCGTCTCCGTGCCTGAAGGTCACAGTTACGAGCCTGAACACCACACCACAAGCACCTTTTTGGGAATGAGTATGGACTTTGTGTGCGGAACCAGAGGCTGATGGTTGTAGATTACCAGTTAAATGATATCTAGGTTGCACTGCTTTCCATGTGGATGACAGACCTCTTTAATCACCTCAGAATAAAAAGCCAGCGGCCTGCAGAGAGCTTTTCAAATTCACTGCACACAGCAAAAAATGGAGTGATAAGATCATGTCCAAGTTGACACACACCCAGCTGAGATCTTTTTTTAAAGGAGCTCAGGTTTGGTGCTGGTGAAAGAGCTGAATGTGGAGGGTGTGGAGGAAAAAGAGAAAAATCAATAAAGCATTAAGAGTGATGCTTTATGACTTGAGCATATTCCTTTATTCTTTGTCCTATTTCTACCTCAACCATTTTCTCCCATTCCCAAACGATTTACTGCTGAGGTGAACAGTTCACCTCACACACCCTGACTTCATCTACTCACTCCGTGGGCATCTCACTTCCCAAGGCAGTGCTACTTGCTCAGACAGGGACTTGAACCCATAAGCCGTGGTTTAAAAATGCAGTTAACTGAAACACCACGTGTGGACATCAACCTGCTCAGGGTCAGAATAAAAATTAAAACAAAGAGCTGTCAATGACAATAAGACAAACAAGAATCAACACAAGGCAAAGCTCATCAGTACCTCCTGCTGGCCTGAGGAGTAAAGAAGGAACGAGAGACTGAAAGTTTTGAATCGGAGAGAATGACAAACCAGAATAAAGAGTACAGTTGTGTAAACTTTTCTTCTAGTTAACCTAATTGGCAGGCACCTGGGAAGATCATAGCTCAACTAAAGGTGTCCAATTATATAAAAAATGATGTATGGCTCAATGAAATCTAGAAGTGGCGAGAAAAGCAAATCCCAGATACAGATGCAATTTTAATGTTTAATGTTTTGTTACAAAACAGGCACAGATACATAGACATAGTTGGTCAGTTCCAGCAGTGAAGGCTAAAGTTCTTATATCCTACCTGACTCACCACAATGTGAGCATACAGAAAACCTGCATTGTTGATAATAAAATAAAACAGAGTTACATGAAAACATCTAATTGCATTTTTTTTGTCTTCTGGACAATTGAACAGAATTACTGAAGATGAGTGCAGCGTAACAGTTTTTTGGGAGAAGAGCATGTTGGTAACTGAAACAAGCACCTGCTGGAGGCACCAGTGGTGATGGCACATCTCCACAGCAATGATTCAGTATCACAGTGCCCCACACACACACACACACACACACACACACACACACACACACACACACACACACATGCAGAGCTGTGGTTCATTATTACAACTGGTCAACAGGCCCCAGGCACCGTGGAGCTTTCTGCTTGCTCACAGGCAGTTACATCATACATCATGGCGACAGTGCACACAGAAGCACTCATGCAGACACACATACACACACACACAGACACACATACGAACACAGACAGCGACGCATATTCTCTCACTCATTCAACATAGGCACACGCTTGCAGCCGAATTATTCCGTAAGTAGAAAATGTCACAGGACCAAAATGCCACCGGCATATTTGTTTTAGCTCCTCCCATCCTGCACCCAGAGTAAATTTCTGAGAAGTACCAGAGGATCTCAGTGTGACTTGGCTTTTAAAGTCAAACAAACGCAGAGCACTGTGATGCTTTCCACCGAGGACTGAGAGCCCTTGAATCGGCAGCGCTGCATCCTCACAAAGGCCCCCTGTGGTTTGACAACACACATCTCCACACATCATTCCTCCTTTCCTCACCCCCTTCCCACTACTACTATGCTCTGGAGTATTTCAGAACAACCGCAGAGAGTGCAGGAGAGAAAGGACGTCAGGCATCACCATTTTGGTACTGCTGACCCAGATCCATGAGCCCATCTGACAATTTGCAAATTCGGCAATCTTGTCAGCGGAAGCTAATTAAAGTGAGTTTTAAAAAGCTAAACTGACACTTTCATATGTGCACTGTTTCTGCTGTGTCTAAACAACACCCTCTCACACACACATTTTTATATCAGGAAGAAGAAATCATGACGCAAATGCAGAATAAAAAATATTGGTTTTGCTGTGCTGCGCGTTACTAAATGGAAACACCTTTATGGAAATATGTTCCTTCTTACAAATATTTACCTAATGTACGTATAGCACAATTAAAGTTTCAAACTCAGAAATTATGTTCTAGATCTTTAATTCGTTCAATCCCAAATATGAAGCAAAAACAATATAAAAAATCCATTCATCTATTCATCCATCTATCCATGGTCAATAACCTTAAAGTTAAGTTTTTAATCGCAGTTTAATTAAAATTTAAGGGAAGTCCTTTAAACATTAATTTTGCAACTTTTAGAAAATGTTTAATTATTTAAAAAATCATGTAGGTCAGGAATGTGAGGGATGTCAATAATATGGATTAATCTAAGCACAAACTACTGTTTTTCATGAAACCACTGACAATATATTAGCTATTTTGTTCTATTGAAAAAAAACTTTCCGTTTTCTCTAACAATGTGTTCACATTAAAAGATAGTTTGGCTGAAATATGTAATGGGTGGCATAGTGGTGCAGGGTTAGTGCTGCTGCTTCACACCACCTGAACTATTTGGGAACAGGTTTGAATCGGGCATGTCAGCATGGGTTTCCTCTGGGTACTCTGGTTTCCTCCCACAGTCCAAAGACTGTCGGAGGAGAAACGGTGACACTGATTTGTTCCAAGTATGTAACTGCATGAGTGACTGTATGCACATGTTGTGTGTGATGGACTAACACCCTATTGAGTGTGTACCCTTACTGGCCCTGTGCCCTGTGGTTCCAGGAAAGGCTCTGGATGGCAATAAACCTGACTTGGACAAGCGGTTACCAAATGTGAGTGAGTGCAGGAAACATATAAGCCAAAACTGTTCAATTCCAACGAGGCAACCAGAAGATGTTGCCGATAAGGAGGAATGACAGCAGCGTATGTTTGCACACATTCTCTCACAGCTTTGGAAAGATGAGTTTATCTCCTGTATCCTTCCTGCAGCAGTGCATGTACATCACCTCTGTCCCTCTTTCTGCCCATGTGTTCATTCCTCTTTCCTCCCTCAGTCCAGCAAGTTTATCCTCCAGGCTACACTGTTCACAGTAGAATCCTGGCCCAGTTGGTAGAGGCCAGGGGAAGCAGGCTGTGAGAACCGAGCTGTTTCCTTTCCAGAGGTCAACAGCACAGCTGGACATAAACTCAGGCTTCACTTTCCATCTGCAGCAACTAAGCTGAGCATCAACACATACACTCCAGGTGCGTGAGTCAGCCGCCGCAGACCTGTGATCTGCACGTCCGTGGAGATTAGGGCTGCGGTCTGCCTGTTTTTACACACTAGCATAGGAGTGACGATTTCATGTGGCTAGTACGGAAAATCTCTGACAATCCACCCAATCCCGAGGGCCCTGTATTTCAATGACTCTCACCTCACTTCTCCTCTAACATCATGGATGATATGAGTTGGAGAAGGAGCTTGGAGCACCCTGGCTGCTGATGAAGTACCAGTGGAATGTAAAACACCAAGGGGATGAGAGGGTGTGGGGGTTCAGCTGTGATGGCCTCCTTCTGAGATTGATGCAGCTCTTTAACCATAATTCGTGCTCATGTTTTCATGCAAGCCACTGTGAGACTGACAACAAATTTATGCCTCCAAATGAGACGAAAGACATTGCTTGTTGTATTCAATCGACCAGACAGGATCAATATGGGTAATGATTTCAGTGTAACTGTGTTGTTTGCTTGGTAGGAGAATCATAACTGTATTTATGGCGGTTATTTCCCCAGGCAGTTATGAAAGGACGGGCAGGGGCGTGTGCAAAGAAAGAGTCATCAGCTGTCTGTTTATTCAGATTTGCACGCTTCATCTTTCATGAGCTGTTTTAAAGAGCTGCTGTTGCTCAAAATTCCAAATAACCATATAACTGCAATTTTTATCAATTAGGCCACATTATCTGTTTTGACCTGACACTAGTTTGACACTCAGCTCCTCCAAAAAAGAAAAAATTATAGCATAACCGTGATGATGAATAATTGGAAAAATGTGAATAACAGGGGGGAAAAAAGGAAGTAAATAGAAGTAAATTAAATAATATGAGCCGTCACTGAGCAGAAAGTCTAAACAACAAGTTGAACTGACGTTAATCACAGCTAAAGAATCCCAGTAAGGTTTACTGTTCTCATTCCTTCAGGGTTGCTAACTGTCTTCATGATGCAGCTCAGGGAAAAAGAAGCCAATCCCAAGAAATTTCGACTCTGAACCATGGTATTATTTTTCTTTAGCTGCATTATACCCAGTCAATCACAAGCATGGAAGCTGATTGCTGACACCTCCAATCTAAGCTGGTGCTGTGGTTGAGCAGAGGAAAAAAATATACATAGTATGAGCTTTTTCCTCTCTCTGACAAAACACAAGCATTTATTTGAATCAGCCGAAATAGATTCCTGAAATAACTCTGACAATTTCAATACTTCAGTGGAACGACGTTAAAATCTTTACACTTTAATCATCCTTCGCATCCAAAGTTTTCTTCAAAAAAGCATCTTCACTTCAAGAAATCTCAGTTACGTTAAGATCTCATACCACATATCTTGATAACATTAGCACCCCCCAGGGTAATGATGTCTGCATCTGGTTTGCAGCAGAGCGCTGGGTATCCGCAGAATATATGAAAACAAAGCCGACACAAGGCTTTTGAATACAACAAAATATGTTTCCCAATGCAAAGCATAATTATTTTCTAACGTTATCAGAACGAGAAGAGTGCAAATCCAATTCCAGTCCGGAACCCCTCTGTGCAGGTCCGCACCCTGGGCAATTGTCTCTGAAATTGCATTATGATAACCTGTCACAGCTGTAATTCACAAAGTTATTAGATGTGAACAGACGAGAGAAACTGAGTGTGTTAACGGGCCGCATCTGTAGATTCTCTAATGGCACAGGCTACACCTGCCCTCCGGCTACCGCATTTGCACAGACACCTGTGCCCCACCCAGCTGACTACCACTGCCGGCACTCTTTCAAGAAACATGGTATTACCAGACTAGTCAAAGGGCCATGTGATGAGGGAAGCCTGACAAAAGTAGGCGTGAGTCAGTGTGCTTTGAATGAAGTAGGCCAAGGGAGACCAACGACTGGATTTCTCCCACCAGACGAAACCGCCGGCGTCCAGCATGTCAGAATGAGCACCCACAAACGTCTGAGATGAATGATTGAGTATGGACACACACCCATCTCTGACACAGGCTGCATTCCTAGTGTGTACAGGCAGCCTGCACTGCAAACACTCAGTTTACACCCTGTCACAATGAACTCTCGCCTTGGCAGCAGTCTCAGAAGTAGTAAGACCACTTTTATAATTCTTATAGCTCTCAGAATGTATTTTCAGAAAATATGCAGCAAGGCATTGGATGAAATGCCATGAATACCATGAAATGCATTAAAGAGAAACATGTTTAATAACAATGCCACGCAGGTTTCTCGCCAGAGTTGTTCTGCTTCATCCCAAACTCATGGTCTCACAACACTAGTTCATTTACAAACAGAACCGTTTTTGTTCCTTCTCTCATATGTGATAAGAGAAATAAAGCAGAGCACAAAGCACAACATAACCCTGACTTTCTTAAGAACCGTCTCACCGTCTAAGAAGCCATGCAACACTGAGTTATTTCAGTGGAGTTTATGCCACTGAACCACAAGAGTAAAATGTCAAGTTTTTAGGTCACTGGTGATTGTTTCGGGGAGCTAAACTGCGTATGAAAGAAACATGGCTGAGCACACAGTATATAAATAATTTGTTTTCCTAGACAAGGTTGCTTTTGATCTGTGTCTCCAGTGTTTGTTCAGAAGTGCAAGTCAACCTGTTAAAATCTCGGCTTCAGCTCAGAGAGCAGAAAATCAGCTCCTGTGGAAATGTGAAAGTGATCAGAGGAACAACAGGCCCTCAGCTGCACTGGGCTCAGAACATCTCGGAACAGTGGGAGGTTCGAGATGTGCTTGCGGCCAACAGAGCTGAGCAGATAAGAGCAAAGTCAATAAGCTCCAGCCAGGCTGCTCAGTGCAAACCTCTGGAGGAGCTCTGTAAAAGTGGGCCTACTGAACCCAACCAGGGCACCGGCACCGGCATGGTTCAGAATCAAGTCTTCTGAACAACACATATAGAAATGTTCCACACGGTGTGCATCTTTGAAACTGAGCTTATGTTTAGGAATGAATGAATGAATGAATGAATGAATGAATGAATCGAAACTATATTAATCCCAGAGTGAAATTCTGTTTAGTAGTTTAGTCACACATTGAAGACACTGAGATAAATAAAAAGATATTATATTTAAACGAATAATGTATACAGATTAATATGATTAATAAGAAACTGTAATGACACAAGAGAGGGCAGAGTGAAATGAGGTGCTTCAAGGTGGGCTGAGATGAAACAGAGCAGCTCAGTACCACTTGGTCATGAAGAGGTCAGTCACCGTCCTGGCAGAGTGAGGACTTGCTGTAGAGCCTGTCGGCCGCTGATAGAAATGATTTCTGGTGGTTTCTTGGAACAGCACAGTTGGACAAGCCTGTTGCTGAAAGTGGTCTTGTATCTAACCATGATGGCATACAGAGGATGGGAATTTTTCAAATTGAACCAAAGTTTGTTCAGGGTCTGTTTCCGTGAGACGTTGGCCAGGGAATCCAGCCTCATTGCCAGGACGAAGTCAGCCTTTCCGATCAACTTGTGGATCCTGCTGATGTGTGGTGATGCTACTGCCCCAGCATTCCACTGCAAAAGCAATTACAGCAACAGCAACCAAGTGGTAGAACATCTCCAGATGAGTCCTGGTACTTTGAAGGACCTGGACCTCCTCAGGAGGTAAAGGTGACAGTCCTTTCTTGTGAAGGATCTCGGTGTAACATGTCCACTCCAGCCTGCTGTTTAAGTGCACACCCAGGTACTTAGATGTCCCAGCTACCTCCAAGCCGCCAATACTCACAGTGCACAGTGAACCCTTGCTTCAATCTGGGTCCTCTGAGAACAAAGGCAGCAACTCTAATGACTTTGTCACCTGGTGCCCGCACCTCATGGTTTGCAACAAAGTTAAAAATCCAAAAGGGAAGCACCATGTCTAGCAGGTTAAGAAGCATCCATTTGCTTAAAAACATTTTCTGCTGCATCGTTTCCAAAGGACATAATGGCTTTTCCCCACAGCAGTGATTAAGGCGGTGTGTTTCTGATTAACATCCTAAATTCGATAAGCATTCTGATGATAATACACAATAGATTGTGTGTTTTTCTAATACACTGCAGGAGAAATTAGCACAGTACCCTAAACAGCCATCATCACTCAGGAACAGATAAGGCAGTGGGTGCTTCTGCAATCAGGCGTCACTCACTCATCCCTGTGGGACATGTGACTCATTGTCACATCACTGCCCTGCCTGCCACCAACTCCCTGTAAAGGATGCTTCCATTTATATTCTACCATTCAGAAAAACATACTAAATACGCTTTCTTTTTTTTTTAAATAGCTGCACAGGCATTACGAGATTTAAAAACATTCTCCTGCTTTGTTTCCTGCAGGAAGACACAAAAAGTCGAGAATGAGACCAAGGACTTGTTCTCTTTCCAATTCACAAGTCTGCTGCTTTTAACAGTCTGCACCCTAACTCCCCCCTCTGTGCACTTTGTGTCTGGCACTTCCTCTCCGTGTGTGTTTGTGTGTGCACCTGCATTCCCTTCTTCTGTGATTCACCAAGGCTTGGTCTACACACACTGTGAGGGAAAGTCACCCGGTCAGCACTATTCCTTTAAATTAAAACTAATTGCAATGATAAAACCACTAATGCACAAGGAACAATGAAATGTTCTTTACACTCAAAACCCAGGTGAATATGGCAGAGGTAAAGTTGGGCCATACCTTAAAAATCCAGACTTTGTGCACAAAATGGCACAAAGCAAGACATTAGCAGCACAAATGCTGGATGCAAACTAATATACCATGGGCAACGTAGAACGTGTGGAATGCTTTGATAGCTGCATTTCATGTTTTCTTTACTTAATCATTACTGTATTTGATAACTGTTCATACTTGTTCTTTGTAATTTTACTGATATAAGTATTGTTACTGGAGCTGAGTACTATTTCCAGAGTGCTCTATGTACTATACATTTATTTACAAGACGCTTTTTTCCAAAGTAACTTCCAGTGAATTGTACATAGTGTTATCAGCCCACACACCTTATTCACCAAGGTGACTTACACTGCTAGATACACTATTTACACTGGGTCACTCAGCCATATATCAATGGAACACACTCTCTCTGTCACTCACTCACTATGGGGGAACCTGAACAGCATGTCTTTGGACTGTGGGAGGAAACTGGAGCACCCGGAAGAAACCCACGCAGACATGGGGAGAACATGCAAGCTCTGCACAGACTGAGTGGGGATTGAATCCACGTTCTCTGGCACCACCAAGGCATTGTGTGACAGTTGTGCTACTCCCTGTGCCACAGTGCCACCTATAATGTATATATATATATACATCCATTTAGGTGACACTTTTGTGTCAAAAATAAGCTAAACTACCTACAGCTTTTGCCCCTATATACAAGTAGGCCATTTTTTCACTGGTGCAATTTAGGGTAAGTACCTTGCCCGTGGGGATTAGAGCAGTTGGTGAGAGTCGAACCAACAAAATTTGAACGCAGCAGCACTGACCACTGTGCCACGAGCCACCCCAGGAAGAGTGAACCAAGGTGGACTACAGCACATAGAACATAAACAAGGAGCAGAAGAAAAACAAAGACTAACAGACAAATGATATACAATTAGGGAGGAGCAGCAACTCAAAAAGAACAGTCAGGAACATATGTTTCAAACTTTTGTAAACATGCATTTTCAACAAATTTTTTGAAAGCTTTTTCGGACATTCAACAGCATATACTGTAAGTGTACAGCAGCTGTCTTTAAATGACTTACAATGACACGAAACGGAACATTTTGAGAAGTATGCTGTCTGATTAAATATCTGTTCGCTACATTAATATAGGACAAAATCAATACATTCATATAGGACAAAGCATATAACAAATAAGACACAGGGATGTCTTCTGAGAGCCATCAGAGAAAATCCATGTAACAATATTGATACAACAACGAAAATAATTAGCTCAGGAACTTCATCTCATACTGATGGTGGAGCAAAACAGAGATGTGGCCTGTGGAGTTCTTGTGGGTTTAATAAATTTTAGCTGGTTAGAAGAGAAGGAAAGGTTTGTTTCTCGAACTGCACATAAGGCGAATCCAATAAGCAGAGCAAATAATTCTTTCACTGGGACTGAAGGCTACAGGCGGCGAGCTCAAGGCCAGCTGTATCGCCAATCAAAGTCGCATTCCATTAAAAAGCTTCTGTGAGACAACAGACGAGGTGCTGCTTCTGCCACAGCAAGTCCCCTCAGGAAAAACACCCACCGCAATCCGACCTCACGGAGCCATAACCCTGAAAACGTTTCGAGAGACACCTAACAAGGTTCTATGGACCATGAAGAAACATCCCACATCGGCAAACTGACATTTCTGCTCCTCTTCTGTTGACACAGGCTACAGCTGACTCCCTTTACAATATTCCATCAAGTATGGCTGTTTACGGGATACCCAGAACAGAACTTTTGAGGCAAAGGGGAATATCGGACAGTTCAAAGCACAAATCATTGCTTTTAATTTCCTGCCTCATTATGCTTCTTTATCTCAGACATAAAACACATAACTTACCTTTGGAAGCTGCCAATTTGTGGAGCTAGATTTGCTTTTAGCGCAGGCAGTTTTCAGTCCCACCAGATTTTCCCAGTAAATAGTATGGCCAAAGGAAGGAGCTCAGGCTGCATTTCCAGCAGAGCTGCCAGCTCTGTAACAGCTGTTAACATGGGTGATGGGAGAGGAGAATAACAGGGATATTGCTCTGAGATGCCAGTAATGACAGAGTTGCAGGGCTGTCACTTAGCAGCGCTGTGCGGGAGAAGGCTGTCGTTATCGCCCACCTGGCGCCTTAGAAATCTCACCAGCTCTACGGCAACCACGCAGCCTCTCGCTAAATGCCCGTCTGGGACCCCAGATGCCACCCTCCTACTGAGAGGGGCTTTCTGTGCTGTGCGTCTCAGCTTCCCCCAACAGCACCAAGCTTGTTTTTAGCCATAGATGCATCGTGTATATTGTTGACAGCCTTTTGTATGCTGGAAAACGCCAATTAATTCCAACACTGCCACTGGTCCTTCGGCACTCAAGTTTTGTGTCATTTGGACTCGTACAGTTGCGCTGGCAGGCTGCAGCACACACCTCCATAATGTGGACTTCTTCTCTTTCACTGGCTACAGGTTGAGTAATAGAGACTCCTAAACTCTCATGGTCTGCGTGCTTTTAACTCGATAATTTGGACCACACTCCCTCACTAGCAACTCTTTGCCCACAGTAGCAAAGCATGGAGCTCTATGCCATTTATTGCATAATACACTCATAAGATGTCATTGGTTTCCTGGTGCTATTGGCTGCATCCCGTGCAGCTCCACTCTCTCACGGCTTCATCTGTGCTACTTTTCTGACTCTGTTGTCTTCCTATCTCATTGAATTCACGCCGTCATTTGCATCTTCTCATACAGTCCTGCTCTCTCTGTTATCCCCGTGTTGCTGCTTCCTTCATGTGTCCTCCTATTTTCTCATGCTGACATGGCTTCCCCCTTGACTACTCCTATATTCTCACCACCTGCCTGTCATGATCATTTGCTGCTAGGAAGTTACAGTAGTTCACAGTAGTATGTGTAAGCATCTTAATTGATTGAACCTCAAATGAGCTGTTTCTGCAAAATGTTAAAGAGATGCTTTTTTAAAATCCATTTTAGTGTGGAGTTTTGGGTCTAGGCAACCTGGCACAGTTGATTCATGACAAAGGCTGTGCCCAGGAGAAGAAAAAATCAAAACACATGTGACAGCAATCACATGGGAAGAGCAATGAGCAGACTGGGAAGGGTTGGATGGCCGGAATAATGACACATACAGTCTCTAAGAGAGCCTCTCACTCCCATGCATGCACACACACCATCTTTCTCACAAATGCACACAGTGCAAGGTCTCCCTCCTGAACACATATCCACACATGCATCCATCTTTTACACATCTTTGATGCAGATGCAGCATGACGTATAAATACAGGATGGGACTGTAATGAAACAAAAAAGCAGGCAAAAGTCTTAAGAGTAAGAAATGTGGTAAAATTGTGCAAACATATAGACATTGATTCATCATAAAATCACTCAAAATTACATTCTATGTTATCAATTCAAATTCACTGTATTATTCTGCTTCATCGAACAGAAACAACGGGGAAATTATCCATTTAGAAGAACTGAATACATTCTCTCCGTTAAGTGGCAGATCTGTAATTTGTCCCATAATTCATAACACCTATTACTGAAAACTGGTATCAGCTCCTTGACTCCAGTTAATAAGATGACAAGCATGAAAAACGCATAGCGAGGTGGAAAAAGGGTGAAGACTGGTCACAGGGTTATGAAAAATATGTGAAAAAAGGGATGCAACACACGAAAACCTGCACATACACTTCCAGAAGCATCCAGGTACACACCGACACACACCGTGGATTGCAATGTGTGCAAATGCCAGAAACAGAGGCTCTTGCATGAAGAAATGCATAGACACACAATCACAGACACACTTACATAGGCCTATGTGGAGCATAGCATCACAGGCAGGACTTAACCGCAGTCATTCTTGTGAGGTCCAGTTGTTTAGCAATCAACACCAATTTTTGCACAAAATGCTGGGTCAATATTTAGGTAATGATGAAGAACTAAACTTTTTTATGGATGTATTTGGTTGGCCCAAATATATCAGTAGTTGACCTTAACTACTGCCAGTCAAGGAAGCATGTTGCTTACTATATTCTCAGTGCTTTCAGCAAGTGTTCGGTCCCAAATTTCATGCAAAAAACCCTTAAGTTCAGCGTTCTTCCATCTCATCACACTGGTGTCCAACGGGACTAAGATCGGGGGGTTGAGAGAGCCATTTATGACACTGATTTGTAGAAATATTTATCCACCAAATATGCTGACAGTGTGGCCTAACTGGAAAATATGCATTTTCACTGATGACATCAGTTTTGTACACTTTTTTTGTCATCATTTTGTCTCTCAGTAAGTTTTAGCTTGCCAAATCCATTAGCTATGACATAGAGCTGAGCAGTAGCAGAGCCCCCTGCTTTACACTTGACACTCTGATGCATTCAAGGCCTCTCCACTCTTTCTCCTCAAGTTTTTAAGTTAAGCTTACTTTCATCATCAAGTAAAACTGAATTCCAAAGGATGCATGCTCCTGTCTTATTTTTTCTTTTTTTCCTAGTGGTTAATGCAATGAAGTCACACTTATGAAGTACATTTCTCACAGTTTGCACTCATACTTGAACAAAAATTTTCTGTTGAAATCCAGCAGCCACTTTTGGTGCACTTACAAAATGATCCTCAACACCTCTGACAAAAACTCTTGATTTGTCTCTGACAATTTTGGTTTTCCATCCCTTCCTGGTTGATTTTCAGTTTAACTGGTCCTTTGAGCGCAGTATATTACTGTATTCCCAAAAGTGGATTTAGGAATTTTAGGTAGCATCTTGTGATTTTCCTTTTCTGGTGAGGTTAATTACCAGTTGCCTCTCACTCTAAGTCTTTCCTTTAGTATACAAGTTGAGTACTATTGAAAAGACGGTACCAATTAGTAACGCAAATTATTGCTCAGTCCTGCTTTGAAAAATAAAGTGCATCTTCTCAGCATTTAACAACAGTTTTTATGCAAGAGTGTGTTTGACTGGTAAAAACTATAGACTTTGTCTGCTTTAAAATTCAGTTAAGATTTTTAAAAATTAAAAAACTTAAAAATTTTAAACATAAGGGGGGTGCAGTGGCGCAGTGGGTTGGACCAGGTCCTGCTCTCCAGTGGGTCTGGGGTTTGAGTCCCGCTTGGGGTGCCTTGCGGCGGACTGGCGTCCCATCCTGGGTGTGTCCCCTCCCCTTACGCCCTGTGTTGCCGGGTAGGCTCCGGTTCCCCGCGACCCCGTATGGGACAAGCCGTTCCGAAAAAAAATTTTAAACATTTACATTTATTCATTAAGCAGACACTTTCCTCAACAAACACCTCAGGAAACGGAACAATCGACAAAGAGCTTTAAATACAAACATATAATTGCCAAAGAAGCATGGTTTGTCCGATACCACCATATAACTGCCTATAGAACTGAGTCCGAGAGGAAAAATTAAGATGATTGTGGTAGATGAAGATATGCCAATCATGTAGTTGTTAGGTGAAAAGTAGACCCAAAGAAGAACTGTTTTGAGACCTTTCTTGGAAGCTGAAAAGAATTCAGCAATTCTGAGAGACAGAGGAATAAATATACATACATATGTATGTATATATGTAGCAATACATATATTTTTTAAATATACAGGACTGTGCAAAAGTTTTAGCACTTAGGGAAAAAAGCTGTAAAGTGAGAATGCTTCCAAAAATAATGCTCTTAATTAACAAACTTCCTACAAAGCTTAGTAACCATCCAACACCAGCAACAGCTTGTACCATCCTGGGTGTGTCCCCTCCCCCTCCAGCCTTGTGCCCTGTGTTGCTAGGTTAGACTCCAGTTCGCCGTAACACCGCTTAGGATAAGAGGTTTCAGACAGTGTATGTGTGTGTGTGTGCTTTCTTTCTTTATAACATACAAAACTTACTGTAATACTGTAACTTTAGAGCAAAAGGAATGCTTGGAGATCTAAAATATGCTCTTTCCCATTGACACTAATGCAGAAGACAACCATCTAAAACAAATATTTTTGTGAAAAATTTAAATGCCTAAGACTTTTGCACAGTACTGTAGATGCAGCATATAATTAAAAATTAAATTGGATTTATCGTAATGGTTTCTTCCCCATTTTTTGTATATGTATATATGTATGTATATATATATATATATATATATATATATATGTATATGTGTATGATCATGTTATAAATGTGTAAATGTGTGTACTGCAAAGCAGCCAAGAGTGAGTTCAGCACCAAAGACAAAGACAGCTCCTTCACATAAACACAGAGGTGCTTTGGCTGTGCAAGGAAACACTTCTTTCTGGCTGTGTTGGCACACAATGAGAGCATAGTCACATGTTTACAGTCCAAGTCTCAGTGGGATTGTATCTGAAACAGCCCATCTAACAAGACTCCGTTCATCAGACAATCTCTCAGTCTTAGGATGTGCTTTGGTCAACATCCTGTCAAGGAGTGACCACCCCAGTGCTGTGGTTTCCTCCTCTGGGTGGTTAGCATTGAGGAGCATGGCTTAGGGTAGAGTCTCTCCTAGACAAAGCAGAGCCAAATGTGTATAAATTCAACAAATCAATGATAACATGACCAATGATAATAATATGGCCAAGCACTGCAGTTAGGGTAAGTTCCTAAAAAAAGTAAAAAGCTAAAGGCTTTTTACCAAGTACAGCTCCAAACGGGACAAAGTAACAGGAATTAGGCTTTTCAAACCCTGTATTATAGATTCATAAATAGACTTAGAATGCTTCCTCCCTTCCTTTCTTCAACTAAACCTAAGATTTAAAGCATGTGAGTTCTTGAAAAATTGAAGTAGATGGCCTAGTTTCGGCAGCCACTGTTTGTCAACAAAAAAAACCTTTAAAATAAAGAGAAGCATAAACTATAGTTTAGACATTTCACCATCTAACTTAAATATTAGATAAAAGACCGTGGATCACTTTGAGAGCAGGCGGTTGTCACGGCCCACGGGGGGTAATGCCCCTCCTGGCCAGAGGCGGTGCCACTCAGCGCAGCTAGTCAACAGCCGCGTACCAGTTCACAGTTTCATAGGTCCCGGAGGTATAAAAGGAGCAAGCGTAAGAAGACCAATTGCAGATTCTTAATCAGCGGTTCCATTGTGCTCTCCTGGCGATCAGTAGTCTCTTGTTTCCTCAGTTTGTCTCATAGGTGTTTATGTTCCAGCCTCAAGTGCCCGTCTTGTCAGCTCCTGCCTCTTGTTCTCCAGTCCTGGTTTAGCATCCCAGTCCGGTATTTCATCCCGTCTCTGAGTTCCAGTCATACTCACAGAGTTGCGTTTCACTGTTCACCTTAGTTCAAACACAGTGTGTGTTTCCTAGTCCCGCGTTTCCTGTTTCACCTCCAACAAGTGCCTTACAGTCTGCACCCCGCACTTCTAATATCACTCTGCATGTGAGGTCATTTTACTTTTCGTCATTGTTCAGACGTAATAGCAACGCGCGTCCGTGTCGGACTCCCGTCCGGACGCTACAGCGGTCATTGAATAGAGGTTCAATGGCCCAGGTAGCTTTACAGAGTATCTACATACCAGCAGTGTTACATGCTGCAAAACACCAGAAAAAATAATAGAAAAATCACACTCCAGTTCATGTAATTACATAGTTAAATGAATCCTTATAATAAGAGCCTCACTATTTTCCAGGGAGACATCAGCTAAGGCTGATCACAGAACAGTGAGGAGCCCTGTACCTCCCACATCCACACTCACACCTGAGAGGAACAGAACACACACATGCTTTTATGCATCAAACCCCAAGCCTTGACATGATGACACATGTGCTATCTCAGGATCCATGACAATGAGCCAAATTTTGCAAAGCTTATCATTGTGACTATAGTGAAGTAAGTCATTATGACTGTTGTAAATCTCATTGTTGCAAAGAGCATACCTGGGGTACACAGCTGCAAAGGGCTGGTATCCTGTCCTGATTAACCTTCCTCATCTAGAACCCAGTGAATCAGGAGCAGGCTCCAGACAACCACAGCGAGCCGGTAACAAGTGAGTGAGTGAGTGAGTGCTATATGGATGAGAGCGCTGAAGATTATTTGTAAACCACTTTGCTCTACTTCTGACAGCAGAAGAGTCCCCATTAGCAATCCCACTGCACAAGAGGAATCTGGAACATAGCGCTGACCTTTCCTGCACCACAAAAGTTTGCTTCGCCTTGAATCCATATACAGCACAATGTCACCCAACTACAGAAATTCTTTTTTCCAAGGACTGTTAAGCAAAAGTGGTCTCATTTGCCTAATGCTGAGATGCCTAATTGTCTGAAAAGCACACTAAACAGAAAGACCCGGGTTTCTTCTCGTAAATCTGGATCAGTTGCACACTGAACAGATCTACTGTGCATTCGCAGGTTTAATTATGCACATACAGTGCTTCTAATATACAGATGTATTGTGCCCATAAAGATTAGTTATGCACACATAGTGTCATTCCTCTGTAGCTCTGCAGGTAATAAGGTGGACTCTGAGGAGACGCAAGAGTAAAAGCTGGTCCAGTGATTGAAAGAGAATTTGTCAGCCCTTCCTTATGCTCCGTTGACTGGCTTTTACACTAGGCTTTGCGTTCTGGCATCAGTCATGAGACTGCATTTAAAGGGAGGCCTGGGAACACACATTGACAGTGAACTGAACACCAGAGGCTCATTGACAAATGAATATATGAAGGCTCCTTATACAACATGACTGTGTCTGTAGTGCAACTGAACATAAAAAAATTGACAAGTGCATAAACACTCCAGTTTGTCACTGTAAAAAAAAGTCTTCCCATTTTTTCACTTCTGCAGATATCTGAAGAGGCATAAATGGAATGCTACCGTTCCCTAAGAAGACTAAAATTGTGCTAAACCAAAGTGTATATTCTGCCAGCAGTCCGAACTCCTAAATGGATGTCCGGAGGCACTTTAATGAGAACATATGGAGAAAGCTGAGACAGGGGGAGAGAAAGCAAGTCTGTGCCGATTCCAGGAGCTGCAAGGGAAGATAATTAAAGCTCTGCTAAGATCTCTGGTGTGGCAGAACTCCAAAGGTCTTAAGGAGCCATGGCCAAGCAGACCAGGAGGGAGCGAGCAACAGCAGCCTGTCATCTGGACCTGGGGAGCACAAATCTGGACAGTGCTGGAGGTGGAGGTGGGGGGGTGTGATATCTGTCCAAAAAGCAGTAGGAAAGAAAGAAAGGCCAACATCTGGAGAGAGCCAGGGCAGCAATGGAAGGAGGGAGAGCTAGTTAGGAGGCAGCTGAGGTGAAGTCCAACCGCACCTCCGCATTGCCCACAAACTCACTCCACCATGTACAGGACACAACACTGCAGGAAGGTTTAGAGATGGTGTAAATAGCAAAATAACCTAACTAACCTTGAACCCCCAGTTCAACAGCACGAGATTGAGCAATAACAGGTCTGTGATGCCTTTAGATATCCGGGGCTGCACGCGCACCACACTGAGTGGAGCAATGTGTGCCTACCCTTCACTGACAGGCGCGGGTAACCCACTGAACCCCAACCGGGATTGGGATCGGAGATTGCAATTATTCCCATGAATGAGGAATGCCTAGCGGAAGGGGTGTGGTGGCACAGCAGGTTTGGCCAGTACCCGCGGTCTGGGATTTGAGTCCTGCTAGGGGTGCCTCGCGGCGGACTTGCATCACATCCTGTGTGTGTCCCCTTCCCCTTCAGCCTTGCACCCTGTGTTGCCAGGTTAGGCTCCAGCTTGCCACAACCCTGCTTGGGACAAGCGATTCTTGACTTTGGATGGATAGATAACCTTGAACCCAAAGCACAGAGGTCTGCTTTGACCATGCAATGTAATTTCATGTGACGATCCAACCAGTGCTTCTCAAACAAGGTATCTGCACCAGGGAAGGCAGGTAGTGTACTGGTTAAAGCTGGTACCTTTGGACTTACAGGTCACTGATTTGAATCCCACTTATTGCTGTTGTACCCTTGAGCAAGGTACTTATCCCAAAGTACCACAGTGAAAATTATAGAGATATATAAATGGGTAAATTATTGCAGGTAGCTTAACACTGTAAGTCATTTAGACTGGAGAAAGGTGTCAGCGAAATGAATAAATGTAAATGCATAACTAGCAGGTTTCTCTTGTGGTTCCTGCAGACCCCAGGGGGCAGGGGAAAGCTGTTACATGTTAGTTCTAGAATCCCAGGAGATGCTCGGTTAGACTTTTCTAGACTTTCCTTGTTCTTTGCCTGTCATTTCAGGCTGTAATAATCTAAGTGTTCTGTTCTCTCCCAGAAAGCCAAACAGAAGGACAAATAAAATAGATGCACTCAGTGCTGCAACACACCGTTACTGTTCACCTCATCCCTGGTGTGTTCAAGCCCATAGCCATCACTCATTTTATGCCACAGAAGACAACAAAATAGCACAAGCCCACATTTGTTTCTTTGTTACCAGGGAAACCATATGGCTGTGGATTAAGGGGGAAAAGAGATGTTTAACATGTGGGATATGTGGGTAATTGATCCTGCTGCTTGTAATATAGTGGTGGCGAATGAGAAAATAACAGTTTCTGCAGGGGACTGAGCGCTGTCTCCACAGCTGCTGTGAACGTTCCTTAAGCTGTGAGCCGTGTCTCAACAACTACAGAGCAGTAAAACATTGTCCAACCCCTTCAGCACTGTGTGGCTCCCAAAATCTAAAACTGGCTCAGATTAAACACAGCACTACCTATTAAATTAATATTAAATTGTCTTTCTCTGCGGATCCAAAGTCATAAAAACAGCTGCAAAGCACTGTATCACATAAAGGCCACGCTATCGCTATCAAAAATAACACACATGGCTTGTCTGCATGAAAGACATTACATTTCATTTATTCATTTACCAGATGCTTTTCTCCAAAACATCGTACAACTCAGAGCAAAAAAAAGGGCATTTCACTAGCAGACCGTGAGAGATACAAACATGCCATCTGCATGTTTAGTCGGTCAGTCACAATACCACTGTTTTCACCAGCATGCATTACACAAATAGCTACATATAGTAGCGATGGAGACACTTTTCTGACAGATAATGTAGTGAAGATTTATGGAGCAGACAGAAGATCAGGAGACAAGTGGGTACGAAAGACTTGTCTTGAATGTTGAGGGAACATGTGAGAGACGTGTGAAAATGGCAGGGTGAGTCTGGGTGTTATCCCAGCTCCGGTGCTAATAGGGGACTAATTTAGCACTGGTAATCTGTTCTGCTGTGATCCCACAGCACACTGACAGACAGCAGTGTACCCTGTTAATAGGCTCCTGGGTGGGGAAAAATACATACACCACCCTCCCCAACTGCCTCACCAGGACAGACGTCAGTGTGACTTGGTAGCCGTGCCAAGCTCGCGGAGGACAAGGCTGTACGCCGGCTGAGTCGGGGACAGATTTAGTTCCCACAACATCTCTGGCCAGTGGGTAGAAGAGTAAAGAAAATGAAAGAAAAGTGTGGAGAAGTGTGCTTCTCACGATGCTTTGAACAAATAAAATCACACCATTTTATTTGCATTCCAGACAAAACGGGACAGTTGGTATTGTAGTGGTTAAAAGCTGCTGCCTTTGGACCCAAAGGTTTCAGGTTTGAATCTCACCTCTGGCTGTAGTGCCCTTGAACAAGGTACTTATGCTAAAATTGCCCAGTTGTACAAATGGGTAAGTAATTGTAAGCAGACGAACACTGTAAGTCACTTTGGAGAAGAGCGTCAGCTAAATATGTAAAAGTTCCACACTGTACTTCCGAATGGGGTTGAGCTAGTCATCACAGCATTACATTGATCCAGTCTGCGGCCTCATCAATTGATCATTCTTCTATCTTTTCTCAGTTTGCAGCTGCACTCGAAACACAGACTCACCGAAGCAAAACAATGAAGGAAGATGAGCGTGGGAAGACAGTAATCTGACTCAATAGAACATGCAGAGTTTCTAGGCACGCCTCTCAAGGAGGTGCAGTGTACACCAGAGAATGGGTGACTGTCAGCTCTCATTCAGCACATCATCATCCACCCTGATTTGTTTTTCACTCCTCTCCCGTACCTATGTGTGACTCCATTTAAAACCTTCAGGTTGAAGCCAGCGGAAGCAAACACTGCTGCTCTGTGCGCATGAGTTATTAATAGCAACGAAGGAGACTGGCACTTACACACAGCACGGCCAGGGAGAAGCTGAAAGAGTGATCACATTGTAATGTCATTACTTTGTTCTCACCAAAACCTTTTTAGTGATCTTGCCATAAATGTCTTCAAATTGCTCTGAATTATTTGCTGATTTCTCTCTTTTTCTCTTGTAAACAGAAGCACATGAGAGATTTCTCTTTCTAACAGAGACAAATTAAATTTTCCCTTGCTCAGGGCTCGATTCAAGACTCAGCTGATCCGAGTCCATCACGCTCACCAGTCACCATTGCCTCTGCAGGACAAAGAGCACGTTTGTCACACGTTTGTTATTAGATGAGTCAATAACACAACGCTGCACATTTCACTTTATTTGATTACTTGTCTGAGTTTATTAAATGGTACTACACATTTATTTCATTAATATTTGTAATTTAGCAGATGCCTTCAACCAAAGCAACTTACAGTTGTTTTCACATTTTTACAGCAGGGTATCCTTACTCTAGAAAATCAGGGTAAGTGGCTCGCTCAAAGGTTTTAACATCAGTGACTGAAACTGGATTTGTACTTTCAGCCTTCAGTTACAAGTCAACATCTCTAAGCACTACTGTACCATATCATATCTTAAATATGGAAGTTTTACTTCCTCGTGTCACACCTTGGTGATGCTGATGACCTCTGACAAACGCAGTATTCAGAGTATTTCAGTTGCTCACTCACTGGTGCCACTTGAGAAAGGAAGTGGCAGCAGCTGTAGTGTAAGGTGTGTAACCCTTCTGAGAAATGCTGCCACCGGAACACAGCACCATATCCAGTGTGTAGCTTACACTTCGCTTAGCCAGTGTTGGCAACAAGTGACATGTGGGGCCTATTCGTTGACCTGTGTCCCTACAGACCCCATGCAGGCCCTTAACTCCTCCTCACATACTCTACATATTGCCCAAGCCACATGCTGCCCACTGCCAAAGGCAGCCCTTCCCAAATGAAGAGGACCATGAAAGATGACAGATGAAGTCTTGCACTCGCCATATGACTTTAAAAGAGAAATTTCTCAAGCTGACAAGTTCTCGAATGTTCCTACTTTGACAGGTGTAGACCGCCAACTGTTTGATCAGGTCAATAGGTACAGTAAATAGTACTGTCCCTCATCTCCGATTCAAGAGCTGAAAGTGTGCAGCTCTCACTATGAGGCTGACAAGGCAAACCCGCCAGCCGGCTGATGTCCGTGATCCGCTGACTGTCCTCGACTTTCCTGAGTGCAGCACATTGTACACCAGGAAAACAATTCAAACACAACACATTTGTTGCAAAGAATGGCTTGAAATAGGACAAGATATTGTTTTCAGCAAAACAGCAGACCGGTTTCCTGGGACTCCTGCATTTCAAAACGAGTTAATTCAATAGTGACATTGGATTAATTGGTCTAACTGCATTGTTTTAGAATAGCTCTGCATTTTACTTCTTAAAATTGTTTGCAAGCTCTGTGTGAGGCAAACGAGGTACAAATATTTCACTTTTTTAATAGTATTATAGTCTCTCTATTGGGCTGTTTAGTCAATGATAGGTATAAACTATAAGAAGGCATATCAACAAAGACAAATTCAGCAAAAATGGTTTATACGTACAAATAAATACAACAGTTTGTTTATTTTACATTTTTCCTTGAATAGGCAAGATATGTGTCCATGGAAACATGTTCCTGCAGAGGTGTGATTCATTTACAAACAAACTGACCCCACAGAAAGCATCCAGAGATAAACACTTTTGACACCAAACACTGAAAGGTGACGTTTAATGCATCTGCTTCTACACAAGCCCTCGAGGCACTGCATTTTCGTTTTTAATACAGGAGCAGAAGCACCATTGGCTCAACAGTGCAACATCCACACTGAAGGGAAAAAGTAACCTTTTAGGACACTCTGAGATTGACATCTTTGGCTTTTGTTCCAAACAACATGCTTACAGTTGTTGAGAGACGCAGGGCATTTCAATACTTTAGACAGATACATACATACGTTTCCCATTTTTGCAAAGCCAGTTTCCTTCCCGCTTTCTTTATGTTTGACTTCTGACAGTGCTTCAGATTTAATTGTAGTCCTGTTTTTCACTGTTTTTTCAAAAGGATTTTAAGGGCTTCTTCACCCTGTGCTATTAGCGTGCTATTGTAGGCATATCAAAGATCGCTGATGTTTTTTCCATCACTTTTTAATTCCTATTTCTCTTCATGTTTGGCTTCTTTCATAACGTATACAAGTTAAAGACAGAAGGAAAGAGTAGGCAACCTTGTCTCACTGCTTTGCTAATTGGAAACCTTTCAGTTTCTCCTTGCTCTTTTAAATGTGCCCTGCACAGCAAAATTAAATTTCAACAAAACAGACAAATGGTCCAGGCAAATATAAATAGCTCAAAATACGAAAAACAAACACACAAAAACCATCAGGGTCAAATGCTCAAAATCCCGATAAGAAAACACAAGTACAAACACAGTCAATCTGTCCAGATTAAATGTTGAAGACTCACCCAGTAACCAGCTACATACAAATCAGAATCTGATTTTGGTTTATAGTTTGTCTTTTTCTTTGTACTTTGCCGTAAGCTTTGCATTGTGACTTTTATGATTTGTGACCACCCACTGGGATGTGCAAGAACAGCACAGTATATCACCAGTGACAGAATTAATGGAAGGGCAGTATACAGTATAACACCATCAAGTTTAAAATACAGGCAGTCCCTGGGTTACGAACGTCTGACTTGCATACAACTCGTAGCTACGAAGCAACCTCTTACTGACCAGAAGTGAATCTTTTTGTCACCTTTAAGTAACAATGAAATAAAAACTTTATAATTAAGCCTATTATATTCCAAATTTGAGTTATATACAATGGTTTGTAATAACAATCAGGTGCTATTTTGCAACGCACATCAAAAGATTCGTTCATAATCTGGGGACTGTCTGTAAGTATGTTTTTCCTCTAATTTACCATTTAGCAGTGTGTCTAAGTTCACTTGGAGCTGTCGTATTGCAGTTTGCCATTTCGTGTTGTAGGGCTTACTGAGCGTAGCCCTTCAATGAGCTCTTTGGGTGGACAAGTTGCCCAGTTTGTCATAATTTAGCCAGTTAAAGAGCAGTCTCTTTACACTCCCTATCATTTCAAAAATGTATGTTTTGCATCTTTTTTACTCATAATGGTGCAGTTTATTACTATTACATTATAACATCATTATACTTACCTTTCCAGTTTCCCATGTTGATCCAGTTTTTGAATTTAAACTAAATGCTAATGAGTACATTGCAAGTTTGAGCAACTTCAAAGATTTTACAACAGAGATATCCAACAATGGTGTGTGATGTCTCATTTTTTACGAGAAGTTTCACTAGTACATTTTTGTATTTTTGTATACGGCTTATTGTTTTGTACTCACTACTTGCTTCAGTTACAAGCCCGGAGCCCATATTCTCCACCTGTTGCTGGAACAGCACTTCAACAAAAGTAGGATAAATACGTTTGTGGGGATGGATGTTAGCATGTAAACATCACTTTCCCCTTATCCATATTCTCTTCTAAAAGCTTCAAAATAAGGGGTTAAAAAACTACGGCATCTCCTCTGACTGGCCTGTTCCTACTTTCTGTAGGAACTCACACATGATATCGGGGGTGTGTGAACTATGGTTGCATTATTACATTGACTGAAAAAGGCCACATGTTGTGAAATTGATATTATAATATTTGTATAAGTAGGAGTGGCCATCATTAGGGAAAATGCTGGTAGAGATTAAATATACATCAGATAATGAAGCTGATCAGTGTAAAGGTGGTCCTGCAAAGGCTCCTGGGAAATGGGCAGAATAAAGAAAGCACGTGAAAGCAAGGCCTCCACAACACAGGGATGTGCCAGGATGGGATACAGCACAAAGGCACAGCTGACAACCACTGTCAAAGAACAGAGAACGCAAAGACGAAACAGATTAAAAATGGTGTGGCAAAGCTATTTACAGTAAATAGATGATGAGGGCCATGGAGCGTAGTGTGGGATGGATGGGGATGGTCCTGCACACTTGTAGTTTATTAGTCATTTGTGTGATTATTGCACTGTTTATTCTATGGTTTTAAACACATTTCATATTTTGTGTCTGGTCACTTCCTGAACTAGGCATGCAATGTTTTGGGGAAATTTTTGCATGATCCCTATCCTCAAAGTATTTATACACATGCAAGACTGTGCTGCCTGCTGCACTGTCTGTTTCATCATAAAATTCCAGCAAATTCCTGTGCTGGACCTCAAGCTTTCTCCATTTGCCACTGACTTCACCTCCCATGCTATTTCAGCTGTGGATCACTCTGTTGCACCTCGCACACCCCCTTCCTCTGGAGACCTCTGCTCTGCTGCCTTCTTCTCGTCTTACACACTACAGTCCCCTGAGATTCCTCCATAGTGAACTGGATTCGCCTTCCCCCCATCCCCCTCTCCAGGCGCCTTGGTATCTGTTTCTTCCAGGAAGCCTGGAAGCATGTGCTTTTACATGGCTCCTCCTTGGTTCCTGGGTTGGCTTTGAGATTGTGAGGTCTGGACTGTGTCCTGTGACTGTTTATGACTTTGCACCTGCAGCAGTTCCTCTGTTAAATTTCCCATGGATTTGCCTGTGGAAAACCTGTAGAAAACAATGTTTGTTTCCCAGGGCACGGGGCTCCTGTCATGCAAGCGGCTGCTACCATTTCAGCTGTTGCTCTGACCCCAGCTGTGTCCTGCACAGCCTGCCGGCATCCCACCTGGCCCCTGTCGGCATGCCTGCTGTTGCTGTTGTGCTGCTCTTTTCACTGATGCCCCATGCACATCTTTGTGACTCTGCCTCTCATTTTTCCTGCTACGCCGCACCCCTCTGCCTACCTCTGTGTGTGCCCTAGAGGTGGGATTGCGCTATTCCTCCTTTTGCAGTTCCACACCCTTCTGTCCATGTCCTGTGGGCATTCTCACAACTCGGCTAGTCCACTCCATCCTTTCACCAGTGCCTTGTGGGAATCCTCACAACTTGGTTGCCTTCAGCCAACCCCAGGCTGTGTCCTGCTCCCTCATTTTTTTTTTCTGTCATGGCCTGCACACTCCTTGCTGGATTGGTCTACAAGTGTTCCCTATCTTGCTGGAACCCACCTCGTCTGCCACTTTGTGCTCTTGGCCTCCTTCTTCCAAACTTTTTCCACTCCGCTCATCGCACCAAGGGAGCAATCCTTCGACCTCCTGTCTGGAACATTGTTCCCATTTCTCGCATGGCTTGTGTCTTATGTCTGCAGGTCATGTCCTCAGTGGTCAGCTTCGCATTCAGGTGCTCTGCAATGTACTCTTTTTCCACCATTGCTGGATGCTTTCCAGTTGAACACCATAAATCCATCTGGTAGTAGAAATGGTCACATGAGGGCTGTCTGCACACTGTATTTGTAACACACACTTGTCTCTGGTTTGTCTGCTCTCTCTCATTGACAGTGCACCACCCACTGCCCAGAAGAGCACAGCAATTTTCTTACACATCTTGGTTTAACTCAAATACCCGACAGAGACCCTCTTCCATTCGTAAAGCTCACACTTTAATGCCTAAATATAAACCTCGTCAATGCAAAAGTGTAGAAGGGCAATCTTTCCTTCACGTTGGACTTAAGGGCTCTTTAAATAAGAGACCAGCTACTCCAGCACCTGTCACCTGCTCACACTGACTAACCTGCATTGCAACAGCCCACTCCTCAGAGCCAGAAAGTCAGTCTCTGGAACAGTATTAAAGTTAGGTTTACTGGACCAAACAGAGCAACTGAATGAAAGCCTGTGGAATGTTCTCAGATTTATAAACAATAACATTAAACACTCCCTGAGGACCATCATGTACATCATGCCCCCTTCTGAGAGGAGACTGAAGTGTATAAGACTCTGATGAACAGTACCTAAAGGGGAGCCCACCTCACCCACACAATCAGTGAAACTGCACGAATGAAGCCATATTGTCTGTGAAAATAAAGTGGTGGTAGATCCACACTGCCGGTAAAACCATGGTGTCAACCAATCAGCGCTGCACTGCCAAAGGACCTGCATCACTGGCGCGGGGCAGCGGGAAGCACGGCCGTTAAGGCCAATGCCTTGCAGGCTGAAGGTGTCCTTTCTGAACCCCGTCCACGCTGCAGCACACTTGGGAAAGAAGCCCTTATTGCAAGGCAAAGACACCGGCAGATGATTGAGAGTCTGACAGAGCCAAAGCAAGGAGTGAATTGAGTGGCAGTGTAATTCTGCCGGTCTTTGGTGAAAGTCATGTGCACTCTTCCAAGACAGGGCACAACTATTACCAGCCAACCAACTGTGTTTTATTAGGTAGCTCCATGGCTGAACTACCAGGCATTGAGAGCCTGACAAGTGGCTGCCATGTCAATACCGCAGAAAGTACGCTCATTCCCGATCCCACTAAAGCTCTCGTCCCTTCACAGTCACACCTGGTTCCGCTGCCATGGGGGGAAGGGAAAGCATGATGGTATCTATCACAAGAAGCAGGACAAGCAGGAAGCCATAACAACCGAGCAGCCAAAGTGCAGAGGGGGGGACAGAAATGGGGAAGGAACTCAGTGCATTGTATCATTTAGGATAGGAAAACACTTCATTAATCCCTGCGGGGAAACTCACTTTTTTTAGAAAGTCCTAAAGCCAGCCTTTTTTGAAGTCCTGAGGCAGGCTGGCAAGTGCTGAGGAGTGCACAGTCACCTGGCCCAAGCAGAACAAATCAGGATGGAAAAGGTGGACCAATACTGTATGTGGGAGGTCCAACTGGTGAAGGAAACAGTACCATTCGTACTACAGTACCATTCATACTGTGTCATAATTCTAACCTTAATGATGCACACAGTAATGTTCAGGAGTGCTCCCATTAGCCTTAGAGCATAATTTACATTTTTACGCTACACGTTCCCTTTAGCAGAGAAAAAGTATACAATTCGCATCATTTTGAAACACCATATGAGATGTTATTAAAGTCATAATGCTGTAATATGCCTTCAGACGTGTATCGCTGTCTACTCTTAGTGCTAGGTCACACTGCCACCAGCTGGCAATCCAGCTAGTCATGGTGAAGCTGAGCCACAGTTTCACAAGGCAGCCGTTCCGATCTACAGGTGCAGATTACCGCAGGAACTGTTGCAGGGAAGGATTTCTTTGGCCTTATTTAAATACACCACCTCCATTTTGTACATGCCCGAAAACTCAACCATATGTGGCCTCCAAAATCATAGTTAATTCAGTGCATTAGGATTAGGGTTATTAAACCTATGGAGGGCACAGTGGCACTGTGGGTTTGGACAGGGCCTGCTCTCTAGTCAGGCTGGGGTTCAAGTCCTGCTTGGGGTGCCTTGCGACGGACTGATGTCCTGTCCTGGGTGCGTCCTCTCCCCCTCCAGCCTTGCGTCCTGTGTTGCCAGGTTAGGCTCCAGCTCACTGTAACCCTGCTTGGGATGAGCAGGTTCAGCCAATGTGTGTTATTAAACCTTCCAATGACCCTTCTAACTTACTGAGTGTGGGCATATCCCACATTTCATTGCAAACCGTTACAAATGTAAGTGCCTCTATGGAATGGCCTTTGATTTATATTATTTTTGTATGTGCATATACGTAGTAGGCCTATAATTTCAGAAGTAAGGCTATCCGAATTTTAAGATTCAACTGAACACTAAATTTAATACAGATGCAAAGGAAATATGAACAGTTTAAGCAGCAGAAATTCTGTTCGCAAACGGATCAACCCTGTGGTGTGTTTACTGTATTCTGGTGTGATTATTTACAGGGAAGCTGGAGTGCGAAATGCTCACTATTCCAGCATGCAATGAGGAATACTATTTGTTTGAGCAGCTTCGTTGTAAATGTGCTGTTAGGGACACCGGTGAAAGTGTAGCAACCTATAGGGGATGTTTCCCTTCCCTGACTATTCTTATGTGTCGAGGCTTGGACTCAAGTTTCGTGAGCTCAACAGCATACCTTTTCTCACAAGAATATGGGATGGCACTTGGTCCAGGGTCAAGGTAAAACAAAGGATAAACGTGTGCTGAGACCAGAACTTCAGAACTGTGGTCTACAGTCAGACAGCACCTTTTCTCACAGTGTACAAATGGGAAAGTTTAGAGTGATGGAGATGGTGTTTTGTTTATTGTAGTTGAGTGTATGCATAGCTTGTATTAGTGATACATGGTAACCAGCACATTGGTCTGTGGTCCTCACACATCCCTTGCACATCTTCGTGTATTGCAGTGATGACAAAGGTTTGGCTGTGTCGCAAATCCTTTTTCCATCACCCCTTCATAGTTTCGTCAGCTCTGGAGGTCCTGGCTCTTGAGTGTGAGAGAACCTTTTCTGAGTGCCACTACTGAGTGAGAGGGCCAGAGAATGACTGGGACTCACCTTCAGTCAAAATGATGTCTATGACTGTGTGAGCTGAATGTGAGCACAGCACTGGGGCCAACACTGGTGAAACACACTGCAACCAGTCCTCACTTCAACAGACGACCACCCAGCACTGATGCTCTACTGGCCTTCACCTCAAGCAATGAAATTCTTTGTTAACAGTTGCCAAAACATCCACATTTGCAACTAGTTATTTGGCCCTCTTCTGGTCGACATGCTTTTGGCATGTGAGACCCAGCAAACAGTGACAGGAAAAGCAAAACTCACACAAATGTGCACGCTAAAGATCACAACCTCACAGTCAGGGTCTGCAAAATAACAGGGAGCTGAAGCATTTACCTTTATACTGTATTTGCAATCAGTCACAAAGCCCTGGCTGTTTCTAGTCCTGCTCACAGGTTTCATACTCCATTGCTGTCCCTGTGACAGGCTGTGTGTGGACGTGCAGCCCAAACAGTCTGAAAAATTTGGGCCAAGACAGGTCTGTATCTTGAGCACTCTAAAGCAGCTCCTCTCAGCTCGAGAGTCCACGCAGCAGGCAAAGAAGAGTTTTGACCTGATTCTCTTTGGTCACAGCAGTATGAGACACAAACCACACAATCAGCCTATAAAATGTCAAACCCTCAAGCCCTGCAGGTCAAAATTTCCAACACTAGTGATAAGGAATTCAGAGAAGACAGGACTTGTTCTCAGTGCAAGTGCAAGGCAACCAATTTCCACAAGAGGGCAGTATTGTCTTAAAAACTGCTATTTGCTATTCAAGCATTTTTTTTCAGAAGTTGTCCTGACACTGAGATAAAGAATATTTATACTATCCAGCAAACAAAATCTGACACCTGGCCTTCTTTGCCTTCACTGGTTCATAGCTGCAACTGCCGCACTACTGACCCTAAGACACATCCCTCCCAAAGACACCTAAGTGATGTGTGAAGCAGCAGAAGGAGAACACCAAGAGATAAAGAGAATCTTCTTTATCACATCTCTGAGGTCTTCGCAGTCAGGAAACGGGTTACTGAATACCGTGAAGCAAAGAAACTGTGCTCTGGTTCAGAGCACCATTAAGTTCCTTTTGGTTTCTAATTGAAAAACACAGCATGACCTCTGGACCTCTGTGGCGTCAACCAGACAAGCTTACTATGAGATCATATGAAACTTACTTCAGGTGCCCTGGATGTGGGAGCCGGGCGACTCCACCGAAGAGTGGATTCTAAAACTACCTTCCTCACTGAATGGTGATCTGATGATTAATCCCTTTCACTTCACTGGCCGTCTGTTGCTTGTAACAGCGATGAGAGACATGACGACAGGCTTCCAAAAAACAGCACGCAAAATCCTAAACCAGGACCATGAGAACAGGAAACTGAAAAAGAAGATAGACAGAAAAGAAGGTACAAGAACGACACAGCACAATGCGAGATGTACGTTTACGCTTACATTTATTTATTTAGCCGACACTTTCCTCCAGAGTGATTTTCACCAATAAGCCATTTACAGCCATTTATTTATTTACACAGCAGGGTCATTTTTACTGTAATCAGGGTAAGTACCTTGCTCAAAGGAAACTATAGCAGGAGGCTGGATTTGAAAATGAGGAAGGTCTCTGTACAGAGACAATATGTAGCTGAGTTTTCAGATTTGAAAATTATTAAATTGAAATTAATGATAATATTTTATACTTGTCGCAGAATTATTGTTAGTTCAGCTGCAGTTTCCTACACAAAACAGAGAAATTACTGATAAAAAATATATACAGTATATACTAAGATAGATAGATAGATAGATAGATAGATAGATAGATAGATAGACAGACAGACCTTTATTAGCATAGCTTTATTGATCCCTGAAAGGAAATTAAGTTGTATACAGCAGCTGATACAGAGAGTTACAGACACACAGAACAAAGACTTGCGACAATACAAACTGTTGCAAAATAAGTATAATCGTTGTTCCCTGATTTCGAACTGCTGATTTAAATGATGAGGTAGATTGTGTTTCAGGTTTTCCTTAAAGGAATCCATGTGGTTGAGTCATTTTGTAAATTACAACATAACCATATTTTGGAAATACAAAACAGGATCTTAAGATTTGGGGTCTTGGATTAACCAAAAAGGGCATTACTCATCACCATCATTACAGAAACTAACCCCTATTTGTACAGCTCTTCCCGTAGTACTAGTCTGACACCATCAGCAGACCACTGAGTACTGACTCTTGGCCAGGTGTAGGTGTCACTTGGTGCACAACAGAAGATGGACAGATGGAGAGACAGTGGTGAAGCCATGAGATGGGCTGAGGATGAACGTGACAGCTCCTCACTGCCAGCCACATGCCAGCTGAAGCTGGTGAGGACAAGTTGCAGATAATGTAAAAGGCAATCATGCACTAAAGGCAGCTGGTCGGAAGATAGGGACTTGGGAAGAGTAGAGCAGAAGGACTCCCTGTAGTGTGCTGATGTCAGATGGAATTTGCTTGCTTCTGGAAAAGTCTGTCGCTGTTCTTTCCGACCCCTCACTTTGTCTTTAGAAGCTTCATGCCCTGTTTTGCAACCTTTGCCCTAAAACCTTGCCACATCGAGGTAGAGAATACGGACACTGAGCACAACACAGAGGACAGCAATGGCACTGTTTGTTGTGTTTTTCAGCTAAATGTTTTGGAGAACTACTTTTGGAGTCGGTGCAGTGGCGCAGTGGGCTGGACCGCAGTCCTGCTCTCCGGTGGGTCTAGGGTTCAAGTCCCGCTTGGGGTGCCTTGCGGCGGACTGGCGTCCCGTCCTGGGTGTGTCCCCTTCCCCCTCCGGCCTTACGCCCTGTGTTGCCGGGTAGGCTCCGGTTCCCCGTGACCCCGTAAGGGACAAGCGGTTCTGAAAATGTGTGTGTGTGTGTGTGTGTGTGTGTGTGTGTGTGTGTGTGTGTGTGTGTGTGTGTGTGTGTGTGTGTGTGTGTACTTTTGGAGTCCTAGATTTTTCGTTTTTTGCTTTACAGGCTGGGAAAAAAATTAAAAGAGAACAATTTGGTACACAACAGCCACTCCAGAAAGCAGATGAGAAGACCCGGTTTCTTTTCTGCTGTGATGGGTTGAAGCTGAAGACGAACAGCTGTCTTTAAGACAACTAAAAGAGACTAAAAATTACGATTGGCCAGTGGGATGGATGGGCATCACCTACATGCTGGAGCAGAAGGTGGATGCAGTGGCAGTGCCAGTGGAGTGGTAAGGTGAGTTGGTTGAGCTAAGGCCCAGTCAACAGGGATTCAGAAAGTCAGGAGGATCACTGGCAGACAGAGGCACAACACCACCTCTGGGACTTGCTGCCCAGGAAAGCTGCTTGATCTTCAGCCTGGGAGGGTGAAGGTATCACAACCCCCCCATCACCATTGTGTCTAGTGTCGCTTGGGCCTCGATCGATTTGAAGTTGAAGGTGGGGATGTGTGAGCCGGCATTTGGTAGTCATGGCATCGGCCGGGGATGGATTTTAACAGATAGACAAACAGATAATGTTTCTGGGATAAAATTAAAGTAACATAGCCAAATGGAAAGACACCAGGCAAATGAATACAATGTGCTGGCAAAAATGTCCCACAGAAAGAATAAAAGCAAAATGTGAAATCCAAATTCAAAGACTTAACAAAACACTAAGACCAAACACGAAACAAAATGTGTTCTGCATTAAAATAACCATGCAGAGAACAAATGAGGAAGATGTTTACTGGCCTCCCATAGTCCCACAGAGCAATGCCCCACCGGGTGGTCAAAAAACAGAAGGTGACCATGAAGGATATCATTGCAAACATCGCACAGAAGGTGTGTTTCATCTGCCGGTAAAAAACTACGCTTCCACTGCACAGCTAGTGTATTTCAGCAAGGCATTTGTATCAATTACCATCTTAAGACTGCAAACACCTGAACCCATATCCCTGCTTTCAACACATGGCTCTTGTGTACTCGGGTCAGATCTGTAGATGCTGGAGCTTCTGTGAAGATCAGAAACACTAGTATAAGAACACAAGGTGAAAAATCCCAGGAAGACAGCATCTCTTCTGTGGGGAAACCTCTTAGCAGCCACTCAGCCTTTCAATGGTCGTTTCAGGTGAGACGCATCGGCCTGTGGGTGCAAGCTAACAACAGCTGGCCATCACTGTCCAGATTACGCAGAGTGTCCATTTGAGGCTTCTTCTGGAACAGACGTTGAGACAATGATAATCCTCCAAGAACAGTGGCAGTCAGTGGGCTCCACTACACCACCAGCTGCTATGCCAAGCTGCCAAAACAAACCCATCTTTCTGTTTTTTTTCTCCAAATAAGCTAATAATGAGAGAGACAGAGAAAGGGAGCGAGGGAGAGAAAAGGAGAGGAAAGGAGATTAAGAGAGGGGAAGAAGAAGCACGCAGGCCGGGCCAGTGAGGCAGAGAGATATATCTCCGCCCTGAACGATTGTGACAGCCGTAGACCGTATCAGCCCTGTTTGTTTGCACACCACCTCGCTGTATTGAGAAAGCCGTCTGGGCTGTCGGGGGGCTCCGGACTTGCTCCTTTCATCACCTGACACAGCTCCAGATGTCACGGCATGATAAGAGCCCCCACCTCACACATCTATCATTACCTCTGCTCAGAAAAAAGAAATCAAATACACTCTGATGGTTGCGGCCATCAATAAAAAGATGGCAGTTTATCCATTATAGAATAGTAAATAGCCCCTGCATACTTCCTGACCATGCTCATTTCTCTCTGTCATAATCGGTTTACTCCATAACTGTCTCTCTGACAGCATCATTAGCGTGCAATAATGACATTATTCAACAACGGGCCACGGTATCAGCTGCATGTTCCTGCTCACAACCATTTCCCCAACTCAAGATGTACCATTTTCAGCCAATATTACTTGGGTTAGATCACAATTAACGTTATTACAGTGGTCGTCATTTCAAAAAATATAATGGGGGGGGCAGTAGCTGGAATAATATGCAAATGCAGCACAGAATTAGAGTCCATTCTCATTTGCAGAAGCTTTATGTTTCATAACATGTTTCAGAGATATTCATGTTCATATGTTCATAGCATGTTTCATAGTAACAAATTCAGAATACTGGGAACTCTACAGGTCCAGGCTGAACATCTGGTTTTTAGTTTCCAGAGGAGCTCAAAAAATTTTACAGTTTCAGGTGGCACTAATGGAAGAGACAGAAACGGGACATGAAAAATGTGGTCAAACAGCTTGAACTCCTGAAGCAGTCGCTCAGCTGGATCCCAGCATTAAGAACAAGGCTGATCTAAACTGCACACAAAGTGAACTGGATGCTTTAAACCTTAAATAATTACTTCAGTAAGGTGGATGCTGGTGATAAACAGCCATGCAAATGCCTCAATTACTTTTGCAATGGGAAAAATCTGCATTCTGAAAGTGCAAGACCTGTCTTAAGTCACGGAATCCACACCCTTGATCAAAAACTAGCTCCAAGGCCAACAACTGGACAGCAAAAGGCACATATTACACATCGGAAACTCATACACCTTGACAGCTCAAAACTACAGAGTTCAGAAAAAAGCTGAATCTGCCAGGTTACAGAACACCTCTTTGTTCTCATGTCCTCCTGTCTACTGAGGAGAGCATTTTGTTGAATGTGTGTGATGCGGCAAACACGACACGCAGTACGTGCAGCAGACAACATGTGTTCGTCATTTACAAGAGTGGTGCGTTTGAGCTGTTGCCTTGCAGTCAGAAAGTTCACAGTTCAAATCCCAATTCCTACTGTAGTACCTTGGATAAAGACACTAACCCTGAAACAGCACCCTGAAAATGCCCTGCTGCACAAATGGGCAAATCAGTGTAAAGCTAGTTATCCAACACTGTAAGTTGATTCAATATAGGCTTCAGCTAAATTATCATTAACTGTGCAAATGATCATCAGAAACTGTAATATTACAATGCATACACTCTTTTAACATGTAAACAAACAACTTATCTAAATGACCTACTTAGCATATATAAACACTCCATTTTGAATCATTAAGCCGGACCATGAGAAACAATACAGCAATGAAAGATTAGAGGCGCAAACAATGCTGCCATGACAGTGAATGAGGCCTTGCGGCAAATCAGTCTTTATAGCACATGTTTGCAGTCAGTAGCCCTTGGATTTAGCAAGATTTTACAGCAATCGAGTCTTTACAGTGAGCAAATCCTTCCTGAGCACAAGCAAGTATCTAAGCGACCTCTTCCTGGGAGTCCTTACAAGTGATTCTTAAAGCAAGTCTTGACAGTGTGTCCTTTCAGTGAGGAATTGCGTAGAGTGAGAGTCTTGACAGCACGGAACATCTGTATCGAAGAGAGTCATCGGCACACGCTTCACACCAGCTCAGAGGACACCAAACCCACCATGACAAATATGGCTTTTCGTGCACACGGGAGATAAGCTCTGAATAACTGCAAGTTGACAAGCCTGAATAATGGCCAAATTAGAAAGAAGGTGCACATTATCATGTTTAAAGAAATGTTCATGGAGAGTTTAATTATGGCAAACACTGTTGGATGACATATGTTATCTTTTTTTTTAGTCAGGCATTGTCGGATGGAAATTGAAACGGAGAAGCGAGTGAAGAAATTTATTGATGTCAGAGTGTTCAAACCAGTCCGATGATGGCCGAGCCTACATGCACCTGCAGACATGGTGAAAGAAGAGAAAAGACAAGGAGGGGCAGTCGTGGAACGGAGAGAGAGAACAGGAGGGGTTATTATTCAGGGAGAGGGAGAAGGATGGATAAATAAGAGAAAGTTGGGCAATCAAGCCACCGAGCGAAGACGACCTTTTGAGCAGTAAAGGATCTGGATGCTCTGCTGTGGTGGGGCTGGTTCATGTTGACCGCAGCACGATCTCCAGGATCTCCTGGTTTCACTGATTCCTGCTTATGGTGCCATAGGCTGGGAGACTAAAATTCCTCTTGATTGGAAACTCACTGCCAGCACTCAGCACTGGACAAAAACAGCTGGAACTGAGGGTGGAAAAAACGAGGACAGAATGAACGAGGGAACCCCAAAATACCGCTTTCTACATAAATCACCAAGGAAAACGAAATGTGAAGAATTTCAACACTTGTTAATCAAATATAAATCCTTTAATTCTGGATTCCGTTTCATAAAATCTTCTATAATATATAAGAATATCTATTTAATTTGACTAACTCCAAATTTCTACAATGTTCTAAATACTGGAGAAACGTTTCAGTAAATAGAGAAAAGAAATAAAAATGTCACAAACTGGCACAGCATCTACCTCTAGTAATGAATGATGGCCTCCATCACTAACATCCTAAAGCTATATGGTTCTTTACTAACAGTGAGTAACATGCATTAATGTTTGTATTTACCTTGCTTTTACAACAGCCAAGTGGAAATGCAGCTTCCTTCTCTAGGGTCAAATGCAGAGAAAGCTTGAATATTGCAAATTTATTTGCCATATTTATTTAAGTACTTATTTTTTAAACATTCTTCAAAGTGCTGAAATCCATATTTTCTATATTCAAAGCAAATATGTGGCGCAATGGCATAGTTACGAGATACAGTGGAGAATATAAGTAACTCACAACTGAATCTGCAATAAAAAAACATGGACAAGAGAAAAATGAGATGGAAATCAAATAAAATTGTTTATTCATAACATATCTATTGTTCCAATCTATCTTGGCATCAGATGCAATGTTCTATCGCCAGAGAAGGTAACTGAACACAAAACAAGCCTTATCTCCAGAAGCTGGAGAAAGATTAAAATTTTTGGGTGGGTGGCTGGCTGGTATCACTGGCGATGTGGAGCATGTCTCTCTGATGTTATTCATTTCAACAATTTCTAAAGAAGGGCTTCTCTGGCAGGTGACACAGTGGTGTAGCGAGTAGCACTGGCGCCTCACAGTGCCTAGGGGGTGTGAGAGAACATGGGTTTCATTCCTGCTCAGTCTGTGAGGAGTTTGTATCTCTGTGCCTGTGGGGGTTTCTCCTGGGTGCTCTGGTTTCCTCCCACAGTCCAAAGACATGCAGATCAACTGGATTGCTCTTGCTAAAGTATCCGTAATGTGTAAATGGATGAGTGACTGTATGTATGTGTGGCTACCCTGCAATGGACTAGTGTCCTGTCCAGGATGTACCCCCCTCATCCATGTTCCCAATGATTCCTGGATAGGCTCTGGTTCACTGCTTAAGGCAAGTGGTTACTGAAATGTGATGAATGGATGGATGGTTTCTCTGGTTTCCAGGAACACAGCTGAAGACACTGGTGGGACAGTCATGTTCCACACCACTGCAAATGCCCTTGCAGACTTCTCTTCGATGGTTGCCTTCAAACACACACGCGCAACAAGGTGCTCATACTATGGCAAATCAGCGTTTGGATCATGACAGAGGTGAACAAGAGAGTCTTTGAGTTGTCTGAACTCTAATGAAGAAAGAGCTTACTTTTTGAAGAAAGGTTCAACAAGCTGAACCCAGAGCAATGTTCCTGTATGTCTTTATGTGCACATTACTGTGTGTGCTTGAGAATACATGTACAGCACTGACAAAAGTTTAAGTACATGTGGGAACCTTGGGCAATACCTGTATGGGACAAACTGGATAGAAGAGCAGAAGTAAATCAACTCACATGTGTCCTACATCTTTGGGAACTCCTGCAGAAGAGCTGGGAAGACATGGGCTCGTTTTCTGTCGAGACCCATTACCCAAAATCCTGAATGTGAAAAAACTAGTTCACAACAAATGTACTCAAACTTTTGATAACATATATTTTGTTGTTCTAGTGAATGTGTGTGACAGAGGACAGAAGTCAGGTTGATCACTGCTATCAGCAGGTCCAAAGAGCTGGTCTCCTCTAATGCTCTGCAGGGAGTCATCCCATGTGCCCCCAGAGCGCAGCTGCTGCCTTGTCACACACTGGCCTTTCCAAGCCCCGCAGGCTGCTGTGTCCCACACACACGTTATGCGACTGACTCAACATCAACACTTCATCACACTCATCACAACTCCTCCACCTCTTGCAAAAAGTGCAACTTTGCATCTTTCTGTGGGTGGAAGTATCTGAACTTTAGACCTGAAGTATCAAGTGATATTATCAGCATTCCATCCTCCTCCTGTCAGCACAAATGCTATCTGTCTCGATGGCTTGCATCATCACTGCGCGCACACACACACAGAAACACAATTTGTGGATTAAAGCAGAAAATTAGAAGATAATCGTACGCTGATTGCTTAATAACATCTGCTGCTTTGAGTCGACCTCCCAGGCCCTTCTTCAAAGGCATGGTTCTCCAGGAGCGGTGAAGTGTTCGTGCTGCACGTGTAACAGCTCAAGGCTACAATACGCCAGACTTACAGGTCTCTGCTCTGAGTGACAGACAAAACAACCTTTTATGCATAAAACTCTCGCAAGCAGATGAGGGAATTCCTACGGTTGTTAGCTCTTGCCACAACAGTACACATGCCCCAGCCACTTGGCCCTGCAGCATCACTCTGCTCCCCCCACCATACTATGATTCAAATCCAGATTGCTGACTGCAAAATAATATCCACAGCGTGTGTAGGCCAGTGCTAAGGGCAATGGCAGAAACCTGCCTCCCACACTCCATTACTGCGATGACTCTAGTAACACATCAGGATTTAGGACATTTAATAAACCTCAAGTGGAAATTATATGAAGGCTGGACTGAGGGTAAAGAGACACTGATGAACTGAAGATATGCATTTCACTGCAGGTGTGTAGTTTGGTGGCTTTCCATGCTGGTGCAGGCAATCAGGGTCCATACCCACGCGAAACACTACCTCGCAGCATGCGGAAGCCTCACTCCCGAGAAGCTCTGCTGTGACACCGCGAAAGAGGGGCGGCAGTGACACAGAGCCCTGAGCATGACTAGGAAAGGGCTGCGAGCACTAAGAGGAAAGTACGAACGAACAGGGAGTGCTACGAGGCAAACACGAGCAAAGTGATGCACCGCCGGAAAAAAGTTCACAAGCATGCTTGCCACAATTTCGTCATGTGAAATTCGTGAAATATGTGTTTCAAAGATGGCAAAAACAGCATTTTAAAAGATAACAACAATGACAAACAAAACTGCTGGAAAACGAATAACGTTTTTGTTAGAAGGTCCTCCATCAAATGCGTGGTATAACACTTCCATTACAATTCTGCAGGAGTGACTGAAGCACACTCCTCACTAACTCCTGCAGGCACAATGACACGTAGCCTTGCCTACTGCTCATTGTCACCTCTCCAAAAGGGGTGAAAGGTCACCAGGACCACCGCTACATTCTCCCATCTGTCCCCACTCCATTATTCTCCTGGTGTGAATCGGAACAAAGGAGAGGGCCGGTCGGAATTAAAAACTGTATGAAGTCAGTGCAATGATCAGACCTCCCTGATAAAAGGAGTGGTGGGTCTGCGTGTGTATGTCTGCATGCTCCAAGAAGGGGGCCAGGGGTCAGCCAGGGCCACGTTTTGGGGGGTGATGCATGTATTCAACTCCAGACTCAGTCTCTTATGCTAATACAGCCAATTTCCGCTTTTATTTCATTTCTGGAGCTGAAATCTGCGATTTGAGATAAGGTTTCCACGGCGACCGCCTCCTCTCGAGGCGGATGTGATGGAGATGTGTAACTCGGTGGGAGCGGCCGGGAATGAATAATTTAGAAGTCCACTGAGCAGGAGATGGGAGGCGAAGTAGGAGAGATAAGGGTGCGTCTGGGCCCTCTCTGCGTATTCAGAGCATCATCCTCCATCCACAGGTAAGCCTCGGGGTCAAGGGTACGATGGGCAATTTCACTACAAGTAAGAGATGTAGGGAGTACGGGTGTGGGGTAGCAAATATGTAAAAAGAACTCCCTCCCTCCCTCATTTTGCCATAACTTGCTTTAAAGGTAAACATTCAGCTCATTTCTCTTTTTCTCTGGAGGCCAAAAGGTTGAGGTCTGTGTCAAGCGAACAGGGCCCATGCTTGTGAAACACTCTCCTTAGAGCCCGACTCTGTGCGAACCACAAGCTTTCAGATCTTACAGAGACTCTGTCGCCTAGAAAGCACGTTGGAGCAGAGCTACCCGGCAACTCCAGCTGCCGCCAGTCTGCATTCCTCTGACAGGCAAACATCCACAGGTTACGGCCCGGTGAAGGGTTCATGTGAAGGTGTGTGCAACTGCTACCTGCCACACCCACCGCCTAGTGGAACAACCTGGACATGCGAGTGTGGGAGAGACACGGTACGAAAAGCTGATAGACAAAGGAGCCACGTAGAGCACCCACAGTGGCAATCTGAACCCAACCGTGAAGGCTCAGTCAGCCTGGCGCCATGAGGCTCCTACTTACCGGGGTCCTTTACTCACACTGTGAGACTGTGCATGAGACAGCACGTGTTTGTGCAAGAGAGAGCACTTGCGTATGTGAGAGAGGCACGTGCGTGAGTTTGTGTGGACATTAACACTTCACATGCACATTTTATTAATGAGCAACTTAAACATCACTTTACATCTCGTTTGTATCAGTGTGAATTTTAGAGGTGCGGACACCTTTAGAGTAGACTACATCTCATCGACAGGTACGGACAGGTTCCACACGGATATGGAAAGAGGCAGGCACGTTTCCTTCTGCAATTTGATTCTCCTCCCTGACCAGCAAAACCTTGAGCCTGGTTCACTCAGTTAGGTCACACATGCCGTTTTCCCTGAACTCACACCCAGCACCTCCTTTGGTTTTCTGCATCACTGCCAGAGCAATGACTGCACGGCCCATATGTCACTGCACTGGTCACAAATATTTTTTTAATCTGAAACATCACTAATGTACAAGGCGGCCGGAATAAAAATCATCATGTTTGTCAGGAAAATTGGCACTCACTGCACGCAATACGTCAAGCTCAGCGCTGCCTGCTACACCCGAGGCCGCCACGAGGTGGCAGTAGAGACATGCTGGATATGGGGTCGCGGCAGAGCGGAGCCGATCGCGGTGAGGAGTCACAGCGCGCAGGAGTCAGAGCGGAGAACCTGTGCAAACAGAAGCGGGGACGCGCACGGCCGGAATAGCAATGTTCCAGCATCATGTTAAAAACACAGACTGATAGCCGCTCTCTGGAAGACGCAACTTGGTCTCCCGTAATTTCAGCGCTGAATAACAACATAACATCATACATCTCGATAACAAAACCACGAGAGAAACAGCAAAAGCCATATTTGATCTGGCTCACTGATAGAAACGACATTAGAAAACTATTAGAAAAAAAGACATCTTACATTTATTTCGACTTTAAATCTATAAATAAATATGCCTAACTGTTCATGTGTTAATTTTATTAATCATTTAAGTGTAATTCCAAATTGCGTTTTTATTTGCAAGTTTTAATGCAGTAAGCATGCAGCTAACAGTGTATTCTCATGTACAGCACAGTCTCAGTGTACATTTTCGCGCAACACGTTGAACAGACAGAGTACAATGGTAGGAATAATATTTAAAATATGTATCACGTTACACCAAAACGAATACATGTGAAACAATTTTATTGATTAATGGAACTCTTTGTGCTATTGGTGTAGTGAGAAGGCGAGAAGGTAGAAATCGGTATTCCGAGAATTAGAACCACTAATTATAGTACAATAATAACAATGACGGTATTAGACCACATCACCTTCGGGGCCCTTGGCTTTCCTCACACTGGCTCCTTCGTGCACTTATCGACATGTGCTTAAATAAGTGTCCCTACTGTATACTTGTACAGATTGTACAGTTCAATGTACGTTTACAAAAAAAACGCCGATCATGACACAAGACCAAATACAGCAAAATAAGAAAGTGACATTTCAATGGGGCGTTTTAATAAATGTGAGTGAAAAATAACATTCACTGTTGTGTACTCCTGTGTATAAAAAAAGTAAGAATTAGCGTGTGCCTGTTTCGTTTTTTTTTCGGAATAAATGTGCAGATTTATCTGATGCAAAGCCCTTCCTTTTGGTGGCTGCTTCTCAGTAATGTAACCAGAGAGAAGTCCGAGTTGTGCAGCGCGGTTCTGTGTGTGTCTGTGTGCGAGGGAGTGTCGTTCCATAAGCGAGCGCAAACTTCGGAGCGGTTCCCTTCGACCGCCCGACACGTGAGGCCAGCGCGCGGCGCACGTGCTGCCGATCCGACGCGGGATTTTAAATTACAGTCCAGCGAGGGAGGGAAGAGCTCCCACCACCCCCACAGCTGGTTAATATTTCACTGCCACCACGTGAAAGGGAAGGCAATCTCGCTCAGTCGAGTAGAACAATAATTAGAATGGAGATTAAATAAAAATAATTAGAAAAAGTTCATCTAGTTTTGATGTATTAATTATTCAGTCCTGCTTTATTCCGAGTCTAATTATCTGCTTCAGTGAAAACGGCGAGATTCGCGTGACTCATAAAAATGACATTCATGTAATTATGTCAGCAATTTGGGAAGCAGTCGGCTGAGTGGGGAGTCCGCGGGATTCGCGCTATAAAGTAACTTCTCACTACTTATAACTTCTGAGTTAAAGCGCTTCTTTAAAGCGGCCGCCAGGAGAAGAAAACGGCCGCGGGATTAGCGAGTGTCTCAGATGAAGGAGCTTTCTTGGGCCTCGAGACACCACACCTCTGTTGACAATGAAAACAAGAAGAGCTTTATCCCTGGCTGGTCACTAGATCGTCATTTACATATAAATGGAAATATTTATTATCGCAAAAAGAGAGATGAAATAGAACACTCTTCCCCTCCCTCAGAGCGGGGTGAAGCAGCGCTGATATGTGTACATTAGAAGCCCAGAGGTGCACACAGATGTGGAGGTGTGCAGGTGCCAGGAGACCCCCAGCAGCCTTCCCCTCCACACATGTTCCAGGACCATCAGCGGCTCTAGGACCATCTGCACATGGATGGAAAGGCCGGAGGAGCCACTCCAGCCGTCGAAAGCCTGTGTGAAACCTGCGCGATGCTTCCTGAGCAAAAGCTGCGTGATCTTGCAGGCCTGTTTTATTATTTTCTCATAACACATCACACACCACATTTTCTTGCTTTTTTCCCCTCATTTGGATGCAGAAAATAGCCAGTGTCCACTTTCAACAACGAAACTGTAGTGGAAAGTAAAACATGGAGGTTCTCAGTTCTAGCTCCCTTGTGGTGGAACAACCTCCCCCTCTCACGCAGAACTGCTGAATGTCTGTTCACAGTTAAAAAGGGTCTTAAAACTCACCTTTTCCAGACTCACTTTGACCATGATCTAATAAGTTTATGTAATGTGTAAATGCTGGTGCTCTATGACTTTGAAATCATGTCTGTTAAACAACAGATAAACCTTCATGCAGCTACTCCTGAAATAATTTTTTTTTTTTTTTTAAATTACTTGGAAGGAATCATCAATTTCCAGACAAACCTTTGTGCAGCTATTCATGTGATTCTTAAAACAAAGGCAACTGGACTTGCATCAGTTTTCTTGAAAATATTTCACCACTCATCTAAGTGGCTTCTTCAGTTCCAAAAGACTGGGGAGGAGTTTAGGTTTTAACTTGGAACATCTGTGGGTGGAGCCCACTTGAGAGAGACTCACCTGACTGGGGTCTGTTAACAACCTAACAATCACCTGCAATTAGAGGGTGTTGTTCAAATTAACCTGGGTGGTATCCTGTTTTCACAGTGAGTGGTACCCATTAATGGCCAGAAACTCCAAACTCAAGGTGTAACTGGTGTGAAACTTTTTAGGGACAGATGCTAAGATTGTATTATACATGGGTGATAAGTTGTGTCTCAGTCCACCTCCCCTGTTCAGAGAGGGGTTTTCTAATTTTACATAGATGGCTTCCTTCACTCCTCTTTCAAACCATCTGTCTTCTCTGGCTAAAATGTGCACATTGTGGTCTTCAAAAAAAGAGTGTCCCTTGTCCTTCAGGTGTAGGTGGACTGCTGAGTCCTGACCTGAAGAACTGGCTCTCCTGTGTTGAGCCATGTGTTTTTGGGGTTGTTTTGTTTCCCCAATATACAAGTCTGTGCATTCCTTGCTGCACTGAACTGCACAAACTACATTGTGCTGCCTTTGCCTTTTTGAGTCTGGAGTTTCTGGCCATTAATGGGTACCACTCACTGTGAAAACAGGATACCACCCAGGTTAATTTGAACAACATCCTCTAACTGCAGGTGATTGTTGGGTTCTTAACAGACCCCAGTCATGTGAGTCTCAAGTGGGCTCCAACTACAGATGTTCCAAGTTAAAAACCTAAACTCTCCACCTGTCTTTTAGAACTGAAGAAGCCACTTTGATGAGTGGTGAATGTTCCCAAGAAAATTGGGCAAGTACAGTTGCCTTTGTTTTTAAATATACTATGACCTGGATAATTGAGAATCTTCACAGACTATTCATGTGATGTATATTGATTCATATGGTGGAAAGAAACAAACTGTAATTTACAAATGTTTGTAGAATCACATGTTTGCATCTAAGCCTCTCTTCCTGCTACTGTATAGCACACATTGTATTTTCTATGAGATGTATGTCACTTTGGAGAAAAGCATCTGCTAAATGAATACAAGTAAATGTAGTTTATGCTCCTGCAGGGATTAATAAAGGTCCTGCCTCATCCTTTATGAACAGGGAGAAAGTTAGTCAAAGATTGACCACTTAACTAAAACCAATCCATACAAAGCCACACTGTATGTGGTAAAACACGACCTTCTCTTCTGTCCCAGGTTTGTGAAATATAACAGGAAAGCAGGTGGAAATGAAGACTGACCTATGGAACCCTCTACCCATTAAAACCACCTTTTTTCTGTTTATAGTGAATTGCAGTTTTCAGTTTCCTTAATCTTTTATTACTTATGGTTGGTTCTGTCCTGAACAAGTCTAAATGTGTCTTCTGTGTGTGTAAGGGATCTTCAGCAAGTGTGGAATGGAGCCCCTTTCTTCCAGTCCACCTCACCAGATGCTACAGGGCACCTTGGAGTCCAACACTGGGCCATGTCAAGAATGAGTCTGTCAGCAGTCACACACCTTATGATGAAAATGAACAGTTGGAATACAGTTAATACCATATATTTCATATCTTACCAGTATAGAACAACCAGTAGGAACAACTCAAGTGCTGGAACCAATCTGGAGCCAAGACATAGGTTTCCTCTGAAGCCATTGAGGTGTCCTCCTCCCTGTGCAGACTAGAGCTGCTAACTGAGGTGTGACTGAAGCCAGGATGAGCCTGGGTCTCAGAGGAGACCTGTACCTGGGAAGTGAAAAATGACCAGATAGCACAAAAGCTGTTGGAGCTCTGCTTCAGTTGCCTGGTACACCTGGGAAACCTTCATATTTTACTTACTACAGACCGCAGGAGGAGGAGGAGCTGCCACTGCAGACTGGCAACCAGCTGTTCAAATTTTAATTTCAGCAGTCATGGCAAGGTGGTACCTGGGTTGAAACCAAAAAGGTACAGTTTTTATCAAATTTGACAACAGGAAGTCTATCTGGAGATCTAAACATAATCTTGCTTCACCTGTACATGCACATTTCATTAAATGTACTAACTAAAGAGATGTTTTCTTCAACCATTTATTGAGGGAGGAGTAAAATTGACCCTGAATCTTAACATTAACATCCAACCATCCATCCATCATCAACAACCGCTTGTCCTGAACGGGGTCGCGGCGAGCCAGAGCCTTACCCAACAACAAGGAGTGCAAGGCCACAGAGGGAGGGGACACACCCAGGACGGGGCACCAGTCAGTTAACACTAACATCAAAAAACAATTTGTAATATGTAAGGATAAGGAAATATAGTGACAAGAATACTCATGTTGCTACAAAACTGTGAGAAAACTAAGAGGAGGAATTGAAACAATGAAAAGTGACCTCTGTACATTACTGTTGAAATGTGTTTTTCTTTGTTAGTGTAGGAGAATCAAGCATATGAAACAGAAGTGTGAGGGTTAGGAGAACTCAGCCTTTGCCTGGCCTGGCCTTCTTGGTGGTGTACTAGGTTGGGGACACGGGTATCCAGGTTTCTTCCTCATTTATCAGTGATTTGTAACCTAAGAATGACCCAGTCATGGCGCAGTGAAAATGTTATGTTGTGTTGTTACTTCGGCCTCATAAGCATAAGAAAAATTTTTCAGAGATGAGAAAGTATTTTTCAGGAAGTGTGGGATCTGAAACCACAAAAAGACATCTCAAATAAGTTAACAACAAGGTCCACCAGCACTACAAGGGTTAAGCTTGAGACTATTTCCAGTCGATACAACTCTGACTTAGAGTCATTCCCAAGGGCCTGCAATCATCGTGGAGTGAAACTGAAGGTAGGTCTGTCCATGAACCAGCCAAAAAACAGCTAACGATGAGCCAATGATCAGCCTGTGAGGAACATCCCTAACAGAAGGACCTACAGTCCCAGCACAGGAGGCAAAGGGTAGAGGGCTCAGAAAGGCATTCCTGTGCTTGATTAAGGTTATACTTGAAAAATCCAAACAAACTCTACATGTTTCCAGTGAACAAGATTGACATTTTTTTTCTGCTTCCTCCCACTGAGATAAAGAATATAAGCTTTTCCTTCTCAACATTCAGTTTTATAAACTGTTCTATTTAAGATAAGTCTCTCAAATAATATTATCTTAAAGAAACTTAGATAGTTAAGCTGTGACCCAAGCATTTAAAGAAATTCCATCAGCTTTCTAGTCTTCCAAACTGGAAAGCTGATAAACACTGTCGAGGGACACTCGGGCAGCAAAGTGTGTATTCAAGCTGTTGCTTTTTACTGAATCTGTGGAAAGCAAAGCTGCTTCTCTGTCTGGGCCACTCAGTGTCTGCATGTAAGAGTGGGAGGCCAGGTACTATGAGCTTGATAGCCCTTACCCACTAGAGCTCATATTCATATGCTCAGTGGATGACCTCTTTCCAAGCCTTTGTGGAAATGCAAGTTGATGTGCTGCTTGGAGCTGCAGTTCTGAGCCACAGACAGACTGATGTGTCACTGTCATTCTGTGTCTTTTGCCTTTAATGGCAGCATTACAGTCTGACTGTTAGTGTCTCTTCACTTCTCACACAGTTTGAAGCCACTTGTCCTGCGGGGGGGTTGCGGCAAGCCGGAGCCTAACTCAGCAACGGAGGGCACAAGGCTGGAGGGGGAGAGGAAACACCCAGGACAGGACACCAGCCTGTCACAGGGCACCCCAAGCGGGAACTCAAACCCCAGACCCACCGGAGAGCAGGACTCAGCCAAACCCCCCTTCACTTTGCCAACTTCTTTATTCTGATATACGTATGTGATGCACTGAAAAAGCAAGAGGAGAGAAAGCAGCACAGAAAAAGATGGAAGAAAAAAGGGCAATGGAAGAGAGCAATAGAGTGATGGAATAGGGTCTCTGTGAAGTGAGAAAAGTGCAGACCGTTGAGTCACATTTCACTGCTGATTGGAACTGACTGGTTGTTATTGGAGGGATCACTCTGTTCAGCACTGTTTGCTTTCCAGAGGGCGGCCTTGATTTATTACCGCTGAAAAACACTGCGGCGATCGGAAGTGAGGACAGCTTAGGAAGCACAACAAGTCTGCCTCCAACCAAGAGAGAGGGCTGGGGGGCACAGATGGTGAAAAAGTGCAGGCAAAAGAGGGGGCAATGAGATTTTAAGCACACTGTCTCCCGCTGTAAAGCCAGTTGTCACACTCTGGCTTCCTATGGGATATTGAAGTGTTGGAGGACATGGTCCTCGCTGCCATATCGCTCACTCTGGAAGGCTGTGTGTACATGTTGTCACAAAGCTGCTGCCATTCTGCTGCAAACCACAGGGTGAGTCACACTATGTACGTAATTAATGGATGGCACAACAGGTCACATTCTCACACAACCTGCCTCATATCCTGTTAGGCTGCCAAGTAAGTCTTGTTTCCAGCAAGTCAGTGTTGAGCACTGTTCAGCAGTTGTCCTTAGCTTGGCCTACACCTTAGCAGACCTCTTCCCTGGTTAAACAGAGAACACTTCTAAATACTTTCTTCAGATTGACCCTCCTCTGTGAGTACATTTCCAAACCTGTCAACTCACACTGCCTCTACAGAAGCTTCCTAGCCACTTACTTCACACTGCATGTACACCACAAGGAAATTTTCAGGCACTCACTTCGCACTGACCCTGCACTATAAGGATTCCTCATACTATCTGTGCGTGTGTGTGTGGGTATGTGTGTTTGTTGGCTTATGCACGGCATCTATACGTGTGTGACTATGGGTGTCACTGAGCAGCACCCAGAAGGGCCCAGAAGCACTCCCAGAAAAAGTCAGGGTACTGCAGTACCAGTGAGCAGTTAGAGCCACAGGTGGAAAAGCCATTTGTTAAGACTGAGTCTGGAGCAGACTGCGGTGTAAATCCCCCGGGCCCATTCAGCCAAAGTGCTTCAGCTGATTAGTACTGAATTCCCTGCCTGTCTGCATTCCCTTTCAAGCAGGAGTTATGACTTCACTTATTGCCTGTTTGGAGGGGAAGTGGTGGCTTGGGAACCATTTGCTTGTCAGCACCCTGAACATGAGCCAAACCTGGGTATGTTCTCTCCACTAACCCCCAACAGAGTGCCGAAACTCAGGCCTAACTGGGCTCTACACTCTCTTGTTGCCCAGAATTTAATAGGTAGCAAGAGATATCAGGGGAAGAAAAATCTGAAAATAAATAATTAGTCTTTAGAATGACCCTTTTGCTGAAAGCAAGAGAAAAAAACCCATTTTTATAAAATTAACAAGACATATTTTACAGTGCTCCTCTGTGTGTCCTGTTAACAATGAACCTTGTAGAGGACATGAAAACTCTTTGCTCTTCTTGGAAGCCAGTCAGTGATTTGCTTATTGATGCCACCGGTCAGCCCACTCCCAGGCCACAGCCCCTCCATCCCCCCTCCTCCAGCCCCAGCCCCAGAATGAACCAAACACCAATCAGGACTATAATTGAGGTGAACAGAATACTCTACATTTAGTGGGAGGGTTTTGATTTACATGCGGCTCCTGTTTTGTGCCAGTTCAAATAACTGATTATGCAATTTTCACCGTTTATTTCCAAGAATATTGGTTCTGTTCCAAATGATCTAATTGCTAAAAATGAAATTTGTAAACCCAGATTACCAGTGCACTCATCCCAGCCTTTTTGACTTAGTTTATTAGCATCTAACAGTTGACATATTAATCTCTGGAAGCATTAATAATCACAATTTCATAGAGTATGATTAGCTCTTCTGAGCAATATACTTACAGTGTCCGAGCTCAAAGAGCTGTCTTTTATTGCAGAGTTTATCATAGAATTTACATATTTAAAAAAAAATTAAATGATTGCAAATACCAAAAATTGAAACAACAATCTTAAATGGACTCTTTTGTATTTCATATTCAGCAGTAAATACATTATCATTAATGAGCCAACAGATATTGTTACCAGGAAATGTGAATCCAATCTCGATTAATTAACTTGTCAGTACTCCTTTTTTACAGCTTTCATAAACACACATACACACTTGATTTTATTTTCATTTAAACGATTAAACAAAAAATTAATTCTTCACGGATGAAATTACTGATTATCTGACAAATTTAGAATGTACAGTATTTGCAAGTATCTGCATCTATGTACACACCCGCACTGCATCTCACCCTGTGGCTTCTGCATCCTTGTCTCAACCAGTCATGCTGTGCTGCAAAGGCAAACATGACTGACTCAGACCTGCACGAAAAGTGAGTGTGTGAAGATGGAATGTGTGCTGCTTTGTTATTTCAACACTTAATGAAATCAGGAAGGTAAGGGTGGGTATCTTTGTAGGAGTCTACATTTCTGCCAATTTCAGTTTCAACTTTCCTTCCTTTCAAACCAGCCTCTGGAATCTCTTGCACTGGTGGACTAGGGCATGAAAACAACATGGAAGGGCCGGGAGAAGTGAGAATAAGGTCCCCCACCCCAGTTGCCACCCCGTGCCCCAGCTCGTGTGAGGGTGTAACTGAAGCCGTAAGCACTCCTTGGTCAGCTCCCTGTGCGTGCTGGCTGTCTCATTGAATAGACTAAACACATATGTCTCCCCCAGGCGCTAAGGCGAAAGGTGACTTCATAATTAGCCTGTCACAAATGACAATTTCTAATGGTTTTAATGGAAAGTGACAATATGAGAAGGGTACATTTCCCCAGTCTGGCTTTGTTATGATTCCACACACAAGTGTATCAGATTACTGTTCTTTATTTGCTCTATTTCACTGAGCTCACAGAGCCGCAAAATGCAGATAGAGCTGGTGTGCAGGAAAATCAAGCAATGGGTTACAGTCACTGCTGTCAAAATCCACCATCCTGTGGCTCACTTGGCTGGTTACCAGCTGCAGAAACAGTGCATGTTTCAACTGCACAACAATTTGATGACAATGAGGGAAAATAATCACAGTGGTTGAAATAGCTAACACTGATGTCTTTAACAAAAAGTTTTTTCCATAAAAAGAAGAGAAAGAAATACAGATATTTTGCCATGAGATTACAGCTGAAACTCCACATGTGGGCAGGTGAGAAAAGCCTGAACACTTCCCCGCCCCTCAGAGAAGGTCATTAAAATGCCATTAAGGACCCTGCACAAGCTTGGTGAGGGACCTGCAATGCTCCAGGGAATGAGGCCAGAGAGCTCCTCATCCCACTTCCAAACAGCAGGCTGCCACGGTAGCTCTCGGCTGAACTTGGCCTTGCCCCACCCTGGCAGAAACCTGACACCCAGCCTAGAGATGGTTGATACACCCATGGGGGGCAGAAGGGACAGACTCCCTGCCCATTGCGATTAGGGATGCATTTCAAACCCATCAGCGACAGTTATTTTCTTAAGTGGTGACATAATCACAGTTGCCCGAGGTTTACCCAAAGGAGCAATGGAGTGGTAGCATATATATCAATAAGAATATAGACAGCACAAAAAGACTGATGCACATCATTTTGCTTCTGACACATGTGCCTCACCCAAACTGGTTTTCCTGGCATGCTGTTAAGCTGGTGTGCATCTTGCACATCTGGGCACTGCTACAACCTCTCCTGAAGCACCCAGTGACACATGTGATGCCCAGATGATTGGACGAAAGAGATAATCCTTGTGCAAAGCTATAAGGGAAAGGGCATTATGTACAAATGATGTTACAACTCATCATACCCACAGAAGATTTTGCAAATTTTATTTGTTTTCTGTGTGTTTTGAGAGTGAATATCTTTTGACAGCTTTCAGCTATGAGTTCAATTTTACTTTTTTCCATCACAAATTCAGCAGCGTGAATGAAATGCAAATACCGAGATAACTTCAGTAAATGTGGTTTCGTAACTTGACTAATGCTATCAGTGTTAAAAATGTTGTGGTCCAGTGTTGAAATAACAGCATGACAACACACTGACAGCCTTTGATATTGCTCTTCTCATCATCGCTTTCCTCCAAAAGGAAATAAGATTACATTATATTACCACCAAAGAAGTCAAAAGTCTGTAGTGAATGCATTAGGAGTTCTGGTAACATTTGAGACCTACTCTCCACTTTAACATGTGAGCAAAACCAAGCTCAATAGGAACACCTAACCCCATCGTAATGTTGTAGAAATATAGGGCTGCAACTGTGCCTCCTATCTGCCTTCTAATACTTCCTGTCTCAAGCAGCTGCTCAAGCTAATCAAACCATTGACATTTAAGTTTAAGAACCACAAAAAAGCATGCTCAGAATGACTGGTCTGTTCTTCACTTTATGCATATTTTCACTGATATGAGTTTATTTTCCTTTGTCGGAGGGTTTCCAACAAGACCAAAAACATATGTTCTCATGGAATGCAAAAATATTCTGCGTACTCTGTTTACGGAGAACTGTGAATCACCAAATATATTTAGAATTTGGTTCTGAAATTCCACCCAAGGCCATTTTTAAATGCACTCAGGTGATTAAACAAGCTACAGAAAACCGTGAAGAGTAGATTACACGAGGATGCCATATAGTCACCAGGGATTTTGACAGCACTGAATAAGGAAAGCCTTCACCAAAACTCCGAAAAATTAACCAGTTAGACTTAACCAATGTATGATCTATAACTCATCCAAATGAGTAAATGTGTTTACAAAAAAAGAAAAAAAATTACAAGCCGTTACAAGTTAAGTGTTCATTGTGGAAAAACACTACGGCTTTACTTTATGATTTCATATAAAGGTTTCATTGCGTGCACGTTCATTTCTAAGTATGGTGAAAGACTACTGCTTACTGGTGCAGCTGAAGCAGAATTTTCAGAAATAATGTAGGCAGATGTGAGCTCCAGTGAAATTACTGAGATAAGAGAATACCATGAAACCTCAACACTGATGGACTATGTTGATATAATCTATGGGTTTCAGGTCTATGGCTTAACAACCATCAAGCTCTGGATTATAATTACAAACCCCAAACTATTGAAATCTGGTACTCTGAAGTGGCATTTAATCTAATCTAAATCTGTACGGCATAAAATGGAATACTGCTTACTGGACACTTTTCTCACTTGTATAATATAAACCATATTTTTCATTTTGATCTTTGGTCAACTGGAAGGTTGGAGTTTCTTTCCAGACTTCTTCTCAGACTTTAAAGTTAAAAGCAATCCAAACTTCAGCAGAATTATTTTATTATTTCCTGCAAAAAGAAAAAAATTAATTTAAAACAATTCTAACAATAACATTATTGTCATGATCAATAATGTTGCCATTACACAAAACAGTAATAACAATTACCTATTATTACTACTAGGACTGGGGGGGGCGCAGTGGCGCAGTGGGTTGGACTGGGTCCTGCTCTCGGGTGGGTCTGGAGTTCCAGTCCCGCTTGGGGTGCCTTGCGGCGGACTGGCGTCCCGTCCTGGGTGTGTCCCCTCCCCCTCTGGCCTTACGCCCTGTGTTGCCGGGTAGGCTCCGGTTCCCCGCGACCCCGTCTGGGACAAGCGGTTCTGAAAATGTGTGTGTGTGTGTGTACTACTAGGACTGCTTTGCCACTGCTTCTGCTGCTGTAAGAACCACGATAATAAATAATCAACACAACAAAAAGATAATGAAATACATTTACATTAATTTATTTAGCAGACATGTTTCTCCAAAGCAACTTCCAATGAACTGTACATAGTGTTATCAGCCCACACACCTTATTCACCAAGGTGACTTACACTGCTAGATACACTACTTACAATGGGTCACTCATCCATACATCAGTGGACCACACTCTCTCTGTCACTCACACACCATGGGAACCTGAACAGCATGTCTCTGGACTGTGGGAGGAAACCACCACCCGGGAGGAAACCCACACAGACACAGGGAGAACATGCAGACTCCACACAGACTGAGCAGGGAGCAAACTCATATCCTCTCGCACCACCCAGGCACCATGAGACAGCAGTACTACTCACTGTACCACTGTGCAATCCATAACAACAATAATGTTATTCAGGTATTCCCAGAAATTGGAAGAATGAAGTGAAACAAAAATAAAATCAAGTGCTACTGCTATATAACTACAGTACTCATGAAGTTCACACAGAAAAGCAGTTTTAGTCATCTCACCGTGCAACACAGGTATAGATGCAATATTCAGTTCACTGTGGAAAATGTAATTTGTTAAAATGTGAGTTTATTTAAAATTAAGCTATATAATGAATAATATATTAAAATTAATAATATAATATAATATAATATAATATAATATAATATAATATAATATAATATAATATGTGTACAGTTCATGTTAATACATGATGCAAATTCAAAAAATATGAGCAGTTTATGTGCACCCTTTTACAAATGTATGTGTGCAGGTGTAATTTGGAGAGCGTACATAGCTTTGAGTTGATCAGTGTGGTTTCATAATCCAATCTAGGACAATGATCACTAGATGGCACTACCGAATGAGCGATAGTACAAACCACGGATATCTTTTCTCCCAGTTAATCAAACACCTTTTATGGTCAAAGTTAAGAGCAACTCATTTCTTCCATAACCTAAGAAAAACAACAAGAACAGTCAACAAGCTTCACAGGGTGAACTTTTGGGGTCCGTGTTACATTTTTACTTTTGACTCAGTCTTGTCCATCTGCTCTTTTACATTTCCAATTATGTATATTATACCGCTCCAGATAGATGCAAGATGATGTGCTGTAAGGTGATTCTGGAACCCTGTCAGGCATACCTCTCAGTAACATGGGTGAGTTACAGTTGGTGCACTGCGAGAAGCACTAATGTGACACCAGGGGACCATAGTGATTGTAAACTACATCAAATCAGGAAATCAATCAGTCAGGAGTGTGTATGCCTGTGGTACATAGAAGTTATGTATGTGAGACTGCTGCTTGTACAGAAGTATCAGGTATGAGCATAAATTTGTAACCCAGTCTGGATTGTTGATACAAGTTTGCATACATGTTCTACAGTGCTGTCAGGTGTGTGCGTGTGTGGCGTAATCAGCTCGTTGCCACAGGTCCCTAGTCATTACACCATGCTGTATAAAAGTTGTTATAAAACAGCCAGCAGACCAGATCACACAGCCTCACCACATCTTTTTAGGGTTCCTTGATGGTTTCTTGATGCTGGGATTTACTTCATGGCTGAAGAGCCAGTGTGACCTGATACGCCAAGGAGGGCCCCCTCCATGACAAGTGAGAACAAGCCTACCACTATGACACAAAATCAGACTGATTTCTATGAATTCACTGACGATCAGAGATGAGCCAGTGGCAGTTTCACTATGCATCACGTTCCAAAAGTCTTCCTTATGAGGGATGTATGTTGATCTATAGTCTGAACCACATTTCGTCTATTTTTCTACAAGTCTGTCTCTCTGTCTGTGTTGGTCTGTCTGTCTGTATCTGCCGTCATTTTGCGACACACTCCTTTGATCTCATGTACTTGCACAGAAAAAACCAGCGAATCCACAGTATGAATTTAGTGAGGATTTTAATTCTAATAAGCATGTTCCATCTAGTTTAAATTGGAAAGACATATTTTAAAAATCAGAGCAGCGCGGCTCATGAAGTACATTTTGAAAAACTGAAAGAATTTTAGCGGCAACAAATCAGAGTATTATATTAACAAGCATCCTTCCTACGGACGTGTAAAATCCCAATACACAGATGAGACATTTGACTTCATCCAAACACTCTTCAGGCAAGACAATAGCATCCTGCTGTTCAGAGGCCCAGAGCCTGTCATCTTTACAGCACAATGACACTGAAATGTAAGGAAGAAAGAGAGGTCACAAGACTGAAGCTAACCATCTGCTAAGTATATATATATCCTTGTCCGCGAAAGCCGTGTGCAGCTAACATGCATGAGAAATCTGTGGCACATCTTTTATGTACTGATCCAGGAAACACTGGTGGGAGCTAAATAGAGATGAATCCTTGGCCAAAGGCGGCGGCAGGTTGGTTAACACCATCCCCACAGAGACAAAGGGAGTGGGAATAAAACATGCACATTCCGCAGCGGAAGATTAAATGGATTAATTAGCGTCTCATTCAGGATGGTGCATTCTCACCTCCGAGCTTCCGCTAAATGACATGGAGTCTCGTTTGCAGGGAATTTGGGTCGCATTAGAGACCTTGACCTCATCCAGTGCAAGACACGGTGCTGTGAGGCAGAGTGACACATCAATTTGCAAAAGCTGGCGGAGGAAGTTTGTCAACCTCAGAAATGAATGCCTGACCCTCTTAGCAATGCTGTACCACAGTGACAGCCTGTGTGTGGCCCATATTGTGCAGCTCAACACAAGCCTGGCTTGGGGTTTTAAAACTTCAAAACCCACTTTTCCTCCATGTTCTTCTCTCTCCTGCAGAGGTTTCAGGTCTGCAGAGCAGTGTCAGAGGCCAGTGCAGGACGCAGAGCGTGACACCTCTCGCCACCAACGATGTCGTTGAATAACTGAGATTGCTATCTTTCTGTCATTTTCCATGAACAAAACCAGCTCCCTTTGTTTTTACCCTCAAACTGGTGAAGCAGGCACCATGACAACTGCACACATTGACAAGCAGGAAGGGTCTGACAGCCATGCTTCTGATCTTTATTAAGAGTAATTACCTCACAGAAATTTTACAGTGCTGAAACAGACATTAATGACTCTTTTTCACGGCTAGGTGTTTCATTACCGTAACCACAAATACACACCTATATGTCCGTCCGTCCGAACCGCTCGCCCCATACGGGGCACGGGGAACCAGAGCCTAACCGGGCACACAGGGCATAAGACCGGAGGGGGAGGGGACACACCCAGGACGGGACGCCAGACACCTATATGTACGGTGGCAAAAATATCTTACTGGAACTGCAACCCTTAAACAACAGCAAATCCCCACAATGTGATTCTAAAAATCAGGTAAATAAAACTGCTTGTCTAGGGGAAATGCTTCTCAAACCTCGGTAGTGTTTTCCATTTTATTTAAGTTGACTTATTTATTTCACCTGCCTTAAACTGAAGCCTTTCGAGTATTTTACAAATGTGTAATATTTTACTAATTCAGCTCAACACTGCAACTGCAGAGCCTTCCCTGAGACTTTAACCAATAAATTTTGGTACAAATCCAGTTCTAGACACCAGCCCCCATTCTGCTCAGACAACATGTTTACGTGGGAACACACACATACACACAAAGCTCTGTTCTTGAATTCAGCGGTCATGCTGGTACCAGGACTTACCACTTATGAATGATTTGTGAATATCATCTGGCACAGTTTCAAGGTCATTCCTCATATTCAACATGTAAGCAAAGACTGGAGAGAAACATGCAAGCTCAACATGTGGTTCGAAAGCAAACAACTGTATCTTGGGAGGACCCCAAAAGGACAGATGTGTGAGAGAAACTTGTGGTGGTCATAGGGCCACACATCACAGATGCTGCTCAGCACCCAGGGAAATCTGGTTACCTCACCTCTATTATCCAATACACTCTGAAGGCCTTGGGAATTTCAGTTTCATTGAACAGCAGATAAGAGTAGAAGAAAACTGAGTAATGACTACATTATTCATGGAAGGTAAAAAACTACAACTTTTAAAACTCTACATAATAAAATATAAGCATTACACCTTACCCTTTTATATAGCTAAATTTATGTAAACTACTTTTGTCAAGGAGCCTTAATAGAGTTACAATCTAGCGGTAACCTAGGTGCAAAAATATAACCTAAACCACTTCACTATCTGCTACTCTGTTACAATTATATGGATTATAATATTTACGTGTATTCATTTTAAGCTATAATTTCAGATAATTTTAAACACTGTTCCACATTAGTTATAATAACTGATCTAATGAAAAGTAACTGTAACGGCACAACACTGATCTTTTTCTTTTCTCACCTTGATTCGGTCAATCTTTTTTATAAATTCAAACCTTTAATTAGCCCAGCTGCTCATCTGTATATTTGGTGAAGCTTTGTGAACACCAGTGATCTGTAGTATAGTTAACATATTAAAACACACTTACTGTGGTCAGTGACACTGATTTGGATACTCTCTGAATATTAGTGACAAACACTTTTAGAGCCCTCCTTTACACAGAGTAATTATCAAACCAGTCAAAAATATTTTGCACTAGGTTTGCAATGAACAGTGTATCAGCCATCTACTTGTACAAAGAAAGCAAAAATCAAGAACTTTAAAGAGATATTGAAAATTCTACCCAAATACAAACTGGACAGAGAGCCACTTTTCAGTCTCACAAAAGCATCCTCAGACAGGAAGACAATGCTCTTGTTAAGCTCAAATTTGGCCCACTGCTCTATTCACTACCTGTCTGACCTCCCTAAAACTTGGAGACAGTAAAAACTATCCAGCTGTATAAATGCAAAAATGTTAATTAACATTGTAAACTGCTTTAGAGAAAGGCATTAGCTAAAGAATTCATATACTCTGACAAACCAGTAAAAATAAAAAATCTTAAAATTAAAATAACCATGAATAATAACATTAAATATCCAAAGGCACCAAAGACATGAGCTCATAAGCAAAATATGGCAAGAAATAACTATTGAACCAAGTAATCTAAATCAGTTTCATTCATTTGTTAACTACACTAATCCTTTTGTGATTTTGTAATAATTTATTATAAGTACTGATTAATTATATTAGTGTAAAATTAAACATCATTGTTTATATGAAAAATAGTAAATTATATTAAAAGAATCTCTATATTTAAGTGAATTTTAGCCAATGTGGTTCTACCTAATATATCTGTTTCACCTGAATTCAGAATGTAACAAAAATAACTTTTTAATGCATGTTAGCCCAAATGCACACCCAGGACCTAGATGAGTGAAACATATGGGTACTTCATTTGCGCTGACAATGATTGCACCAGGAGTCATTCTGAAACAGATGAACCTGAGAAAACTGAAAAATGTCTGTACAGTAAAGGTCCAAGAGAAACTGCTGCAGAAACATAATCCAAGGCTGCTTTAAGAAAACAGTTGCATAAATGAGCAACTACAGGGATATGAAACAATTAAATTAAACAAAAGGTTCAATGTACATAATGGTGGACTAAAAATTACAAGATTTTTGCACCAGTTCTGTATTAACATTGCAGTTAAATAACTACATTAAATAATCATAAGATTTCAGTCATTGTCCATAAGTACTAAACTCCTCGAAATATTCACGTAGAAATATATGTTTCACATTGACAAGTACCCCAATGCAAGTGCAGTGACAGCACCAGTGAAATACTGTAATTTGCTCTCTGTTTGGTCAGCTCATGCATCTTCATCATACTTCTGGCAACGACGCAAGTGAGAACGGCCTAGCCAGAGGTCTGGTCGGCACCTGTGCACAGCACTTTCTAGGCTTCGACACCGCTAAATAGGTCGGCTACAACTTCCTGTGTGCAGCTGCAAACAAACCTACACCGGGCTTGTTAAATTGTTATATCGTTATAGGACCAGGACCTAGGCTTCAATCTGTCCTACACAAGAGAAATTCATAAAACCTACACTGGTTTTACTCAACAGACAACAGTATATGAAAGGGCAAGATGTAAAGTGTTTGCATTTGACTGCATGTAAGTTATGTTACTTTCTTTTTCAGTACTATACACATTTAGACAGTATAAAACGGAAGAGTGGTGTGAAATTTCAGTTAATCAAGAAATAATACATGAAATACTGGCATTGTTTCACCATTTGAAGAAATAACGTGTACACCGTACACTTTGTAGACATATTCATGCACTACATTATTTGTTGAGAAAACTATGTGCAACTTTGTGTGGAATGTATACTGGTGTATATGGTGGTACGAGAGATTGACAGTAGTTCAAGTATTGTGCATCTGTATCTATATCGTTCCATCTGTTGGTGTAATGAACACTTTGAATTTTTCCGTGGGATATACGCTGCAGAAAAGTGTCTGCCAAATGAATAAAAGTACGTGTAAATGTAAGTGTGAACTGAGAATTCCCTGGAAGTAAGGAATAAAAATTATACTTAAAAAAATAAAAGTAAATAGCAGTAGTAAACAGACTGAATAACAGAATTAATGTAAGAGCACTAATAGAGAAGTAATAACAGAGCTTACCTGAACACGTCTACTTTACAAGAGACGAGGTTTAATAAGTCATTAGGATGCAAACATTCATTTATGCCACACAATTGTCTGTAATAACACCCCAATAGAGTAGACTTGCGACTCCTCCTAGGTTACAGAATGATGAAATAATGTGAATCTACTTTTACACTTTCCGAGAATCCGTAGCTATCAGCAAAGAAAACACAGTTAGCATGAACATGAAAGTCTCTGTTTTGACCAGCGGGCTCAGGTGAACAACAGCTTAGCATGGGAAAAATAAGGACTTTTTCTGAGAACGAAAGAAGACATGAGACAATGAGAGGCCCATGGTGTTCTGGTCCAACTTAGTCGCCTCACGGTGCATTTCTGACATGGAGGAAGGAGGAAAGGAGAAGCTTGTATAAATAAGTTTCCCCACAACAGGGTGCAAGAGTACCGATCCAGCTGCAGTGGGGACACAGGACAGTTCTGAGAAGCAAAGTGTGGCAGCCCCCTACCCTCAACACCCATACTGCTTGCACCGGTTCAGCCCCTGTAGAGGGAGACCAGTCAAACTGAAAGAGTAATGCGAAAGTCGCAAAGAATTGTCAATTTTTCATTCTCTGGCTCATCTAATGTTTCATACCTCTGTTATGAATAATTCCTCAAGCCTTTTCTCTTTTCTTAAAATAGGTTCTCTAAGAATTACACCTTTGTGAATACGAGGAATGGTTTGTTTTGCAGGTATGAATGACTGTCACTGAGAAACCTCACTTCTCATTTTTGAACCTGAAAGACTCAAACATTTTTTTCTAAAAAAAAAAAAAAAAAGATAAATGAAAAAAAAAAATACATTATACATATTCCAGTATTCATGTAAAGAGTTTTGTAGTTGTGCAAAAGTATTTTGTGAATATTATTTAAATATTCCTTAAAATAGAGAAAATGCGGTTGAGAAAACAGCTAGCTGAGCACCATCCCAATGGCAAAGGGGAAAATTCTCAAATAACAGCGTGGGTTTCAGCCCACAACTGAAAAAGCATGTAAAAACATAATCCCACGTGCACGCAGTTTTATAAAGACAAAAATGGAAATATTCTACATGTGATTGTAAACTCAGGAAGTTGTTCTTCTACTCCCTTTTCAACTTTTTCAAGCAGGAAATGAATGTGGTTGAAGGCATCTATCTATACTTTAAAAAGAGCATTAAAAGACCTTTCAAAGAGAAAATATTACTGGCTCAATTTAGCAGGATATGTCTGTAACCTTGGCAGTAAGGCAATTCAGAACACTGGGATTTCATAGAACGCAGTGCTTGTTCAGTGAGAAAGCAACAAGCTTTTCATACAACCTGAATGCTATGTACAGCTGTCAGACACAAGACTACTTGGACTAACAGTAAGCTGGAGTGATACACTCACAGAACTGAGGTACAGGAGAGGACACAGAACAAACACGCAAGCAGACCACAACGACTCAGAGTTAGTCATACAGCTTCCTACACCACAGGTTTTAAGTGTGTTCAGGAGCATTCTGTGTTCCCCCTACCCACGCAGAGTCTTGTTTCAAGTGTGGTTTTTCCGTGGCTACAGGTTGTGCCCTGTTCTGCAGACCACCATGGTCAGTGTCGGCTCTACCAACCTGCAAGCTGTGGGTCACACGCAACATCTCAGGCAAACTGTGTGCTGCCAGCATCATAAAACAGAATTTGCCACTACTTCCTTTGACAATTGTATTTCTAAGTCCAGCAGTCAACCATACCATTGATGACTTGAACTGCCACAAAAAAGACAACTACTCTCCTCCAAAAGGTACCGTTTTCCAAATGTCCTGATGTGAGAATGCAGGAAGCTATAGCTACATTGCCTAAGCACTGTTTTGCTCTGCTGCTGCAAGACCCACTAGCCACCTCCCACTTTTCACCCCCCACTTCACAATTATTCATACCACAGCCAAGTCAGTTGGGCACTTCAAAAATTCACAAGAATGGAGGAGCACAAAAAACATCTAAAATATTTAAGGAGAAAAAGTCACATATGCGTCATTGGAGCAACACATAGCTGCAAAATGTAACTGTCTTTTCCAGGCACACAAACACATATATGCATGAAAACATTCAGAAGTCTACTTGGTAAACAGGGCAGAGAGGTTTTTGGTTTTTTATGAATTTTTATTTCCGTTCTCTCTCTGGCTAACAGAACATAAGAATTCAATCCACAGATGTGAATACACACACACACACATTTTCTGAACCGCCTGTCCCATACGGGGTCACGGGGAACCGGAGCCTACCCGGCAACTCAGGGCGTAAGGCCGGAGGGGGAGGGGACACACCCAGGACGGGACGCCAGTCCGCCGCAAGGTACCCCAAGCGGGACTTGAACCCCAGACCCACCAGAGAAGAGGACCCAGCCCAACCCACTGCACCACCGCGCCCCCCCTACAGATGTGAATAGTTGGTAGTATATAGTATATTACTTTTTCAGTATTTCCCTGTATTTTTCTCCATCCGTTATTCCTTCTATTTCAACAAATGTCCAGCTAAAGGAAAGCAACCCCACAGCATGATGCTGCTGCCACCATACTTCACTGCAGGGATGGTAATTTTTAAGACACAAGTAGTGTTAGGTTTACCATACACATAGCACCGAACTTCGGTTAAAATGCTCTACCTTGATTTTATTCGACCTCAAAACCTTATCCCGCATAGCAGCTGGGTCACTCACATGTTTTCTGGCAATCTCCAGATGCACTTCAAGTGGGTTCTTTTTGAGTAAAGGTTTCTTTTGTTGTAATACCTTCTGATATAGGCCAGTGTTATGAAAATATAGCTGAATGGAGCAACTTAGCTCAACTCTCAGCTACTGAGCTGTGAAGCTCTTTCAAAGTGATTACAGGTCTTTCTGTGGGTTTTCTTGCAAGTCTCCTTCTTGTTTGCACACTGACTTTTGAGGAGTGGCCTTTTCTAAGCAGTGCAACTTCCTAATTGAACTACAGTTCCCAAACACATAGATGTTTGTCCCCTTTCCTTAAGTTATGCATTTGAATTACTTTTTAGAATTAATTTTGAGTCTCTGTGCTTAAAAAATAGGACAATGAATAAAATTTCAGTGTACATTTGAAAAATAAGAACCTTGGTCAAGGGTCTGAAAACTTTTGCAAGTACAGTACTTCTCACAAAAATAGAAATATCGGTATTTTTACGTCACAATGTAGAAAGTATTTTTTAGTTCCAAAGAACAACTTCTGGCAAAAATATGCACATGAATACAGCCTGAAAAAAAAACTCAAACTAAAAAAATACATAAAAAGACATTGCTCAGGAAATGATCAGTGTTTATTCATTTTAACTGTTCTTACTATATTTTATGAAGATCACTAAAATTGAGCATCTGTAAATCAGTGAGCAAGAATATTTGTGGAAATTCAAAGTGTGTTCACCAAAGTCCATAATTATTTATTTTATTAGTATGTATTAGTATTATTTAGTTTATTAGTATGTTGCAATGGTGCATTGCTAGGAAGCTTGTTCACTAGCATGGACTCCTAATACCACAGCTGGTGGTTCCCCTGTTTTTCACACAGCAAGGGAACAGCCCAAGTGTTCTGGCTCAATTACCTACATATTACATATGGACTTTAAGGTGCTGTGATGAACCAGAAGTAAATGTTGAGTGAAAGTGCTGCCCATATATTATTTTAAAGTTATAGTCATCTATAGGACAGGCAGTTGTTTGGTATACATAATTAAGGATAATATAATTTATCACCAATAAATATGATAAAAGAACTGTTTAGTTATTAGATTAAATTTGCAATATACATTTTTCTCTGACTGAAAGATTTTTGATTTAGCCAGTCTTCTTCTGTATCAAAGGTCCCATTCTCCCATCTTATGTCTTATGTTCTGACACTGGAAATAAGTCTTCTGAACTTTATATAACTGAAGGTAATGAAAAAAACAGCCATGTCTTAAAAATTGACAAATTATTTCTAACTATAAAACAAAAATACTTATTATTATACACAGCATACCTGTACAGTGCACAGTCACATAAAACTTTAAAATAAAGTAAGAAAAATAGTGCACCTTCAGCCAAGATTGGGATCTTACTCATATTCAGTAGTCAGAAAGATGAATGAATTTGCTACCCTGAAATGTCAAATATGGCTTGATTTTAATAAACCTTGCTTCATAACCCTACAGCAATCCTCAACCCAGCCAGACAACTGCATTTATCTCAAGACTGCATGATAAATTAATTGTGTTTTTATCTAAGTGGAACCAGTTTACAGCCAGGGGGAACTAGTTCACCCCCAATGGTGCATTACACACCATTGCAAACAAGGTTTTCAGTACTACATAACACCAGTGTAAATGTGAAACAAAATGTTTCACTTTACTTCGACTCTTTCTTGAATATTCTGAAAACAGAAGTTCGCTGCAAGTGTGATAAGAGTGCCTGAAACCTCAGCACCCTTCCTGGTGTCCATGGCCGTAAATGTATGTGACGCGTGTGGGCATGCTCATAAGGAGATGTCAAAAACATTCCCCAGAATGTGCCATGCTATTGACATTTCTGGCAGGCATCAGCTTGCCCACTGTCATGTATCTGGATACAGTGATGTAAGTCAAGGATGGCAGAGTCCACTGCAGCACAAACCTAAAACAAAGATCTGACCAGTTCTGCAAGATAAAAAGGAGATATGTGATGGTTTTGCCTTATGTCTGGCATTATCGTGTAATTACATGGTATCTTATTACCAATAACTCACAATCACAGTAGGGTCATACAGAAACAAGTCTTAGAACTTACTAACTGCACCACATGTATATGTAAAAATATTTCAGGCATGGTGAAAATTCTACATTAACACATGTACACTTAAAAGGTATTCAGTATCTTCAGTTATAACTTCTGGATTAGAAGGAAAGCATGCAAATGTGTTTGTTTTTATAATAACATGTTTATGACATGTAATTATGACAATTATTATGCTTGTCTTTTTACTTTGAACAAGAAGAGCGCTTAATGCTTTGATTATCAGATATGACTGCTTAATGAATCTTATGGGATTTTCCTTTTCTGAAATCGTTGTTGAGAATGTTATTACAGACTATCTTTGTGTTGGTTCTTATACATGCATGAACGAGAACATCTGTGATACAGACCACCAGAGTCTCCTGTTTTCTCTGACTGAGCACGTGTACAATCCCAGGTGAACCTGTACTCGAGATGCCTTTAAAAACCATGACGAAGAGTTAGTTATGTATACTGGGTAGTGAGTTTCAGAATTTATAAATATGCCCTAATTATGTTACACCAGTTGATTAAGAGATTGAACATTTTGAACAAAGTCTCTAAAAGAGATTCTGCAAGGGCTGGTAACACCTGAAGCCCCTCAAGGGGTCAAAAGACTCAGCCAGGGTACACAAACAGCAAAGAGCCACCAGTTTGAGGCCATCCGTTAAATTCCAAAGCTTAAACTCACTTTATTATAGTAACAGCACAAATTATCTTGAAAATTAATCTGGACTCTTTATTAAATAGAAAACTATGACTGATTCTAAATGAAGCATCTAGGAAAAGTCATTATGAACATAAGATCAACTTCAAATTTGAGAAATAATGTTTATTTTGAGTTTTTTGCTATTCAACACATTATACACTTTTTGTGGCACGGCAATGCAGAGCCATATCTTGTTTAATTCCATTAACTAAAGTCATTCCTCTATGCCTGCACTAAAGCATTAATTAATTTGTACACGACAATTTCAATATTTTCATGGCTTGACAAATGTGGAAATTTTTCTCTTTAAACTTCATTCTGTCTACACAAGTTTAATTAAGTGAAAATGCAGGGCAAATCACTTCATCATGGATTACAAGCATTTTAGAAATTTTAAATGTGTGTTTTTTTACTTTCTTCAATTTAGTAAAGGGAATATTTCATAATTGGCAAGTACAATTGCTTAAGGATGTCTGCATCCCATTTTATTTTTCAATTGACCCTGCAAAAGGAGCAGTTTGAGACTTTAAATACAAGATAAACAACACTGTGAAAGTATAATATTTTTCCATTTTGTTATAAAGGCTTGTCTGAAATCTTATCACAATGAATTCACTATGAGCCATTTCTCTGGCCTAGTGCCTTCTCATGCTTTTTTATTTCTCAAGTCGAATACATATTGCTTACCTTCATTCAACTGCCTTGACTGCTTTGAAGAGCTAGAGCCAGAGCCAGATAATGTCCTCGAGTGATGATCTGGCCTTCACTAAGATTTCCTCCACCACTGTTGGCCTGATGTTCTCAGCTACACCAAGGTGTCCTCTGCCTGTGCTGACCTGTGCCTGCAAGTTCCTGAAAATAATCCCCTTTTCACCAAAAAATAGTATGTACTAAATGCCACTGTATTCTCAGTACAAATCCACCGATGTTCCTCAGGTCTATCAGGCACTTCACTGATTAGCAACATACAAATGCTTACAAAACATTTGCCAGTTTCTGTTTAGGATATTAATTTACACAAAGTTTGTCTAATAATTTTACTCATATTTGATAGGGGTTGTCATCCAAACCAGTCTGGTGGTCTTCAAACTATCACGGACAAAGTGGAAACATGGAATTGTAATTTTTAGCTGAGAAAATAAAATAAGTTTTAGATTAGTGGGAAAGAACTTCACTTTTGAACTAGTGCTCGGCATATGGGAACTTCAGATTTAACACTCTGAAAAGTACTGACCAAAAACGAGAACAAGTATGACTTCATGTGTCTCTGCATGTCACTGTAAAAATGTTAAAGGCAGACTTGAGAAGTATAAAATCATATTATATCAAGGTACTGTCGCTCGTTCTTCCCTGCTCTCTCATTTTTCTGCGAGCAATGGACAAAAGATCAAGGGATTCCAGGGAATGTCCAGCGCCAGCGGGTTCAAGCCCAGAAAATCCGTTAAGGCAGCAATTAAAGGCGTGTCGGCCCAGCAGCACCATGGTCAACCCAAGCAGCCCCATCACCTTACAGGGCTCTTCGCTTCCACATTCCTCCTAATGGAGCATCCTCAACCCTCACAAGTCATTTGGACATGAATAGAAGCAGCTCTGCTCAGCTATAATTACCAACCTGGAGATGAGAACCACCTAGGGAATGATACAAAACTGTTGCCCCCCCATTTTCAGGACAATTGAAACCTTTAGATAAAAATGAATTAGTTGACTGAAGGACTTTTTTTTCTATTCTTCTTGTGCTCCACCTCAAATACTGTAATATAAAAAAAATTCTCTTTTTCTTCAGCACGACCACCAGGGAACTCGTGGGCTTTTGTCTGCTGACTTGACGTAAAGACGGTTTCTTTCTGCCTTTCTTGTTTAATAGTACAATTAATGTCAATGAGCTACCTTAAGGCTGACCACTGTGGACTGGGTTAGGGCTGTACTGACCAAAGATTAACAGTGCCTATCATGTCAGTCAGAGTGTCAGTTTTCAGAAATACGCTACAGATCACCCTAAAATAAAAATTACAGCAATATAAAATTTAACGAAATTGTTTAACGTCTGTTTGCAATGAAGAAAGATAAACATTGCTGTCCATACCTGCACCACATTCTTCATTATAATTCTGAGAGCCCAAACAAGTTATCCACAGGAAAATGTATGGTCTCACCTGAATGCAAAAGAAAGACAGCAGTCAATGGTATTAATTATACATTTATCTGACACTTTTCTCCAAAGTGACTTACAACGTTAAGCTGCTTAAAACTATTCACCCATTTATACAGCTAGGTAACTTTTTACTGGAGCAATTTAGGGGAAGTACCTTGCTCATGGGTACTACAGCTAGAGGTGGGCCTAGAACCTGCAACCTTTGAGTCCAAAGGCAGCAACTTTAACTGCTACAATACCAACTTCCCTGTTCATGCTGCAAAGACAACTAAAATTTAATGAAAAGTACTGTGTTGAAATTGTACTTCCAAAAGCAAAAGTACATTCAAGGACTAATAACACACACACATTTTCTGAACCACTTGGCCCATACAGGGTCACAGAGCCTAACCTGGCAACTCAGGGCATAAGGCTGGAGGGGGAGGGGACACACCCAGGATGGGAGACCAGTCCATTGCAAGGCACCCCAAGCAGGACTTGAACCCCAGACCCACTGGAGGGCAGGACCCGGTCCAACCCACCACACCACTGCGCCACCGTGCCCCCCCCCCAAGACTAATAACAAGAAGCCATATTACAGAGTTGGACTACAGAAGGTGTTCTATTGCAGGTGTGTTCATTTGCCCCAGAATATTTATGGATCATTCTCAGGCTACTCATATAACACTATCAAGTTTTTCACACACTACAGCCAGCAACAGACATTTAATAATCTGCTAAATGCTTGAAAGATCCATGCTGTTAATATTGTTTAGATAATAAGAAATGCTGCTGACAGCAGTACAAAGCCTAAGATTATGTCAAAACTTTCCTCTGCTTGCTAATAGCAAACTACACACCCATCAAGAGTCAAGCCCTTTTAGCATGAAACCAGTAAACCTCAGTGAAATTAGATCACAATGTCTGTTTCTGAAATTCTTAAACAGTCGAGCTGGAGTCCATGTGTGGACAGTTCATGTCACTTCTGAGGGAAGCAGAGTTCTGCAAAGCCCAATAAAGGGTTCTGGGAATGCAGTTTGGCTTGCCTGTAATATTTTAATGTCCATGCACTTTTATAAAAAAAATTCCTTCCAAATCAATCAAAAATTCCTACCGAGTCAGAGCTTTACATGTTATAACGCTACTCTGGCCTCTCTAAGTGAAGCGAAATGAAAGACACACACATATCCATCACAAGCCTTTACATGTACATTTGTTGCTCCATCAGACACATGCAGAGATCCAATGTAACAGAATAGCTGGCAGTGAACAGGCACACAGTGAATCAAAAGGCTAATCTGCACATTGTATCTCAATAGTAACAACATGGGCTTACTAAATGAAGAAAGTAAGATATGATATGAAAGGAACAGTTCATCACTCTCCCTTCGGCCCAAGAAATCCTAAGGAACACACAGTATGAAATGTAGGCACAGTAAACGACAGATGGTCCAAGCTGTTCTGTGCACCAGTTGGAGGAAAACAGCTTATTGTATCAAAGTCCTGAATTTGACTTCACCCTTTTCTCATTTTGATATGGTTTACACGAATCAGAAAGATTGTTGTATAGATTAATGATAATACACTTGATTTATGCACACTGTCTAGACAGTGCTCTGTACTTCCCCTCAGAAGACACATTTGTCTGAATGTGGACAGACATTATTAATTACCTGTCATCTTTATTTTGATTCAGAGATGAACCTTATGCTGTGTTTAGGACTCAAGAAACTTTCTAGTGAGAGTTATTACACCAAGTGTATATAAATATGTAACTGTGGCCCATATTTTGTCTGTACGCTAACAAAGACTGGCACAGGTACTGCTGGTATATGACAGCTCCAGGGCTCTGGGTTGGACATGAGTTTGATTCATTGACTGTCTGTGTGGAATATAAAATGTTCTCCTCCATCCTTTGGTTTCTCTGGGTGCCCTGGTTTCCTCTCACATTCCTAAGACCTATTTCAGGTTAATTTGTGACTATAAATTACCCTTCCAATGTATGGATGTGTGTACGCGCTACTGTTCTGCTGTATAAATACATTAATGACTGTGGGTGGATGTATGTTGCTGACGAGGTATCAGAAAAGGAATATGACCAATATGTGCATGCATGCACACTTCCACTCTGAAGGAACTACAAAAATTAGTTCAAGCGCAACAGTTCACTATCCAACATATTGTGCTGGAGCTGAGGCAGTCCTTATAGGAACCCAGCATACTGATGTTCCTCTCAGGTAATTGGCTATAAATGTTGGAAAATAACCCATCTTCTACAAGCTGACTGTTTCTCTGCTCATATAATCACACAGTTGTGCCAGTGCTAATTTGTCAGTCTGTATGGCTCAGACTACCATTGGGGGATAGCCAGAGCACTATGAGGAAAGACAGTGGGTTTATACTGTAAATATATAATCTGTCCAACCTGTGTTCATGCACTACAGGTGGTTTATTCAGAGCCAATCCAACCAGTCGCTCTACTTTGTTTTACTGTGGGCAATAATCACCAACTAGAGGGCCAAGGGCATAGATGGGTATGGCTGGAAAAGGAACTCTAGAGGGCTGTTGGAGGTTTTGAACAATGCAAAGCCAGAAAATGCTATTATAAAGGTGTTTGGAAAGTCACTCTTTCAATGAATTCTGCGTCCATATTTTGTTAGGTGCCATCGAGTTGATGTCGACTCATGGCAACTCTGTGGATAGTTGTTCTGAAAAGCACCTGGTCTTCCGCCAACCGGCTAGGGCTTGAAATAAAGAAAGTGGGGCATCCATGGCTGTGGTGATTGTGTTGATCCACCACGTAACTGGCCTTCCTCTTCTACGTTGACCTTCCACTTTGCCCAGCATGATGTCCTTTTCCATTGACTGTTCTCTCCGCACGATGTGTCCGAAGTGAGAGAGTCGAAGCAGACATCTCTGAATGACATCTTTGGCTTGATCTACTGCAATACCCTTGCATTTCTTTTCCAGACCATCCAGAGTAAACACAGGATTCTTCATCAGCACCATAGTTCAAACGCGTCAATTTTCTTCCTGTCCATCTTCTTCACATATCACAAATACTGAAGTTTAAAAAGCCCCAGCAATAACTTTCTCCATATAGTTACCAAAAATTAATGCTCAACATGCTGAATAGAGTAACTTAAGTAAAAGTTTGATCATACACTTTCACACTACCCTTCTCTTTATTATCTTTAGTTCTGGAAGTTCTTAACCTGTATTCATATTAAATGAAATGACATGAACAAATTAACCAAACCCATTTTTTTTCCATTGAGTATCATGTTTATGTTATACAGCAAAGTGCACTTTAAAGGGGTTAAGAACAATAAAAATGATATCTGGGAGTACTACAAAAAATTTCTGCTGTTGCACTTTGAACAATTTGTAAAAAAAAAATACAGAAAATATCCAGATACCACAGCACACAGAAGGAATAAGAAATATTCTTCAATATTTAGAACAAGAGGGGGTGCGGTGGCGCAGTGGGTTGGACCACGGTCCTGCTTTCCGGTGGGTCTGGGGTTCGAGTCCTGCTTGGGGTGCCTTGCGACGGACTGGCGTCCCGTCCTGGGTGTGTCCCCTCTCCCTCCAGCCTTATGCCCTGTGTTGCCGGGTTAGTCTCCGGTTCCCCGCGACCCCGTATGGGACAAGCGGTTCTGAAAATGTGTGTGTGTGTGTATTTAGAACAAGAGCTGTTTCTTAATTTTGCCCAAGAAGCCGTCTCCACAGACAACAATGTCACAAACAGGGAAAATCGTTTTTCACTTATTCAAATCTTTTTTTTTAAAGTTAAGAACAGACTAGGACCTTATGTCACAACAGCTGTAAATACACACACACACTTTCTGAACCGCTTGTCCCATATGGGGTTGTGGGGAACCGGAGCCTACCCGGCAACACAGGGCATAAGGCCAGAGGGGGAGGGGACACACCTAGGACAGGATGCCAGTCCGTCACAAGGCACCCCAAGCAAGACTTGAACCGCACCCCCACTGTAGAGCAGGACCTGGTCCAACCCACTGCACCACCGCACCCCCACTGTAAATACATTACATCACTCACTCACTCACTCACACACACACTTTCAGAACCGCTTGTCCCATACGGGGTCACAGGGAACCGGAGCCTACCCGGTAACACAGGGCGTAAGGAGACACACCCAGGACGGGACGCCAGTCCGTCGCAAGGCACCCCAAGCGGGACTCGAACCCCAGACCCACCAGAGAGCAGGACTGTGGTTCAACCCACTGCACCACTGCACCCCCTACATTACATCATATTTTTCCAATATTTAGTGATCAGTTCTCATAAAAAGAATAAGGTTAAAAGTCCTGGGTTTAATGTTTAATCATCGCCAAACACAGAAAATAGTAGCTGAGGGTAAGCATTGTCAACTTAATTTTTGACACATTTCTCACTGAACTTCAATGTGTTTTTGGCATCTATGAATTGTTCAAGCAAAAATGTGAAGCATACTCATTCATAGCAAATTTTATGAAGAACAAGTATCACAAATAAAACCTGATCTTAATTACAAGTGCTCTTTTCATAACCCAAAGACTTTTTTATTTTAAAATCTTTCCACCTAATTATTGCAGCACCTTGCTCCCATGTGAAGTTGCAAAACCAAGATTACCAGTGTATGCACTACTCGGACTGACTTGAGAACAGGCTGATAATTAGCAACATTAAATGAACTTAAATTCTAAAATTAAAGACAAGATTCCAGGCATAATTATGTATGTTTAATTAAAAGTTGTTGGATTGCCAATTTCTGTTAAGAAACCTACAAAATGAGACTTTAATCCCAGGGCTTACCACAGATAGCATGTGCCATCCCCTTGAAGGAATCTCTGCATTCACATCCATGCCTGAATAGACTGTCCCTGGGTTTATGCCATATAATATAACACCATTGTGATCCTTAAAAACCCATTATGGAGTAGATGGGCATTTGAAATGGGATCGGGGTGGACATTTAAATGCACTTTTCCACAAAGGCTAACGAAGACAAGTCACACTCCTGAGGGGCTTTGTGCCATTAAAGGGAAGAGTGTACTCTTCTTAAAGTCACGGCAACACAATGGGGATGAAATGTGGGACATGCCCCTTCAATTCCATCAGGAGTTGCACTCCTGTGAAGCTCAGTGCCATTACAGTGGAGTGAGCCCTTCTTAAAGTCATCTCGATACAAAGGAGATGAAATGGAAGAAATGTGGGACACGGCCCTGCGACTCCCCCACAAGTCATTTGTGTTCAACATTACTGAAGATTTTTCGTGAAGCCATTTGCTTCTCGTGTGAAGATAATGACAGCAGAAAGTAACAAGGAAGAACCACAGGAAGCAGTCAGCCTTGGGACTCCCAATGTAAGGAGAAGGAGAACATGCAGGTTACAGAATTTCTGGAGAAGTCTGATAAGTGTTCAGACTTTGCACGACAGCAACAAGAGCCCAATCTCCCAGCTATAAAATCATGAGTTCTTTACTGACTGCAACATAAATCACTGGTTACAATCACACTAATGTGAAAGTAAAGTGAATTTGAAAGAAAGCTACCAAGTTCTCTTACTCCCTGAACCTGTCATTCGAGTAGATTTAGTGTTGAGGCTGCAGGTCACTCAGAGCATCGTGAGGTACCACAGGGTGTAGGACGACAGTCTTTGTGTCAAGGACTTTTTCTTTCTGCCCAGCCTTCTTCATTGTCACTGTGCTAGAGAGTTTGGTCTCAGTGACAATCTCACAGTCAATTAAAGTGTTGGTAGCCAAGAAACAGACATGGAAGAAATTTTCTTAAAAACTTTCAGCTCTAAGCCAACCAGTCTTTGCAAATAAGGAGACTTGTTCATAAAAAGAAACACTGCAGGAGAATCAGAATTATCAGTGTATAGGATGATGACACACAAGAGTCAGGTCCTGAGCTGTAACATCACCCAACCTCTTATGAGAAAGTTGCATTCAAACATTGTTCAATCTCAGCTGAACCCTGTGCAAAACAGCACATGCAGAAACCAAACAAAGGCAAACAGCAAAGGGTCAAAGACAGTGGCAATGCAATCAACCAATCACAACTGTTCACTTACCGGGGTAACTTCATCCATTCATCCAATTTCAATAACCGCTTTTCCTGAGCATGGTCATGGTCATCTGGAGCCTATCCCAGAAACACTGAGCACAAGGCTGAGGGGGGTACACCCTGAATGCCAGTCCATCACATGGTACCCACAAATAAGTATCATCAGTCTGAAATGTACTGCTATATATTCTCTACCCGGGGCAGCTGCAGGTTGCAGGCTGGAATCCCACCTCCTGCTGTAGCACCCTTGAGCAAGATGGTTACCCTAAAATTTACCCATGTATAAATGGCTGAATCATTGTGATTAGCTCAACACTGTAAGTCACTCTATAGAAAAGGGTCAGCTGGTGGAATATAGCTTATGATTACACTCACAGCATATATTAAATTAAACCATTTTTTGGAGACACTAATCGCGACAGGTATGTGAAATCGCATGATAATGAGGACCTTTAAGATAATTTCCCCTGTGGCCATTTTGTCAACTGTTAATCCCAAACCAACCTCATTCTGCACCTGAAAGCCTTCCTAATCCAAATAGAATTTCAATTATTTAAATGAAATGATGCCAGAAAGCGAAGAATTGTGGTACAAATGATCCAGTCATGTCCCCTTCAGCAGCATGATCATTCCAACACCGAGGACCTTGCCCACAAACCATGCAGCTGCTTCCTGGACTGGCAACACTGCCCGATGGTATACATAACCCCAGGATTGTCTAATACCCTCCTGTGCCTATGCCATGCTGGCCCAGGGATGTCCATTATCCTCTTTATTGTTCATCCTAATGCTCCTGTGCTGTCTGTTACACTCCAGCCAGCTCAGACTGTTGCCCCGAGGCTGTCCACTGCCCTCCAGCTTGCTCCCAATGTGGCCCCTGGGCTGTCCATTACTCTCTTACCCTTCACCATGCTGTACTGGGACTGTCTCTTACTCTCGCTCATCATGCTGTGTTGAGACTGTCCATTTACTTCTGGCCTGTTCCACACAACACCTCTAGGCTGTCTACTGTACTCCCATCTTCTTGCCATGCTGTCCTAAGGCTGTATATCTCTCTCCTTCCTGCTCAGCACACTGCTCATATTAATGGATACCAGTACTCAGTCATCTTGTGTCATAACCAAAACGGAGCTGTTCCAACCAGTAGTTTTCTGTTATATTTACAGGTGCTGTCTCACCCAACTGCACTCTCGGTGATTTATGTGTATTGCTGCCAACAGGTAAACAGTCGGCTGTTTAAACGGTTTCATGTGCCCTTGTGTACACTGAGCCATTCTGATCTTAACACATAATATTCTTTTAGCTGCAACTGCTTGTTGTGTGTGTGTGTGTGTGTGTGTGTGTGTGTGTGTGTGTGTGTGTGTGTGTGTGTGTGTGTGTAAGGAGGATTCCAACACCATCACTTGTTTACTCATTCTTCATCTCTCCAGGAGCCCCCACACAAAGAGGCATTTGAATGGTTTTTACACCAAGCACCAAGCAACTTATTGATCAAAATAGACATGCAAGACAAACATGAGAAAAGGCAGCAAAAACAGGAAGTGGCTTATACCTTACTAAAACAAAATGAATGGCCCCCCCCCCACCCCCACCCCTACTGTGGTTTGTGTTACTGCAATGAGCTGGCAGTCCATCCATGGTGTACCCCTTCTATGCTCTCACCCTGTGATTCCGGGATAGGCTCCGGCCCGCCACAACTCAAATGAGGACAAGCAGCTGACAAGACTGAGCGAGTGCAAATAACTCACTAAAACAAGGAGCAATTAGGAATGCTACTTAGTCTTGTATTTGGCCTGAAGATCACATGTCTTCACATGATCAGCAGAAATTTTACAGGGACACGTGACATGTAAGCCCCAGTAGTGAGAACCAGGATGGTATGGGCTCCTCTGCAGTTAGTCCAGCAGTAGCACATTTGGGTCACAGGTTATCTTCCCCCAGCTGTCTGAAGTTCTGAAATGGGGTTGTAAAGTTGTTGTTCCTACTAGAGGATGTGTTCACTCCTAAAATAAATAAACAAATTAACCTGCACCACCACCCTGAACACCACTAGGCCTGTTATCACCTCATCCAGCAGAATCTGCCTTGCGCCTTGCTGGAGTAATGTAAATTCGTAAGCTGTTAGACCACATTCGTGATCATCTGCACACTGACAATTTAATTACAGAGCTGTCCAAAAAGCACTGTGAATGGGGAATTATAATAACGTACAAGGTATGCAGCAAGGAGGGTTACCGGCACAAAGCAGCAGGAGGTGAATGCAGACGTGACATTTATTTGGGAAACACATTATCAACACAGCGGGGTGGGGGGGTGGGGGATCAGCTCACAAAGTTTGGCTCTATTTCCTGTTCTGAAAACACCAAAGGGCAACTTCGGTCACATTATATGGTCGACATTATTAACTCGGTAAGAAGACAAAAAAAACTCTTTCACACTCCTGAACTCATTGAGAATCAAAGGATATCTCACAGTGGTTTTCTCCTGCGTGGTGAAGTAGAAAAGTTGCAGGCATTTCCGAGTTCTTTATCTGTGCAAGTGTTTGGCACACAGCTGATCTAATCACAGAGCACACTGTCCTCCAGGTACCTTACTGTAATCGGTGCACGGTACAAACTTCGAGGGAGATAAGCCATATTGATCAGATTGTACAGTACAATTCGGTTCTTCCCCCGCCTTAAAGGAGTAATCTACTTCTATATGGGTCAGAGGGAATAAAATAAAAGGGCTGTGTTACATTTAATCATTTAATTGTTTTCAGCGTGTGTGGGAACAAGGTAGCTGATAGCAACTGATGTGAAATTGTGGCTTGGAGCTCTTGCTCTTAGAACATCTTCACACAGATAAGGAGGAGGTAGAAAACAAACATGAATCAAGACCACCAGTCAGGTAAAATAAGGTGAACATAATTAGGAACCAGAAATACAATAATGAGCAATACGATGAGAAAAGGAAACTATGCTTAATTTGAGGCAAGAGATGTTTTTGAGATAAAGTCACAGACACAATGTCCATAACCCTATCTAATGTAAAATTACAAAAAAATTAAAAGAATATGAAGAGAAAATAAAAACAACTACTGTATAGGCATGGATTTCCATATGCATCCTACACCCAGCATTAAAACCCAATTTGCTCCTGAAAATGTTCCCATTAGGAAGGGGTCTGGAAACCAAAGAAACAATTTCAATTCTTTCTTACAGAAAAGATTTGAATCTGTTGCAAGACCAGCACAAGTTCACTGAAAAATTACCCACAGCATTATTACATTATTAGAAACATTACTAACATTCTTATTTTCTTAAAAAACTTCCTCCTTACAGTTGTATAGCAACTTCTCAGCTATCGGGGCCAAAATATGTTAGCAATAGTACTCAGAAAAGTTATATGAAAGTGGCAGGGGACACAAACCCCACCCTATGTCTATGCTTCCTTATTAAAACAGCTTTCCCTATTACCAAGGCTCACAAGATGCTTCTGTCCGTGCAGTTTGATGTGACAGTATACATCAGTATACATCATGGATGTTCTGCCAAAAAAGTGTAAGCTTCATGACAATTTTCACAGTTATATGGAAACACCAGACTGTTTCTTAACACCTTATTTCTCAGCTGTCTAACAAATTTGCGTGTGCAGAAGACATAGTTTAAACTGAATGTCAAACTGAAAAACAGAAACACAACAAAGCTAACTATGGGCTAATGGGACACTACCGAAAAGTTATGAGCAGTTCTCATTCTTTTTGGGGTTTTCAAGTTCATCAGTATTTTAAGTTTTTTTTTTTTTACTTTGGGCTCATTACACTAATATAAACAGAAATGAAACACTAAAGCCCACGAAAATATGTGCATGTCCACAAGAACACAACACAGAGTTTCATGTAAAAATAAAGTAAGATTGCATGTTTTCCTAGTATCCTCAGCTGGTTTGCGCAGTTGTTAGTGCGCTCATCTGCTGGGACTAGGTAACTATCTGAGCAGGATGAAACCAACAGAAAAGTCTGCATAACAGGAGACAGAGTTTTTAAACCAGGATGAGTGGTACACTTTCATGAAGTCCAGATAAGTGAATGTCTACATGACGAGTGTCTATACAACAGAAGATGAGTGTGGCTATCGTGAGCACTATGGTTCTCCATTTTCACTGGAAGGACAGAAAGGTTAGACCATTCCACATAATCACAATGACAACACTGATGAACCAAAAAAGAAAAAACAATACTAGAGCAAGTATGTATTTATTCTAGTACAACAAGAACAAGTTGCACTCACACTTTTAAGGTTAAAAGTCAACTCTAGGGTTACTGATTTTAGAGCCATGCACCAAAACACTGGTTTAGAGGTTCAGAATCTTGCCCAAGGTCCCCTGCTGAACTCACGAGTTGTTGTTCAGTTTAAAGTTCTTGTGCAAGACCAGGATCCACCTCTGTCACCACTGGGAGGGGGCTTGGTCCCAACCCTAGCTCTATTTCATATTATATATGGAAAGGGAACATTTTGAGCTTTTGTTTATTTGTAACAGATGCAAATACATTCAGGGGGAGGATTAGCCTCGTCTCCATCTCTCTGCAGATAACAGAAGAAAGAGCGGATTTTAATGCAAAAGATTTCTCCCTCCCTCCGTATGACAACTCTAATGCATCACCTCATAGACAGTTCTTAATCTGTTTCAAACAAACCACACTTTGAACTGCTGGTGAAGCAAGATATACAACAGTCTCTGTGTGTCTGGTATGTGTGCTTTTCCAGTGATTAATGTTTACTGTTGGTTTCCGATGAAAATGGATGCAGAGAAAAGATTTTTTTTCCCTCTAACATAACTTCACTTTTTTACTCCTACTTTTGGTTCTGAGTGTTGGAAGTAAATCCCAGGCCTTTCATTTCACTGCCTTCAACAGAATATAATGTTCAGTTCACATTCGTTGCTAGTGCTATCAGTAAATAAAACAGTAAACCCAAAAGGCACTAAACTGCAAAAGGATGCTTATCCAGTGTCCAATGTGCAAGATCAGGGCATATTCTCAGGATATCTGTTTGAGTTCAAGAAGAGTACACTCAAATTAAAGTTCAAGGTCACAAAAATGTTTAAAAAAAATCCTTGGAAAATCTAGGGTCCTGTTATGCAACATGAAACGTGTAGTTGCAGTCAGTGCCTTTAACACACTTGAACCATGGCAACCTATCAGCCTTCTGTCAGTCTGAAGAGCCCATCCCCGTCTCTTTGTCACCTGTCTCAATCCATTGTGAAACTGTTTGTGCACTGAGGGACTAAAGCAGAAAGGAAAAAGAATCCAAGACCCTTTTATTTTTACAGCGTTTGGGATACAGAATAGAGCAGTGACTGCTTGTCTTGCATGGTGCACTTACTGTATCAACAATTCACAGATAAAGAAAGCATTAAGACAGTTTTACTCATCAAACTACGTAAGCCGCTAAAGGTATCCAATACACCAGATGCTCTTGGGAGAGGTGAACATATCTGCTCAGTAAGCTCTAACAGGCCAAGGCACCTATGCTGACACCAATTCTAAGCACATCACACTGACAATAACAGACTGTGAATAACAGAATAAACAGATAAATATTTTTATACCGCTCACATTATCAACTGCAGTGTGAGAAAAGAGTGTGAAGATCAGACAATTTTACTTCTCAGAAATTCAAGGTTTGTTTATACTGTCAGTTTACATGTTTGTTTAGTGATTCACATTTTATAGTATCTGTACTAATCTGAACCCCAGCATACAGTGATTCTCATCCACTCATTTTTACTGACAGTGCTTAAACAGATTTTATTTAATGTATGAATACTCAATGAGTCGATACAAAAGACATTAAAATCATCCAAATGCAGCAGCAACTGAAGACAGGCTCGAGGTATGTAAATGTTACATTCTCAGTACAGTTTAGTCATGTGACAATAGGATGCAGAAATACTCCAAAAATGTCTTGTTGAAACTCGTGGACTGAAGCGAAATTGTCACGTACAAGAAAAGTGCAGGAGATTCACACCTTCATCATACTGGAACGAAAGACTGGTTTCGAGGAATTAGGTGTAACAGGCTATCGCCTTCACAGCATCAAGATGATTCAGTTTCAAAAGTTTTCTTTTTTTTTTGTCGTAACTTTGAGGTCATATCTTTAAAAACAGTGAACTAAAGATAAAATACAATTTTAAACACAGTGTTTAACTGAAATTCACAATCTAGAGCTTATACTGACAAATGGATTAAGCTTACAATATACCCAGTGACAAGACTTGCATTTGGTTTCAATAATCCAAAATTAAACAAGGCCACTAATCCAGGACCGCGACCAAGAAGACCCATCAAAACCTTTTCTTACAGTCATTAACAGCATCAACGAGGATCTTAAAGTTCATAATAACAATTCATTGTGAAGGCACCTCAAATCAGGCCCTAGATCTACCAAGTACAATGAGCCACCAGGACACCTTCGGTTCCTCACCAACACCATCGAGAAGTGTTCCACAGTTCGGCAAGGATTCCCCACTCGAGTCCAGCTTTACTGTGTCTTAGGACTTGTGAGAGCCAAAGGGGCACTCCAGAGCAACAGACAGTGCTCTGCCTGGAGAAAGAGAGAAGTGTTGGCAACATGCTAATGCAACATTGGAGAGACACTGGTATAGTGTTGGCAGGGCTACAAAGAGCTTTCTCCTCCTCCAAGCCTTCACATGAGCCTGGCACTGTGGACCAGCAAGGGTATTTTCCAAACTAGGCCCTGTCCTGTTTGATCCATATCCCAGGAAACTGCATGACTGTGCTTACTTTGCACATGCTCACTTATGACTCTGGATCAATGTCAGATGTTGTGAGCACCTGCAGCCAATTAATAAGTTATCTTAAGCAGCCTAGCACTACAGATAATTCAGAGGAGCTGCTGAACATGACAAAGAATACTGGAAGTTCTTGACATAGAATACAAATAATGTCAGAAACACATTAACAAACATCTACGCTTTGTCAAATAGCTGTTGTCAAATCTACATTACCTGAAATTTTACACAAAACAGAAAAAACAGACTTTATGTCTTGATATATGAAAAGCAGGCATGGAAACAATGGGAAGATCTTACTTTCCACGGACTCAAGCAATGCTGCTTATTCACTGGAGAAACTATATAGACACTATACCACACCCACTAAATGGTGGCAAAGCTCCTCTGAATTCTAAATAACAAAAAATATAAAAGATGTTTTCCAGATTCAAAGGTATTCGCAAGTCTTTTATAGTCTGCATTTTTCATTTTATTATTGATTATCAATTTTAATCTGAAGGTGTTTTTTTTAATGATCTGAAACCTTAAGTGTATACCCTAAAGGTTTAATTCAAAAAACCAAATAAACACAAACACAAAATGGCAATTAGTCTTACAGCTATTTTACGTATTGTATCAAAAGCATACAAATGCAACAATGAAAAGTTTACAACAATTAGAAGTTGCATTTTTGCCCAAACCACAAAGGAAAAATCCCCTGGGCTGCACAACCCCAGCCTGCTAATTCCATAGTTAAGCCCTGGTCATTTGCACTGCAAAATTTACTCTGGACTTAAGGTCAGTGGCACCAGGATCAAACTCAAATATATTAAGTGAGTTTACGATGAGAGGTGGCAAAAATTTACGAATCTACAATTCAGAGACAGAGAAGTCCACATAACAAATATTTTATTTATTTTATTATTTTAAAAATAACAGCCACCAAAAGTAACAGTCACTTCATGTTGCCAAAGGAAAAATTCCAAAAAATGAAGTTTCATATCAGAGACTTGAATGTATTGGACTTGGACATGTTTTGGGTTTCACCTGAAAGGTCTCGCAGTTTTGATGTAATGAATTTCAAAGAGAGAGTGGTCCAGTCACTTCATACAAGGTTTCAAACAGAAGCATCATATACAGTAATCCTGACAAAAACAATCTCCTCCTCAACCCCATTTTACTCTGCAAAAACAAATAAGCATCTTAGATTTTCTCTCTTCATGAAGAGATTTAAATTGTGGTCACAGGTGAATGAAAGGAACAGTGTCACGGCTTACCTTTGAACATGCAGCAAGCCCATCGTTGCAGATGAGAGCCCCAGCACACCCTCTGCGAGGCTGGGGGGTGGTAGTTTCTGGGCTCCATTTTTGCTGCCTGGGAGAATGTCCAGGCAGAGCAGTGGACAGACAGCCCGAGTGTTGGCTGGCATTGTTTTGTGACACTGAAGCTGAAGGAATTTTTTTGTGGATCACCTCTGGAACACAGCAGTCTGTTTTGGCAGCTCATTAAATGGCCAATTCATGAAACACAGGGCAGCACAGATCTGCAGACAACCAGAGCAGAAGTCTAAACCATATGCTAGCTAAGCCAGGATGGGTGTGGGGATAGCATGTGTGTGTGTGTGTCACAGCAGTATCAGTAACAGTCATGCCAGGATCGGTATAAGCCCCTCAGACACAATGTTGTAAAACGAAGACCCGCATGCGCCACCACACTATGCACATCTCAGTGGTGGGACAGGCTGAAATGAGGCCTACTGGTTGAAGAGAAACATGAAGGACGCTGAAGATATCACACATAAGAACTCCGGATAAGGATTCCTTCCATACGGCATCCCTCCCACACAGAAGGCTGCACTATGATTTTTGGTGGTCTAGGAAAAAATCGGTCTGGCACCTTTATCAATTTATCTTTTAATTCATAAAGGTACACATACATACAGTACCATCAAAAGGTATTTGCTCATTGCATATTTCGGACACTCGGTGTTTCCAGGTCTTCAAACCAAAAATCTAATAGATTGTGACAAATGCACTGATTTGTGGGACAAAAGGACACTGACTCAGGACTTCTGGATTAGTGGTTTTATTCTCCAAGTCTTAGGCTGAGGTGTCACAGAAAAGGGGATGAGGACAGTCTCTGTCTTTTGCTACAGAGCAAGTCTTTTCTGTTCCTTTGTATGTGTACTTGTGTTCTGGATACTGTGAATGCGTGTGCTGTATAGCCGTGTACACACATGTCTACGTGTACTTATATGTGAAGGTGTACATAAGCAGGGACACTGTCTTCCCAGATTTTTAAATAGATAAAGAGAGAGAAAAAAAAATATTTTGTTACTTATTTCATTTATAGACAAGATACCCAACACCAGCTGGGACTGTGTGAAAAATGTAATTGCCTCTTGATTAAATCAGTTCAGGGCTAATTACAGTGAGTTCACTGAACACACACACAATGTCTACAACCACTTGCCCTGACCGGGGTCACGGTGAACCGGAGTCTAACCCGGCAATGCAGGGTGCAGGGCCGAGGGGGGGACGCACCCCGGACGGGATGCCAGTCGGCCACAGGGCACCCCAGTCAGGGCTCAAGCCCCAGACTCTCCACACAGCGGGCCCCAACCAAACCTGCTGCGCCACGGCACCCCCCCTTCACTGAACACAGTTAAGCTTAAATACAGCTAGACCTGCTTAGTATAGACCCCACTTACCATAAGGGTCAAGTTGTCACCATCAAGACTGAACAAGCGCATTACGCCACAATCAAAGGAAATTTCAGAAAAATAAAAAAGTTCTTGACATATATCTGTTTGGAAAGGGTTACAGAGACGTTTCAAAGGCTCTAGGGCTCCACCAAACACCGTGAAAGACATAATCTCCAAACGGAGAACATTTAAAAAAGTAGTGAACCTTCCCAAGAGTGGCTGAACTGCCAAAATTTTTCCAAGGACGTAACAAAATCAATCAGAAAGTCACCAAGGATGCTAAAAACATCCAAAAACTGTAGGCTTCCTTTGTGATGGAGTATACTTAGTTTTTACAATTTTATTATACCCTCTTTATTATGTTACCATTTGCTTTTGATTATTATGCGATGGATAATATCTGGCAAGTCCTAAAACGAGCAGTTCGTGCTCGGAAACCTAGTGATGTTTCCGAATGAAAGCAGTTCTGCAAGGAAGAGCAGGATAAAATTCCTCCACACCAATGTGAAGGACTCATTGAATTATAGCCAACATCTGGCTGCAGTCACTGCAGCTGAAGGTTGCACAATCAGTTATTAAGACATTAAGTAATTTACTTTTTCACACAGTGCGAGTTGGTATTGGATAGCTTTCTTAACAAAAGAAATTAAGTAAAAATGTTACATAATGCGGGGGGTGCGGTGGTGCAGTGGGTTGGAGCGGGTCCTGCTCTCTGGTGGGTCTGGGGTTCGAGTCCCGCTTGGGGTGCCTTGCGGCGGACTGGCGTCCCGTCCTGGGTGTGTCCCCTCCCCCTCCGGCCCTACGCCCTGTGTTGCCGGGTAGGCTCCGGTTCCCCGCGACCCCGTATGGGACAAGCGGTTCAGAAAATGTGTGTGTGTGTGTTATATAATGTAATTACTTATGATAACATGTATTTGAACATTATATATGCACAAAACACAAATTTATACTTCATTACAGTTCATGATGGGAACAAACACACACACACATTTTCAGAACCGCTTGTCCCATACAGGGTCACGGGGAACCGGAGCCTACCCGGCAACTCAGGGCGTAAGGCCGGAGAGGGAGGGGACACACCCAGGACGGGATGCCAGTCCATCGCAAGGCACCCCAAGCAGGACTTGAACCCCAGACCCACCGGAGAGCAGAACTGAGGCCCAACCCACTGCGCCACCACGCCACCGCACCCTCACACCCCCCTGGGAACAAACAGATACCTAAAATTTGCTTCATGCAAAATGTTAGTTACAAAGTTGCAAAATTTCAAAGACAAGGGGGTGGCAATGTTAAAATGTTTATATAATGTATACAGCAGCAGATGTTTTTCTTTATTATTAACCACAATTTTTTATTAGTGCTATCCAAGATTTAAATTTGTTTTTCAGTTTTAGCAGCAAAATTTGACACCCCCTACATAAAACTGGCCCTGACCCAAGCAAACATTTACAGGATGAAAGCTCAGCCACTGACACACAGCACAGGGAGACAAAGCCCCTGAAGAAGCTCAACTCTGACCCCGGTATCTAGCAGCCAAAGATATGAAAATGACAGTTGAGTTTGGTATCCTCATAACAGTCATGGCAACAGGTGTCTCATCCGCATGTGATGGTCATTAGCTCTGGGTCAGGTAAGGAATCCTTCTACCATGCTGTAATCATCTCTGGACTCTCATCATCTCCTCTCTCCTGCCAGTCTCCAGCAAACCGAATTCTTCATCCAAGTGGAGAATTTATTGAGATTATTGAGATTGTAGTCATGTTATGGTAGGATAAGCAAAATCCTATTTTCCACACCACTGGATTCTGACAGACAATCATGAGATCAGCTGTCATTCTCAAAACCACTGAAATATCCAGAATGGATTTTCTAACAAAAGCCTTTTTTTTTTTTTTACATTACGACCACTCAGGAACTGTTTGTTTTCTTTCTTATTTGCTGTAAAGCAACAAACCAATCTATGGATATGTTTTCTGTTTTTCTACTTCTCACTCACCTCAGATTTGAAATGACTTCCCTCAGAATGTATTTTTGACAGGGTAGAAAAGCCAAAGTTCCACTAGGGATTACACTGAAAACTTGTGAAACCTACTGCACTTTTTTTCTCAGATGGCTTATTGTGTTTGAAGTAAAAAACAGTATCATGCCACAAAGGAAAGCTCACATTATTTCAGGGGTTACCGAAACCGATCAAGCTTGAACAATGGAAAACACTTATCCTAAAAAGTATCACAATAGGAGTGCATCTAACTTTATACGGAGAGGAACTGCATTGTTTATGGTGATACAGGTATCAAAACATTGCTGCTCACTGGGAAACTGTGACAAGGAATAAAATTACCTCGTACTGTCGTACTGCTGACCACAACAACAGCAGCATTACCACATTAAGAAATCTTTAGCAATCCTGCGCAAATATGGCCCAACATCTATAACCTGAATTGACTGCAGACAGGAGAGGTACACAAGCAAATGAGAAGGGGGCAAGTTTCAGCAGGGGGCAATGCTAAGCTACTGTAGGCAGCGCACAGAAAACAGTTTCCCTAAGGCAGGCAGTGGTTAAGAAATCCCAGGTCCAATTATGACTGCCTTTCCAGAACAGATTTGGGAAAAGTATTAGCATTCAGTATTAATCAGAATTTACTTACATTAACAGGTGACTTTTAAGAGAAAAATCTATCTACAAAGGCATATTAAAACAAATAAGATACTGAAACAGTAGGCATTAAAAATCCCCAACTATTCAATTCTAACAAAAAGAAATTTGCACATTGAAATGATCTTCCTACCTTACCACAGCTGGTAAATTGAAACAAAGTGAAGTCTAGGAAGTGGGATTTTTTTGTGTGGTGTGAGCAGTCAGGTAGTGTAACTGTACCTATGAGGGACACAGCTTCACAGCTGTGGAGTGGATGGAAAGAAGATCAAATCCAGTTCGCTCATCTTGGGGAAGCAGAACAATGACGCTACTGGAGTACACTGGGTCCTAGTGTTACAAACATTCAAGTTGTAAATGTTCCAAACTAAAAGTATTTTTTCAGTTTATTTTTTTTTTCTATTTTCTTCACCCGCCTGTGTTACCAGGTTAGGCTCCAGTTCAGTATTTTCAAAAATTTGTTGCAAAGCAAAATGTCACCTGGATTTCCACATCCGGCCATTAGCTGGCAGTAAAGAGCACTAAAACAGAGCAGGAGGGTAAGATAGGATTAATTCAACTGGCTTCCACAGTGTTTACAGCTTGGGTTTTGTGCTTGTGAGTGTGATAAGGAACGTTGCATATATTCATTGTATGGACTGGTCAAATATTTGGCATTAAATAGGAATTTGTGAGGGCAATGTATGTTCATTTTTGATCATTTAAAATTTTATTCCCAATACTATATCTGAGATTTAAGGAACCTATTCAAAGAACAGATCAAGGTATGACTCAAGCATTGCTGTTATTGACTGCACAGATTATAAAGTAAACAAAGCATTCAGAAGCTGACAAGAGTCGCCCATGTTGTTTCAAATTAGAAAAGCACAATAAAGTAAAAATCCTGAGATTAACTTGTGTCCCATCCAGATTTTACCTTGCCTCACACAATAGCTTTTTGAGACTGGCATTGAACCAGCACAACCCTGTATAAGACAAGCAACTGATTAAAGAAGATTGATTTACACACACACACACACACACACACACACACACACACACACACACACACACACACACACACACATTTTCTGAAGCGCTTGTCCCATACGGGGTCGCGGGGAACCGGAGCCTACCCAGCAACACAGGGCGTAAGGCCGGAGGGGGAGGGGACACACCCAGGACGGGTAATATATATATATAATATATATATATATATTCTTCTTTTTATTTCATTTTCACTTTTTCTAAGATTACTGCCCAACCTAACCTGTGAGTAAACTAAGGACATGTATTACACTTTTGTTGCTTATCGCGCAGTCCCACTTGTGGAAGTTGAGGACCCAGTGTAATGCCATGTCTGCTGACAGAAAACTTATCAGAGAAAGTGTGCTTTGATTGCTATGCGTTTATGTCTAAAGCGCTAGGTCTGTTGTAAAATGCACCTTTGGTTACTGTGTTATTACTACTTTGTTGTATGTCACTTTGGAGAAAAGCACCTGCTCGGTGAATAAATATAAATGTACATGAGAACTCTGGTTGTCATTCAATTTCAACTGTAATGCACCATGCTAATGATTAAACTATTACATTTACTTACCTTCCTTAAAAACCTAAGGTTACACATGTTTATATCTCCCTTTTCCAAAACCCAGTTGTGGACACTCTGCATATCCCTGTCCATTTTCCATTCTGTTTACACAACATGGCTGTACACAGCAGACACTACAGCTTTGCAATGAAACCCTCACTGGAAATTAAGCATTGTGGGTAATTAGGGGGCTGTGGGCAAGTTGCCATAACATGTTCCTGTTTTGCTGAAGTGACGGGAAACGGCTGAGCTGTTGTGAGCACCTGCAGCATTAGCACTAGTGTAAATAGTGGCCGTCTTCAGGTCCCATGGGAGGAAAGAGACAAGACGCATGGGATCCCAGAGGGAACCTTCTGCCTGAACTCAGGTATCACAGAGGCTTCGTTCAGAGTGCTTCCACTTGTTAGCATTGCAATCCCTAAAAGCTGTGGCTAAGGTGTGCAACTCTAGCTATGTACAGTATTCAGGAGTTTTAAGTAACCACGTTGTCCACATACAGTGTTACAATGTTCTAGACAAAAAAAATATTCTAGTATGTAAGCCTCTGTGGTCCAAAGGTAAGATTTACTGTCCACGTGGGTCCTAGGTTACTCGGGCAACAGAACAGACTAATGGGGCAGTAACTAAAATTTTTTTTACATTGTTTGGTCACACATGCCATTTGATGCCGAATGACCGCCCTGCCCCACCTCACCAACCCTAACCCTTACAAACAGCCAAGCTTACCATTTTGCTTTCCTATTCAGAATGAAAGCAGCTGTATACAATTTACAGTTTATTCAGAGTGATCCAGCAAATGTCTGGTTTTTTAATGCAATAAATGCTATTTCCATAAGCAACAGCAAGTAAGAAAAGCAATCAAAATGCATTGAATGTGAAGGTGCCGTTTCAGCCAGATCCTGAAATGGGCCCAGGGCCTGTGTTCACATGCTTGGTCTGGCCTGTGGCCCAGGGCTAGCCTGGAACCCTTATCTGTTTGCAAACAGGACAGCCTTGTGATTAGCATCTAATTTAACCCCACATACAGCTCAATGGGTTTCAATTCAAAGGTAACTTACAAACACACAAAATGACGCGGGTAACTACAGGCCAATTCTTGCATTCTTTTCCATGACAGACAAGAACATTTACATCTAACAAGATTCCTTGAAGGATTTTTTGTAGTGCAGGCTTTAATGGTGCTGCCATATTTATTGCAAGTGAGGTCTCTGTGAGCACAGCCAGCTTTGTGACCTGGATCAGGTGGTGTGCATAAACATATGCTATGTGTTTACTGAGAAGTATGTAAGAGACCACTGCTTTGACAATGTGCACATAAATTATTAGTTTCTCTTTTTAATTAACCTTTATGTAACTGACAATTTTGTCCAAAGCTTAAATTTACCAATCTAGCTGACACGTTTCTCTAAAACAACTTACAACCAACCAACCAATGTCCACAACCACTTGACCCAAGTGGGGTCACGGCGAGCCGGAGCCTAACCCGGCATCAGAGGGTGCAAGGCCCAAGGGGGAGGGGACACACCCAGGACACGATGCCAGTCCATCGCAGAGCACCCCAAGCAGGGCTCGAACCCCAGACCCGCCACACAGCGGGCACTGGCCAAACCTTCCGCATAAAACAACTTACAGTGTTATGCTACGTACAATACACGTATTCATAAAGCTGGGGAATTTTTACTGGAAGTGATACTACAGCAAGTGGTGGGATTTGAAGCTGTAAATGTTTTCTTACCAGAGCCATGAAGGGTAAGCTCCTTGATCAAAGGTACAACAGCAGGAAGTCTGATTCAATCTAGAGACCTTAAGAGTGCCCTAACCACCACAATACCTACTGCCAGCTACTAAGTTACCTGCTGCGCAAGTAATGCATGTACAGGTCATTTCTTGCCATTGTAAGCATAAGTGACGCAGTCCTATTTTACAAATATACCATGTGCTACAGGCCCCTTCTTGATTCCTGTGATAGCACGTTTTGACAAAACAAGCATTGCACCATGTGTGACAGGATGGTACCTACTGAATCATGTTAGACTGCTACGTCAGACGGAGACAGTGGTCTTAGTTCCACCATTTAACCGCCAAAGTGGAAGAGTCATAAAACTAGTTTTGCATTTCTACGACTCAACATGCCACAAAATCCTAACCCACAGGTGTGTCTATGGTTTGCACTGTGCAGCAAACGGCAGCTACCTTTGAAGAAAAGATGCAAGGATAATAACTGAATTCAGTAAGGGGTGTGATGCCTTATACTGTAGAACAGTAGCAAATAACCAGGAGTAATTACTGCTGTGTAGGCACTCAACTATTCAGTAGTTCCTTCGTTCCCTGGTGCATTTCTTGCCACCCCACATCAGGACCAGGAGGGCCTACAGACCGAAATGTTGTGCTTTCAGTATCACTTTAGTTCTCTAAGCCACCCTTAATAACCAGGGGAGGTTCCCAAGTTATGCACAAATCATCTTGCGTAGTCAGGATGCCTTAACCACTTTCCTTTCACACCTTTACATGTAGAGCTGTTGTTGATTCTGGAAAGAAGGATGTGGAATGTATCTTTAGACATGTTAGAGAGAGTACAATCGGAATAAAAATTATCTGTGCCACTGGTCAAAATTTTCAAAGGATCTCACTAAACACTTTTTCTCACTGTGATTAGTGCAAATTGTGTAAACTGGGTTTTAACTGTATTCTTTCTTAAATACATTGTTACACTATTCTCACATAATTGTCACATCGTTTTTTCATAGCCCCCTAAATAGTGATTACTTAACTATAGAAGGATAACAATACAGAAATAAATAAACCAGTATGGTAAAAGTGTAAGGTAGTATGTACACTTAAACAACTTCAAACAGACTCCTTCAAAAAAAACAGACCATCTACCCACTTTATTACTGTCATGAAAAATACAGCAAACCATCAATTTAACCCACCCCAAAGTCTCTCCCTACATCCCGTGTAAGACATCATCGCTGCGTGGAGCGACTCAGAGCAGAGCCACACTGACGCCTGATCCAGTGGTCCATTGATGGGCCTTTGTCACCCCACATAAAGCGGTTATCTCTTTGCCACAGATTGTAATCACACAGGGCCCCGCCTGCATTCACAGCCCTTGTCCCCGCGGGGGGTGGCTAATCTGGACCGGGATTCCTCTGCCCAGGGAAATCACCCCCACCCCTCATAAACTGAGCAGTTAGCAGCCCTGATTTATCTCCCTTTCCGCTCCCCAAACACACAAGTTTTAATTGGATTTAATGTATGATTTGCGCTGAGAGAAGGTACTGCTCTTCCTCCCAGGGGCTGGTGGATGGGGGGGCACTCAGAGAATCACATTAACAGGCTTCAGAAATTCCACCTGAAATCACAAAAAAGTCCCCAAACACATTTTAAAAATGAAAGATGCTGACAGATAACATGCTACATACCCCCACCACTCTTCACATCCCCCATCCTCATGTGATGCATAACAAAGCTGCCCTGAGCACAAGGAGGAGGAGGGATGTGTAGAGACTGGGTCGGATAAACCTGGAGCACCTTACTATACACAGACACACAAACAGCCATCATATATGACTTTTATTCCTTCTCTCCAAACTTAGAAAAGATTTTGACACATAATTAATTACTATCCGTCAGTTATGCTGCAAGGATAATCATACATGCTGCAAAAATACCGAAATGAAGACTTATTTCTGAATGAAACTATAATCACTGTATGTCTTTAAAATGTAATTAGCAGTGAAAATGAAATTCAGATATATAGATATCTATGTACATGAGTATGTATGCAATATATTCGTTCAGCTTTTCCACACAGGCACTCAAGAGATATAAGCACCGGCATTTTTAGGCGTGTCCATCACAAAGCCTGTGTTTACCTTTGACCACAAGTTAGCCTCTCAAGAGTGTTTTCCTCAAAACATCACCCCTCAGTGACCCAGGCAGTCAGGTGAAGAAGGTGTCAACCCCACCTGAATGTAGGCAGCAGACTGCTTTAAGGGAAACCTATATGAGACAGCACAGAGAATGGATGTCTGAGAAAAGCACTCACCACCTCATGATCACCAGTAACCCATGCAGGCTGGGTGCATGAGAAAGATCAGGTCATACTGGAGGTCAATGTGTGAGGTCAGTCCTTTCCCCAAGATGTCTGATGTACAGTAGTTGAGGCTGAATTGTGCCTTCAAGTCAATACGTCGTAATTCCTCAAGTGATATGAAGCCCTGTTCCAAATGAACACTTACAACAATAGAGATCCAGTTAGGATCTGGAACTTGGCATTTTTGGAATAAATATTTGATTATTAGTTGAGATCTTTAACATACTGGCAGTGTTACTTCAACCTAGGAGTGTGTGTGTAGGCATTAACACAAATCACTTTACTGAGCAACCTTGCTCTCAAGGCCATCTCCCCTGACAGGACAGCACCAAGCGGTGCTCTCAGCATTTCTTCACACTAATCTTTCTGTGCTCTGGCTAAAGATATCAGTGGAAGAAAACCTCCTCAGCAGCTAATTTCTCCCACGTAACTGTCTTTTTCCATATGCATCTTACTCCTTTCTCTACACTTTCATCTGCAGTGACGGCTTCCGGGTGCCTGAACGCCTCCGCTGCCACAAAGAAGAGCGAGAAAAACCCTCACAAGCATACCCACCCCCCGTCAACCGCACTGTTCATGACAGGCGGGCAACATTCACAGGTGCCCTTCATAGATACCTTCTCAGCAGGAAACACATCTTGACCGCATGCTGCATTCACTCCATACCACAAGGTGCCAATTGAGAGGAGTGTAAGAGCATGGGCTGGAGCCTGGAATGGCAAGGAGCTCATCTTCAGCTCCATGTCTTTCATCTCTGTGTTACTCTCCCTCTGTACCACCCACAGAAGCACCTGTCCTAACAGCCATTATTCAGACCCTTTCTGCCCCACAAACCCAGCCAGCTTGGCCCTGAATCACAATACCCCATTATGGCAATTAAGCTTTCAGAAGAAGAGGCTGCAAGGCTGAACCTTCTTTAATAAGGTAGATTAGTCCTCACCCATATCAACCACTAGAAAGACACATTGCTCAGGCTTGTAGCTCTTAGAGACTGGCTACATCTGTTGCCAACCATAGGACAGTATTTTATGGCATGTATTAAACATATAAAAAGTATTTAATTAAATGTCTAACAAACTGTCAGTCTGGTGAGCTGTTCATCGAAAGGACTGTGCTGTCTATTTGGAAACACTAACTTTGTCTTAATTTGTTATGTCTTATACACACACACATTTTCAGAACCGCTTGTCCCATACAGGGTCACGGGGATCCGGAGCCTACCCAGCAACACAGGGCATAAGGCCAGAGGGGGAGGGGACACACCCAGGACGGGACGCCAGTCCGTCACAAGGCACCCCAAGCGGGACTCGAACCCCAGACCCACGGGAGAGTAGGACTGCGGTCCAACCCACTGCGCCACCGCACCCCTGTTATGTCTTATAAAGATGTTTAAAAAGTTTTGCATTGCAATTGTTTCCATGATATTTATATAGTACATGGGCTTACACAAGACCTTGAAGGATCAAAACCTTGTGGAGAACCACCAGCATTTATTTTTTCAGCTACATGAAGATGACATAAGGAAACAGTTGCTGAAAAAGGCAGTACAATATAAAAGAAGTGTAAGTTGATCCTTTTGCTTAGGAAGCTGTTGACAGGACAAGGAATTAGCTTTTCACGCATACTCTGCTTTGTCATGCATACAAAAAACCCACATCGCTCGCATAGTCTAAAGTACGTCACTGGAAGGGAATGCAATGTCAAGGTCCTTCAGACCAATTTGTCATTTCACCTCTGTACAGATGACGTGACATATTTAAAAGCATGCACAGGGGTTGACTGCAAATCCATAGCATCTTCATCTAGATAATGAAGCCATTGTAAACATACCTTAAGAGCAAACTGCACCTATCACACCCTGTCTTACATTTTAAAAGACATGTTAAGTTCAGTAATGAGGATTGGTGTTTAGTTAATCAGCCCTTGATTGTATCCCTCTGCTGTAGCAGCACTCCTGTAGCACAGACCCAAGTAAGGGGCTTATTAGGTGTGTACCTTCCCATAGAGAGGGTTCAAACACAGCAACCCTGGTTAATATCAATGACAGGGAACAGGGGCTGCCCCTCTGGGGTGCATGTGTACACTGCTCCCTCAAAGAGACCACAGAAAAATTATGCATTCAAAATGGGCTTAAGATATGTTAATGCTATGTAAACACACACACAGATCCAAAAAGCCATTTCGGAGGAAGTATATCGACTTCAGTGCCCAAAGCCATAATGGTGTCTCTGCAGGCTCAACAGTCGCCTCTCAGCATATTTATCTTGTTGAAAGGGAGATGGCAGAAATGTAAAACCTCAGACCAAAGATGAGAGTCAATAACTGCTCTGGCATTGAAGGCCTCACATGGGTTTGGGAAATTTTCTTTTCTTCCTATATTGCAAACACCTCAACCATAGAGACCACAGCCTGGGTGTTGAACACCTGAGCTCTGGTGAGTTAGGACAGGTAGGGTAGCCTAGAACCTTATCACCTATTTCTCAGACCAAGGAATTGGTTCAGTTCCAAAACTAAGATGAAACTCTCCCAACAGCTGCAATGCGATGGGGAGATTTTGTGATTCTGTGCTGCCTGGCAGGGAGAGGGGACACCAGACCCCCAGAGTCACTCATTCACATATTACAAAGTTGAGAAATGAAAATATGAGTGGGAAAATGTCTGATACCTGGCAGCTAAGCAAGCCATGAAACACAGATAATAAGGGCCGTTTAGATTTATGTTGAGTTCCTCGGTGGAAAGAAAAAAATCCAGAGGTGAAACTGATAAGTCTGAAGATAAACCAGTATTTTTGAAGGACCGTAGCCATACTGTGGATACAACATTCATATGTGTGCTCATGTTAGTCAAACATCACAAAACAATACTTCTTTCAAAGACTGAAACTGAAGATTAAAACAAAACAAAACTCACTTGCTGTTTTTCAGTTTCTGCATATTATTATTCAGTCCAAACACGTTGGAGTTTAAAATATTACATTATGACATATTAAAAAGTTTCTTTTCCCCTCCATCCCCATGGCTGGGAGTTTTTTTGGTTTCCTCTCCTCAACTGACAGCTGGTATACTCATCCAGCATTGCAACATCTGAATTACCTGTGGTTCTGTAACTGTCCTGTTTGTATCAGTTGTTCAGTGCTCTGCATCACTTTCTTCTCAGAAGAGTGCTCTGTAAAAAAACAAACTGAATTAAATCCACAGAAAAGGATCTAATGTATGGTTTACATTGTCTTCATTAGTCATAAATCATATAAGACAATGCAGTGTTTCAGCCTAACATTGAAGTCTTATAAACAGAGCAGTAATTCCTCAGCACTTGCCTTAGGATTATAAGGACTTCCCCCACCTACACAGGCATAATCAGGCATTTTCAGAATGGCAGGGTAACATGGGAATTCAGTCATTCCATTTATACCTTTTCCCTGAATACTAAGAATGTACTTCCTTTGTATAAAAAATATTATCGATGAAAGGGACAAACATGGTTGACAGACATTGAAAGGGGTTTAAGAGTCAAATTCATGCATAATTCCCAGAACTTCTGCCTGCCAATAATCATCAATGTTCCCCTTGTGTCTCCATCAAAAATTTAATTAAAATTTTTAAAACAGAAACTTAAAAAAACAACAAATAACTTATTGAACTGACACCCTTTGATAGATTTATCCCCTAAAACCGGAATAATGCAAAATAAGATTTAATAACACCTTTCATATAGCGAGTACAAAGAGCCACATTTGCATTAAAGGGGTAAATTCGCATATTGATGCAACGAGCGTCTAAGCTTGTTGATGTCAAGTTCAAGCGAGCAGAGCGCATTGTTTCATACTGAAGCTTGACGGATGTCAAGGTGATTATTAAGATCCCCAATAAAAAGAAAGGGTTTGAAATGTTAAAGTACAGAGAGAAAAAGAATACAAAAGCTTTCAGATGTTAGTTTTAAAAACCCTGAATAGACGAAGTCTCAAACACTACAATCTCTGCTTTGATGGAAGGCTTTCTTGCTTCATACAAACAATACAAAACCTGAAAAACTGAGGAAACAAAAATCTTTATTTCACTGAATAAAATAGTGTAATTCAAATGCATCATTTGGACTTAATGTGCACTTTCCCAACTCTTCCTCTGTGTGAATGGAGACTGTGAGGTACATTGTTTACAGGTAGAAACATGGCCCACAGGCAGACACTGAGGCTACTTCTATGCCTTGAAGAGCGACCATTTCCTTCATTGCACTGGCTCCTACCCAGGGCCTCGCTGCTCAGACTCCGCTAGTCCTGTACTATTGCTGTATTGGCTCTGAAATTCTTACACTCTTAAGGTCTAAAGCTTCCTACATACTCTGGCCCTGGCTCTGCCCTTCCTATGCCCTCCAGATGTGCCACCTTGTCTAGCCCATTCTGGGATGAAACCAGCTGTCTTCTAGCCAGTATCTTCTCCTGGAAGAACTAAATGTTAAGGTAAACATTTCTGGTTAAGAAATCAGCATACCAGGAACCTCTGCATTTTAATATGTACTTCAAAAAAAAGCTGGCACTAGGGATGTAAACAATACAAACTTGTTAGTGTCATTGAGTTGTACTTTCTTTGGAGAAGCTGTAGATAAGACTAAAAATCTTCTAGTAATAAAAAATTCCAGCCATGAATCTAAATTTTTTTAGTAAATATTTTCATAAAAATGAATTCATTCCAGGATAGCATGGCTACACTTATCTGACTATACCCTCTCAGAGGGCACTGATGTTGCAGGCACGCCCAGACAGTGATCACTAGAGTTAGTTAGGAATCTGAAGGACAATGGAAGTCTGAAGACATGGATGCTCATTCAACATAAGTTAATTAAAAAGTTAAGTACAACTGGTTAATTTACATATATTATGAATCAATCCATTTTCTGTGTTAACTTTTCCATACTACTCATTTCAACAATATGTCAAGAAGCCCAGGCTCAACATCCAAGGAAAGAAAACTTCAATTAGTGTCTAAGATTCAAAGGCTCGACCCACAGAACAGGATGAGTCACATGCAATCCTTCATCTGCTCTTCTGTGTGCACCATAAACCCATTAAGGCTCGGTACCACTATACAACAGGTTTTATTAAACTGGGACCTAGAGAGGGGTTGCATAAAATTGCAAAAAACAAAACTATTTTATGGCAGAACATCAGGTATGTTTTTTTTTTTTTTCTTTCAAATTTCTTGACTGTGGTACTGCAATTTACACATACAGAGATGCTCACCATGAGGATAGAAACAAATGACAATGGAAGAATTAATCATCTTCATAAATGAGAGCAGACAGCAGTCAGGGCAGAGGTCACATATCTAAGGCAGATAAGGCCTCGCTTGTTATGCTCTGACTAGCAGGGCTGAAGCAGCTCGCTTTCCAGACGTCAATCTTCCTGCTCACAAAATGTAGGTTTGAGGGCACTGGCACATGGAACTTTTCTAAAGGTCTGAACTCAATCTCCCCCTTCATCTGACAAAAGGGATAATGCCTAAAACATAGTTCTGTGCTTTCAAAATAAAATAAGCCAAACAGGAGGCCCATTATCCAGGTCTGTACAGCAGACCGCACTGTCGTTTGAACAGACATCAGCTCTCAAAGATTATCATTTCTGTTCTGGGGCCAAACTGGAGGCAACCGATTTCCTCAGTGGAGGTGGAACCCTGACCTTGAAGCCTGACCCTGAAGCTTCTCCATCTGCCACAGCTTGCAGGGCATAATTCTTTGCAGCATCCAATGCAGGAGCCAGATGAGGCCAGCCAGGTGTGTCCCTGAGTTCATAGAGACTGTGAGAGCTCATTCAGTCCAAGCACCATCCCACAGTCTGGCAGCACATCCCTACACACTTTCCCTGAAAGGGTATGCCAGACAGTAGGCCTTTATCCACATTAATTCCAGCAGCAGCAGATGAAGGAGCTGTAAGCGGGATGGAGGAAATGACATCGGAGACCACGCAGGATGAGTGAGACAGCACAGTGTTCACAGTGTTCAATACCTTCCCAAGAGAGAGATTCAGGTACACTGACAGAGCCAAAGCAATCAATCACATTTTGGCTGGCTGAGAATCCAATCCCTTTCCATCCTCAATTTTCAGTGTGATCACAGCAAAAGTGACAAACAAACCTTCAAAGAGATAGTGGAAGCAGAACTGACATGTTCACACCAAGTCAGCAGAGGGAGTGTGGGTTAAAGAACTGATTACACAAAAGGCATTTTAACTTTGAGCCATGTTCTTTACTACAAGGCATTACAGTGTAACATTTTAAGCTCTGTAGCATGTGTTGTAAAAATCAGATGAAGAAGTTAGAATTCATAACTCTGGTTTCATATTGAGGAGGGTGCAGTAGTGCAGTGGGTTTAACTGGGTCCTGTTATCTGATGGGTCTGGGGTGCCTTGTGACAGACTGGTGTCCTGTCCTGGGTGTGTCCCCTCCTGCCTTGTGCCCTGTGCTGCTGGGTTAGGCTCTGGCTCCCCATGACCCCACATGGGATAAGCAGGTTCAGATGGTGTGTGTGTGTGTGTGTGTGTGTGTGTGTGTGTGTGTGTGTGTGTGTGTGTGTGTGTGTGTGTGTGTGTTGGGGGGGTTTCATATTGATGTTTCAAGAGCAGGAGAATGGGACATGCTGTGAACTTGACTGGAACTAGAAGCAACATTATGGTCATTTAGCACAAGAAACTGGAACATTTCACTGGTTTATGCCTTTGCCAACAACCTCTTTGTTAGTCATAAGGCAGAGAAGATGAACTTTAAATATATTTCACAAACACTAAATTCAAGAGGATTTAAGCTGAGAAGTAAACCACCACCTCAGCTTCGCAGTTAAATAAATTTGAATGGCTTTTGATTACTTTCACGTCGGTTAGGCTATGAACAGCTGCATTACTTTCTCAAAAACAGACAACTGAGCTGAATCAGCTTCTGCAAAGAAGGAAATGGATCTTTATTAGAGCCCTTAAGTCATACTGGTGTTCACTTGCATCTTTCAATTTTAAGACCATTATAGAAATCATAGGGCTCACTTCCACAGGAGATCCATATCTGAAAAGGTCTATATTTACTCCAAACCTGTATAAATCATCACTCATAAGAGAAATTTCAATAATCTTATCAATGAAAATAAAAGTAAAAAGGGCAGCTGCTAAAATTCCCTTTATACTGAAAAATTCAAAATACAGAGTAAAGCTTTTACAATCCACAACTCATGGATTTTCTTTTTCTATTTTCTATTTAATCATTGTGAAATTCAGAAAAAGTTAGCCACAAACTTACTATGAAGGAAGAGAATCTGTACATCTCAATACACACAGGTATAAATAAGACATTACTAAAGTGTAATTTATGAAAAGACATTAAGTCATTGCCAACTCAGTAAGGAGTGCAGGATGATTCAGAGTTACACTCTTACAGAAACCTGAGCTTTGTGAGCTGGGTGTGATGCTGGTGCTGAATGTCCTGCCATATATAATGCTTGGTCCACAGACCTAGGGATGGGCCACAGCTATTCCCTCCATACATTGCTTTGTCTACAGAACTGGGATGAAAATGACGGATTAAGTCTCTGTTTTCGGGTGTTAAATATCCCCTTGCAATTGAACAAAGGTGTTTAATTACAAACTCATTTAGAGCTCTTTCACGTCTCCAAAAAAAATGCTAGAAATTTTCCATTCTAGCAGTTGACAGGGACTATACTACTTGCCTCTCTTCTATCTGAGACTGTGTCACCTTCCACAAAAGTGCTGTAGGGTCTGAGATCTGCTGTGGTAAATTCCTCATTAGCACTCTGCAGTGTCTTAATGGATCATGAAATGAAAATCATCAGTCTGTGTGTTTTCTAGGTTCATGCTGGTGTAGAATGTATTCTGGAACATAACATTTAGTGGTTCTGTTCTGGCAGCCAAAGGTTTGTATCCCAAAACTTTGCTAAACAGATAAAACTATCAAGTTGGATTGCACTCCAGAGTGGCTGCCAACAGCAGAACTTTGTTCATATCAGAAACCGTGTTGCCCGTTTGAAAGCCCGGCGGATTTGGAGCTGGACGACGCCTTAGTGTGGGCATTAGCTTCAGCCCCACCCCCCTCACATGAAAGAGGATCCACAGAGGGGATTTTATTCACTCTTCCAAATGCCACTGAACATCTGTTTCATATTTACGATTATCGGAGGGCCCGCGGTGCCCTTTAACACTTGAGTGATTATATCTGTGCTTGGGATAACTTACTATCTCCCACTGCATAACTTATGAGTTTAATCTTTCACCGAGGGAGGACACTGATTTTACACTGATACATAAAGTATTTAATGTTTCTAGTAATGGGATTATACAGTACGGAGGAAAGATGGAATAATACTGGAATAATGACAGCAACAATGCATAACTTGCACAATATTTCCACTTTAACCAGTTTGGTTGGAGCCCTGTCTTTGCATGCCATCTTCCTTTAATAATCAGCAGTGCCTTCCACTTACAAATGTGGCTCTGATTTCACTGATAGAGTGAGATAATGTCAGTGGGTCTAATGGCAGCTTCTCATCATCAGCCCCCAGCTACTCTGAGTCATCACACTGAAGGTGCATTTCCATTGTTCTTCTTTGGAGCCCATGTGACATGGTCCTCATTCCTACAAAACCACTGTATTCACTCCTGTTGTTTGACTCAATTAGGTATATCCATTGCATGCTTCTCTTTGACAGCAACATTCTCCTTTTGCTGCCATGAAAAGCACAAAAGTTTGACTAGGTGCCTTTCTGACACTTCAGTTTGTATACTACCTAACAATCTGCCTTACTAACACAAGAAAGAGAAATTTTTAATTTATTTTGACCAATATATGAGAACAAAGCATAAGCCAGTGGGTGCAGTGTGGGCCTGAAGGAGCACAGTAAATAAAAAAAAAAATTGACATGTAGATGAATCCTGTTTACATGATGGAACTCTTTGCATTAAAAATGCATGTGAATTTCCTATATGTCTTTTTTTTCACCCGCAACATTTGTTCGGTGTTTTTCTCCTTTTTCCCCTCTGCCATTACCCTCACTGATTTCAATCTTCAAGCGCCACTGGGCCCACTGCTTCTGCAGTTTTTAATCTGCCTTTAATCCCTTAGATTTTAAATATTCCCCTGCTCCCGGAGACTGGAGGCAATTAACTGCCCTTCTGATGCTTTTCTTATCAGTTGCCTCCTTGTATCTCTCTGAAGCAGCCTCCAGACACTGCCACAGCTGACAAATAATACCGCCATTTACCGCCTACAATCCACGAGGGCATAGGGAAGCCGCACCAAACGGGAACGAAGGAGTGTGAGATATTTAAAGCAAACAACAACCATGTTGAGCTCTGTGCAATAAGGTGCATTACCAGTTCCTGCCCATCGACAGAAACTAAATGTAAGTGCCACTAGTGGCTATAAAAGACACCTCTAGCTGTTAGCAAATTACAGTATTTCACTGTACACCAGATATATGAGCCATTGCAACCTATAACAAGCACCTGCACCTATTAACATGTAACACTTCTTTACATGATTCCACAATGATGTCAGTGACTCCCATAATTACAATCATCTGCTGCCATTGGAACACACCCCTTACAAATTCATTCCACCCCACAACAACACAATTTATTGAGCACCATCTTCCAGGAGTGTTATGAAGTACCAAGGTGTGTAATGCCTTATCTAAGTAAAATGAGAGACACTGCTGAGATCTCATGGGAAAATCTAATTCTGTCTGCATTTGAGCCATTTCTCTAACCTCCATGACAACCAGAAGGCCGACTGGAACCGGAGCACCTAAATCAGATTGAAAAATCTTGCTTCCCCCCTCTTTTGACTGTCAGTGCAAGTTTGCCATGGAATCCTGAGCAGGCTGTTTTAATTGGATTTTTCACCCTGTGGTGGGGGAGGTGATGTGTGGTTTTGCTAATCCTTGGCATCTTCAGCAGGGTGCAATCGAATCTTACAAAGGGCATTACAAACACACTCCACTTTTTTGCTTATTGTTTTCTGAAAGCAGTGTGTCTGCATATGGGTGTTGGGAGACAGATTTCAACTTCTGTCAGAGCTGAAACACAAGACACTGAATCATCAAAATACGATAACAATCAGTTACGGATTTTATTGTATCTTTAATCGGCAAAAAATGCTGTCTCTGAGGCCAAGTGCTTAATGAAGATTGATGTGAAGCATCATAGAGTAAAGCAACGGCAGTATGTAGCATGACAGTTAGAGCTCTGCCTTACACCTGAAGGACTCAAGTTCAAATTCCACCTGCTGTGATACATTTGAGCAAGGTACTTATTTTTAATCGCTCCAGTAAAAAATTACCCAGCTGTAGTTTGTAATGGGTAAACAACTCTAAGTCACTTCAGTGAAAAAAGTCAGCTAAATTAAAAAAATGTAAATATACTATTTGCAGCCCAAAAAAGCACATTTCTGTTTGTAGCGGAGAGATGACATTTCTGTTTTGAAGTGTTCACTCATCTCAAAATGCAACAGGGACACATTCCAATGCGCAAGGTTTGCACATGGAGCAATCAGTGTTACCCTACCCTCTGCCTTATCCTGACACTGACTCTACCAGCCACGATGAAAAGGCAGAACATCTCCACAGGGTTTTCTGTGCTGTGCTTTAGGTCACTTGGGAAGCTGCTTCTCCCAGTGCAATTCAGAGACAGGAGAACCGCTCAGCAGCAAAGGTAGTCAGAACACATTGAAACCCAAGAGAAAAATCACAGCCAGTCTACAGTGCGGTTCTGAACATGTCGTTGATTTCTGAATGTCCTCTGGCATTCTCTCTTCAGTTAATCCTACTGCGCCCTTGCCCTTCACGCTGCATCATGGCAACGGGAAAGCCCAACAAAGGGTATTCCTTTGGGAGCTTTCCATAAGGAATAAAAGCAAACAACAAACTTCAGTCAAAATGTGACACTCACATGTGTGAGTACCACATTTACCATGTTGGATCTGGTCTGGGTTGTTCTAAATGAAGCTAAAGCACAGGCATTGTTCTACTGCTTCCTGACAGAGTCAATCGTTCTTATAGTAGATGTAAGAAATATGTCGCCATCATAGTGGTTCTACAGATGACATGGCTTGACCATGACAGAGAACATGGTGAACGAATCCAAACCAGTGTTAAGTTACATGTGTACTGAATGTATATGTATGTGCATTCATGTGAACATCTCTGCATATGTACAGCTACATTTATAGTGTACAGAGGGTAGAGTGTGCATAAATGATATGTGTATATTTAGTGTACATAGGAGCTTGTTTAAATACAGTGTGTGTATATGTAGTATGTGGACATGCGGTGTGTGTGCGCATATGTGCACCACAGGGCTTTGTGAGAAGCTACCATGGCCAAGCTGCTGTGTAACGCGAAGGTCTCTTCTCATTGGCGTGGTGACTGCTGAGCCTGAAGTTACGGTAAAACGCTGCTTCTGAGCCCTCGGCAGGATTTGTGACAGAGAAATCACATCAGCCTCTGCTGATTAACAATTCCATTCCACCCAGAGATTTATATAAAAAACTATCTTACATTTGGCTTTTTAATAGGAACGATCACTATCTCAAATTGAGTCCCTGCAAGCTTTAATAAAGGCTACAGGGTTGAGTGGCATTTTGCATGCTGATTTAGGCTCGATTGGCGGCGTTTGATGAGCAGCGGGCTGCTCGGCAGAGCTCTGCTTGCAGCGTTTGCACACCACGCCTCGCATGCAGGGATCAGGGCATGAAAACCCACTTCCATCTGGAGCCCTGGCACTTTTTATAAGTGATTGACTGCCAAATAAAAAATGCAGTAGAATAAAAAACCTCACTGAAATTCTCCTGAGGTGAAAAATCATAGACCAGAGTTTTTTGTACTCTTCTCCTGATATTTCCAAAATTACATTAGTATACAGTATTCATCTTATATATCAGAACCATAGGCAAAAAATGCAATGAAATGAAAAACATTTATTGAAATATTTTACCCCTTTCTCAAGAGATCTCAGGAAGTTTTTTGGCTGGTCTGGGCCTAATAGGATGATCAGCTTTATTTGTAAAGATAGTGGATAATCCTAAATAACGTTTTTTGGTAATATATATTTAAAATGTTTCCATTACATGTACGGTATGAGAAGAATGTAAACAAATTAAAATGTTTTGTTGCAGCAAACACAAAAAAGAAAGGGTATGTAAAAATGGTACAATAAGACTGAATTTTGAAGCAACATGTTGCGCTATGTGCAGCTGTGATCCTGGTATTATCATACTATGGAATATGACATGCTCCTTTGGAGAGAAGCACACTAAGTCAGTATTTGCTTGTTTTTTCCCCAAAGATGTCTATACCGATAACAGTTTTCCCTTTCCAACCTAACTCTTGCTCATACAAGTGAGCTGAGGCTCTATAGACATTTTCACACAATTCTTCTTCCGCTATTGCAAAGTGTAAACCAAGTATGCGACCATTGTTGGAAAGTCCACGCTGAGCTCACGGTGTGTCTGTTCAAACTGTGATGCCATTTAGAGAAGTGTGTTTTGTCATGGTATTACGTTGTTCCACACACAGTCCTTAAGGATAAATCCCTGCCAAACATGAGGGAGAATGAAAGGGTAAGGCTTATCCAGTCCTACACCACTGTATTGTGACCATGGAGGAAGTTGCGAATGTGGAGGGAAGGATGGAGGGAGCAAAGGAGTTCTGTGACTTCCCATAGAAGTACAGTAGGCACAAAGTGGCAAGCACAGATTAAGTATCTTTTAAGCTGATGTGAACTGTTACAGTAAATACAGAGGTAACCAGAAGACTCCCCCAATAATGGGGCATTGTATATTCATACAGTATATTTTCATATGGTATATGAAAACAGGTACTCTTTGGCTCACATAATAGGCCATTGGCTCCACATAGCCCATTATATAGGCCATTTTACCCCTATGCCAAATTTAATTCATGCAGCAGGCCACCACTTGGCCTAACAGCGAAGGCATTTTTAGTGCTGATCACATTCCAGCCATTTCCATTTCATGACACACATTTGTAGATGCGTACATATGTAGGTATCTCCCAGCTCCTGGGCTGCATGTCCAGGCATGGATTTAACTCTGGGTCTGTCATTGCGGAGTTTGCATGTTCTTTTCATGTTGACATGGATTTCCTCTTGATGCTCCAGTTTCCTCTCACAGTCCAAGCACAAAGAACCCTGGACAAAGAATCTGCTAAATGAATCAATAATGTAAATATTAAACTTTAACGTAATAAATGTTTGTTAGTTTTGTATTTCTTTTAGATAACTTATATTTTCACTGTAGGGGGGTGCGGTGGCGCAGTGGGTTGGACCACAGTCCTGCTCTCTGGTGGGTCTGGGGTTCGAGTCCCGCTTTGGGGTGCCCTGTGACGGACTGGCGTCCCGTCCTGGGTGTGTCCCCTCCCCCTCTGGCCTTCCGCCCTATGTTACCAGGTAGGCTCTGGTTCCCTGCGACCCCGTATGGGACAAGCGGTTCAGAAGATGTGTGTGTGTGTGTGTATTTTCACTGTTATCTTTTCACATATTTTCCATCATTGATCATCATCCAGTTTTGATTTTGCTGTATTAGTGATTTCTCACTGCAATTTTTTGGGTTAGTGAACACATTTTTTTTCCCATGAAAATAATGGTAATTTTACCATATATAAAACAGACCTGGGTGTGGTGGCACAGTGGTGCAGTGGGTTGGACCAGGTCCTGCTCTCTACGGGGTCTGGGGTTCGAGTCCCGCTTGGGGTGCCCTGTGACGGACTGGTGTCCCGTCCTGGGTGTGTCCCCTCCCTCTCCAGCCTTATGCCCTAAGTTGCCGGGTTAGTCTCCGGTTCCCCGCGACCCCATATGGGACAAGCGGTTCAGAAAGTGAGTGAGTAAAACAGACCCCCCCCATCCAAGAAATTTCTCTAAAACAAATAAGGGCCCTTAAGCAGGGGAACCTGGTATTTCATACATAAAATATTACAAGCAAACCTAACTCTAGAAGGGGAAATCCTTTCGGGTAACTGAAAAGTTCAGTTCCTGAAAAGTAATATTCAAAGCTACAGTTGAATGATGAATCCTTGCAGGTCCAAATCACTGTCAGAACCAGTTTTTTGTAAATGGGCTGTTCTAAGAAGAGAAGCTCAAGGAAACGCAGACGAAACCACACAAGAACGCACCTAACCACTGTTGACGCAACTTCCGTAAGAGGAAACTGGTGCCCACCCCCACACCTTAGTATGTCTGTGAGTCTGTCCTCCCTGTGCATAGAAACTCTGTATGTAAGTATGTATTCAGTGAATGGGAATGTCAGAAATATTTGCAGCTTGTGAATGCCAACAATAACAACAAGAAAAACTACAGCAGGATCAAGGACATCCCACCGATGCTCAAAGGGTACCCAAACCGAGCTGCTACTATGCCACTGGGCCTTCAGATGGCCTAGATTGGAACACCCTTACCCCTTAAATGGGGCTGGGATCCACAGATGTCCCTCATGCCACTACCATGGGCACTGATAAGATCCTATCTGTTAGATGTCTAAGCACTGAGAGGTACTTTAGCAGATTACCGGGGCAATTACCATGAAAAGTAAAAGATAGGTTCTGTATTGACGTGAGATTAATAGCCAGCACAACCATTGATTTGTGCCTGAGTTCACCCATTCCTGCAGCAATCTTACTTCCTGATCGTAGCCAGCCTTGACAGAGTGTTCACTTTTCTCAATAAAACAAGTTGTGGAGTCACTATCTTACATTTCAGAAGGACATTTCTTTAAACTGAGGGATCCTGTTATCAGATTTTACTCAATTGCTACAGGACAACCTTGATCATTAGTGTTCTAAATAATGTATCTGCTTTTAAAAGGACTTCTTGTCTCCATTTGTTTTAACATTATTAGCATAAGTAGACAATTAAACAAAAACACAACCAAAGATATAAAAGAAAGGCAGACTGGACATAAAGCTAAGGACGCCAGTCATCCATTTATACTGTATTCCATGACAATTAGCCTTGAATGATTTAATGAAAGAGGCAGGCAGATCTTAGAAATGGAATTTACAATCATTTTTACACCGGAAAAGTACAGGATACAGACCTTGACTAAAACCTCATGTTTAAGACAGTGAAGAAGCTCAGCAAAAAATACCACTTAATTTACAAATGTGATAATATTGCAGAGGTTCTTAGAAAGGTTATCCACACTGCACCAGTCATCTTGCATGTATGCAAGGTGCTGAGTCAAATCTGACCCATAGCGACCATTCACGTGGCTTTCAAGGCAAGTCAAGGGAAGAACAGGGATGGGATGCCGGGTCCTTCCTCTGCACGTTGAAGGAGGCAAACGTTGGGAGAAACACGGGACTGCTGCGTACCCCAAGCAGGACTCAAACCACAGACCTGCCCCACAGCGAGGTACCGGTCAAACCCACTACACCACCACACCCTCCAACACTGGTCATCTTACTGGCAAACAAAGGTAATGTACTCCATCTCCATAGACCCAGATTCACCTATAACAAATCCGTCTCTTAAATACATTAGCTGAAATTGGAGGCAGAAGTTTCAACCCTTTCTCCTGATCTGGAATGAAAGTAGTGAGTCACATCATATCCAAAATAATACCAAAACCAGCCATAGAGACAGCAAACCCTAAGTACACTATTAATACATCGTCAGCTCTGAAGATGTTTCAAGAAAGTCATTATGAGCACAGCCGCCTCAGAAATACACAGAGATGCCAATGCTCCCTGTAAATAGCAAATTCACTTGATATGCCCAGAATTGTGGAAAATCTACAAGGAATACTACAGCCTCAGCCATTCAACAAGTAAGCCTGTCCACAAGGGACTGGTGTTCATGATCTTCAAGGAAATTCCTACACTGTTCCTGATCCAGCACAAAAACCTTCAGGATAAAGATAAGGATCTATGCTTTTGTGTTGGTAAAATAAAAATAAAATATATTAATAATTAATTCTGAGGGGGTGCGGTGGCGCAGTGGGTTGGACCACGGTCCTGCTGTCCGGTGGGTCTGGGGTTTGAGTCTCGCTTGGGGTGCCTTGCGACGGACTGGCGTCCCGTCCTGGGTGTGTCCCCTCCCCCTCCGGCCTTACGCCCTGTGTTGCCGGGTAGGCTCCGGTTCCCCGTGACCCCGTATGGGACGAGCGGTTCTGAAAATGTGTGTGTGTGTGTGTGTGTGTGTGTGTGTGTAATAATTAATTCTACACCAGTATTAACACTATGCTAGCAGGTAGCAAAGCGGTTAGAGCAGTCATCTTCGATTTGAAGGATTCTGGTTAAAATCTCACTCCTACAGTAGTATCCTTGAGCAAGGTACTTACACTAAATTAATACAGTAAAAATAACTCAGCTGTACAGACAGGTAAATAATTGTAAGTAGGTTAATATACAAAATTAATATTGTAAGTAACACATAGTGTTACTGTCTCACAGTGTTACGAAAGGACATGGGTTCAATCCACACTCAGTCTGTGTAGAGTTTGATGCTCTTAGTCTGTGTGGGTTTCAACTGGGTGCTCCTGTTTCCTCCACAGTCCAAAGAGATGATGTTTAGGTGGATCGGTAACTCTAAAGTCACCCATTATATGTGTGTGTGTGTGTGTGTGTGTGTGTGTGTGCGAGAGAGAGAGAGAGAGAGAGAGAGAGAGAGAGAGAGAGAGAGAGAGAAAGAGAAAGAAAGTGTGTTTCACTGGTATATGGTTGGGTGATTCATTATAAGTAATGTATCTAGTAGTGCAAGTCACTTTGGGTGTATAAGGTGTGGACTGATAACACTACATACTGTTCACTGGAAGTCGCTTGGGAGAAAAGCATCTGCTAAATGAATAAATGTCATCTAAGTGTCTTTGAAGAAAGGCACCAGGTCAATGTATAAATAACAGTAATGATAGCTTAGCAATAAACAGGGACAAAATGAAGAGCTTGGATAGTTAAAAGATCCCAGTGCAATAAAAGAAAATGGTTTAAGCATGTGATGGCAAAAGTTTAATAAACTGTTTGTTGATTTCATCTTATTTCATATACACATACACAAAAAAAACACACACATCAGACTGACTACAAATTCATATTGGGATTTTGATAGGCTTGTTGTAGCCTATACTGTTTAAGAGCTAACAAGTGATTGTTTAGCATGTCCCGAAGGTGTCTGGGTGTGGATATCTGGTAAAACATTAGCACCTCAGGAATTGGCTGGAACCTGTCAGATCTGCCATAGGGGAGTGAAATTTTTCACACATTTATGTCACTACTAAGGGCTGAAAGAAATGAGGTGCCTACATTCATTTATACAAAGAGTGTTATTGCAACTGTCAAACTGGCTTCTGAATAGCTAAAAAATAAAAATTTAGCGTAAAATGCAATTTTTAAAAGTGTAAGGTAACAAAGCAACACAGATTGATTAATGAGAAGAAATGCTCAGGCTGGTGTGTGTGTACGTGTGCCTGTGCATGACAGAGCATGAGAGAGCATGCATGTGGGAGGGGAGGATTGCAGGGGGCAGGTATTATCGTTATATTTTCCTTAAAGTGAAGAACAAAGCTTAGGAACTGTCAGTAACACTTAACAGGTGACGTGTATCATTGGAACACCTACACAACACCTGTCTTACCTTCTCTGCTCTTTAAGAATGCTAGAAATAAACCTTCAGAAACAGCTTCATGGATTACAAAAGCAGCCATGACAGCATTCTTATTGTCACAAACTACAAATACAGATCATTCTTTCAGGCAATTACGTGGCATGCAAATGAGTGAAAAGGTGGAGAACGCCACATCAGAATAAATATGAGCGGAAACTGTGAAAAGTCCATGTGTAAAGTGAGAAAAGGACAAAAAATATGTAGACAAGTGTGACAGACACAGCACTTGTGTTATCAAATGAGGGAGTCCTGCCTTCTTAAAAAATGTGACCAACGTGTCCTTTCTGGAACTTCCCCAGAAGTCTATCCTTGAAAGAAAGAACCAGCATTCCTCAGATGTCTCTAATGAGTCAGACCAGGGAAGTCTAACTAGCAATGAACCAGGCAGGAAGAACATTCCAAGGTCTCAGTAAAATACACTGACCCATACTGTACACATTCCAGCTGGCCTCTTTTGTACACCACATAAACAAGGTAGCATGCATGAACTTTCACCCTCACAAGGAGCGATATTTTAACTCAAGCCTAAAAATGTACAAGACGTGCTCTACCATGCTACTGCATACTTGCCGCCACACAGATGTTACTACTATTATTACTACTATACATGTCAGTGTCCTTAACTGCTACACTACCTGCACTTAAGCATGAATTCATGTAGCACATACTTGTGCATGTGTGTCACGCAAACACATGCACAAACACATAGGGTTAATCATGGAAGGAAGCCAGCACTTCTGCTAGCTTTATTAACTTTGCTCACAACAGCCGTATGCAACCACAAAGGCGCCTCAGGCTGGCATGCACAGTGGGTGCCGCCTGGTTCTATCAACCCACCAGAAAGACTGTTTGACACACCTGTGTTGTTGTGAAATGTTTCTTCCATTGGGGTTTAACCCTCCAAAACGAACTGTGACACATCAACCCACAGTTTACAAAACCGAAATGGAATTTCTTCTCTTACCGATACAAAGACCAGGCACAGAAAAATTGTGTACCTGGAGGTAAGAGACAGGTGTATCAGATGGCATTATGAGACTAAGCTCAACTGAAGCCGTCTCACACAGTCAGTGAGGAAGAATTTTGCTCTTGGAAAAATTTAACTCGACTGCAAGTTGATTGTCACCTCACGTTTTTATGTATTCATTTAATTAATGAGGTCCACGATATGTGGAATGTGAGGGGATAACATTTTTCCACAGGCCAGCAGATTGATATGCACAGAGACTAACAAATATGCACACAAACAGCTCTAGGCAGCGCTTTGTCTCAGCACTTAAGGCTGTCAAGACTAGGCTGTGGGCCGACGTGCCAACACAAAAGCAGCATGTGAGACAGACCATTCCCGGAAGCTTATAAAATTCACTGTCTGCCTCTCTCTGAATTTCTTTTAGCCTGGGTCTTCAGAATGTATGTTATACCACTGTATTTACAAAAGAAAGAGGGCAGAATAGCTCACTGTCCTCCAGTTAACAGGCATCACACTTAACGTGCCATACAGGACAGGAGCTTCCTGTCCACACTGCTTTTAGAAACTGAAAGATGTCAGCACCATGGAGAATATGAGGACCTGTTTACACCTGGAAACACCACCACACAAGGTTGTTAGAAAACCGGGCAGCACAGTGGCGCAGCATCTAGTTCTGGTGCCTCACAGTCCCTGAGCAGTGGGTTTGAAAGTAGCTGTCTGTGCTTTACATTTTCTCCCCATCTTCATGTGGGTTTTCTCCCACAGGCTGAATACATGTGTTTCACATTAACTGGTAACCCTAAATTGCCCTTTGTGTGTTATATTGCTCTGTTGCCTGTTGCGTAGATACCAGTAGCTAACTTAGTGTACCAGATCCAGCATTGTACGTCACCTTGGAGAACAACGTCACCAAAATAGTAATTATGTTATGGTGTATATTTCTGGAACACTTTTCTTTTGCCACATAAGCTTTATCATAGAAGAGTCACCTGTTTCTGCTCTTAAGGCTGCCCTATGTTTGAGTGCAAGAAGCAGAGGCCCAATTGCTATAAGACTGAGAACATGCAGTCCTCCACACAGGGCAGTGGGACTGATCTCCAAACACCCTTTGAAATTTTTGGCAAACACTTTCCTAGATAAGCCAAAAAAACAGCAGCAGCACTGGGTCACTAAGTCACAGCAAGTCACTTCACAGAACATCACACCATGATAGACGAAAGAGCAAAGAATTTTGCAGCATGCAAACCAATTTGCCCTAAAACCAAATGAGAGGAAAACAGTACACATTTTCTAAACTTGAGAGAAGAGGTGTGGCGAATGCTGCATTAGTAGCCATTTGTTCTTATAAATACAATTAGAGAATTCCCCAAGGATGCTAGGGAGGTGGCTAGTAAAGTCTGCATTTGTAACCTGGTAATGGAAAGCCATGTCTTTTGTCTAAGGACAACAGAAGCTAGTCACTTTTATTTTGTATGTATATTTGATAAATATACCAACATTTTTAAGTCCATCAGACAATAAGAAATGACCTCCGTGGTAAAGACAAGCTGTGTGCAAACATCAAGTACGTAGCAAGCACAGAGTTACACTTTGCTCTTTTTAATTTAAAAAAAAAAAAAAAAATGCACTAGCAAAATAGTGCAAATAATGAAGACATAAGACGATGTGGAAAGCCTTAATGCATTAAAATAAGCATGCTTTCGTAATCATTCTGATTTTAGGCCAGGGTTTTCAGCAGAAAGATAATTCATTAATGAACACAATAGACAGAAAGTACCAACAGGCTTGAAAGAATGTTGTTTATTAAGAACATCCGTGGTGGGAAAGAGAAGGCAAATAATTACTTCTGAACAACAGTAATTATTTTGTCTCAACACTTATCTTTCCTGACTTCAAAAGACCAACTTCAATTAGAAGAGAGAAACTGGAATAAGAAAAATTCAGTGGTCCCTTTCAAAAGCGACATTATTCCAAACATAATTCATAAAGAGATAAAGATTTTACAAATTAATCAGTTAATAAAGTCAGAGTACTCTGCAAAAAAATGAAAACTTAATTATGCATTACAGAAATTAAAAATCATGCCTCACAATAATTTGGCTGCATCTGCACTTTTCCACAGGGTGTTTTTATATACAAGCTGGAAGAGCAGCAGTAAATGGTATACTGGTTAGATCTGCTGGTTTGAACACTGGCGCTTGCTGTAGTATTCTCAAGTAAAGCACCAACCCATAATGTTACCTGTTCACAGAGCAGGATATGTTTGTATAAGTACTGTATACTCCAAAAACCTGAACTCACTGTTTTCTTCAGCTGATGAGGTACCCGAAATGCAACACCCACTGAAGCACTGAAGGATAAAGAATGTAGCTATACATCTTGTGTGTCATGTTGCTTTCAACTGAAGAAATGACAACAGTCATAACTATTAAATGGGACACTACTTTACAGAGTATTTATTTACTTTTGAAATAAAGATGGAGTAAAATGTGTCACAGTATAAAAAGTACTATTGTCTTTGGGATCTTATTCTCAGGGCTTTTCAGTGTTTGTCCATACTCCAGGGCAAGGCCCTGTGGTGAGGGTTAACCTCACTGATCCCACCCTCAGCAGCAGGGTCATGTTTACCTCCAGGAAGGAAGCTGTCAGCCATGCTTGCCGGCAAAGAACTGACAACAGAAGTCCTGATGGATGTGACGCCAGCCTACTTAGGGCGTGGTCCTAACAAAGGGAAATACAGTGAAGATTGGGGAGCAACCCAGGAGCAACAGACTCCAGGCTTAGACAGGACATGCAGTGACACTCTGGCAGCACTGGTCAAGGAAAGCAAACAAACACACAAACAAACCACAACAGCTGCCAAATCCCTCCTGAAGGTGGTAAAACCTGAAAACTGGCAGACAGGTAGATAGAAAAGAAGGAGGGGGAGTAGAATAATTATTTTCTGAACAATTCAAATTACTCTGAGGTCAGTACTCCCTGTAGCTCTGTGGTGAAAGATCACTGGATGCATCCAGAGGGCATGAACTCTCCACCTCTGTTATGTGCTTTTTTTAGAAGGTCTGCAAGACCACCCTCCCTCTCCCTCACACACACACACACACACATATACTTTTAACTGCATCACCATTACAGTTCTCAATAAACTGCACCAGCCCCTACTGTGAGACATGGCATAGCCAACCCAGGAGCACCTTTAACTTGGGGGCTGCCTCCAGTCAGCCAGACCTATTCCCATACAGAGTTCCGAAATAACAGACAGTTCCACAAGCGCCACATCAGCCTTTACCAAATGGGAAATTTTTCAGCTTTCATGGAATGCCATCACATTCTTTGTGCTGGCAACAGCACTGTTATTTCCTTTTTATTATTGTTTAGCGAGCACTTCTAAGAACAGAACTCTGACATGATTAGGGGCGGGGTTAAGAGCACAGTGAACCTCGGATAGCTCGAGTGAAAGCCACAGCGTGGAGATAAGAGATTGGGAGTGTGTGCTACTGGAGATAGTGGTTAGGGCTGGGGGCTTCTAAATACTGCTGTGGGCTGTCTTTTGGCCCCTAGAGCTGCTAATCCGCTAACAGGGCAGCAGCCCATGGAGATATGCAGTGCTTATAACCACATTCACTCACATGGCATGCTTCGCTACGGACTCCCCCCGACAGTCTGACAGTTGTGGTGGTCATGTGTTCATTCTTACAGTTTTGTTCCATCCTACACTTAAACACAATGATTCTCAGGCTCAAAATTCCCATTTGAAAACATCCTGTGAGAGGGGGAGCAGCATCACACAACTTTGGCTGTGTACAGAAGTGTGTGAGCTGGCAAGAGGCAGAGCTAAAGAATGAAGCAGTGATGAACTTGATGGACAGCTCGTCATTGCCCAGCCCATTTCAAATTCACACTTCACACACACACACACACACACACACACATTTCCAGAATTGCTTGTCCCATACGGGGTCGCGGGGAACCGGAGCCTACCCGGCAACACAGGGCGTAAGGCCGAAGGGGGAGGGGACACACCCAGGACGGGACGCCAGTCCGTCGCAAGGCACCCCAAGCGGGACTCGAACCCCAGACCCACTGGAGAGCAGGACCCGGTCCAACCCACTGCGCCACTGCGCCCCCCCATTTCAAATTCAAAGTAATGAAAACCAGCTGTGGGCAACTGAAGGTCATTTACAGTGGACTTTTAAGCAGCTAGCTAGTATTGGTTAGTCAGCATTAGGCTCCATTTATGGGTGTGTTTTCTGTTACTGGTATTGTACATGGTTCAGTTTCTTTGAATATTAAATTGAACTTGGCCCCAGGGTTTTTGTAACAAATCTCTCTGTTTTTAGGAAACCCCACTGTCCTTGACCCCATTCTGTCCCTGTGGCCACCTTCATCCCACAGTCAACCACAATAGGCTCATCACTGCCATGGAAGCAAACACACACACACACACACACACACACACACACTTTCTGATCCGCTTGTCCCATACAAGGTCGCGGGGAACCAGAGCCTAACCTGGCAACACAGGGCATAAGGCTGGAGGGGGAGGGGACACACCCAGGACAGGACGCCAGTCCATTGCAAGGCACCTCAAGCAGGACTCGAACCCCAGACCCACTGGAGACCAGGACCCAGTCCAACCCACTGCGCCACCGCACCCCCCTATGGAAGCAAACCATTACCCCAAAATCCTAACTGATACCTCACCTCACACATCAATCATCTGTGCTAGAACAGTCTAGGTTTGCCTGCAACTGCAGAGTCACAGAACTTTTTCCTGCAGCCCTCAGTGTTGCCATTCACATTCTATTTTTACGACTGTGGGCCAAATCTCTACAAACTTTCACAGAGTAGCAGATATGAGGGCTTGACAGCATTGCACTTGAAGCTTGTGCCCTTTTAAAGGCCAGGAAAGGAGACTAAGACCTGAGTGTTGACCTGCATCTGCCCCACCCCAACCCCACTCCTTCGCTTCATAACTGAGTATAAGTAGAGGTTGTTTTTAACACAGCAGGCAGAGAATTTACTCCCATGTCAGCTAAATTGGGTTCAAGTTGTTAGAAGTGTCACTCTCTAATCAATGGGACCAGGTTCAAATTTCTCCTCCCTCTTTTGCGCCCTTGAGGAAGGAACTTACCCTGAATTGCTCTTGTAAAAAATACCCAGCGGTAAAAATGGCAAATCATTGTAAACAGCATAACCTACAAGTCTCACACTGTGAGCCACTTTAGCAGAAAGCCATGAGATAAATGAATAAAAGCAAATGGAAGTCATGGACACCTGACCAGAGATACTCCAGGAAATCCAAGCAGAAACACACATACAAATGAAGATTGCAATGTACTTGTTCCTTCGACAGCCACAAATATGACGATGGCCAACTGCTGAGGCAGTCTTTTTCTGCCAGAAAGACCACATTTCTGAGCTGAGACTAGTTGAGTTGCCACGGTGACCCAGCAGGATGTTCCGATAGCGGTGACCACGCAGGTCTTCCAGTCTCCGTCATTAGCATGTCCCCTCAGACCGATGGAGTAGACATCAGTAGGGAGCCGGATACTTCCTGCCTTTGTAATTACACTCCCAATTAAAACTTAATTGCTGGCCTTTACAACCAAGACCCAGATGACTTCTGAAAGACAGAATGGGGAATATCCCAGCAGAAACATTTATATGGACAGTAAATTGCTTTATACATATCAGATTCCTCCATTTTAGTCTGATCAGCAGAGCTTATTCACCGGGAAGCTCCTGAGGCAGACAATTGTGCCTTGTGAAAGTTTTTCCCAGCAATTCGCAGGCAAATTGCAGAGTTATGTTATCCTGTCTTCTGATGCATTAAATGGAAAAATAATTACAGAATGAAAAAAACCATCATTGTTCATGATGACAATTAACTCATATTTCCTCATTGACAGAAAAAATGCTACTGCAAATGGAACAGATTAACATGAAACCAAAAACGAAGATTCTTGACACAAAGATACAAGTTCTACATCACTTTAACTAGAAATATTAGTAACATGATTTTTCCCCAATAAGTAATTAATGAAAGCAAAGGGAATGAAGGGAATGTGGCGGAGAGATTGAGCCATGGCCTCGGGGGCACTGGGATGGGTTCCAGACAGCAGCTACTTCTGGCTAGAGCAGTGCGCATTTCCCCATGTGACTACACATCAACACACACACACACACACACACACACACACACACACTATTCCACATATGCAGAAATTCTCCATTCCTTTCTCTCTCTTTCTCACACACACAAACCTTTCTTGTGCACACTTCTAACTAATCATGCACAATCCCTCACACTCTTCTTTGGACTAACCCTATAAATTTGTCACTGTCCCCCTGAAAACACACACACACACACACACACACACACACACACACACACACACACACACACACACACACTCCCCCAGTTTGAGAGAGGGATGAGGTGGGACCCTTCTCTGATAAACAGATACAGCAAGCAAAGCTATTTATAAAGATGGCTTTAAAACTTGGCTAGTGATTACAGAAACATGACAGGTGACATCCATAACAGGATTAAAGTGCAGGCATTAAACAAGGGCCGATAATCCAGGCTTTGTTGTAACACTGATAAACACCTGCCTGTTCGCTTTTTCTCTCAAAGTGAACATAAGCTACACAAATAACTTCCTAATTCGTATTCCACAAGCCCAGAAGAGTGACGGAAGGGCAGGGGAAGTAAGTAGCATGTCCTGCATGAGACAGGAGACACACTGGTGGGGCAGCAGACACACGCACAGAAACATTTAGACATACACAGTAAAACTCTTACTCTCAGATAAATATGCAGCTCTTATACACCCTAAGTTCTGGGGCTTGTGTCAGTTTGCGGTCTAATAAAGGCCCACCACAGGATACCCGTGCAGGGAAGCAGAAGAAGCCTGTCAGCCCAGAGAACACCTGGACTGGAAAGAGACAGGAAACACAGCTAACTGAAGCATGTATTCTTCATGGGGTAGACAGCAATTTTCTTTCTTTCTCTGTCGCGCACACACACCTGTTGGAATTGTGTGCTTACAGGCCATCTTTTTATCTTCTTTATGTATAACAGCATCGTGAGATCTTCAGTAGAAAAGAGCATGTTTACTGGAAATGCGGGATAGGAAACATCCCCTACTTTAAGTGTCTCTGGCGCACACAGTTAGATGCATGTGCTACTGACAGTGGAAAGAAGAAGCATGCATTTCTGTAAAATATGAGACCAGTTGTTCTGCACAGCAAGTGCTGACCCATACAAATTTGCATGGCACTCAAGAGGTTGCGTACCTGTACTACATTTCTTTGCTGTGATGTTAGTCATGATGTCCCACCTGACATCAGTGATAAGAGTTAAATTCACACAGATTTCATGTATTTTCAGGCAAGTGAAGGACCAAGCAATATGGTCACAATGAGAATGCAGACTCAATGAGTTGCCACTCCAAATTATAACAATTATACAATACTAAATCATGCACACCACTAGAACGCTAAGGAAAAGGGGAGAAAAGAGAAGATGCTAACCCTAAAGTTACAAAATAATAAGTTCTATATGCAAAATAAATTACTAACAAATTACAGATTTAATTCGATTGGCAGTTTGAGGTGGAATAGGCTTAATCTCTGAAGCCTCAGTCTCTGGGATTAGCTCCACAGACTGCTCACACTTGTATTTAAGGTGCATCTCCCGTGAAATGGAGCACCTTAAATCTCTTATCAACCCTGGAGACAAGGGGCAGCAAGCAGCCACATACGGGAAGACACCAGATGAAATTCTGCCACCCCATATGAGCCACAGATAAAATGACCCTTTGCATACTAAGTGTCACCATTTTTCAGAACAGAAAAAAACTGAAATACAGAACTTAGCAGTAACTGTCTCAGATTTGAAGAAATCTGCCACAACATAGAAACTGATGATTTAAAAGCAGGAAGAACTTCACAGCATTCCACAGCTCCAAAAACAAACCTGCCATATCTCATATGAGACCCTGCAAGTAGTTTTCTAGAAATATAACCCTAAAAGAAGACCAAATGCCAAACCCTTTGGTGTGGCTGGAACTCCATTATGATGTGGGCAGAGAGAATATTCTGTGTTTCAAGCTGATTTGAACATCTCATGTAAAGCAGATGCTGTTCATGACATAAAGTTGTGATTGTTTTTGCAGAAATGTTAACTAGACCAGTTCTGGAGCTGCTTGGTTCGGTATCTGAAAACAAAATGCAGGCCAGAAAAAAATGTGCTTGTTGATCAGCATGCAAGACAGGATAACAACAACAGGAATTCATTTATTTGTCCCCTTACGGTTATGACACTTCGATCCCCACAACCACAAATGAAAGAAAAAAGAAGCTAAATAAGCAGTGCTTCAGCGGCAGCGTGACACCGTTGTGCGGCCGCAGCTTCCTGTGCGCAGTGCTGTGGAGCACACTCACTCCCAACCCCTGTGAAGTGGCATACCAGTGGCGCTACTGTCTCCTGACATACAAGCTCAAAGACACACTGTTGGCATGGTGATGGGCAGTCACTGAAAGCAACAAGAACCCTGACTCGATGAGGTGACCACAGCCATTGAGTAAAAACCAAAAAAAAAAAAAAAACTCCTACCTTACTTGAAGAATAAACAGGAATGTTATTTCACATTTCACTGTGCTTTATGGTCATTGTATGACTTACATTTACATTACATTACATGTCCTATAGATGAGATGACGATCACTAACAAAAAAGCATTATGGGCTTGAGCTTTGGATTTCAGTTATACGACTTCAGTTAGAAGAGTAAATTTAAAAGAGCATCCTATTTCCACTCTTCCTGAGCCAGCACAAGTCTATAAATAGATGTGGTTTGTAGGTTCATATGCTTACCTTCTCTCCTTCGAAACCCCTCCCCCTGCGACAGAAACATACACACAGTACAACCCACGCACAGAAAATGGAAAAATTCCGCACCACAAGTTCATACTGACAGAACCACTGGTTACAAATACAGCACCATGGCCACCTGTAATTCAGGAATTAGTGTGTTGACTCAAAATGAGTCTTGAAAATACAGTGGTCCAGAGACACCAAAAAAAAAAAAAAAAAAAAAAAAAAAAAAAACTCACCTATAGGGGTCTCCCCAGTTGTCCACAAACAAGAAAAACAAGCTACTATGGTATAACACAAGGAACACTGTACAGTTTCCACAGCACAGCAGCAGGTAGTGTAGTGGTCACATTACACTGAAATTAAGCCCAGTTATGTGCTAATCATCTAAAGAATGGGATGTAACATAAGTAATAATCCAATCACATTTACAAAAATGTAAGATTTCATTAAGAAGCCACAACTGAACATGTCCTCTACAACTATTACACTGAAAATCCTCCCATTTTAACATAGATCCATGTTTGAATGTTTCAAAAAAACTGTTTCAACAAAATATCCAGGCTACATGAAGCTGCTTTAAGAAGACGTATCTCCTAAGCACTTGCACGGCAAAATGTTTTTTAAAAAGTAAACATGCACATCAACATAAACTCTCTGTTGCAGCTTGGGACGAGAAACTTCCTGTATGCAAGTGTCTGTGGAACATAGCAGCTCCTGCTGCTAGTGCATTCAGCAAGTTCACACGCCAGTAGGAAGTGGTGGTGAACTAACTCACAGCAGGTGTGATGTCTCCAACACAGGGCCTCTCAGTAATCATCACCAACTCCTGGGTGAACAAAGAAAGGTCCTTTGCTAATGTGCAAGGCTCCTATCTTAGCTACCTTTGCAGATTTGGCTGGATTTGGGAGGACCAGGAGAAAGATTACTACAGCAGTAAACATAAAAGTGTTAAAAATAATTTCAGAAATAGAGGAGAAATAGTTTAACACTCATCTTTGAAATGCATCTGCTAGGCAACAACAGTATCACAAAGAATAATTATATAACAACATACTGACAATAATGATTAACTGCATCATAAACCAATACTCCTAGTATCAGTCAGATGTATTCATTAAGATCTCATTGTTACACAGTTCTGCTTAAGATTAAATTAAATTTTTTTATTTTTTCCTGAATAATTGAGATTAATATTCCAACTGAAAACATTTAAATATTATTTATAATAATAATAAACATATACTCTGTAAATGCATCTTTGCACTAGTGTGTCCGCTACTGAGACTAGTACAATGTGTGTGCAAAGAGTGGTCACCAATGGTGAACTGGTTTTAAGAAGGCCATTGGATCTCCATTAGACAACAGGGTCATGAGTCATGGTAGCACAGCAAGTAGTGCTGCTGTTGCACAGCACCTGGGTGGTGCAAGAGGACTTGGGTTTGATCCCTGCTCAATCTGTGTGGTGTTTACATGTTCTCCCCATGTCTGTGTGAGTTTCCACCAGGTGCTCTGGTCTCCTCCCACAGTCTGAAGATATGCTGTTCAAGTTCACCCATAGTGTGTGTGTGAGTGACAGAGAGAGTGTGTTCCACTGATGTATGGATGAATGACCCATTGTAAGTAGTGTATCGAGCAGTGTAAGTCAACTTGGTGAATAAGGTGTGTGGGCTGATAACACTACATAAAGTTTGTTGAAAGTTGCTTTGGAGAGAAGTATCTGATAAATAAATGTAACCTAGCAGACAAATGGCACTCCAATCCAGAAATTTTGGATTGTTCCCACAATTTGCTTGAGTAGGAATAGCATAGCAGTCTCCTGCTCCAGCCATCGTACTAACAGCTTGTAACTTTAAAAAACATGTTAAAACATCATCCTTCCCATTTATGAAAATAACTCATAAATACACATAAACTTTTTCTTGTTCACTCTGAGCATATACCCATAGCCACAAACCACATACACATTGACTGAAATCACTTATCCCAAGCCGGGTCGTGGCAAGCCGGAGCCTAACCCAGCAACACAGGGCACAAGGCTGGAGGGGGAGGGGACACACCCAGGACGGGACGCCAGTCTGGCGCAAGGCATCCCAAGCAGGACTCAAATCCCAGACCCACCAGAGAGCAGGCACAGGCCACACCTGCTGCGCCACCATGCCCCCCTCAGCCACAAATCAGATGAGGACTACAGCATATGACAACAATACACACTAACAGAGCACTTTGTTTGGAACACTATACTAATACAGGATAGGGTCTCCCTTTGCTCTCAAAACAGCCTCAACTCTTCGTAGCATAGATTCCACAAGATGTTGGAAACATTCCCATGATATCCTGGTCCATGTAGACATGATTGCATCATGCAATTTCTGCAGATTTGTCAGCTTCACATTCATGCTGCAAAACTCCCACTCTACCACATCCCACAGGTACTGGACTGAGATCCAGTGACTGGGAAGGTGACTGAAGAACACTCAACTCATTGTCATCTTCTTGAAAACAGTTTGAGATGACTTTTGCTTTGTGATATGGTGCATTATCATGCTGGAAGCCGCCATTAGAACATAGGTAAGTTGTGTGCATAAAGAGATGCACATGGTCAGCAGCAATACTCAGATAGGCTGCGACACCGAAGCATTGAATGATTGGTATTTACAGGCCTAAAGTGTGCCAAGAAAACATTCCCCACACCATTACACCACCACCAGCAGCCTGGACTGTTGACACAAGGCAGATCAGGTCTATGGATTCATGTTGTTGATGCCAAATTCTGACCCTACCATCTTGGTGCCGCAGCAGAATTTGAAATTCATCAGACCCGGCTATGTTGTTCCAGTCTTCAACGGTCCATTTTTCGTGAGCCTGTGCTCCCTGTAGCCTCAGCTTTCTGTTCATGGCTGACAGGAGTGGAACCAAGAATTGTCTTCTGCTGTTGTAGCCCACCCGCCTCAAGGTTTGACGTGTTATGCATTCTGAGATGCTTTTCTGCTCACCACCGTTGTAAAGAGTGGTTATCTGAGGTACCGTAGCCTTTCTGTCAGCTCAGACCAGTTAGGTCATTCTCTTCTGAGCTCCCTCATCAAAAAGGCATTTCCATCCACAGAACTACTGCTCACTACATGTTTTTTGCACCATTCTGAATAAACTCTAGAGACTGTTGTGCATGAAAATCCCATGAGATCAGCATTTACAGAAATACTCAAACCAGCCTATCCGGCACCAACAATCATGCCACGGTCAAAATCACTGTGATGACATTTTTTCCTCATTCTGGTGTTATATGTGACCATTAATTGAAGCTCCTGACCTGAATCTCCATGATTTTATGCATTGAACTGCTGCCACATGATTATCTGATCAGATAATTGCATGAATAAGCAGGTGTACAGGTGTTCCTAATAAAGTGCTCTGTGAGTGTACCACTCAACTGTATTTACCACTACATTATAGTTAATCTACCACACTTCTTCTCACCAAACTTAGTCCTCTTTCTCCCACCTCTCCTTAGGGATAACACCATAGTTAAGTGAAGTGACTAAAGAGATGGAGCTTCTCAATAAAGACAGAAAAGCAGGGACAGCATTCCAATAACCCAATATCCCTGCCTAGCAATACTGCTAAAACCATGCAAACTGCACAACCTTCCATTTCCATACTGAGGAAGTCCTTTTGGCTCCAAACTCAGCTAGCATTTCAAAGTAGCAACACATATACAGTATATGAATGAACCATATGAGGGGACTCGTGCCTGTGTTACTTTAAATGCTGTCACAATCTTTAATGTAGAAAAATGTTGGCAAGTCACCAGACTTTACACATAAGACATGCTCAATTGAAGTATTTATCCTAACAATATGCAGTAGCAATGACAGATAACATCTGAACTGTCTTCATTACACTATGACTGTTTGTATATGTATTATCAATATTGACAGAAGACACTGAAACCATTGAGATTGTCAATTTATACCTACAATTGCAACAAAGAGACAGTAGTTCAAATTTTCAGTTTAGTACCATTTTAAACATAAATACAAATTTTACATACTAGGTGCACCAAAAAAACTCCTGTAATTTCAAAGCATCAATGACATTTCAGTGACTTTGACAGAAAGAGAATATGCATATACAATTGTCAACTGCCAAAGCGCATAATAAAACATTTCAGACAAAAAAAATAAACTGTGCCAATACATGTAAATGTAGCCTTTGCTGTCATATTAAAAAGCTTAGCTTTTAAGACATATAAAAAGGTACTTAACATTATTAGACATTACATATATCTAATACAGCTACGAACATTAAACGCTTAAAGTTAACAGACAGACATTACTACTACTTAAAGTGCATTTTTCAGTTTCTCTTCAAAAGGCATGAAGGTAATAATTTCCTTTGAATGCAAAGGAAATATTTTCATAAGAACAAAGCAAAATATCCTTTTTGGGTGGAATTCCCCTTTAAAGAAAGAAAGTCCAAAAAGGAAATTGCATGCTGATTACTCATTCTGATTGCGTCTAATCCATTTATGCATTTAGGTCATATATCCAAACCTAATAACCAGCAGTTAAATCCTGGAATTCTTTCTTCACCTAAAAATCAGTTATTTTCCCCCAGTCCCCACGAAATCCATTACAGTCTTTCTCCAGACTTTGAAATGAGCCCTGTAAGAGGTTCCTGTTTCCTTCCTTTGGTGTAATTAGCATGATTATCAATCCAAACAACAGTTGGAATAATTGCACTTGTGAAGACAGCCATCACAGAAGCCTTTCCTGTAAAGACAGCTATCACAGAAGCCTTTCCTGTCCGTGGACACCGGCAAAGCTACTGCTTCCTCGTGCTTGTTCCTGTCCTGCCCATAGGTTTGCAAGACTTACATGACAAACAGTGGTTTACAAGGAAAAAAGAAACCAGCCACAGATTGCGCACGGTCTAATGGAATATGACTGCCTATGAAAGATGTGGGCGTTTTGTGATGGAGCGAATCAGGCTATCGGATATGGGGTCACGGTCTCTCCTTTTCCCCATGACTCGCTGATGAAGGTTCTTATTCTTGCATCTACATTAGATTCAGTGTAAGCATCTTCACACAAAAGGGACAAAATGAGAAATGAGCTCGGCTGTCTTTAAGTGAAAAACAGTTTTAAGTTAAGCATGACGACCCTTTTTTCTGACAGATGAATAGATCACATGAAAAGAATATTTTATCAAAACAAACTGCCAGTCAGTTTTTCTGTTATATCTCCTCTACCAACAAAAGCAATTGCGTGGATTTTTTCCCTGTTTTTGTCAGTGTGTACCTGCATGACATGGAGCTGGCTAATGACACATCAGCACCTACTGTGTTTCTGAGAACCAAAATAAAAGCCTCATCAATTTGCAGGCTTGGATTTTCACACACATTTGACAAAGATGTTGCTGGTCTGTTGACAAAAAACCCTAAAAGACAGATTCTTTTGGTGTGCTATTAAGAGGTCAGTTAAAAACACATGACACTGCAGCATTGCTATATTTCAGGACATCCAATAATAATGTTTTTTCCCCACTCTGGCCATCCATCCACAAATGTATAACCTGCATTTTGAAACTGAGACAGACCAGAACTCTAACTGAGAAGCATACCGCAAAACTGCAGAATTTCTAACAGTCGCAATGGACTCCTGAGACAAGTAAGTCTAGTAGTGTAACAGTATCAAGGAGTCACAGAAAAGTGTGTGGGAGAAAGCGCACACACCAACCATAGCTGGAATTTCACAGCTATCAAACGTGACATGATTGCCATGTGAAAAAGGTAGCACCATAACTTGTGGAAAATATCCAACCCCGTGTCCCTTTGACCTGGTTAACGAGTCAGGCCTGTTCCTGCACTCCTAAAGTCCCGCCTACACTGTCCGCATAGAAAAAGAGGGGGTTTTCCACTCCCTTTCTCTCACTTCCTCGTCACCCCCTCACCTAGTCATTGACTCACAGCATGAAGCAGCTTGTCTGGCAGGTGAACCTTTCTCTTGAACAGGTTCGTTCATAATCCTCATGCAGGTCACTGCAAATTAACATTCTCATTCAATATTTGGCTCTTCCCCAATCACAATCCCAGAAATATTCACTACAAGCCTACAGTGACTACTCTTGTTCCAAACAATGCTTACGACAGAGTAGAAATTGCTTAAACTGTTGCTTACTTCCAGATTAAATTAGGGTAAGGAGATAATGAATGGTCCTGAAAGAAAACAAATGAACTATGAAGAATAGTTAATCATTCTCAGGATTTTCAGTTTTCATTGCTTGACCCATTTCCCAGTATACAAGCTATTTTTTTCAATGAAACATCCCAGTTAATAGCAGGGTCCTGTCAGGGTCATGCACAGTAATTTAGTTGATCAGAGATTCCCAGACTTAATCACTACATCACTAAAGAAAACATACAATCTCCACATCACAGTTATTAAACCAAGACTGTAAAATAAATTAAATGTACAAAGTAATAACTAAAAAGGGGACAGCTGGCAACACAGTGGTTAGAACTACTGCCTATGGATTCAAAGGTCGTACACCTTTGATCCCCAGCTCTGATTATAGTACCCTTGAGCAGGGTACTTACCCTAAGTTGCAGTAAATTGGTAAACAATTGTAAGCTTGTAATAACTGTAACCACAGTAAGCTCCTTTGGAGAAAAGTGTCAGCTCAATGTAAAAAAAAAAAATATCCTAAAACACTAACCACCACCACACATACAGGTACTATCAACTAGGATAATACCTGTAATAAGAAATATTAGAAATCATAGAACATGCCAGAACATATACTGTAGGTCAGAGGACAACGTGACAGGTCCCCAGACAGGAGCTGTTCAGTCATCAGCTGTTCTTTCCTCTTCAGCATTTAATAAACCTTAACTATGTCAATAACTAATATATTCGTAAGTTTCACAAATTAACAACTAAGGAACATGTTTTATTTGGACATATAGACAGTGTGTTTATGTGTTTTGGAGTAATGATGAAAGTTTGGTCTGCACTGGCCCTTGCTACTGTAGGAGGTGGGGGGGGGAATGCCCCCTCAGTGTAATAATCTGGCTGTGTTTTGATAATTGCTGAGAATAAGCCCAAAACTGAATCAGGCTGTCAGCTCCAACAGGCCATCTAAAACAGGGAAGTAAATGACTAGAGCACAATAATATTTACACTGTAGTTAGAAGCACCTGCTCCCCAAGCATGGGCAGACAGAAGAGCTAATAATACAAAACAGTCCCCTCTGAAAAAACCTAAACCAAGCACCCTGTGTAAGGAGAGGAGGAGCTACTGTTATAAAGATAACTCTGACTGGCCAATGCCTCAACCCTTTGTCCATGAGGCATCTTCTATCCTTCAGATACGTTTTGGCCTGCAGGAACACAGGGTAAGAGACAGCCTGAGACATGAAGCATTCACCAAAATGAACATAGCGGGTTGCACTGGAGGGAAAACAGACTTCACCTCATGTTTAACACTCACTAAGCTCCCTTTCACAAAAACTCAGACTAACTGTCAGAACTAGCCTCATCCCTAGCAATCTGGCTCAGATACCACAAGAACCGGAAACACCACTCCTCACAGAGCAGGCAGCCGCAGGCATGGTTATCATCCTTTATAACATTTATGAAAATGAGGAAGAACTGCACAGAACAGATAGCAGTAAGGGAAGACGACAGCCCAGCTTCCCACCAAGAGCAGGCCGCCTCCTCATTATAACCCAACACAAAAACCTTTACTGATTAGTACTGAGTTTCAGCTGGAAAAAACAATTAACTCATTCAGGAGAGCCTGCCGGCAACTGAGTAAACTACCATGAGTGAGGCGTTACATTTTGAAACAATTTGTCAGGTTATTTCATTTCAATCATTTCTAAGTAAAGAGTAAAACCGCATCTGTGGCAACGTACACAAAATTGTACAACGCACCACAGGCTTTAAAAGTGAAGGAATTGGTTTAAAAAATAACTAGTCCTTCACAATGCAAACATATGCATACCATAATAGTTCTTGATTTGGATTAAAATAATTAGCCAATTTTACAGTAATGCTGCATTTTTTTTTTTTTTTTTTTTTTACTCCTCCGTGAACCGCCACCTTATCGTGGTGGAGGGGTTTGAGTGCCTGAATGAGTCCAGGAGCTATGTTGTCTGGGGCTACATGCCCCTGGTAGGGTCTCCCATGGCAGACAGGTCCTGGATGACAGACGAGACAAAGCGCGGTTCAAAAACCCCTTATGACAAAAAAATCAAGGCGTCCGTTTACCCCGCCCAGTATGGGGTCACCGGGGCCCCACCCTGGAGCCAGGCCTGGGGGGGGGGCTCGCATGCGAGCGCCTGGTGGCCAGGTCTATGCCCACGGGGCCTGGCCGGGCTCAGCCCGAAGCCACAACGTGGAGCCGCTCTTCGGTGGGCTCACCACCTGCCGGAGAAACCGTAAGGGGCCGGTGCATTGTGATTTGGGCGGTGGTCGGGGCCGAGTGCCCGGCCGACCCAAACCTCGGGCGCCAACTCTGGTTTTTGGGACTTGGAATGTCACCTCACTGGCGGGGAAGGAGCCTGAGCTGGTGCGGGAAGTTGAGAGATACCGTCTAGATATAGTCGGGCTCACTTCCACTCACAGCTTGGGTTCTGGAACCACTCTACTCGATCGAGGGTGGACTCTCCACTATTCTGGCGTTGCCCAAGGTGAGAGGCGGCGGGCTGGTGTGGGCTTATTAATAGCCCCCCAGTTCAGCCGCCATGTGTTGGAGTCTACCCCGGTGAATGAGAGGGTCATCTCCCTACGCCTTCGGGTTAGGGAACAGTCTCTCACTGTCGTTTGTGCTTATGCGCCTAGCGGCAGTGTAGAGTACCCAGCCTTTTTAGAGTCCCTGGGGGGCGTGCTGGAAAGCGCTCCCACTGGGGACTCTGTCGTTCTACTGGGGGACTTTAACGCCCACGTGGGCAGCGACAGTGATACCTGGAGGGGCGTGATTGGGAGGAACGGCCTCCCTGATCTGAATCCGAGCGGTGAGTTGTTATTGGATTTCTGTGCTAGTCGCGGTTTATCCATAACGAACACCATGTTCATGCATAAGGGTGTCCATCAGTGCACCTGGCACCAGGACACCCTAGGTCGGAGGTCGATGATCGACTTTGTAGTCGTTTCTTCTGACCTTCGGCCATATGTCTTGGACACTCGGGTGAAGAGAGGGGCAGAGCTGTCAACTGATCACCACCTGGTGGTGAGTTGGATTCGATGGCGGGGGAAAAAGCTGGACAGACCTGGCAGGCCCAAACGCATAGTGAGGGTCTGTTGGGAACGTTTGGCGGAGGCCCCTGTCAGAGAGGTCTTCAACTCCCACCTCCGACAGAGTTTCAACCAGGTCCCGAGGGAGGTGGGGGACATTGAGTCTGAATGGACTATGTTCCGCTCCTCCATTGTCGGTGCGGCGGTTCGGAGCTGCGGCCATAAGGTCTCCGGTGCCTGTCGCGGCGGCAATCCCCGAACACGGTGGTGGACACCGGAAGTAAGGGATGCCGTCAAGCTGAAGAAGGAGTTCTATCGGGCCTGGCTGGCTCATGGGACTCCTGAAGCAGCTGACAGGTACCGACGGGCCAAACGGAGCGCGGCTCTGGCAGTCGCCGCGGCAAAAACTCGGGCTTGGGAGGAGTTCGGTGAGGCCATGGAGGAAGACTTTCGGTCGGCCTCAAAGAGATTCTGGCAAACCGTCCGGCGACTCAGAGGGGGGAAGCGGTGTTCCACGAACACTGTTTACAGTGGAAGTGGTGCGCTGCTGACCTCAGCTGAGGATGTTCTCGGGCGGTGGAAGGAGTACTTTGAGGATCTCCTCAATCCCTCCGACACGCCTTCCGTAGAGGAAGCTGAGGCTGGGGACTCGGAGGGGGACTCGTCCATTACCCTGGCTGAAGTTGCTGAGGTAGTCAAAAAACTCCTCGGTGGCAAGGCTCCGGGGGTGGATGAGATCCGCCCAGAGTTTCTCAAGTCTCTGGATGTTGTGGGGCTGTCTTGGCTGACACGCCTCTGCAGCATCGCGTGGAGTTCGGGAACGGTGCCTCTGGATTGGCAGACCGGGGTGGTGGTCCCTCTTTTTAAGAAGGGGGACCGGAGATTGTGTTCCAACTACAGGGGGATCACACTCCTTAGCCTCCCTGGGAAAGTCTATGCCAGGGTACTGGAAAGGAGAATCCGACCGATAGTCGAACCTCGGATTCAGGAGGAGCAATGCGGTTTTCGCCCTGGCCGTGGAACACTGGACCAGCTCTATACCCTCACTAGGGTGTTGGAGGGTTCGTGGGAGTTTGCCCAACCAGTCCATATGTGTTTTGTGGACCTGGAGAAGGCATTCGACCGTGTCCCTCGTGGCATCCTGTGGGGGGTGCTTCGGGATTATGGGGTTCGGGGCTCGTTGCTACGGGCTGTTCGTTCCCTGTATGACCGGAGCAGGAGCTTGGTTCGCATTGCCGGCAGTAAGTCAGACCTGTTCCCGGTGCATGTTGGACTCCGCCAGGGCTGCCCTTTGTCACCGATTCTGTTCATTATTTTTATGGACAGAATTTCTAGGCGCAGTCAGGGAACGGAGGGTGTCTGTTTTGGTGGCCGCGAGATCTCGTCTCTGCTTTTTGCGGACGATGTGGTCCTGTTGGCTTCATCAAGTCAAGACTTGCAGCGTGCACTGGGGAGGTTTGCAGCCGAGTGCGAAGCGGCGGGGATGAGAATCAGCACCTCCAAATCCGAGGCCATGGTTCTCAGTCGGAAAAAGGTGGATTGCTCCCTCCGGGTTAGGGGGGAGTTGCTCCCTCAAGTGGAGGAGTTTAAGTATCTCGGGGTCTTGTTCACGAGTGAGGGAAAAATGGAGCGGCAGGTCGACAGACGGATCGGTGCGGCGTCCGCAGTAATGCGGTCATTGTACCGGTCTGTTGTGGTGAAGAGGGAGCTGAGTCGTAAGGCGAAGCTCTCAATTTACCGGTCGATCTACGTTCCTACCCTCACCTATGGTCATGAACTCTGGATCATGACCGAAAGAATGAGATCGCGGATACAAGCGGCAGAAATGAGTTTCCTCCGCAGAGTGGCTGGGCGCACCCTTAGGGATAGGGTGAGGAGCTCAGTCACCCGGGAGGAGCTCGGAGTAGAGCCGCTGCTCCTCCGCATCGAGAGGAGCCAGTTGAGGTGGCTCGGGCATCTGTTCCGGATGCCTCCTGGACGCCTCCCTGGGGAGGTGTTCCGGGCTTGTCCCACTGGGAGGAGGCCTCGGGGCAGACCCAGGACACGTTGGAGAGACTATGTCTCCCGGCTGGCCTGGGAACGCCTTGGGGTTCCCCCAGAGGAACTGGAGGAGGTGTGCGGGGAGAGGGAGGTCTGGAGTACTCTGCTCGGACTGCTGCCCCCGCGACCCGGCCCCGGATAAAAGCGGAGGAAGATGGATGGATGGATGGATGTTGCATTTTTATTCAATGTGAAAAGTAAATATTTACTTATTTAAATACAATTATTCCAGTGAAGTATACATTTCTAGTAAGGTTCCTTATTACAACTAGAATTTATGCTTTTGAAATAATAGGCTCAACTGCTTGCTCTGTCACATTGTAAACACACATGATAAAGGAGGTCACTAGACTAACAAATGCTGAAAAGAGACATCACAAACTTTGACCCCAGAGGTCCACCCCACAGGGCTAATCGCACCTGCTTGAGCAGAGTACACACATACACACAAAATGTAGTGCACACAGAACCAGACTGTGCAAATGCGTACTCCAAGACGCCTAAACATTCATGCTTACATTCAATTAGCAAGCCATTCAAGGTGATTTGGCATTGTTTGTCAATTTGTTTTATATTGGATTTCATGAAATAGTCTATGTAGTGCAGCAACAGGGAGCTTGCAAGAAACCAGTGCATCTCCAGGTGTGCAGATTGCTGCTTTGCAACTACCTCTGTGAATATTTTCTGCTGCTAGACATATTAAAATGACCTCATGGTAAGTAATGAAAATTGTCACTTCACACAGAAAAGCAAAGGGTTTGCCATACAAGTTGAGGTACAGCAGCACACCATAACTGTTCCTTCAAAGGAAGGAGGGTGAAAAAAGGAATTCACAAAGAGACAGAAAGAAGGAAGTCGCCTAAATAAAACAAGCCAAGATAGCAGGTTGACTCCACAGAGCACACCCGTACAGTTCATGCATCCTTCACAGTCCCATGGATGTTGATGTCAACAGGTCAACAATCATTGTGCTTTAATCTGTGTATCCAAAGGTAACTAAAAACAGTTCACTCCAGAACCTTCAAATACTGCACACTAATAATTTTTCTACACACATTTATATTTTACATTTATTCATTTAGTAGAAGCATTTTTATGGATTTCTCCAAACCGATGTACATCTCAGAGAAAAATGCAATTAGTGCATTACATTAACAGAAACAGACTTGAATGCAGACACATTATTCTAAAGCACAGTTAGTCACATGAAACATATGAACACACATTTTGAGATGGCACTTGGACGCATTATCAATAAGGTAACCTTCAGTAGTTAAGTGTTCCAGGTGACCCAGCAAAGGCTGAATAGTCCATAGTCTGTGTCTAGTTAGAACTACATTGAACCCACCTTGAACTCATTGCTCACAGACATCTTGATGCCCTTTCTGAAGCCTCATCAACAACTTTCGTAGGCTTTCTCTTCTGGTCGTCTCTGATACTCAACATAATATAGTCCCTATACAAAGACCTCCCTGCAATGCCGCTGCTGCCTACTTCAGTGGGCACACAGCTTACAGTCCAGTCTTTTGAGCTTCACTGCTCCAACAGTTCTTCATGCCTTACTAGTTTTCATTAGTTTCTTCCATCCATTCTCTCCACGGAACTGCAAGCTCCAACAAGATGACTTGTCTAGAAGTCTCAGAGACGAGGATAATGTCTGGTCATAGGGATATCTCTGTGACAGTAAACCAGAAATATAATTTCCCACTTAAGAAGTGCATCATATTCCAGTCTCAGACTGCATTCAGGGGCCTTGAACTAATACTGGATGTTGGTTCTTTCACTTTCCCTGAAAAACAGATTTTGTGACTGGCAGAGTCAAATGAGTGCTACCCCTAAATTGATAGACTCTGCCACCACCTTAACCACCTGGTCATGACACCAGTGACAGTGGCCCTCACTCAGCTCTCTTGTACAGCAACTGTGAATGTGCTCCCATGTCCCTCTCCTTGGTCATAATGAAGATGAAGGAGGATCAAATTTTCCCAAGCTGAACTGGGTAGATGAACTTGACAGCACGTACTGACTGCCTGGACCTACAACTTCATATGTTGAAGCTCTGGTTTACACTCTTCCTAAGACACCTTATATTCCAGCTTCTGTTTAAAACTGCTGATCAAAAACATCCTACTCGCTGGTCCTTCTTTTACCGCTGTGTGCACCACCTGCTGAATCAGCTTGTTATTCTCCTTCACCGGGACCTTGTCATACTGCTACTACGGAACACTACCCAAACCATCTCTTCCAGATAACACTGACCCGATGGAATTCATTCTAGCCTACATGATTCACTTTTCAAGGCCTTGTAAAATCCAGTTACATCCCAGGACTGACACTGTTGATACCAACAAATCATGTATAAGGCTTTGATGGCTTTAATTTAAATCCTGATAGACAAAGAGAAAGTCTATAACTGACCTTCTTTAAAGCTCTAGGTACAGCTATGAGTTAAACAACCAGTAAATGTAAGTAAAGATTTACATGCTTATGCAAATACAACCAGTTTATAAAAAAAACCTACTTTGACTCAGTCAGGTACTTTGTAATTTAGACAATAAATTGTCAGAGTATCCCAAAGGGTTTAGTTTAGCAACTAAATATATCACTTGTTTTGAGAGACAAAGAAGGTAAAATATTGTGATGTACACATCCCTTTTACACATGGTAAATTTGCTAGATTCTATTAAAAACAGGTTTAAATTAACAAAGTCAATATTAAACTATACTGCACACACCAAACTATCATGATAAAAACTCTTGACAGAATACTCCAATTTTAAATTAAATTTTTATCATTGATGATTGCATTACATAGTCTTTTCAACAATACTTTCCCCAATAAAGAAATCAAAGGTTGACGATCACAAGCTCAGGGAACAAATAATAATGTTAGCTACTAAGGCCTTATAGTTTAAAGATTAATAGTTACTACACCATTTTTAAAAGATAACTGATAGCATCTTTTTTAGAAGGGAGTACACTGATTAAGCCTTTTCAAAAGCCAGACAAAACCCTGAACAATCTCAAATTTACAGTGACAGTAATGAAATCACCTGTAAAAGTAACACTTTAAAATTTTTCCAACTGAATGACTGTATGACTAATCTTTTAAATGTAGTTGTGAAATAGGGTCCATTTGGACAATTTCAATACCAGAGGAGTCTCCCCATCTCTTTCCATAGCGTACCTCAGCGTCTCAGTATACTCACATCCATCAAAATCTTACCTACATTACTGTAATAATACTATCCTTTACCTCAGGATCACCTTGATCAACCTCTAAATTCATCTCCTTGAAATAAGGAATCTTTTTATTGTCCTGGTCCACCAGCTGAAGACAGGCAGTCTCTCCAAGACCAGACTATGTCTGCTGTAGCGGAGGGACTTGGGGGTAATTAATTCTCTACAATTACAGCTGAATACTGATGAGACCAGTTCCGTGCAGAACATGGATCTCTTACACTCAAAGCAATCACTTAAACAGTTATACCTGCAGTTCACATTTTTTCCAATCGGCATAATTTCTGACTGTGTGAGGAGGGACAATGTAATTCAAGAGGAGGGACTAGATTAGAACTCACGCTGCTCACAGGATACTCACACCTCAAACCAGTAGGATGGAACAAAAAGACTTCCACTATCAGCACATTTCTCGTCTCTCTCATCCCCAAAACACTATGCTACCCTAAAAAAGTGACTGACAATATCACTTTAAAAACGCACATACACTTGACCCACCACCTCTCATCTCTAAAGCATCTCATACTGTATGCTCTGTCATCACAGAATCCCCATTCAGTGACTAGAAATGCTTCCAATTAGAGGGCAATGGCATGGTCTGATCTCCTCCAAGATTCTCCATGATGCCTCAGCTACAGCACCAAGCGCCTCTTCATCCATCACATACTTCAAGGGATTTTCTGGCCTAAAGACAATGAGCCACTAAGACAACTGAGGCACAAAAAAACCCAACTCACACAACAGTGTATGTACATGATATTTTTTATTTGCACACTTCAACTAAGAGCTTTCATGAATGTTGACCTTCCTTGCTAACTGCATGGAATTATATTCAAAACAGGTGAAAGAATTCCACTGATATACACATACATACACACAGTGAAATAAGGTGAACAAATTGCTTTTCTATAAACAGATCTGGGACAGAGAAACCATCTGTGGCATAGTGCTTTCTAAATCACTCAGCCTTTGAGAAACGTCAATCAATTTTAGAATCAGTGCTTGAAAATGAACATGTACAGGCAATCCTCGGGTTACGAGCGTCCAACTTACATACAACTCATGGTTACGAAACACCCCCTTACTGACCAGAAGGGAATTGTTTTTGTCACCCTTAAGTAACAATGAAATGAAAACTTCATAATTAATCAGAATCAGAACGAGCTTTATTGCCAAGTATGTTCACACATACAAGGAATTTGTCTTGGTGACAGAAACTCCCACAGCACAGACAGAATGACAGTGACAAGACAGATGAGAAGATAGAATATGTGAATGAGGGATAAAAAATGTATAAAAATATTAAGTACACAACATACAAAAATAGTCACTAGACATTGTATGTATGTACAGGTATGTTCTATACAAATGCAAGGGAGTGTGAGAAAGAGATATGATGTGATAAATAGTTATAAATATAAATATAAATAGTGTTGTGTATTGCACTGGTTTACTCTCTGGGGGGATTTAGCTGTTCATGAGGTAGATGGCTTGAGGAAAGAAGGAAATTAAGCCTATTATATTCAAAATTTCAGTTATATACAATGATGCATAATAAAAAAATGGGCGCTACTTTGTGACGCGCATGAAAACATTGTGCGTCTACAGCGGTTCGTCAGCTCGTGGGTGGGGCACGTGGGCCTCAGGTAGGACAAAGACTTCCTTCTTTTCAGTCGGACCACGTTGCTGTTAAGTGTCTCATGCGTTACTGTATTTGGCTTTGTTTTTTTTGTTTTTACCCTCTTAACCATGGCACCAAAGCAGAAATGCGATGCAAGTGATGGTGATGCATCAAAGAAAAGGAAGACGATCACAATTGAAACTAAAGTGGAAATAATAAAGTCAAAGGTGAAATGCCAACAAACACCGAAAAAGCGAACATTAAAGTTTCTTTAATCTTTTGCATGCACATGCACACACACTCTCTCTCTATTATAAATACTGAAGTTGTCACGACCACACCCACACCTCGGCTATAAAGACACTTTTCAACCTCTTCCTAGTTGCAGAATCTCTCTTGAGGTCCAGGACATCACATAAAGATTCAATGATGTTTGACAAGTCAAAAAAGCTAAAGATTCAATGATGATCTATTGACTGGGGAAGTTATGGCAGACATTTGAAGCATTATCAGTGCATATAAGGACATTACCATGATGGAATATGGAAACATCAATGAGGAACGGTATTTGTACCATAGGGTCCTCATATTCCTTCACCAATATACTACCACGGACAGCAATCATTGGACCTAATGACTCCCACAAGATGTTTGTTCATACCATTACAGATAGCCCTCCACGTTCAACAGTTGGCAACAGAAATTTTGGGTTGAAGGCTTTCTCCAAATGTAAATGTAAGATGTAAGAAAGATGACTCATCAGCATTCCCTAAACCATATGATTTTTTTTCAGTTTCTCATGGGTCCAGGTTATGTGCTCCCTACACTAGGTAATGCATCTTTGTGGGTTGACCTTGGATACAAATGGTTTAGGAATGGCAGACATGCCGCAAACTGCAGCCTTGTAAAGACTGTGTGAGAGAAGGGCTTATTCAGTTCTGTGGTAATTTATGAGGCTGTACTTTTGTGTGATTCACTAATTATCTTGTGAAGTGTTCATCCATTTCTGTGAGGGAGCTTAGACTTGCAACCTGTCACGCCGCCGGGAACAAGTGGATCGCCAACACCTGCAACTAATCAGTGAGACCCGGAATAAAAGGAGCTCCGTGTCCACAAGACGACGCGAATTCTTGCAATCGCCCTTGTGGTCTTGCTGTACCAGCGTCCTTGTTCTGCTCTCTGCATCTTGCCTAGTCTTCCTGGTTTTCGACCCTCACCTGTCTTCTACGACCACCAAGTTTTGCCTTGCCTGTGTATCGACGTCTGTGCCTTGTACGACCTTCGCCTGTCCCTGACCCTGATCGTGTCCTGCCTTTCGAACTTCGATAAAGGAATAAAACCAACCCGTAATTGGGTCCACAACTTACCTGTCTGTCTCCAGTCCATCTGTTGCCTTGACAGAAGAATCTGCGTTTATTATGGACCCAGCGGAGTTGGAGCGCCTGCAAGACGCGGTGTCCGCACAGGGAGCCCTGTTCCATTCCAACCCATCCATTCCTTGTGCTGATGGACCACAGAAACCTGGAGTATCTGCAAAAGGCATGGCGGCTGAACCCCTGGCAGGTGCACTGAGCCTTATTTTTTACACGGTTTTGGTTTACGGTGACTTACAGGCCAGGGTCCAAGAATGTCAAGGCAGACGCCCTGTCCTGCATGCATGGCCGAGGTCCGGAAAGGCATTGCCTACACCCATCTTGCCAGAACATTGTGTGGTGGTTTCAATAACGTGGCAGCTCCAGCAAGAGCTGCAAACAGCCCAAGAACAGGACCCTGGGCCTGCGGAAAGGCCTGAAGGTAAAGAATATGTACCAGTCCAACTCCGACCTTCCCTCCTACAGTGAGCACACGGCTCCCCAGCAGCAGGGCACACGGGCCATCAGCGGACCCTCTCCCTCCTCCAGGGTTGCTATCGGTGGCCGTCCATGAGGGAGGATCTGCAGGAGTACGTTGAGGCCTGCGAGACATGCACCCAAGCCCGTACCCCTACCCTGAAGCCCGCAGGCCTACTTGAACCTTTCCCTCTCCTAGCTTGGCCCTGGTCCCACGTATCCATAGATTTCTTGGTGGACCTCCCACTGTCACAAGGTAATACCGTCATTCTAACTGTCCTCGACCGATTCTCGAAGTCCTGTCTCTTGATACTCCTGCTGCAGCTCCCATCTGCTTTGGAGACCGCCGAGGCCCTGATCCACCACATCTTTCGCCTGCATGGCCTTCCGGAGGACATTGTCTCCGATCGCGGCCCCCAGTTCACATCACAGCTCTGGAAGGCCTTCTGGCGGAAGCTGAGAATTGCAGTAAGCTTAACATCTGCGTATCATCCGCAGGCCAATGGGCAGGTCGAGAGACTTCATCAAGACCTAGATTGGTTCCTACGGTCTTACTGCAACCACAGACAACATCAATGGGCCCGATATCTACCCTGGGCGGAGTACGCCCACAACTCCATGTCTCATTCCTCCACCAGACTCACGCCCTTTCAGTGTGTCCTGGGTATCAGCCTCCCTTCTTCCCCTGGCACCCTGAGCGCACAGATATCCCAGCTGTCGATAAGTGGTACCGGAAAAGCGAGGATACCTGGAGAGCGGTCACCACCCAGGCACTGTGAGACAGCAGCACTACTCACTGTGCCACTGTGCCACCCATGATGCTGCTCTTTGCATCCTGCCTAGTGTTTCTGGTTTTTGACCCTTGCCTGTCTTCTACGACCACCGAGTTTTGCCTTGCCTGTGTATCGACGTCTGTGCCTTGTACGACCTTCACCTGTCCCTGACCCTGATCATATCCTGCCCTTCGAACTTCAAGAAAGGAATAAAACCAACCCGCAATCGAGTCCACAACCTACCTGTCTGTCTCCAGTCCGTCTGTTGCTTTGACATGACCACTGTTCCTCTTTGACTCACCTCAACAGCTGCATTTGTAATTGTGTTTTACTGTCATCAAAGTTAATCTCCTCTTTCATGTGACGTCTTACTTTGTCTACCCCTTGTATATATATAGTAATATATATGTATAGTGATGTTGAAAGAACATTTCATTTCTTTTACTCTTAATATGCAAGAACTTTTTGCTTAAAATTTGTGATGTTTCAAATCAAATTTGCTGCAATCAGGTATGTAACCCAAGCCATAAAACTTTCAGAAATCTCAATCACCAAATGAAGTGACTCGTTACCTTTATCTGTATTTTTGTTGAAGTTATCAACACCTTATGTAGGGTAACAGCCAAGACAATACACAGCCCTACGACCTGCCAACACCAATTTTACACTGCCACTTTAAACATCAGTAAAATAGACAAACTAAAGGTCACTGGATATCTGCTTTGAAGATGGATAAAAACATTATACAGCTCACGATACAATACAGGTCAGCTGAAAACTCCCCAACCAGGGGAGTATTTCTACCACCAGAACATAAATAGTTTTCTATGGGAAACACTGGTGCGTGAAAGAATTTATTCAAATTACTTTTTTAGGCTTCAGGAAGTCACAAGTGTTGAGGCCACAAGCACTTAAAGTGTGATTCAGAAATTCTTCAGCTGAGTTCAGTATCACACTTCAAGAAAAAAGGAAAATCAAAAAATTTGAATGAAACCCAGACAAGACACAAACATGCAGAGAAAAAAGAAATACTGCCTGCTAGCTCACCTTCGCATGTTTTATCATCCCCCTTTTCTTACCTTAGTACATTTCATCTGGCAACAGAAAGACTGGTGCAGCATGGATACAAGTAGAAACCTATGAGTTCATGACAATGTCATCAAGAATTTTTCACTCATGTAATGTACTTTGCCAAAAAATGGTGCTATTGGACAAACTGACTGTGCTTCGAGAATCATGTCTGCATCAGTAATTCTGATTCAAAATGCACTACTATTTATGGAGAAAAATGTTTGCTAAATGAATAAATATAATAATGATTAGCCTCACTAATGAAAGAGAAACAGGGCTCATCTCTATTCTGCTTTTCACCAGTCTTACTTCTGGTAAGGCGATCCAGAAAAAAACCGAGCTGCTTACATCTCCATTTGCTATACCAATCACACTAGACAACAGCAAAGCTTAGCTAACTATCACATGCAGACTGAGCCTCGACAAGATAACTGCCACTGCAATGCATTTAGGAAAAGCAGGTTCCTTTTCTCCCTATTGCCACTGCGACCTAGAAGGAGAAGCGGGCAAGAAAATGGAAGGATGGAGGTTCCCCCTCCAAATGTAGCTATAGAAACTACAAGTAAATACAAATTTAAGTAAAAAGACTGCTTGATGCTAGCAGTACTCTGAAATCATCCCAATTGGCACTTCCTCAAGGTCAGAACTTCAAGTCCCAAGGGCAGTGTCACTGTACCCTTGAGTGATACATATAACCTGATAAGCTTCAGTAAATACCCAGTTATATAAATAATTAATGTGTAAAATCCAGACTACAGATCAACATGGAAAAGGCCAACAATAAGGCAAATAAGTAATGAAAGGTGATGGATTAATGAATTATTTGAAGAAATTTTTAAAACTAAAACATATAGCATATTTTTTTGTTAATGTCACATGGAAGTTCTCCAGTGGCAGTTAATGTTTTTTTCTTCATCCAATCTGATAGTTAGCTCAGAAAGAAGTATGGGCTTGTTAAAGTTTTTCTGTTCCAGAGAAACGGGTACCTTAAGTGGTACAACAGGTGCTAAACTTGGGTTTCACAAAGTTCAGCATAATGTTGAAACATACAAACACGCAAAGTGAAGTAAACATACAAACATATACTGTACACCGGGCCACTTTCAGTGTTTGCACAACAGCGCAGGCTTTCTTCAACACCTAACCAGAGGTGCCCCATTCCTGAGAGCAGTCACCCAGCACCTCAGTCTGCAATTGCCTCCAGGCACCCATACAACATGGTGAGGGCGGGGGGTATGGCCTCAGTGCCTGACCTTATTAATCATTTCACAGAGATTCTGGTCGGCATGGGCTACAGAGCAACTAAAAGGAATTGGGGAAGGCAAACATGTTTTTGCTGTATGGTGCTGCTGGTTTCTGGTTTCTTTTGTGCAAAGATTCTAAAAATAAAACCCTAACAGACAAAGAAAGTAGGAGAAAAGATTAAACTGTCTCAAATGCAGTGTCTAATGTCATGAAAATGCCTCTACATTATGGTTGCAGGCAGCTGTAAAGTAACTGTACACAGCATCTGTTTTCACACTTCTGAGAGAATGATGACAAAATATTCTGTGTTGCTATTCTCTATGGTTGTGCTCCTGCCTGCATGCTCACACACTGTTAATTTTCATACCCCAGAGAAAATTCCAGAGACAGCAGCTGGGAGCACATATCGTCTGGAATGCAACAAGAGACCATTATTTGTCATCAGCTTTAGAATTTAAGAAATTATAAAAAACATAAAGCACTCTTTAAACAAAAACATTGTAAATTCTCAGATTAAGTGGTTTTATTTGAAAAACCTGATAGCTAGTAACTAGCTATAATCACAATTTGTGAGCTTAGTGCAATGGATCTGAATTAGTGTAACATTTCACAGCCCTGCACACGGGACACACCGTCAGTAAACAAAAAGAGAAGGGGGGCAGAATGTCCAATGTTTCAGTGTTAACCTTGATATACTCTTTTTACAATGTGTTCAATTTAATTCATATTAATAAACTGTTACTTTTGAAAGGATGATATGTTTTCACTTTGAATTAACAGACACGTGTAGTGTGAATGAGATATAAATATTGTTTCACAACCAGAGGCATTTAGTATATGTTTGAAAAGGATCTCATGTTTGACATGGCACTGCTATGGGGTCAGGGTGTAATAAAAGGCTAGAAGCATAAGAAAGATTCTTTTATAGAGAGGGAAAAAAACTGTGCATCAGTGATGTGATATCTGCTTGTAAACACAAGTTTGTATTACTTCATATAACCAATTTTGCAGCAAAACTCCCTATCAATCCCCTGCCAACTTAAGATCCTCATAAAGTATGCCATAAACTATAAAATTGGTACACACTATGAAAATGGTTGTGGAATAACATACCTGCTACACAATTATGCAGTAACACACTGTTTACTTCTTTTTCTCAGGTGTAACCATGGACCAAGAAAAACAGTGAGAAACCCTATGGGGCCAGTCTATGCTTCAGTCATCATCTTGATCAGAGTTCTAAAGACCAGCATAGCAAGAATCCGTACACACACACTATTTTTTTTTAGCAAGCACAGAAATTTATTTCACTAAAACTAGTCAGCACTATTTTCAAAATATGCAAGGACCCCATGAAGCCCATCCACAGACCTTGGGGTTAAAAACCCTTGTCATAAACAATGATTTTTAATTTAAAAATAAGTCAGATTGCATCCTGCTCTTATGACATATCGTGATTTCATCAATATTTTCAAAAGTAAGTGGTCTTGCTAATAGTGCACTAGATGAGGAATTTTGCTGCACTGAATTGTTAACAGAGCACTCCATGTAGTTCACAAAATAATTTTTCCTTCCTATGCACTTGAGTACAGACAGTCTGAAATCCCTAAATATCACAGGTGGACAATCCTGGTACTCACAAGTATCCTGTTTTTCTGGGAGCTCTTAATTACTCAAACCTTATAAGAACTTTTAATAAATGAATCAAATGCTTGAAATCACAAGTGCTACAAGTCATTTGAGCGCTAACAATAATTAAGCAATAATTGATTAATTGAAAGACTTTGTTAAGAGACTGAAAGGTTTACTCAATATTTCACAATCCCACCCCTGGCACATATTAATGATCTAATATGGGTATGCCTCTCATTTCGAGCAGAGTAACAATACAAGATCAATTTAACTGTTTGGTTTAATGACTGTGAACAAGTGCTTCACTATGCTGTCCCTTTCCTTGTAACTTGACACATGCTAAATGGCCATAATGGTTCCCTAGCAGGCCCTCTGCTCACCTTCTCACCTGTAACTTTGAGGACAAAGGCCAAATCACGGGCACTGTGATGTGGGTGTTCACTGTGGTCTTCTTCCTAATGAACAATAAACTGTTGACTGCCAGGGTAAAGGCCATTTATCCCCTCTGACCCAGGCAAAGGTCAAAGGTCACACCTCACCAAGCTTGACCAACCTCTGTCTAAAGGCAGCAGCAAAATAGTTGCTTAAATGGTTCCATTCTATAGTAGACAGTCAGAATTTCCAGAGGCCTCTGAAAGAGTGCCTTTTATGCATCTTCATCTAGCGCAACCACTGGCCAGGTGGCTAGATACTTTTTGCTGGTGAAAGAGAACAACCCTGCTCCCCCATTGATATCCTATAGCCAAAGTCCAGCTTTCAAATTTTCTACTGAAGCTAAGGAGGAGTTCTAACCTCAGCTCTCAGAATGCTTTGGCCTCGAATAAGTCTCCACACCATGTACATCCTCAAGCCACTGGTTCAAACCATACCACTATGCCACCCTTCCATCACTACAACCAGTTGCAGTCTTACTTCTCTTTCTGACCCAGTATATTGTCAATACTGAGAACAAATGCGCTTAATTTTAGTGTCAAACTGCCAAATGACAGCTTTTACTATCCATTTCAGATGAATATATAAGGATGTCAAGGATGGTGTCCCCACTAAAAAGCTATAATACCAGCCCATTACAGGAGTTTGCTGTAAGCAAGCAATCAGCTTTTTAGTGAGAATGTCTAGAAAAATTACACTTGCACACAGAACTCTGCACCTGGGTTCACACACATACACGCACACACACTGGCTGAGACTGCTTATCCCGGGTGGGGTCATGGCAGGCCGGGGCCTGGCCCAGCGGCACGGGAACACACACCCAGAGCAGGATGCCAGTCCACCACAACACACCCCAGGTGGGACTTGAGCCCCAGGCCCACCAGAGAGCAGGACCTGGCCAAGCCCAGACCATGCCCCCCCTCCACCTGAGTTCAGTTTATGTTTATTCATTTAGCTGACACCCTTCTCCAAAGCAACTTACAATGTCAAGCTACCTACAACTATTTACCCATCTGTATAGCTGGGTAACTCTATTGGAGCAACTTAAGACAAGTACCTTTATCAAGGGTACTACAGCAGTAGGTAAGATTTGAAGCAACAGCTCTAACCACTGTGCTATCAGCCACCCCAGCCCATATCACCGCTGTATAAATGTTTATATGTATCACATATTAACCTATCTTGGCAAGTTATTTTCCTCAATGTGTCCAGATGCAGCTGGTGCAAAAGTGAACTATAGTACTTCTTACAACATGTGGAGAATCATGAAAAACATGTGGAGAGCATTTTTGTAAAATTGTCTGCCAAAAATCCCACTTTATTTTGAGACAGACACCAGAGCAAAAGTACTTTGCAATATAATTACTTATTGTATACAGCAAATTAAACACACAAGCACACCATACGGAGCACCATATCTGGTGGTGTATATTAATTTTTCCATTAATTAATAAAAATAAATCTAATTATATCGTGCCATGAAGTATCAAAAACCCTATAGCACATTATGGTCTAAAACTGAGAATCTGGGATGTGTTTCCGGCAATTCTGAGCAGCAAGTCTACACTGGCCCAGGTAACTTCCTGGAATAGACAGCCACCTGAAGAATTAGAGTTTCAGCTTCCTACCCCTGGCCTGAAATGATCAGAGAAAAATGCTATTCCAGACTAACAAAGTCTAAGATTGAAAGTTTTCCTTTTAGTTAAAAGTATGCATATTTTAAAACCGAACTGTTTTTAATGTTGTGGCTGAAATTATCAAACTTGAGCAAGTGTAAATTAAATCTCATGGCCTCCAGTATCTTGAGTCTACGTCCTGACTCACTATTCCATTTTGCCCATCTGATTCATTAACAAAAATCATTAACAAAATAGGTATACTGTTCTGTTTGAACGACATGCAATTAATTGCTGCTTTTCATGCTGCAAAAATAAACAAAAAACTAGCAACAAGAGGAAGAGAAAGAAAGTATCAGGACTATACAGGTACAGAATAATATCACTTCATCCAAAAAACACTGTTCTATATCTGCTAGCATCACAACAGGCAAAAGTATGAAGTGAAGGAACAGAAAGGAGTAATTCTTTCTCAGCAAGTTCTGAGGATAACACCATCCCAGCCCCATAACCTGTTTGGCTACTGTGAGTGATACTTTTACAGCCAGTGGAGCGAGACAGCTGCCACTTCCTGGTCCACAGGTTTCCTATACGAGCCATCAAATGAACTAGCACGACACTTTTGCCTTCACAGTTTTTCACCACTTCTTATGCTACAATAAAATGTCATGGGAACACAGAAAAATTACTGAGAAGAATACTGACAAAATCACAGCAATGCTTTGTACTCAGAGCCATGCCCATGTCTCTGAAATAAAAGTGAGCACTTTTTCAAGAGACAGCATGACAGAAAAAAATGCTATTTCTTAAAATAATTCAAAAGCAGAGTTAATTTCTGAAATTTTAAAATGAATTTTCAGAGTGGACGCAACCTCTACAACATATAACAAGTGACAGTTATTTTTCTATGATCCATCTCACTGGTAAGAAAGAACAATCTCCATCTTGGTTAAAGTTTCAAACATAAATAATTCAAGTGCATTGACTGTATCAGCATTTTGCAAGACATCAAAGTCAGCAATTAAACAATGAACATGCATTCTACACATAGATAAAGAGCTGAGAGGTTCAGAAATGACAGTCATTTCAGATGGATCTTCCATGGACTGGATTCAAAATATATTGTCAGCAAAACTTTCTAATTGAGGGTGAGAACACCACAAATAAAAAAAAGTTGATATGAACTTCTGCAACCCTAAAATCCCCGTATCAGAAATCTGCCATCATTAAGTATTCAGTCCATGACACAAATGCTAAAATATTCATTCACACACGCATGAGTAGAAAATGAGCAAAAAGATAGAAACACTCGTGTGGTATTTCAAGGCTCTATAATAATAACAGTAGCTCATCAGGAGAGAAGTCTCAAGATTCTGTCCTTTGCTCCATAAACACAGTACAACATGACTTCTTCCCTCCGTACTGCCACAGGCACACAGAATAACATTTGTCCACAGACAGACAAGAACAGAGAATTATGGAGTACCCGTTACAGATGCCCATGCAAATCTGACTTCCACAGGTGGGGGTACACCCGACTGGCAGTTGGAGCACTCCTCAGTTTAGGCATGCAAAACCACAGCAGACCACCTGCTCACATTTCCTGCAGAACCAATAATGTCATCATTTGAGCTTTTTTTATTTAGTAGGTTTTATGACATATTAGCTCTTAGACTAAAACGTATCACTGTCACTTTCCATCAAAACTGTTTCTCTTTCGATTCAATTCAATTTATTTTTATAGAGCACTCTTCTCATGCAGTGACACAGAGCACTTTAACACAGACCTAAGGCAAGAAAAACAAATACAAACAAAAAAGACAGTCTACTAATAGCTACTAAATGGCTTCTAAAAATTTAATTAATTACCCTTGACACACTGAAATGCAGAAGATGTTTAGTGTGCTTTCTTTCAATCTACTGTTCAGCATGAGAATAACCATAGAGTCCAGGACTCAGAGACTGCAGCTTCCTCCATATCTGAGCAGCATGAAGTCAAATTCATTTGACACAGCATCTTTATGAGCAGCACCTACACTACCAACACCAAACCATAACTCTACCCAAAACACATCCCACCAGGAAAAATACACAATTCCCTGGAGATATAAGACTACTGTTCTGCAGAAGCACTGAATATGGAAAGTTTCCAAGCTGAACCAAATCTAGATTCCTTCTGGGGAACAACAAAAATACCTTTCCAGTGCACTGACAACCCCCAAAAAATGCAGCAAAGGAGAAAGAGCAACATTACATGGCAAATTAGAGAACTCAGAAGCTATGGAGGCCTTTAATGTCAAGAAAACACTCCAGGAGTTGTGGTGAACCCAAGTGCAGAGTTCTATGTACAAGCGGAGAGTGATAAATTGTGGGTATATGGTGGAGATGTGAAAAACTGCCATGTGTAGATGGAGCTTTACAACACTGGGGGCTGGATGACGACAAGGATAAATACAAAGACAATAACTGAGTTGGAGCGAGACTGGAGCTAGGACGATGATCACTCTGAATAGATGAGTTGCCACATTCGAGGGTCCATAGCATATTTTCGCACCACAGATCCATTTATCGTGATTCAGATGATGGTGAGGAGCAGGTATATGGACTCATGGCCATTCTGGGTACACCCTAAGTGACCTGACATTTAAAAGTCTCAGAACACAAGATACAGCAGTGTGGAAGGTACCAGATAATGTCCAAACATTCATCCTTTGTAATCCATAATGAGAAAAAGAACAAAAAGATGACTACAGTAGTCCATGGGGGATATGTTCCAAGACCCCCGGCAGATGCCTGAAACTGCGGATAGTATTGAACCCTACACACACACACACACACACACACACACACACACACACACACACTGTCTGAAACCACTTGTCCCGTAGCGAACCAGATCCTAGCCCAGCAGCACAGGGCGCAAGGCTGGAGGGGAAGGGTACACACCCAGGACGGGATGCCAGTCCGTCGCAAGGCACCCCAAGCAGAACTCGAAGCCCAGACCCACCAGAGAGCAGGCCCGGCCAAACTCGCAGTGCCACCACACCCCTGCGCCTTCCAACCCTATATACAGTATACTATGTTTTTTCTTATACAGAAGAAGTAGAAAGAAAACTAAGGACCAATGCCCAGGTCCTCAGAAATATAGATTTTTTAAAATAAAGGTTTTTTTTTTTTTTAAATAATGCCCCAATTCCTTCCCACAGTCCAACAACATGTTTCAGATGAACTGTGTGAGAGACTGTATATTAAGCTACCCTGCAATGGACTAGCATCTTGTCCAAAATGCACCATCTCACCGAACACACTATGGTTCTGTGATAAGCTCTAGCCACCGCAATCCTGAATTGAAAAAGTGGTTATTGATAGCGGGTGAATATATGATGTTATTCAATTGACACTTTAGTAGCAACAGAAGTTTTAAAATCTACATTTACATTTACTCATTTAGCAGGTTATTATCTCCAAAGCAACGTACATTTCAGAGAACAATAAAATGAGTGCATTATAACCTAATTTAACTAACATGGAATGATTTTACCTTTTTAAATTCCACTCAAGCTGTGCTCTTACAGCATGAGTACCTCTTCTATATGGATTAATTTTAAACCAGAACTCTCCATGGAAGTGTAATCTTGTGCTTGAAGAAAAATATGGGTGTAGTTAAATTTCAGAGAGATTTAACATTGGATGAAATTGTGATGTAACATCTTGAATTCACAACAAAAGTGTTGTAGTGTACCTGATTAATTACCAATACCTGTTAAAATCTAAATGAAAAGGACAAAACCTTCATCATCAATCATACACAAAGAGCAGTAAATGTAACTGTTCATAAAAAAAGTCCATCAAAATACATTCATCAATTATATACTGTAAACAGAACTGAAAAAACACCTAGTGTAACAATGTTTGTACAATTATTTGCTACCAGTTGTATGAACCAAAGTATGAAGAAAATATTGGAGCGCCAATCCATTAGGAAAGCAATTAAGTATGCACAACTAACTAAAGGAACCTCTGTATATTTAGGAGTACGGTGCCAAACAGCCACTATGCAACCTTTCAGCATATCAGCATAGCTGTCAACCCTTCCTATCTTCTCAGAATTTTTCCAGTTTTCAACACTGAATACCGAACTTACAATTTTTGTTGCTAAATTCCACTTTCAAAAAATAAATAATTTTTATAAAAATCACCACACATAGTCCTGCCACCCGTCGTCACGCCCACGCCGCCGGAGCAACGAATCACACCTGGGGCTCGGCATAGGCAGACGCATAAAAGGCTGAGGCAGAATAACAACTAACGCGGAACCTTGTTCAGCCTCACAACTCGCCAACTCCTACTCAGCCTAGCGTCTTCCTTACCTCCACATCCTCTTCCCAGTTCCCTTGCCCCGCTCCTTTGTCCTCCTCAACTCTTCTTGATCATTGACCTCTTGCCTGTTTTCTGACCTCGGCTTTTGGATTCCCTGCTCAATGACGTATGCACCTCGAAGACGGTCGCCTGTCCTGTGACTACGAGTTTTGGATTTCCATAGCAAAAGCCCCGTCCACCCCGCACTTGGGTCCGACCACTTCCTTCTGGAAGCCAACCATGGCACCCACTCTTGTCTCCAATCCGTCTTTTCAATCAACCATCTGCACAGACACTTGCTTCTGGGAATGAGCATCATACTCTCCCAACGTGATTGCAAATTCAATCACAACTCGGACTCCTGCATGAGCATTGCAAACTTTCGCCGCCACATATAGTAACGCTGCTCAAAACTTATTTTTTCCACTCAGTTACACTTTGTATTTCAGCAATGTAAAACTATACAGGCAGCCCCCGGGTTACGAACATCCAATTTACATAAAACCCATAGTTATGAACCAACACCAGCACAGCCTATTAAATTGAATATTAAAAATTCGAGTTACATACAATGGTTCGTAATGACAAACAGACGCTACTTTGCGATGCACATCAAAACATTGCACATCTACAGCGATTCGTCGGCTCATGGGTGCGTGGGCCCAAGGTAGGACAAAGACTTTGCTCTGTTATGCCCAAGACCTCACTCCAAACGTACGCACTTCCCAAAATCAGAGCAGTAGGGTATAAAGAAGCCACACCTGCACTCCCTTGTTGCGGAATCTCATCCAAGAAAGCTGCATCTCCTGCGCTCACGAGTGAACCATCAACCTACCTGTCCTTCCTAGTCCCTTGTCCTCCTCCCTCCCTCATTCCCGATGTCCACGGCTCCCAACTCTGGCATCGCCTCCTCGACCACGACTCCAAATTCACCCTGAGATCAACATTTGTGCATTGACCATGATCGAGCTTTTCCTCGACCATGACTCTTTCCTGCTCCCTTGTGTATCAACAATAAAGATCTCGCAGTTGGGTTCACACGCATAACGCAGGCTCCTGCCTGCTTTATTGACGCGTTCTTTTCAGTCAGGCCATGTTGCTGTTAACAGTATCCTGTGTGTGTTACTGTATTTGGTTTTTTTTTTCTCTGTTATAAATACTGTCGTTACATTTGGGTGGCAGAGCACACAGTGCTGCTGTTCCACAGCACCTGTGTGGTGCAAGAGAATGTGGGTTCGATCCCCACTCAGTCTGTCTGGAGTTTGCATGTTCTGCCCATGTCTGTGTGCGTTCCTTCCGGGTGCTCTGGTTTCCTCTTACAGTCCATAGACATGCTGTTCAGGTTCACCCATAGTGTGTGTGTGTGTGAGTGACAGAGAGAGTGTGTTCCACTGATGTATGGATGAGTGACCCATTGTAAGTAGTGTATCTAGCAGTGTAAGTCACCTTGGTGAATAAGGTGTGTGGGCTGATAACACTACATAGTATCCGTTGGAAGTCACTTTTCTCCAAAGTGTCTGCTAAATAAATGTAAACATTTGTTATAACAAGAGAGACACACAGAAACATAAGTACTGCAGTTACATTTGTTATACTTGTTAGATGTTTTAGTGTACCTGGAAGTGTTTGTGATTTTTTTATGCATAGAAAGGTACACTATAGTAAGAAAAAGTTGACTAACTGACGTTAGATACAAACCGTAGCTGACTGTTGTGACTTATGTACAAATTTGACTTAAAGACAGAGTTAGGAACGTACTCGTTCATAATCCGGGGACTGCCTGTATAACAATAGAAGCTATAGCAATGATGACGATAATTGCTATACACAGGGGCAGGAAACAGGAGGCAAGACCCAAATGCAAGATAATTTATTACAGTAATGAAGGGGCAAAGCAAGTCTCGTGGTCGGGGACAAGCGTGGGTCCAGAATAGAGGCATGAACATTGTACCGAATGATGACCTGAGGTCATGGTCGAAGAGGCAAGGTGATGGTGGAAGCCATGGGAAAGCAGGACTTGGGAACGAGGAGCTGGACAACGGAACACGGAAGGGAGACACAAGCAAAGGTCTGGCAAGGTTAAGTGGATGGTTGAGAACACGGGGGGGTTGTCTCAAAAAGATTCTACGACCTGGGAGTGGTGGAGTGGCCTGCCCTGCCCTGCTGATTACGGCCAGGTGCTTGTGTGTGGTCGTGACAATAATGGTAATTGTCACGTCCAGACAAAAGTCCGACAAAGATGCATGTTGCTGTAACATCTGAACACAGACATAAAGTACAGTGACCCCAAGTGCAGAGTGTTAAGTCCACACTACAAACTGGAAAGTACAGTGGAAAGGTGAAACAAAGACAGGGACAAAGAGACACACAGTGTATTTTCATAAAGGTGAAAAGTGAACCTCGAATTTACGAGCAGAACTGGAATACAGATGAGTAACAAAATGCTGGACTGGGACACTAGACCTGGACAGGAGCATAAAAGGCGGGAGTAGACAGGACAGGCACTCGAGAGTGGAACATAAATACCTATGGAACAAGGCTTGAGAAACAGTTAACTAAGGTTGATTATGAAATCACAATGAAACGCTGATTAAGAATCCACAATCCTACCTCAGTTCTTTAGTCCTTTTATACTTGACTAATCCCAATGCACGGGTCTAATGTAGTGACACTGAGGGGTACCTCCTCTGGTCCCTAGGGATAGCAAAATATTGCAATATTGCAAAGAAAGTTCCAAAATATTGGGGTTGAGTTTAGATTAAAAGGATAAAATAATATAACTGCGGGTTACAAAAACAAAAATGAGACTGAGGGTATCACACTGTTGACACACATGTGAAGTCTGGATTCTCTGTGAAAAAGAGTCAATAGACAATCAGCAACCAGATAGATGGACTCAACTACAATAGATGCAAGCCTAAGGATATAACTGGAGGACTGAAAATTCTACAGCCACTTTATGTGGTTGCTGGAAGTATATTTATAAAAACTGAGCTTTACAGGTTACCATACAGCACATGTTGCTGATGAAAGTATGATGCAACATGTTAACAGAATGTAAAGAGTTGACAATGAGATGTCAGTTGTTGGCACTGAGTTGAACACACACACACACACACACACACACACACACACACACACACACACACACACACACTGTCTGAATCACTTGTCCCACGCAGGGAGCCAGAGCAACACACGGCATAGGGCTGGAGGGGGAGGGGACACACCCAGGACGGGACGCCAGGCCATCGCAAGGCACCCCAAGGGGGACTTGAACCCCAGACCCACTAGAGAGCAGGACCCGGTCCAACCCACTGCACCACCACGCCCCCCTGACTGAGTTGAACAAATATATACATTTTCCATTATAACTGTGGTTGACAACTATACATATTAAAACCAAATAATAACATGCAATACCAAGACTGAGAACTGAAATTACAATGGTTGTGTAAAAAGGGAGAAAGAAGTATTTTAAATACTCACAGCAAACAGACATGATAAAATCCCAGAACTATAGAAATTCACCAAAATGCAAATAGAAGGCCTTTCAAACAATAATAATTATCCTTTTAACTGAAAGTATTTGGAGTCAATAAGAACTTTGGTAAACAAAATGTTGCTTTACTGCTGATAAGAGTGGGAGCAGGTGAGTTTGCGGAACCCAAAGATAAAAACAAATTAGAGGTCATGCTTGGAAAGTTTAATAAGTATTGTTCTCCAAAAAACTGAATGCGTGATATTTTTTACTGCTGGATGCAGAATCCCACTGCAACTGTTGATTCATATGTACCAGAAATGATACTAAACCCAGTCTTGTAATGATGGGGATATGCAATGGAGACTTAATCATGTTTGGGGTGTTTATTTAAACAAAAAAAACCTTTGCTAAGAGAAGATCTAAGCCTGGAAAATTGAATACGTCTTTGAAAAGCTAGCCGTCAAACAGAGAAACATGTCTAAACTTTCAAGAAAGGTCTAGAAGCTGAGTCAAGGCCAGTTGAAGCAGCCTGTGTGTGCCATCTTAAAAAAAAAAAAAAGGTGATTCCAAAGGGCAGAAAAAAGCAAAGGACTGTGGAAAAGAAGGAAATTTTGTGAAATGAAGCATCCAGTTACACAGTGTATTGCCTATGGGAACATATGTTCAAAACATAACATAAATCATTTAAGAAAAAGTGCATTTCTCAAAAACACACAGAAATGGAAGCATACAGCAGCTGTCAAAGTGGTAGGAAAAGTGGAGAAGTGTTCATGGAAGCCATGAACAACAAAATAGACTTCAAGGACCGTGGAATCCAAAGGCCAGTAGCAGATAAGTAGCTAGTTACATTCCATATCACCATACGGTGGTACAGGTATGTACAGACAAGGTATGTACAGACAGAAAAAGGGGGTTTATGATTTACGTAGTCAAAAATATTTTCACTCACATCGGTTTGGACTGCCACAAAAAGAAAGTGATCTCAAACCTTTAACATTTAGAATAATCTCAGTGAAATATTACATTAAATGCAATGAATGATGAAGTTGCAGAAGTAGGATTTCACACTGATATACAAACTACGTAAACTTAACAGTGGCAGACGCACTGTCTAGAACACATGTGACAGAACCTATAACTGAAGAGGCCCTACGTGCTGTGACAGATGCGAGTCTTGTGTCATTTCCACTGAAACAAAAGATCAGATAAGACACAGAAAGATCCACAGTTGCAAAAGGTAATTTGGCACACGTCCAATGAATCACTAAAGCCAGTCTGTCCTCAATATTACGCACTAAGAGAGAACATGTTGGTTGTAAAGGAAATTTACCAAGCAAGAAGAGAACAGTGATTAAACTAATGTATGTTAATGGAAAAGCTACAACACAGACTTTACCAAGCCAAGGGCTTCTGTGCACTGAAAAGACCAAAAGACTGGTCAACATAATTCATTACTTCTGTCTAACACCAATGCCAGCTGCAGAAATAACCTGTGCAGCCCAACAGTAGGAACGACAATTTTTGGGATGGCATAGAAGATGACTGATTTCATTACAATCTAACAGATTATCAATTATTGTTCTGTGTAATGTAAATACAATGTAAAGAGTTGCCACATGAAGACATCAGCCATTTCTGTTAAGTTTAAGAAACAAGTACCTTTGCCGAACTAAGGGCTTTATGGCTTGCAACTATGCTTCTATTAAATAAAATAACTGCTGCTAAGAATCCATGAGTCAGCGCCACTATATTTTTGCATTTTTTTTTTACTGAGGAATAACAGACATTTCTGAGACAGTATGAGTATTTCTTTAATTGTTCAGATGAACCACTCCAGCATAAATGATAAAGTCCGTTTTATTAAAGAGTCGATGTTAACATCTGAAAACACTAAAAATGTTCAAATGAAAAAGATGTCTGGCCTGACAGCAATTATGGGGTAAAAATGACCGTTTGGATTTCAGTTTAGGAACAACGCGCCTAACACGGTCTCACTTCAACAAGTGACATGTATTTGTTAAAATAACATTTATAGTACAGTCAGTAGTTCCTCACATTTTGATCTCCGTGGGGAAATAGAAAACTATTAGACAAGTTATTTATGTTAGTTTCTTTTGGATAGATGAGGTTTTACCATTAAAAAACTATCAACAAGGGCGAAGCGAAGGGGCTAATTATGACCGAACTTCTCAACTAAAACTTTTCGGCTTAACTTTGCGTGTTATATTTGTTAATACTAATGCAATAATTACTATTAATTTTGCCTTAAATCATTAGCCCATAGATCACTTCAGGTAGTTTATTGTAAATACCACTAGCTTCATGCCGACGACAAACTTACTTGTCACTCTAAACTAGTGCGGAATGTCGCTTTTTAAAAATTAACGACATCCCATTTCAAACTTTCACATCACGAGAGCATAAATCAGTTAAATTCATACAGAGACGAAATATTTTTTTGAAATATTGCTAACCTTCGTCAGATTGGAAGCACGCCTCAGGCGCCCTTATGCTGGTACTGGAGGAAGTGCGAGGACGTTTGCGCGGGAAAATTCCGAGTTTGTGCGCGCCACTGTACTTCGGGTTTAACATTGTTTATGAAAGACCTGAAATTTCGAGATAAAAGGCTTCCATTAGAAATACACACAAAACACAACCAAATGTATGGAAAAGAACGTGTTAACGTTTTCATCATTGATCACTTACTTCAGCGCATGACATAAGGAGAACTTGTAAAGTCAAAGTGCAAAAGTCACGTCTGGTTCATGGTCTAATTGCCGCTCTGAAGAGGAAGCAATTTAGAAATTATGGACACTTGCTTTCCTAGTGGTTAAGAAAAGCCACACCCAGCCATAACCCATTACTTCACAAAATAAGAACACATGGGCCAGCCCATTTCCATGGTCACAGGCCATTGAAAACCAAAATGCAAACTTGCATTTGTCCATGTTACTCCAAGCTATAGTAGTGGTCAGCCAAGGTCTGGCCCAAACTCAACCAACAATATTGCCTTTTCTGGACCCTAGCTCAGTATGAGTCCAAAAAACAAAGATATTAATGTGAGAGACCTATGCTAACATGTCAGCTAGCTGTAGCCAACATCCTACACCAGCGGCTTTGAATGTTTTGTTCAGTTAAACAAATCACTGAGGTAAAATGTGACGTGAGAAAATTGCACCTTCAAGCAAAACACATTTGAGATGCCCAAACAAATAACATGTAGTAAATGAAAGTCATGGCCTACTTACCATTTATTGCTCAGACTTCTGAAACTATCTTGAGTTATATCGGTTGAATCAAAGTGTAAAGTCAAGAGAATATATGCTACAACCACCTGAGGACAGAGCAGGTGAGCAGTAGCAACAGTGTCATCAGGGTGTGGAGTCAAAGGTCATGAAGGCTTGCTGCACTTTGCCTGTTGAGGTGCCCTTTAACAATATGTCTGGTAATGGATGAGAAAAAGAGGCTGGAAAAAGCATAGCTATCTGGGGTATTCCTTTTGTAAAATGATTCTTAATAAGCAGGTCTTACTGCTGCCATTCAGTCAGGCTTATACTCTGACCTTGCACTGACATAGCACAAACTAACTGCCTTGATGAGCTGCTTAAGGGAGGAAATGGTGAGATGAATTATTTAGTATTAGACCAGAAATAGCCTCACATGGAGCAGCAAGTTCTGGGTTCGACACCATGAGGTGTGTTATATAATGTTTTCATAAATGAGCAGGAAGAGGTGTGGCCCACTCGACACTTTCATGACCCTGCTGCAGTCAACAGGAGCAGAACTGCTGACATCTACAACAAGGTAGAGGTCAAGGCCAGGCCTTCTGTTTCATAAGCTCAACATAATGATACAAGAGAATACACACAAGACAGGTTCACTGCTCACTGAAAGTAGCTCTTTTTTCCTGCAGGTCCTAAGAACATTCAGACCTCAACAATGGAATCAGTTGACAGTTATTGTGTGCAAGGTATTATCACTGATGCCTGGTAACATAGCCTTAGACAGGCCAACTCCTCCTCACCTGCTTCAGTGGATATCTTTCTTTGAAGTGATAAAGCAAACATTTAAATAAGGTCTTTGTTTAGTTTTGAAATTTTAGGTGTGTGAAACAATCTGTCAGGCACAACAAAGTTTTTTTTAATTTCCTACACTATCATCTTTCAGTCCTCAAAAATAAAATAATACACAAACCAGATTTCACTGAACTTCTTCATTAACCTTCCAATACACATTTCAAACAGTAACGGACTATTTTCACCTTCTGTCAGCTGACAGAAACAGAAACACGGCATTATCACACCATTACATCATTGATAGATTATGTCTGGAATTCACTGGAAATCCCAATTTACACCCTTTCTGAATATGCTCCCGTCCTCCAGTTCACAAGTGCTTTAATTTTTTACTAATATTTTAAATATTCCTTTCTCCTAAAACTCACGAGACCACTTCACTGCAATTTAATGATTTTTTCATGAATCGTTGACACTAATTCTTTGAATTGCGTATAACTGCGAGGTAATGGCAGGCCAGCTCTATCAGCTGGAATAATTTAAAAATGACTGATGTTTTGTTTTAATGATGAGCCCCAAATAATAAGTGGGAAAATTCTGTTACATGCACATGATGTAAATAATCAGAGACAATTACAAAAAATACAATACAGTTAATTTCTGCAATACAAACTTGACGCTTGATATTTCTGATCCTAAGTAATTCTGAAGAGTGTGGTGTAAAAGGTAAGGAAAGAGATGTAGAAAGAGAGGTCACATTCCAAAACAAAAAAGTGTAGAATATATTTCTTAATGTGTGCAAAATATAGAATACACAAAATATTGGTAAAATATTAAGAATTTTTTTCAAACACATAAAACAGTGTATGCTCACACCAGCACTCCTCTGAATAGTACTCCCAGGTTTACGTTATCTTATCATCCATTCTTGATAATAGTATTGTTATAGTGATACAGTATAGTATTGCCAAAAATGCTAGTAATTCTTGACAAAAGGCAACTGTGTTACCTGCTTCTTCTCTCATGACATGTCATAGCCATACATACCTGTAACTAGTGTTTTTTAATTAAATTTGCACCTGTCCATGGGAAAATGAAAAGTGTCTGAAATTATATTTATTTCTTTGATTCCAGGTTTTTGTCTGGGGCTGATCAGAATTTCTGACTGCTAACAAATCTGTTACAGTTCATTGCATTCCTAAAATAACAGTAGTACTGTACACCCCAGCATTGGTGATTGTGCATCATGCAAAATGCATTCATGTAAAATGTAGAAATTTGTCAGACTCATCAGGCCAAAAGAATATAATCCCTATGGACCAATGTGGTCTGTATAAAGACAGCAAACTGCTCGCCTGGGGTATACAGGATACGAAACCTCCCAAAGTGTCACTGTTTATTTCTGTACTTCCTGTTAGTGCCACGATGGGGCTTTTACAATGAATGCTGGGTAAGTCTGCACTGGCTGGCATGAAGAGCATAAATCAAACATTACACACAGCAGAATAAATGTGTTCTCCAGAAGATGCTAATTTGATATCAACAGAATTTTAACTAGTTTATTTTTTTCAAAAGAAGGAAAAAAATTATTAAACAAAATGCAAGTCTTTTTACACTAGCAATTATTAATTTTTACAACCATCAAGTCTGCATGACATAAAGAAATAATTCTACATCTTTGTTTCTTTAATATTTTTGGTACTCTGTATTTATACATACAAATAACAAATACAGGAACTTGTTCACAATGCATATAGTCTGGAAAACATCTTTCAGGTGATCCACCATGGCATATGTGTGGGCATGCGTGCATATGTGTGTGTATTTGTGTCTTGACACATGCCTGGGACTTACTAAAACCCCTGTATAAATGCTTGCCATCTGGATGACTGACCTGTCTTGTCATTTAATGCATGAAAATTCTTGCTGAGGCATGAGACTTGTTAGTTTGTGTCTGCTTTGCTCTCTGCTGCTGTCCTTTCAACCAAAGCCATTAGAAGACCTCCTCAGCTTCTCTTTCTGCCCCAACTTGTACCCTTCTTGTTATAGCTGCCCATTGGCATATATTCATTACAAAGTCTTCATTAAATGTACTGTATTTCATACAATTTGTACAAATATATTTAAAGTTTATCTTCTGTTTTTCACAGTACAGGGACTCCTGTTTCACAGGGTTGAGGAAAAGGTCTACAAAGGACTATTAAAGGTAATTTTTTGTCTTTGTGTCTTTTGTGAAAAAAATGGCTTTTGGGAGGAGATGAAATCCAGATTCGGCAGTTGGTTGAACACAAGATGTTGACGAAATGATCCGTCAGCCTCTTTCTCCCCAGGTGGAGTGAAGTGATTGTCCCAAAGTGAAAGCCCAGATGTTCAGTCAGTTGTATGTTGGGGTCCAGAGGTTGTACGCCTGTCATGTATAACCGAATAAAGAATTTTCTGTCTTTTAGGGAAGAAAGCAAAAGTTTGCTGGGTCCGAGTGAGGTTGGAAGGTCTAGCCCATTGCTGTGACCATACTGGTTGGGTGGTGGGGTGCGAAGGGTATGCTGGAGGAGGGGTGCATGGGCGTGGGGCTGCTCAGCATATGACCTGAGTGCGAGAAAGGTGGGAAGACACTATGTCGGGACAGAGCAGTAGGGCTGAAGGAGCTGCCCTTGTCCATGAGGCTCTTGGAGAACTCGTCCATGCTGTCCTGGGACTTTTTGCTCTTCTTTGACTTGCTGGACATCTTTCGGTTCCTGGTCTGAATGCCTTCCTTCTTCATTGTCAGTGGTCGGTTGATCTGCAATAAGAAAGAGAGTAACAGACCACAAAGATTTGAGTATCAGCAACACTTGATTGTAAAAAGCATGCTTTTCGTCACATTCTTTTCTGTTTCTTCCATAAAAATACTTCACAAAATGACAGAAACTGGTATTGAAGCTCTTCCACTTAGTAATGATTTATACCAATATTGGATGACCAAGAATGTTATTAGGTGGTCCAAAACCATAATAGGTATGATATGTTTAAAAAAAAAGTCATAGTAAACAAACTGGAAAGAAAAGCCCCACTGTTGAAAATTGTCGGGGTTGAAAAAATAGACTGATACTGTGACAGAACATTTTCAATTTCATGTGGGAAACAGTAATATGTAATACTCTACAATTACAAAGTAATTCTCTCTGTTTCTATTGTGAGGAGACTGCATTCTACATGTCAGGTCACAGCAAACGTTAGGCTGGATTTAGCAGCAGATTCCCCAGTGCAAGGGCAAATCTAGCAGTTCTGCAAAGCCAGTATGGGCCACTGAGGCTTTGGTACGAGCGGCAGACCAGGACAGATCTGGCCATGGAGGTTCCATGGCCAAATCAGTCTTCATCTCTACCAGAATAATCGCAGACTGAAATTACTAGGTGTCCATTCAGCAGTGACAAAGACATCAACAACAGCAGAGGTACATGTTTCTTCTTCATACTATTGCAGTATGTAGGACAGCACCTGGCAGGGCGCCATGGTGAGTGCTGTCCCTGCTGACACCAACAGGACACTCGGCTCAAGATCACTGTGGACAACAGCAGATCTCCTCCACTGTCTGTCACTAAAATGCCAGTGGCTCTAACCTGTGGCATTTACTTCATACCTGCATCTATTTCCCTTCCAAGAAGGGGGAAACTTTTTCTGACATCTATGCCAGATGTGTCTTTTGGAACACTGAAACATCAATTAAATCACCACTAGAGATGTCAAAGTGGCCAGTGTTGGTTATAGGAAATGCACAGAGTGGCCCAGCTGAGGTCACTGCATTGTATGACTCCATAACAACAGACCAGCACATGAGAGGTGAGTAAATAATGCCGTGTCTCAGCTCTGTTAAATGAAGTTTACCCTGTGTTTTTTTCTCATTCTTTCTATAGGTGTAATTGCCATGTAGTACATATTACATATTTCATAATATCCAGTGCCACAGCAGCCAAATGTGATCCAAAATACCACAAAGCCTTATCTTCAATCACAAAACAGAAAACAAGGGGCAGAGGTTGATAAATTAAATTTACCTTTAAACTGAAAAATCTTAAAATATGAAAAGCTTTGGCAAAATTTATTAAGAAAAACTACATTGTTACTCTGGGTTCAGGTCAAAAACACAACTTAGAAAAATTATCTTTGATTAGTAACACATATGGATCACAACTCTGTAATTTCGCTGATAACATTTCAATGCTGTGTGCACTGAAGAAAAAGTGTTATAAAATAATAAATAAAAAACTGTAATAAATAGCTGGTTTCCACAGGTCTGTACAATGAGAAACCTGATGCCAAAGGAAAAGTATTGATTCCCGGCATCTCAGAACTGGCAATTACAGAAACAACATTTAAAATTTACTTGGTCTTCAGTAATAACAGTACCACTTTTGTTTCCAGAGATGAAGCATTATGTAATAATGGAGCATTCTCTGGGAGGAATCGAATATATAATAGATTACAGGTACCGTTAAAAAAATAGGAAGATGTAGGCTAAATACCTGGTTAAAAGTTAACCAATGAAGTCCCCTTACGGCTGTTGTCTTAAGTGGTTAGAAGTGGGATTTCTATGTAAAAGATGTGAGGTTAAAACAGTACTGCCATAAGCCAGACAAATGTTAGGTGAAGTTAAAGATCTTTGCTTAACTTGAGCTTAATGCAGCTGTCAGGCTGTTCCGACTTAATGGCGAGAAGACAAATCAAATCGCACAGGACACACAGACAGAGACAGACAGACAGACAAAGAGACAGGGGAAAGGACAGACAGAGAGACAGACAGGAAAAGACAGAGAGAGGCAAACACACAGGGTGAAAGGACAAACAGAGAGACAGAGGGACAGACAGAGAGATGAACAGACAGAGGAAAGGGCAGACAGCTGGGAGAAGGCGGCCGCTGCTCTCACGTTGTGCAGTTTGAAATAGAGGCCGCAGGCGTTGCACACGGGGTCTCCATTGGCGTTCCGTCGCCACAGCGTCGTTGTGGTGGTCTGACAGTTCGCGCACGAGGTTCCCGCCCGTCTCGCAGCAGACTGGGGGTAGGCAGAAAGAGGGGGGGGGGAGGTGCATCAAGTGGTCGTTTACACTCCAGCCACATGAACATACTCCACTTCAAAGATCGGCTCAATATTCTACATAGTGTACTATTCAAAGCTGCAAAACCACGAAGAAAAAACAAACGACAGCGAAATTAATTCACTTCAATGAAGAACCCGAAATGTGACGCATCACTGTAATTTAATATATGCTGAGAGTGCACTTGTCTTCCGAAAGTGACAAAACGGAGTGTGACATGTAAAAATGATTCATCACTGTATTATTAAATATGCTGAGAATGAATGGACACTGGAGGGGGGAAACAGGCGAACATAGACAGAATCTGTTGCTCTTCGTCAGAAACATTTTTCTTCAATTAATGTGTTTTCATTGTATTCATGTGAATGAAAAAAAGAATGCATGTGTATTGGAAGAAGCAGGGAGGCAGAAGAAATAATATCGAGGAAAAATTGAAATCAACGGGCAACGCGTGATCGTAGTCAATACAGGCCTAAACAATATATCAAATAACTTAGCTTAAATATATGAAAAATTTTATAATTTAATTAATTTTGGGCAAACCAAAATTAACTAAAACGGGGAAAATTTTAAATGCTATTTCCTGACACCGCATGATTTGGATTTTAAACTCTTTCTATTAAATCATGTTGAGATATTACGGGACAACGACATAAACTCTTGACATCGTTGATGTTTTATGAAGGGAATAATTTAAAAAAAAAAAGTGTGTGAAAACCCATCTCCAGCATTCTCCCGAACTGCTCTACATTATTAATATTTGCGGAAACCGGTGCGCAGTTTCACAACCTGCGGCTTTTATTTTACGCCAAATCAAATGATTAAAACGCGTCATTAAGTGCAGCTGCTGAAAGAAGTCATGGATCATTGTTTTCCCTGGATCAAAATTATTTCACTGTCATTTTTATTATATTTGGCCCCTCGGCGTTGCGGGGATTCTAATGGAATCGCCTGTGGTTGTGAGTGGAGCGGAGCCTCCTAGGAATTTGGAAGTTGCTCTGATTTCTTGCCTGCTTCTCTCTCCGTGTTTAGGCTGGGAAGCGGGTATGTTGTTCGAAACGACTTATCTGCTGTACTCACATTTCCGCCAGCTTTTTCCTAGGAAGTCGGCTTTTCACATTAGAGAGAAGGGCCGAGGAGGAGCTGGCAGCCAAAATAGCGGCGGAACGCGCGGCTCCCTGCTTCGAGAGCGGCTCCGCGCAGTGCCACTGAGGTCGGAATTCCATTGCAGCTCCGTCATCGCTTTTGTTACGGACAGGAGACCCTCGCGGGCGCGCGCGCGCACACACACACACACACACACACACACACGCGCGCAGGACACACCCGTTTCAAAAGTGCACATAGCACAAACGCGTGTTTACTGCGAGGCGCCCGAGACGCCCAGCACGTGAGCACGTCGCTTCCATGATTTATTCGCCCGAACATTTTAAGCCACTTTTACTTTATATTTATTACGTCAAACACTTAGTTACTACAATAGTAATCGCTATGCAAATATTAAATATGCAATTCATTTGTGATTGCTTTCTAATCGAAGCCGGGGGAAATATTAATTTGTGTCAATATGAAAAAAGATAATTGTATTTTGTTTACAAACATTTTACATGTGACTTGTCAAACTTAAAGGCTTAAAGTCCGAAATGTTTTAATACTTAAGAAAAATATGAAAACCAAAGAAAAGTCCAAGGAGAAGCAATCAATTGCCGCGTAGGTTAACAATTATTATTATTAGATTTGAAAAAAAATGGAACGCAGGATGACTTTGCAGAGACTTATTTGGAGAGTTAATCTTTTGGATAGCTCACCCTTCACGTGGCCGCAGAAGAAGATGAGAAAAAGTGAGAAGAAAGAGTGAAGAAGTGGACAGTAAGACTGCCAGTGACGTACCAGTCTCCTCTTGGGTTTGATGAGGGGGCGATTCTGTCCATTCATCTTGTGATAGAGTCCGCACGCGTTACACAGGTAGTGGCCCGTGCCATCCCGCCGCCACAGGGGGGTGGAGGTGGCGCCGCAGTTCACGCACTCTCTGCCTTCTGAAAATATGGACAGCGCGCGTACATGTATGGAGCTCAAAAAGCAACTGGGCGCACTCGGTATCAGGTGAATTAACAACACCACATAATAACAATAACAAATATAATAAGAAAATATGGTCATCATCATAATAATAATATAATAATCATATAATAATAATAATAATAAAACATGCGTTTTTATTGAGGATAAAAATTTATTTCAGGTTTTCAGTGCCAAGTATACAGCTGTCAAATGCCAAATATAGATGGGGTTCTGGTTCGTAGACATTTCTTAGAAAACCGGTGCCTTAGAAAAATCATCACTATTAAAAGCGTCAGTATTCAAAACCCATCACTTGTTATATGCTTTCTGCGAACGAAACAAATATTTATTGTCTCCCTATAAATTAATATGTATGTTATTTTCCTTACAATTTTCAGTCACCAAAAATATCAGATGAAGACAGCAGTGGAATAAATAACTAGAACAACGCGATAATGATAGGGATGAAATAATTAACAATGAGAAGAACCTATCAATAACAGTTTATCATTAGAGGAAAGGCCACCTACATCTAGTGATTCTAATTTAAATCTTTCTGTGGGAATTCCTCCTGTTTGTGTCATCATTTGATTGACTTCTCGGGCTATCAAACGTATTAATTAAAGTGTGGTGTTTTTACTGGGACTATTACCTCACCATTGAAACCGAAAGAGTAGAGAGCAGTGTCTTTCCTCTCTCTAGCATTGAAAGGCACTCAGAGGTGTGCGTAAAACGCTGGCTTTTCACGCATGCGCACCGCGACAAAATATTATTTTACTTAATTGCGCTTCAAACTTGACACGTTTCACCCTGCTGGCAGTGACAGAGACGTCGATGACTTAGGTAGAAAGTGGTAGGTGCGTGCATCTGGGGCTGTTTTCACAGCATAAATGTAAAACCGCACATTCCTCTGCACTCAAGTGTTAAAAAAAATACTACAAGTTGTGCAAAATGAGTTCCGGCATCTGGTTTGTAGACCACAAAGTCAGCCGGTAGCCTTTGGAACAGTCTTTCTAGTGCAAAATAGAGACCCACAAATTGATTGTGATTGTGGGGCTTGGGCTAAGTAATAGCATTAAATGCATTAAAATGTTAAGATCGGGTACATGGCACAATGCATCATGTTCAACTGCCAAACAGGTTAATACAATATATGTAAGACATTAACTAATTCAGTGAAGTATTTGTCGCAAGGGGTTCAGAGTAAACAGGCTATTGATTTTTTAATGATGGCAGTCCAAATAAAGCCATAATTAAAGTACTATTATAATAATTGCATGCGTTGTTTGCGTGACATTTCACATGGGCAGTCGCGCCTGGGCCGTGACCAGAGGTTATTCGCCATTCCTTTGAATGCGCTCCGCATCCGGACTCCGTCAAACTTTCTGGCGCTGCACAAACAATGCAACTGTCGCGTGCAGCGGTCTGAAAATAATTGGATTAGCTTAAATATATAAACGACAGAGGGATGGCCTGGGATCGGGAGTGGCTGCAAAGAGCCGCGAGAAAGGGAAAACCCTAAATGGATCTCCACTGCTGGGAGTTTAAAACGTGCACATTTTTAAACCACTGTTGTCCAGTAATTTATCCTACATGTTTCGACAGAGCTTTGATGTGAAACACGAGAATAATGCATATGAGTCTGAAAACGGGCTCAAGAGCACCAGAACAGATTTGTGAGAATGGATTGATATTAGTGTCGAGGTTAATACAGGGTGCTGCAATATACTGTGATCATAGCGTGAAGGAACCCTTATAATAATATCATTTTGCAGAACTCCGTCGTACCCATTACAACTGTAGTATCGTCGTCTCGGTGCACATTAAACGTGATCTGAAAAGTCACTGAAGAGACAGTCCTGAAGGTGACGTGCTGATGCGTGCGATGGGAAATTAAATTTAAACATAACTAGAATGAGGTAGCGCTGGAGCGCCACGTAGCAATAACAAGAGTATATCAAAGGAAGAGCATAACGGGTTCGGCACAGCAGTTTTTCAATGAAGTGGGGATAAATCAAAAAATGAAATAAAGCGCAGCCTACCTGAACAGGACCTTGTTTTTGGTCTTGTTTTGGAACCATAACTAGAAGGTGACCCACCTATCAGGCTACTTGGTGGGAAGAGGCCTGCTGGGGAGTATTCGGGAACATATGAGGGGTAAGTGGCGATGGGGTGGTGGGCGGAAGATGCCCCCGCCCCGATGGAGGCCATGCTCCGGCTGTGAGCAGATTCCAGCTTCATCTCAGTCAGGGACACTTGGTACTTTATGCCATCTTTCTCCTCCTGGCGGCTGGAGCTGCCCGAACCAGGGGTGGAAATGGCGGGGTCTGGAGACACGTCTTTAGGGGGGGTCGGGGGAAAGGTGAAGAGGTGCGGGCTGGAGTGTCCCGTGGACAGGGAGGAGGACGAGGCCGGAGGGTAGACTGACAGCGCTCCCGGAGAGCCGTGGTGCAGAGGGTTCTTCGGGAAAGGGCCCAAATTCCATGGGGAAGAGCCAGGGTGCGAACCCAGGGCTTTGCTGCCCTCCAACCAGGGCAAAGAGCTATGGAGCAGTGGGGGGCGACACACCTGACTACCTGTGAGGAAAAGATACATAGCCATCGTCAGTTGTGGACACCTGGCTGTATTTCTTAACTTATTTGCCTTCTTTCTTCTCTATATATATGGAAGAAAATGCTGTAAGTTCAAGTGAACGATTGAAAAGAGCTCAACGATAAGTTCATAATGAATTATTGCAGTATTGCGACCGTTAGCGACGGTCTCCAAGCAAGGCCGACTCTCTCAAGCCATTTAACAAGTTCCAGGTACTATATATAGTAATAAATCTTCTCATCAGTTAACCTCACTACACCAGTTTCTCTTTGTTTTACAATCGCGGTTATTTGTCACGCTTATAATGAAGAGTTTCGTAAAATAACAGAAATAGAAATACGAAAAAAAACGCGTTCAGTTGCCTTACGCTTTACATTAACGTTAATAATGCTCAGCCTTTTTCTGCATTTACCCTGCTACCTGTTCTTGGGTGTGTACAGTTTTGGAATTCAGGACTTTAAGCGTAACATGCAGGAAAACGCGTGCTGTTGGAGAACATCTTATAAACAGAAGAGCCGTGTGTCCGATGTGGCGTTTGGCAGTTAAGTTAACCGAGTCCCGAGCGAGTGTGTGTGGCCCCGAACGCTGCCCGAAGAGCGAGAAGGAGCGCACTTTGAGCGCACAGCCGGAGAGAGAAACAGGGTCACGGCTCTCTGTTCCGTTCAGGAAGTCATGTCAATACATTCAAGCAATTGCTCTTCCGTCATGTCATTTTCTTTTCGCGTCTTTATCTGACTTTCAGTTTAAGCTTCACGTAGTCCCTTTTAATATTTCCTACACCAGACTAAGAAAGGGGGGCTGGTTTAACCCCCCCCCCCCAAAACACTTTGGCCCCATGTACAACTGAGTTCCTATTTTACCAGTAAAAATCGCACGAGTGAAAGCACACAAATCTTACATTTCACCAGTAGGCTGCATGTTCATTTATTGAAGCGACGGCTGTATCTCTGACGCTTTTTCTTCATAAATCTGAGATGAGCCAAAGGTACATCAGTCACCTGAGTGGCATTTTATAAATATAAAACGACTGAACACTGGAAAGTTGTGAAACCAGTGTGAAGCCGTCTAGGTTAACCCACATCTGAACATGAGTGGTAAGGTTTCAAAACCCCGGCGATTATTTGCATGCTTGTGCACAAAACAAAACTGACTGCCTCGCTTAAAATAGGCCATCGTTACAAGGGGTTTTGGTCTATGAATTCCGTGGAAGTGCACACTTGTGCACCAGCCACTCCGTATGACTGTACGGACACGCGTGGACGGGTTCGGATCAGACACTCACCGTGGGGGGGAGGCGGGTACCTCTGCACCGCCCGCACCGTGTTTCCGTAGTACGGGGAGACGTGATTGCTCTGTCCGTCGATATTAAAGAGTACATCCACATCGTCGGGGAGCGGATACTGCGAAGGGTCCATGTACGAGTGGCCGAGGCCCGGGTGGTGTGAGTCGTGATGCTGGCCGTTCAGGACTGCGGGGTGGTGGTGGCTCATCCACCGGGGCTGATCCGTGCTTACTTCCATCGCCGACACCAAACGTTCATGCATACAAATATGTATAAGACAGTTGGGGGAAAAAGTTTTTGTCCAAGTCCTGTGATGTTAAATCCACAGGTGTCTTCCCTTCAGAGAAATGGCATTTGGTGACCTGCGAAGAAAAGCAAGTGCTAAGTGTTTAACTCCATCTGCTTTATCACAGCGATCAGCACTCGACTTATACAGTTATTTGAAAACGCAGTTGCTCGAGAATGTACAAAAAAGCTACATACATTTACACATGACAAGACTCGCACGCTGGCATGTGTAGATCCACAGGCGTGTCTAGTTCCACTTTGAGGTGCGCGGCGCGGCGCGTCTTCCACAAAGTTTCGGAAGCGAGCAGCTCTCGCAACAAGTGGCGGCGATGTGTTCACGAGCAGGCTTGTTCGCATGGGGTGGCTTAGTCCACACTGGCCAGGAGCGAGTTTTAAACTCAAAGATCAAATCTGCGTGTTAAGCTGTAGCAACACCCCTCTCTTCCCCCCTCTCCCCCTCTCTCTCTCTTGCTCTCTCTCTCTCTCTCTCTCTCTCTCTCTCTCACACACACACGCTGTCTCTCTTATTTTGACAGTGAAGGCATTCTTTCGGGATGGCGCCAGGCAGCTCAATGCTTGCAGACAGCTGTGTCGCGACGCAACTTAAGGAGGGTCCCATCGGTGTCATCAAGAGGGGAGGGGCCTATCCGCTTCGGCCTGATTGAAATAAGTGGACGGGGAATGGTCACTGGGATTTGCTAAATTTCAATGTTTCTTTCTAGTATTTACACTGCTCTGTGGGAAAAATAAAATTCAAGGAGAGGTGGGACATTGTGTTAAATCCGAGGGTTAGGGTGTTGAGCAGTACGATTGAAAAGACTGGAAAATGTTGGAAAGGCTCGGCATCCCAGGGGTCGCCCCCGGCGGTCCGCGTAAGTACCTGCAACAGAGTAGCGCCCATCACATTCACTGCAATTTGTTGCCAGTTATTTTGCCTTGTGGGCAGGTTTCATTGAAACCCGAAGGAACCGCTTCGTAGAAATGCGGCATACTTTCAGCTGCCGGACGATAAGTCTTTCGCTTGTCTTTAAAATTACTAGCAGTAGCAAGCTACAGCACTAGGGTTTTCTTTAAACTGTGACAGTGCGTCCTCTCGCGGTCACGGATCTCTTGCTCCAAGGTGTGAATTGCCGTGTCACACGTGATTTGTGGCACGTCGTTAAAAAAGTAGGAGAGCGGAAAGCTCTATCTTATTAATTTACATTTTTTCACTGTAGAAAATAAACAGGAACTGGAAATGACACGCGTGTTCATTGCATCACTGCCAAGCCAACAGTCACAGTGCATTGAACAAACTGGAACTGAGGTCATGCTTCACTTGAGAGCTCCTCTTCGAGTTAAATCGCAACTCCAGTTGATGAAAATGTATTCATGTCTTGACACTGAGACTGTCCTGCAAGCCGCCATGTGCGAGTGAGGTAGGCGTATTGTCTTGTTGTACCTCTGAATTATTACACTTGATTGCTCAGTAATTGGGACCTGCCCTGTGGGGCGACATTTAGTGTCTAATTCCCAGTTTGGCTGCCCCACATTGACGGTACGTAATTGGGGGACAGGGCGGTGCTCTTTTGATGCTATGCAACGCGCTGAAATGGCCAGCCTCACCGACGCCAATCGCTGTGACGTCATCGCCCAGCGAACAGCCGGGAAACCAAATTCTTCCCGCGCGCACTCAGAGGAAGGATGTCGCGTGCGCGCGCTCCAATTATAGGCAACTTTTCCTACACGACGTCACTTTTAGGTGGGTCACATCAACTGCCATCAGTAAATGACACTATTATACAACTCTTAATATGTGTAGTTCGCTTGAAGCACCTGGTGGACATTGTGCACACAGAAAAATGTATGCCAAGTTTCTCAGCACGTTACTTTTTTTTTCAATGCAAACCAGCCTCGGAGAAATGTTTTAAATGGTGTATTTGCACATATTTTAATGTATTGCATTTAAATGTATTTGTATTTGGAAGAGCACGACTTACTTGTGTACATTAATTTCAAAAGCAGTAACTAGAAATGCATTCTTATACAGGTGACATTTCAGTGGGGTTTAGGAAAATGATTTATCTGTTTGTTGGGGGGGGGGGGGGGTCCTCGGAAATGTTTGTCTTCAGAAGAGCAGACGTAAATGTTAATGCATTGCCCTACTTAAATGTAATTTACTTGAGGCTCACTGATACCTTGCCGTTTCACGCCTCCCTGTAACCGCACGCGGGCACAAACTGCAAGTATTGTGTGAGAAAAAAGGTAAATTTGCTGAGTTGGCGTAACGTTCTACTTTTCCTCTCCAGAATACAGAGAAACCAATTCTCGAGTGAAACGAACCTAAGCCTGAACTTGGATAGAAACAGTTGTACTGTCTTGAACAAAACAATCCCGCTGCCATTGTCGGGCTGTCAGCGGACCTGTGTAATTATCCTCTTGAAAAGTATTGTGTGCTTTATCTTGCAAGTAGGCATTATAGGTGCTTCGAGGCAACATATGATGGTAAATATGAAATCCAGATTATTTTTTGTTTGACTGGTGCAATCTTACAGAGAACACAGAACATATTCCAAGACTCGACTCCTCAAAACGGAGAATCATCACAGCGCGTGGTCATGCAGTCAGTATTACATTTATTCATTTAGCTAACGATTTTCCCCAAAGCGACTTACAACGTTAAGGTTCTCACAACTATTTACCCATTTAATACATCTGGGTAATTTTACAGGAGCAATTTCGGCCAAGTACCTTCACCTTGTTCAAGGGTACTACAGCTGGAGGTGAGACTCGCACCTGCGACATTTGGGTCCCAAGGCCACAGCGTTAAGCACTACACTGACCACTGACCACTACACTACATGGGCCGTTTCATTCTAGTCTGATCCTTTGACAGTGTATGAAAACGGATTCTGTGCTGTCAATCGCAGGTTATTTTAAATCCCCACCCCGACACAAAAAATTGGAAGTTCGGGTCATACAGCGATTATAAATATGTGAATACAAATAGTAATTAATAAAACTATTTTCATGAAAACGAGTCTGTGTCGTTGGTAGACAATTACTGTGTCGCCATAAATCAAGATTGCCCCGCTCAGCGTGGAACCGTTAGTACCTCTGAAAACTGCACAGCGACTGAGATTGTTCAGCAAGGCATCACTGATTAATATCTGGACACATGTCGCTGTGGCTTTGAATACAACACACTTCTGGTTTATTTTATTTACAGTGTGTAGATGGGCCTTTGATAAGACGCCCGCTGTCCAACAGCGAATTAAGTGAGACGGACAATAGCCTGCAAATCACTGGACAGGACGATGAGGAAACGAGCGAGTGTGAATCCAGTCCTGCATTGTTGTTTGGACTCAAACGGTCAGTATTTGTGTGCCGTACCTGTCATTCGGGCCGCTTTATTACACACGCTGAAGGGCAAAAAGGTGTCTCATAAAAACGAAAGGGAACGCTAGAGAATCACAGACGTTTCACAATCGGGTTTGTGCTCCGAAGGTCACAGAATTAAAGCGACGGCGTGCGAATCAGGGGACTTTTAATGGATTTTTCAGTTGTTCCGTTTTACTTTAATTTTCCAAGAAAAACTGTGCAAACAGCTCCTGTACATATCATAAGGTTAACCAGAGCACACGACGTGGAGAAGCGCAGTGATCCGCGCATCGATGCAACGTTGCGTGGAAATTATTATTACTATTATTATTGTTGTTGTTATTGTTACAAAAACAAAATCTCATAGTCAATATGTTGTCGCAAATGTGCTACAACGGTATCATTATCAAGATTTCAGGAAAACTAAATTATCTAGGTGATAAAATATATATACTGTATATCTATATATATATATTCGCCTTTTTGGAAATTATGGAACGCGTACACGTGCCGCTTCGTGAGATAATTTAAGGTCAAAGATGAAATATAAATAATATCTTTATCATCTAGGATGGATATTTCAGTGGAGCTTTTTTCAGAAAGAAATTGCGATGATTTATAAAGCGACCAAAAACGGCGAAGATGGTGGAGAATATTTTTTGCAGAGCCGTTGGTGAATTAGACATCTCCTCCAGGCATATATGAGTAATAGACAGATGTATTTACTGGTGCTTTCAAGAACAAAAGCCGAGCCAAGTTGTTTTTTTACTAAAGGTGATGAATAGAAAACAAGTTTAGAATCTGATTCTTAGAATCTTGATGGGGGCGTAAAATAATGTCGGGGCACGAAGCTTGAAATGATGTGTTCTTCTTAGAATGATTGAAATAAAAAGAAAAATGCATCTCGAGTGCCGCTTTGTGCTCTTGTGAAAACCCGAAGAAAACAAGAAAAATCAATGGGCCCGTCGTTGCCCAGATAGAGAAAGTGATGCCTCTCCGAGGGGCCATCTTTCCACCTTTCAAGAGACTATCAGATAATGAACCGTCGGAGTTTTCATGCTGCGCAAGTTTTCAGCCTTTGTTCAGCCTTGCAATTCAGAAAGATGAGCTGTGTTGCAGAGTTAAAATTCTGTTTCACAAATACAGTCTGTACCATCGTGACATTGAGGAGCAGTGACGCTGAAAATGGCAAATTGCAAAGTTAAAAATAAGGGCAGCATTAAAAAAAATTCTGGTTATTAATAGCTGAGACAACAATGGAGCTTCGAGAGTCCAAGCGAAAATAACTGGAAAATAAACTCGGATGTTTTTTTTTTATGAGGGAAAGGATATGGATTTAGGAGGAACATTTCATCATCATCATAATCATTTAAAAGCATATTATGCAGTGATTAATAAATCGTCGATTAGCGCAGCTGCAGCACTATCTGTAAAGGCAGCTGCTGAAGACATATTCTCTACTAATCAATGGCTTCTCTGGAGGCAGTAAGACAGCGGGCCTCCCGTAAAATCTTTAATTTTCATTTGCTTCACTGACAAAAAAAAAAAAAACCTAGCCAAAATCCGCTACACACCCATTTATGAGTGCAAATGCAGTTTGAACAGAGCCTAGTGCTTTTAGGGCCCATTGCGGGCTAATCTGATCAATTTCATGGTTTATAGGACTCATCCTACCACCAAGCCAGGTGGTAATAGATCATTAAACAGCCTTCGGAAATCTGCGGTATTTCGGGGAAAGCGATGTAGGTAAATGACTCTTTGAGAAGCTCTCCGGTGTGTCTGCGTGAATAAACCCCACAGCAGTCTGCTCAGATATATGTGGCAAAAAACGCAATCACGGCGACGGGATTAAATAAACAGGAAGGATGGCCTTTCGAATAAGCGTTCGATGCAGCACACAGCTCAAGCGCAGACTGAGGTCTTCGTTTCCAAACAAACAAAGCAACAACTTCTACACTTTTCCGGCAGCAAAAGCGGACATGGCCAGACAAAGTGCGCTGCCCATGCACAAGACCTCCGTTTTATTTGCGGAACATGGCGTATTTTTGTTGTTGTTGTTGAGATAGTAGAAGCACATTTCGCGGACCGGTAAGGAATGACAGGTCCACTCTGAGGGAGCATTCGGACAGCGTCCCCTGTACCTTGAACATAATAAGACACGTTTGTCTCTGAGCGCAGCCTCACAGAGCGGACAAATACCGAAATATCTACTGACCTGTGGAGCTGACGACGGCAGCAGAGTTTTGCGTGCTTTGTCTTTTTCTGATCTCCCAGAGATGTGAGGATGAGAATGACTTACAGATTGAAGCGCTGATGGCATTTAGAGCGCGAGCGGCGAGGGGGGAAAACCGGAGCGCTGCACTCGTTCTCCTCCGCCAGCCCACGGAGACGCGCGCGGACCAACCAACGCACTCGGCCCTCTTACTGTACATCAGATGAGAGGCCAGAGCTCTTCCGGGTCGGTTCTGGGCGAGGAGGAAAAAGCGCGGCTCAGCCGGGCAGTGTCGAATTAGAGCAGAGCCTCAGTGAGCCTTGCTGTAGCACTTAGGGCTCAGAGAAAGATGGACTTCCTTATGGAGCAGGTACATCCCAGTACTGTACTGCGTCGGGCTGCCTTTTCCATTATAATAAGAACATGACAATAGCCGCCGTACAATCAGAGCAGTACTGTACCGTGCGCGCGCATGTTCATTTTCACCATGTGCCGTCTGAGGTTGTGCGCGTCAAATATTGGCTGTTTGTGCTAGTCGCTGCAAAATGAAGTTTCCGTTTAAAACGAGCTACCTGGCAATCATACTGGATTTCTGTGATGTCAACGGAGAGAAGTTCCCCAGGCGTGTGCCTGCGCTCCGCTGTAGGTTGCACATCTGTGCGCGCACTGTGGCAGAGGCGAGCCATAGTCATCGTTTTTTTCGTTTTTTTTTCACATGTTCTGCGGATGTACTGTAAATAATACATAGATAAGAATCGTTATCGCTGTTATTGTAGTGAAACAGCAAGAACAACAACAATTTCACGTTATCATTACCATTACTATTATTATATATTTGATCGCAGATGAACACACAACAAACTCGTGTTTATTTGCGCGCATATAAATTACCCTCGTTTGCCGATTTGATTTGCTTTCACATTTGTGTAGGGACAGTCCAGTAAGACTGACAAGTGGCGGAGAAAAGCACACGTTAGACACTCGTAATCGCAGCATATTCCCCGCTAAACTTAAAATTTCATAGCATTCCGTAATTCTTCCCAGACATGCTTAACATTCCTCTCCCATCGTGAATACTGTGTGCACAAGGTATTTTCAGGTACTGTCTTGAAAAAGATCTCTACGTGTTGTGTCAGACAGGTGAGCTCGGCAGCGATCGTTTTTCCTTCGGTGACAAAGAAAAAAAAAACGTGCTGACGTCGAAGGCTGGATGGGTCTCGGGTTGGGAGGCAGAACGTCAACTGATCACGCCAATATCTATCTTTGGAAAACAAATTCAATTAAAGTAATACATTAAAGATAACTGGCAGCCAACGTGGCTCTATAAACTTACAGAGAAGCAGCGAGCCAAATCGTGTCTTTTAAAAAATTAATAATTCAGTGTTTCCAGGGCAACAAGAGCTTTCATTTAAAGAATTAGAATTTCAATATTTTAATAGAATTAGGTAAAAGCACATCCAGATAATAATGATTTAATAAGCTCTCTTAGACGTAAATAAAGTGCTTATTTAAAAATAAAAGCATTCCTTACTTTGATATAAATATTTAGTTAATATGCGTCAGGGACAAATAGGCATATTGATGCTTTTGATATAATAAAACACAAAGGTCAGATCTTTGTATATTGCACAGATGATTAAGTCACATTAAAATGCAACAAAAAGTAGGGAACTCTTGCAAATTAATTAGTTTAATCCTTTTCAGGAATGTAATTACATACAACTGATTTCGAAAATACTTATATCAGTGAAAGCACTTTTACATCAATGCTAAATAGGCATAGCCTAAATTTGACTTCACACTTTCGTTCAAATGCAATTTTTAATCTCCACCGATTTTTTAAATAATGTGCGAAGGAGGCGATTTGTTCTCAGTGCTGCGGTTAAACACACTTTTTAACCATTATATTCTTATGATTATTTTACAGTGCCAATGAACGGAGCGCGCGCTACCTAGTCCAGGTGTAGAACCCACAACCTGCCCTGGGAACCAGCGACATGAAGCCTCAGTGTTAAGTCTGCTTCCGTTTAATATCTGCGCTGGCAGTTTACGCGCACTGTGCATCACATCGGCTGAGGAAGGGGTGTGATACCAGTTATGTATTTACAATGGAAATTCTGAATAATTGTGACTATTCACTCCTGGTTGGCTCTGTTCACGAGAGGAATTTTCACCTGCTTTGCTTTGGGGAATCGTACATTGCCTATTTATTCGGTTTTACCCGTCTTATATTGTACTGCTCTTGCAACCCTGTTTCCCCACTTCAGCTGTTCGCATCGTTCGCATCCGTATTAAACAACATTTTCTTTTATTATACCTTTATTAATCAATACTGATCTGCAGTCCCCACCCCCCCCCATTGCTCCGTGGATGTGTTGGCTTAGTCCACTTGGGAAAGCCGTCTTAACAGGGTCAATTTTAAATGTAATTTCTACTTTTTAAATATTACCATTTAACAAGTGCGGGGGAAAAAATCAACACTTGATATCTCGCATGTGTGTTTGTGGGATAGATCCGTGTGAGCTGCGAAACGTTAATTAAATCTTCCATGACTGCAGCGATCCGGCATCTTTTCCACCCCTCATATTATTATCTATTATTGTCGCGCCGTGCGCCCAATGTTTTAGCGCGTTCCTCTCCTCCGACTTTATTTTAAAATATTAGGCCGAGGTGGGGAGAATTATAAACGACTCTCCGCTTATCAGCCCGGCTCACGTACCCAGGATCACAGAAGCTGATTAAGAAAGAAGTCACAGCCAGCGTCGGATTCATAATGATTCGGAATAATGAGTCCTTATCTCGCCGCTCCAGATTATCAGCCTTTCAGCTCCCTGTGTTTTGTTACATGGGATAATTTATTGCATCTAATACATCACAATGAATCTGATGGTGGAAAGTGATGGCCAATGCTGCAAGAAAGGATGTTTTCTTATCCTCAGGCGACAAAATGCCTTTACCATTTTTAATTGGTGGAATATAAGAGGGGTCCGACAAATATACAAACAAACAAACAGACAACAAAAGAGCCAAATAAATAAAAAAATAATAAGAATAATAAATAAATAAATAGATACATACATAAATAAAATAGGTATAATCTTGCCTTCTAGTGTTCTACAGTCATTCTGATCTATAATTAGTACGTCAAACTGAACCTGAAATGAACAAGATCAACCTGCCCGCGCCGCCTGTAACGGTGGAAGCCGCGAGATCCTAATTTCGCATGATTTATTTTCCACCAAGGAGCGATAATTAATCATAAACACGGAAAACAGAGCAGCAAAGCGGAGATAACAAAATATTTGCATCTAAAAAGATTCGATGAAGCCAATTCGTTCTGAAGAAATTCCCACCCTCCACCCCCCTCCTCCCCAATTGAAAACCTCCAAGATTGTTAATTTTCTATGATTAATCTTCGGCGAAAATATAATTAATCATGAAGTTGGAGCGGGGCATGTTGTTTTACTTGTACAGATGTTACAGTGTGTGTGAGAAGTTAAACCTGTAATTGTGCTGGGAGATTAGGCTGGGATGCTTCAGCCTATTGTGCCTCCTGCGGCTTCGATCTCGGGGCGCGTGGTGAGCGGGGAGCACGTGAGCAAACCGTCAGATTTCGCCCGAGTTGTCCACAATACCTTTGTGTTTCACCACATTCAACACGGACATGAATTAACTGTGCAGGTAGACAAAAGTTCAAGTTTTTAGGTACGCCAATCTTTGCTCCCTTCAGTACGAATTCATCGTAAGGTCACAAAAATACTCACTCACGTTAACCGCTCGTCCATCAAGTCAAAGTACTAAAACACTAATCCTGACATTAAAGTGTGTTTATTCACATATTAAAATTCTCCAGAGCAATGCTAAAATTGCTTTCAGGTCAATTACAGTTGATATTGTTCGTTATATTTTACATAGTGAATATGTTTAATATTTTGTTGCTATTAATATGATACTAATGTATTTTATATTAGGAAATATCTTAACGCTGACATTTGATACAAGGGACAAAATTATCCATACTGTGCCACTCATAACAATGCCACTAGTTATTTAATAACAGCACCCTGAAATAACAGATCAAATGATACAAATAATAAAGAATTAATCATTGCCACCATTCCAAACATATCAATAAAGCAGGATGCCAGTCCCGTTTCATGGTAAACATGGTTCTCTCCCCGCTCTAGAATAATTTAGCATTATTTTTCCGTTGCGATTACCCGATGGGCACCTCAGTTCCTCCTTCGTTCCCATCCGAAACACCCTTTTTTCCATGGGATCTCCCTGGGATTCGTCTTTTTCTGTCCTGGCGCAGCATCCCAGATTTTATCTCTGCCTGTTTCAACAAATGCACCACAACCAAACGTGTGGAAACGTGCGAAAAAAAACTTGTAAATATATGTGTATACTTTGGTGAAAGTCCTACCCCCCCAAACAGTCGAATAATCGTGGAATTAGCTGCGCGAAAACGTGGCGTCATGCCTACAAGTTGGATGAATGAGGGCAGCAATGGAGACTGGAACGAATAGTTGGACGGGACGAACATACAGAAAATACGATAAATAGACTTCTTATAGTTATGTACTAAATACGAAAAGCCTTTTTGTTTTGACGCCTTCACGCAGTTTTTATTAAAAGGACCAACGTGTCAATTACAGTGAAAACGCTTCCATTGGGATTATAAGACCCCCCACGGAGCATCATGGTGGGAAAGATATTTAAATAATGCGAACAATGCACGATACGGATTCCCTCGCTTTCGCTTTTAGGCAAACGTACGTTTAAAATGCCAACACATTTAAAGTGTACCGCACGCCAACACGTCTGTCTTCAGTGCCAAAGACTACAAGTCATTTTTACACTTTTTCGTGTCTTTGCAAACTAAGTTTCGCTTTTATTCATTTGGGAATTCATTAAAGTATCATTAATGAATTCCTTAAGCAGCTTAGTGAACGTGAGAAGCTGTAAGAATGTAGACAGCCTCACGGAAGGAAGGAAGGAAGGAAGGAAAGAAAGAAAGAAAGAAAGAAAGAAAGAAAGAAAGAAAAAGAAAAAAAAGAAAGAAAGAAAGAGCAGACGGGAGCGCTGCGCTGTGCGGTGCGGTGCCTGGCGACGCCGTGTCGCTCCAAGGACGGCCGCCCGGTCTAAGGTGTCCGCGGAGCCTTTGGAGGGAGCGCGGTTCGCGCTATCAGGTTCTCCGCGTCCCTCGCGCTCTCAGGGCTTCGGTTTCAGACCGGACCTGTCCGCGTTCTGCTTTACTGGCGCGCGCTTCTAAATGAGTGTCAAAGAGGCAAATATCGAATATCAGCGGGGTCAAGCCAATTTGGTTAAGTTTTCCTGCGCGTCTCTCCGCCTCGGCTGAGTCCCTGCAGGCCTGTTGGGGAGGAGCGCGGCGCACGAGCTCGGCCTCGGGTTCGGGCTGGACCAGCAGCACACGGGAGAAGAGAGACCTCGAGACCTCATCTCCTTGGTGAAATGTTCCGAAAGCCCAAACAATCAACGACATTCAATTGTTATATTTGCATTTCGTTTGTCTCAGAAAATCGCGGGAATGAAAACTGACATTAAAAAAAATGTGCTTAAGGGATCAGATACTTAATATACCTGAAATCCGACGTGCATTTAGGGCGCGTCCCTCAAAGCACTCAGAAGAATCACGACTCAAAGCAAGGTTAGAAACTTGTCGAGTGTTACGTAAGGTCCAGACAATAGCAACTCTTTTTGCGATAGTCGTAATTCTCCTATGATATGTTGAAAAGCCCCCGGTGTATCTGGTATCAATGTTGCGGCTGCTGGCTTTCAGGGGAATTATTACTGGCTACTGGCAATAAACTATATTTATATCATACTAAACATAAATATCCAATAAAGCGGCATTATGCATACAGTTAAACGTTATATCTGAATAATCGAAGAGGGAAATTAAAAAAATCTATATTACCTTGTTGAAATTAAAAAAAAATTATATTGCCAGTATTAATCTTAATTATCATAAAAATCTCTTTCAGGGGTCCTCTGAGATGACGGCAAAAGTTCTGTTTTTATTCTGGCTCTGGGTCCATTATTCATTTTTTCGAAAATATAAATAAAATAGTTGGTGGCGGCAATGGAGTCACATATATACCGCGTTTCAGAGCGCAGTTTTATAATAGCAAAAATAGACTTCCGAGTTGGTTTTTGATTGACACGCTGTCCTCGGGATCATGTTTTAATCCCTGCTTCACTCCAGCCTTTTCATAACTCATTTCTCTCCGCGAGATGGGGACTCTGATGGTTGCCACGGAAACGGCGATAGCGCTAAGCCATTTCCACGTCTGCTAGGAGGCCGCTATTCCGCGCGCACAGCCTATTTGCAACAGAGGTCGTAACAAAGTCATCCGCAACACAGACACACATTTATGATTTAACCACTTCTTTCCACTCCTCTCCCGTTGAGAAGGTGGAGCACGCGAGCAGCATCAGCATCAGCCGGTGCCTCTAAGTGGGAGGATGAACGCCCCCCATCAAAGCGTCCACTGTGCACGCACAGGACAGGACAGCCTGGCGTGGGGCATTTATTCCCAGACACTCGTGCTCGGGCACAAGGGAGAAACACGTCCTTCTTTCCCATCAAAAGTGTGGTGGAGAAGCGCCAAATTGTTCCTGTGTGGACTGCAGGTGCTGAAGGCAGCCCGTGAAATGATGCCCCCCGGTGGGACAGGCTTTCCCGCCAACACACCTCCAATGAAAGGCTCACAATGATGCAGGTGTGTCTCGGCTCGGCAGGGATGGACCGCGCTCGTGTCACACCGCAAAGCCGCTCTCGTGCAGGAGAAAACGTTTACTTGCGGTGTAGCGTTGCAGCCGCTAATTAACTCTTATTTATTTAATTTATTTATTTAATTACTTATTTATTTACCTGTTCACTTATCTAATGAGAATAAGTCCCCGGAGGCCCCGCTCACCCTCGCTGACCCCCCGCAGCGGCACGTCCAGGTTCAGCTTTTTCCCCTCTTCGCTGGGGGCCATGCAGCTTCCGGAACAGACCGAGAACAAACTCGCGGTTCGTCCCCTGGTGCTGTTGCTGAAAAGAGGCGAGATGATCGGGGCAGAAACACACACACAAAATCTGAAATCGCTCGTCCAGAAGCCTAACCCGGCAACACAGGGCACAAGGCTCGGGGGACAGGGGACACACCCAGGACAGGACACCAGTCCGTCGCAAGGCACCCCAAGCGGGACTCGAACTCCAGATCCACTAGAGGGCAGGACCCGGTCAAACCCGCTACGCCACCGCGCCCCCCGGGGCAGAAACGTCCCTCAGCAAACTCGACTCGAACTGCAAATAATGACTCGGATGTCGGCGTTCCTAAACGAGCCCTAACTTAACGCGTGCTCATGCGCGTACACGCGGCGGGTGACATCTGGGAACTGGTAACGGAATAGGCAAATTCACAGAAGGGGCCGCAGTGACACAACGCATAAAAGCGACACTACTAGTCTTTACTTCGCCGCCGCCTGCGTGTCCTTCCTCTATAATGAGCGCTATGCACTAATTTACCCACTAATTTTCTTACTGTGTCCATTGTGGGCACGTACCTTCGTCAAGCGGACCGCCGCGGAAGCGGGATTCTAACTGGGAACCTCCTGGTTACAAAGGAGCAGCCCCTAGGCACTACACCGCCTGGCGTGGCTCTAAATCACAGCTCCTCATCACCTTCACGTTCGTTGGACGCCTGATCACACGGATCAGACAAGAGCGGGTTCTGCAGGAAAATGGGGAAATTCCTGACAAATAACCCAAAGTCTGCGTGGCCCGAAAACACAGATTAGATTTTCAAATTTAAAGTCCTGGCACTTTTCCGTGCACTGCGTAAATTGTCACTGTGTTCTCACATATTTGTTATTATAATTTGTTATTTTGTTTCATTCTGTAACTGTTCGTGCTGTAACATTACGTTTTGCTAATGTGGAGGTTTCAAGTCTCTTTTTAGCAGCTTTAAAATCGCAGTCGAGTCAATGGAAAAAAAGACAGAAATCGGAGCAGAATACAGTAAATATTACTGGCGCAGACTTCGCTAGTGTGCATAATTAATGCGTCAATTGGTGACCTTGCTGTCCCAATACTGTACGCGCTGCGACTTATTCTCAGAAATACTGCCTTGGGAAACCGCTCTTAGAGCTGCTGCACATTTTCCACCCGAGCGATTCCTGGTTTAATTTTCCGAGTGGCGCCCAGTAACATGACGTCTCTCTCTGCCCATTATTATTCTGAGCAAGTTTAAATCTTAACTTTTTTTCTTTTACAAAACATTTTTTTCAAGAAAACAGTAAAATCTCATCTCATTTTTCCAAAATGCAATATGTGTAGCGGGGGGAGGTGGTAGAATTAACCTCAATGATTTACTCCTACAGCAAGGTATTTTTTACTGTCACCAGTAGTACCTGCATTTTAGGGCACGGTAGCAGGAGTGAGATTCGAGGCAACAGACCTAAACCACGGTACAACACGGTAAATTGTACCCTAGCAGTGGTGTATTTTCCAAACGGCGCTCGTTCCCAGGACACAGAAATTAGGCCAAAGTCGTGTCGAAGTGTAGAGACAAACCACAATGATTGTGCTATTACTGGAGCTGAGAGGGTTATTTTACCATGCCATGGTAGGGAGGGAGGCAGTGCAACGAAGGTGAGGGCGCTTCACACACACACACACACACACACACACACACACACACACACACACACACACACACACACACCTGTTCGTGGTTAAATGCAGAGTCCGAATAGCGTCCTGCCGCGGCCGTCGAGAACGCGGAGCTTCGCACTTCTCCTCATGTTCTCGTCAGCGCCGGATTAAAGCGCGTGAAGGGGTCGCGCGCACAGACCGCGAAGTAGCCCCCAAGTGAGCGCAGGTGCGGACTGATATTTCTTGCGCTGCTCTTCTCAGGAAGCGCTTGTAGGACGTGTGTCGGGCCGCAGTTTACTAGAAATGCGCGTTAATTAGTAAACCGACGCGTTTGCGCCTCCGCGGCCGGTTCAACAGGACACACGTACACACAGAGGGCCAGACGAGACACACGCATCGGTCAGTTCACTTTCAAAACAATTCAAGGAAAACTCGTAGATTCTAGATGGGCGTCTGGAGGAAAAGGGGAAAAAACAACTCAAAGATACTATATAATGGCTACGGACCTGATTCAAAAGATGCAAATTAAAATATGAAGCTGCATCTCGTATTATTTGAAAGCTCAGCAGGCCGATTTCAGTGTACGTTCTATTTGGAAATGATAATTCTCAGTTGTAAAATTGAAATTATATGTATAGTAAGATTTTTAAAATTTCTTTTTTAAATCTTGTAATCCAGGATTGTAATTTATTTGCAATGATGCATATAACTATCAAAGCATTGCTAAAAAAAAAGGCATTTCAACAATTTCATCAGACTGGTCAGGTGGCAGTGGTCAAGCTCACCAGGTCCTTCAGCTTGAGGTCATCCATGTATTTAAAAAAATCAGAGGAAGAGCTGTGCCTTTTAGAGCACCTTAACTGGTTACTAAGCAGGAGTGCTGCTGTGCCCACTGTTCCAGTCTAGGTGGATTGACCTCCCAGCAGTAACTCTACACTTCTGAACGGACATGAAATATAAAGAAGGGTCTCCAAAAAAAGGATGTGAAACAAAAAGGGAAGTGATGTTTTGTACTCACATTCCTCATTTGAGATTAAAAAAGTCCACATTCAAGTCATTTATCCCCCCTCAGTGGTTTTTGTTGGTTCTACAAGAGGACAGCTGGGGTAAAAATCTCACTCCATCCTTGGATTAAACTAAGAACATTCCACTATCACCAATTCCTGATTTGAGAAAAATATTTTTTGGGATGTTTTAAACTTTACAGAGAAGACTAGCTGGTTAAAAAAGAATGAATGCGAAATGTGCTGGTTTTGTCTTTCCTTCAACTGTAATTGCTTACTAATTATATTCTTTATGTGCCTCCATTCATATGGGAAAGCTTACTGTTCAGTACTTATTTGATGGCAAAGTACAACCTCGTGTTGGCAAAGAGGCCTTCCTTTGAAAGTAAAAAGAAAAAAGTTGTCCTTCATTTAACTTATCTTTCCAGAGGAATCAGCAGTGCCCTTGGCACTGGCTCGGGCTGCACCAAATCTTATCGTCTCAGTAAATGATCTTGGCTATAGGACATTAAAGACAAACATTTAACAGCAATTGTAGTCCTACTACCAGTGTGTTGCTATGGCAATCAAGTTTCCATGCAATATTATAAACACATTAATCAGCCTTTATTCTTCTCCTCACACAAACACTCGTAAAAACTACAACGGCTGCTTCAGACTGACGGGACAATGTCACACAATAAATGCATATCTCTAAGTGTTTGTAGGACAAATGTGTATCCCTGTATTTCTAAGGGACTCATTCAGTAAAAAGGTCACTGTTACTTTATTGCCACAAGCTGGACTCTATCACAACTAATTACAGAAGGGGGCATCATCAACAAATAAAGTATGAAGCTATTAAATGAGTCATTTAATGAAAGATTCCAGTCAATGCGTTCAACTCCAAAAAATAAAAAATAACTGCATTAATTAAAAAACTACTTTTCAAGCGCAATAATAATTATGTTGAGCAAATAAATAAAAACATCATTAGCATTTTTCTATAACAATGACATTTATTAGCAGTTTGGGGATTTTTTTGAAGGAGTACATTTTAATAGGGAAATATCAATGAAATAAAATATATTACAGCAATAAGGACTACAAATTCCTCATGGAAAATTGATAGAAAGGAAAGCAAAGAAATAGAATCTTTCATTTAAAATATACAAAATACAATTCAAGTTAAAAATGGTTATCTGGGAAAAAATAACCAAAACCATGAGAAATGATTATACAGTCTGAGAAATTTTATATATACAAGTATGTACAAAACACAGTAATAACTATTCCTTTTGCATTTTTCATGGGAGATTACAAAGTGTCTCTCACATTTTTTTGCTGCTGAATGAAAATAAACAAAAAAGAGGAGGATAAATGCTGGATGAAGGGGCCCAACTTGGTGGGGTCACAGAAACACGTAGAGAAGGACACCTGACGCAGCAGCTGAGGAAGCGACACCTTGGTGACTGCAGCCACGCACCGCAGAGTGTGGGTCTGCGAAGAAGCTGTGCAACCAATAAGGCTTGCAGGGAAAACAATGATTTAACTGAAATCAGTGTAAAAATAAGAACACAAGATCAGCAAATGAATATTTCTGAGACAGGGTGGAAGGATGTATGTGGGAACAGCGTTGCCTGGCTTTGTGAGGGACACCACGGCCTCACAATGGCCCAGAGCCCACCGGTTCAGCAGAGCCTCAGTGCACTTTGTGTTTCCTCTTCTTGTGTTTCTTGTCTTTTTTCTTGCTGTCACACTTGACACAAAACCACTGGACATCTTCTGGAGGGGCTGCAACTAATCCCACACAGGGCCTGGGGGGGGGGGGGGGGGGGTAGATGGAGGGAAGGGAAAGGAAAGGAGGAGCAAGAATGGAGAGACAAAGGAAGTAAGAGAGGAAGGAAGGAGCAAGGATGAAAAAAGACACAAAGGAAGATGCAGGGAAGGACAGCAAAGGGGGTGGGAAGAAGAGACAGGAAGAAGAAAGTGAGGAGAGAACAAGTGGGAATGGAGAGAGGAAAGAAGAAGAAGGGAAATTCAAGGATTGGGAGAGAGGAAGATGGGAGCAAGAAAGCAATGAGAAATGAGCAGAGAGAAAAGAGGAGGAGAGAAGGAGGGAGGAAAAAAATGGAGAAAGCAACATTAGTTTCAGAACACATTTTATATTTATCTATAATGTTTTAAAAATTAATCTAATACACAAAAATATCTGTGTTCTTTCCTCCCAGGATCTAAAATATGAAAACTGATGGGATTTTTTGATGTGTCTCTTCTGTATTTCATGGGTTTTCCTTTCCAGGCTAAGCACCAGCAACATAAGTCTTACGCAGGTAACACCTGGTCTGACATCCGAAGGCCACAGCAAGTGCTTAACTGGACCAACCTGATGAACTGAGGACACTAGGTGGCAAATTGCCTGAGGAACTGACTGTGAACTTGAAGGGTAGAAGGAAGGAACTCTACATCTGTGAAATGTTCTTTACTTTAAACATTCCTTGTGTAATGGATAGAATCTGGTGCATCAAAAACTAAAATTAAAATGAACTAGTTGGAGATGGGTGTCCTGTGTTTCTGGAATTGGCTCCAGTCCCCCGTGGCCCAGACAAGTGGTTAACCACAGCGTGAGTGAGTAGTTGGAGGTGTATTCTTACCAGTGGTACCAGTCATCACAGTCGTCACATCCAATCATTGGGCTGCCATCATCCGGCTTATTGCACCCAGGGCAGATCCAGATTTGATTCCCCCACTCATCTCGGATCTAGGGTCAGAACCACGCACACTGGATTACATTAGGGACTCTTTTAGATACAACAGCTCTACCTCTGGTGACACAAATTCAAAATTACAGAACGTTGTCCTGTGCTAGCTATGTTTAATTTAAAGAAAAAAATCACAAGCGCAGAATCACACTTCAAGGGTATGCCCTTGCCAGCTGATTTGAAGGTGCTCTTTGCTGTGAAACATGGCTGAACTTCTACAGATGAGTGTGCAGGAGGGATGTTGGGGGGAGGTGAGAGGGCAGGGAGGACTCACCACATAGGTGCTCACAGTCTCAGTCACCACGCTGCGCACAGGTGTTTTGGAAGAAGATCCGACCCCGGGCAGGGCAGGTGATGGGGGTGGCACCAGAGCGGGAGTCACTGGGAGAGGTGGAAGCAATACAGGGGCTACTTGGGGTGGTACAGGTGCTAAGACTGGGGCAGGGGGTGGGGACCGTGGCCGACTGACAGGCCCAGATTTGGCAGCGGGCGTCTTAGAAGCTGGGGTCTTGGAAACTGGGGTCTTTGTAGGCGGAGTCTTGATAGGTGGGGTCTTGATAGGTGGGGTCTTTGTTGCAGGAGTCTTTGGGACAGGGGTCTTGGGTGGAGGAGTCTTGTCCTCTGAGTTTGGGACAACCTTGCTAATGACTCTGGAGAAACAAGAGGAGAAATGAAGGAAGAGAAGCAGTAATCCTATCACCAGACAAGTGTCCAACATGCGCATGCGCACGCGCACACACACACACACACACACACACACACACACACACCAGCTCAAACATGTAGTAATGCCAGCTCAGTGACAACACTCTGGGAATGTTAAAGTGAGTGCTTCAGGGTGTGTAAAAGGGAACAACAACATGGAACCACATATGCCGACCACACAAATTGATGGAGATTATTAAGTATTGTTATTATCAGATTAACAGCAGTAATTATACCCTCAGAGAGAGCAGCTATTCCTCTTTGCAGTACTGTTGGCTGCATAGCCCAGAGGGTCATGGATCCACACAGACACACACACGCACACACACAGTGCTAGCAGATATCTGCCTTAGAGGGATGGTGGTGGTTGCGCATGTGCTGAACACCCCCTCCCAGCCATGGCTTTAATCGCACGGCTTTGTGGGTAAAGGCCCCTGTAGAGCTCAGGTTACAATCTGGGTCGGCCGAGTTAAGTGCCCCCACACTAGGATCATTGATGGGAGTGTGCTGGCACTGAAGTCTCTATAGGGGGACTCTCCACTCCCAACCACCCTGCCAGCCCCCCCGGGGACACGGGAGGGGGCTGAAATGTACACTTGCTGGCCACACAGAGTGAGGAGCAAGGGGAGACCAGAGTGAGTAGCAAAATGAGCAAGTCTAAACAAGGACAAAGGCTCCTCTGCCCAATATGCTAATGGGCTTCTGTGAGATATAACGCCGTTACTCCTGTCACTCATTACTGGTAATCCCACAGCTGTGGATGTTCACACCAGTTAGTATTCACTGGTACTCAGAGCATTCATTCCCAATAACCACATCACTCTTCATCAGTACTCACATCTTGTCTTGGCCAGCACCAACAACCAAGGTTAGCCGAGGTATGACCGGAGACGGAGCAGGAACAGGAGGCTCTATCTTCACCTGGAGGACAAATAAAAGTCAGGTAGGGGGGAAGAAACATTAACATTTTGCTTGATTCAATATGGCAACACAGTGGAAATGGATCCATCTGTTCTGCATTTTTGAGGTCAGTGCAACATATGACAGAGGACCTCTGCATTTCCTGAAACTTTATTACACAGGTGTGTACAGCTAAGTAAGGCACAGCACCCACTGGCTGTTTATTATTAGACACTGTTTATTAACCCTTATTTAGCTCACACCTACTGTATGTCTGAATTAACTTCCAGTGTTAGATAATTAACTTTACAATGATCTACACATTTACATAGCAGGGCATTCCTACTGATTGAATTCAGGGTAAGTACCTTGATCAAGGGTACTACAGCAGCAACAGGATTTGAACTGGGCACCTTTACACAAAAAGGTACCAGCTGTAACTACTACGCCACTGTATGGTCTCTCTTTACACACCACACTCTTCCCAGCCTCACTAGAGCATTACAGGGTTTCAAAATACTGACAATCATTTACATCCTCAGTCAGGCATAATTACCATACACAGAGCACAGGACAAGAAGAAGAGAGACACGCAACCCTGAACAGAGAAAAGGGAGGGCGGCATGAGAGGGACACATGAGAAATTCGCAGATCAAGAGACATCCAGCATGAGAGTGTGTGTTTTAAGAGGGAGAGACGGAGAGCATGAGAGGGAGAGATGGGGCCAGGACAGGCATGTGCAGCACGAATTGCCTGAAGTGCAGCTGAAAAGCAAGAGACTGGCCTGGCCAAAGCCAAAGAAATACAACCTGAAAGGAAGTAAGTAGCCTGTACTGACACACAGAGCCCCCCGATGGTGCACAGGCCGAGTCCTTCCACTTCACGTTGCTCAGAAACAGTATTCCTACAGTGAAGAATACTGGAAGAGGCCCCCCACCCCCAAAAGCCCCCCAAAGTGTCAGCCAGATTAATGGATGAACTGAAAGGGTGGTGTGCCTGGATCCTCTGTCTACCTGAAATGGGAAAGTGATACAGCTTTGAAAGACTGCCCAGTGCAGCAGAATACACAAGCGCAAACACAAGACATACACACACAGACATCACACTGACATCTAGAGTGATATTCAGACAGCCAATCAGATGACAACAAAGACACACAAACAGACACTGAAATGGTTTACTGGATATAACATAGACCATGTGGTCTCTGCACATTCTACTCAACCTGCATATTACACCTAACTTGAGTCAATGGTAAGCTTCAGGTAACCAGGGGTAAAGGATAACAGTGCAGCTCTGACTGTTGTTCTGGTTAAGTTCATCTTTTTGTCTCTAGTTTTACTTTCACCTTTGTGGATTTACAGATTATCTCCAGATATAACGCTGCAAATGGGTGGAAAGAAACATGTACATATACACGTATGCTACATATACATACACAAACACGTGCAAATATACATACAAACTGATCATATGCACACAAATGATACATTTAGACAAAATATATATGGATACACGCAACTATTAGATGCTCACACTACGCACATACGTACACACAACACAAAGATTCAGACTACAATCTCTGTAAACCTCAAAACAAAGGTAGCACAGAATTGGAAACACAACAGCTCTGTTGTACACCTGCAACTACCAGTACTTTCCCCAATATTCTACTTGCCATGCAAATGAGAAGCTGTGTAAATAAAGTCATGTGTAATAAAGGAGACCCTGTATAGTGAATGTGGCCCTCTGCAATAAACAATGCCCTTGGTAAATGATGTCCTCTGTGATGAAAGAGGTCCTATGTAATACATGAAGCCCTGTACAGTCAATTAAACTTCTGCAAATGAGGCGCCATGGTGTTCAGTAACCCTCAGTATAATGTGGCACGAAGACAAATCTGCTGGTTCTGCTGTCTATGGTAACAAAAGAGTAAAATGGCTCAGAACAACTGAACAACTTGAATCACCCCAAAATCTACTCTTTACTCAGCCTCTGCTGCATGTCCACATTGTGCTCTCATTCACCAAGAATTAACCAGGGTAGGAGGATGCCAGAGCCATGCTTCAGACTGGAACTGACTGATCACAACATCTCCAACTGTTTTCCTCATGACATTATTGCACCAACCTCTACATTTACATTTATTCACTTAGCAGATGATATTCTCCAAAGTGACGCACAACTCAGAAAGCAAAAGTACATTTCACCTACAGACAGAGAGATATGGACATAGACACACAATTCTCGAAGCAGTCAATTAGTGCAATATAACCATTTAATCAGGATTTATCCAGCATCAACATATACAAAGGATTGCAGTCATTTGCTAAAAAAAGACATATAACTACAAGGTATGATCATAAGCTATAAAGGCCAGCACATTCTCAACACGGAATGACAGAAACCAAGCAACTATGTTTTGTAACTAAGCTACTAGAAGTTTTCTTTTGCCCCCCTGTTACATTTAAAATCAGTTTGCACATTTGCACTGTCCTCTCTTGAACAACTGAGTTGGGGCAGCATTTCAAGTCATGGAACATGGGGTGAAATCCAGAGATAGTAGATTGCATTGTACCTCAATGGGAAATACATTGTCAGGGGGATTTGTCCACTTTTATGTAAAAGCAATACTCCTTTCACCTGAACCAATACAAGTGGTAACGTAAGCCCCTTACTGCCGCGTGTTGCATTTTTCTACTAATCTCTCAGGATTTAGCTCCCTCGTCACATACCTCCAGGCACTTGCAGATAAAGACTTAACCCCCGAGTTTAGCTTCCCCCTCTGCCAAGGACACCATTGAAGCAGTCTAGCAAAAAATTAAAGTGATCAAGAGATTCTGAGAGAAGAGAAAAACCACTTTCAGAACTGCATCTTGAAGCAGTCAAAAAAAAAAAAATGCAGCAGGGGACTTCCAAAACTTGCTCATCTTAATTAAACTGTCCTAAGCACTCAGCACACATCCTGCAAATCACAGAACAGGACAAAAGAGGCAGAAGAGTTGCTCAAAACACCCAGTGGGGCTAGAACCAGACTCTGCTGGATTGGGTTGCACTGGGGTGAGTTTGGTTAGCCTGCTGGCCCTTCCTTCATTTCAGACATGTAAGCATTCATTTCAGGGGCAACAGGTGCTGCAGTGGTAAGGGCTGTTCCCCTGTACCATGAAGGATCTGATCCCAACTGTATTTCCTTTGAAAAAAGTACTTACCCTGAATTGCTCCAGTAACAATACCCTGCTGCATAAATGGGCAAATCACTGAAGAGCTGATTATCTATTATCGTAAGTCACCTTGGAAAAAGGCATCCGCTAAAATAAGGGTTAATAATACACACACACACATTTTCAGAACCGCTTGTCCCATACAGGGTCGCGGGGAACCGGAGCCTGCCCGGCAACACAGGGCGTAAGGCCGGAGGGGGAGGGGACACACCCAGGACGGGACGCCAGTCCGTCGCAAGGCACCCCAAGCGGGACTCGAACCCCAGACCCACCGGACAGCAGGACCGTGGTCCAACCCACTGTGCCACCGCACCCCCCAGGGTTAATAATAATACATTCAAAATGATTATTTATTTGCATCCCCTTGTATGTACACTAACTTACATAGTGGCAAGGTTTTACAGCAGTCCAAGCATCCAGCAAGATTACTTACAGAGGAAATTGAGGTTAAGTAACTCACTCAGAGGGGCACTAAGGTCCCCAGGGACCCTGCTGGGTAGAAGTACACAATCTAAACATGAAGTAAAATTTGCATTTAATACAAAACTAAGGTCTAAATATTGCTTGAGGAGACTGGAAAAACCACTGTTGTAAAGACAGCATCATTACAAAGTGAGCTTCACATAACAAAGCACAATAGTGATGTACCAGTACCTTTTCCAGTTTTTGCCTCTCCTTCTCCTTTTCCTTCTCCTTCTCTTTTTCCTTCTCCTTCTTTTCTTTTTCTTTCTTCTTCTCCTCTTTTTCTTTCTCCCGTTCTCTGTCTTTGGTCCTCTCCTTTTCCCGATCCTTCTCTTTGTCTTTGTCCTTCTTTTTCTTTTTCTCCTTTTTGTCTTTCTTCTTTTCCTTTTCCTTGGCCTTGTCTTTCTCCTGAGGAGGCTTGTCAGGGAGGATAGGAGGCAGCGGAGGCAGCATGGAGTGCAGGCGAAGACATGCTGCTGGGCTGAACAGTGGCATCTGTTGCTCCTTCAGGCCAAGGAGGAGTGAAGCTGTAGACTTCTGTCGGTCTTCCTTGACTTTGTCTTTGCCCTTGTCTCTCTTCTCTCGATCTTTCCTGCTCTTCTCTTTATCTTTCTTCTTGTCCTTGTGCTTCTCCTTCTCTTTTCTGGAGCTGCTCCCGCTGTCTCTGGACTTTACCTTAAGTGAGTCTGGCTCTCCAAAGTCCCAGGACTTGAGAAAGTCATGATGCTCATCCTCCTTCATGGAGAAGTCTTTCCAGGTAAGCCTGCTTTCCTTGGGCAGCTCTCTTTCTTTGTCTCGCTCTTTCTCTCTTTGCTTCTCCTTCTCCTTTTTCTTTATTTTGCTTTTCAATTCCTTCTTTAGCTTCTTCTTGACATCCATTGAGGCTACCATTTTATTCTTCTCCTCGTATACCTTGAGGAGGGGTTCTGGAGTTGGTGGGGAAGCAGAAGGTGATGAAAGATATGCTGGATTTGGGGGAGTGCCAGTGGAACCTCCCTGGTTCACCTTCCGTAAGACTTCATTGATGGAGTCATCCATTGTCCATGAGTCCACGGTCATTGTCTCACCAGTTTTTTGAGGAAGCGGTGTGGAGGTGTCTTTGAGCATCAGCTTTGGCATCACTGGCTCTGAAATAGTAAGCCGTGGACTTGAGAATACATCGTCCTCGGATTCTGAGCCAGAGGAGAAGGCAAACGGGTCAGGCTCCTTCTCAGCACAGGCCCTGGCGATCACTGCACTGATGGAGTCTTCAATAGTTTTGTCTGGAGGATCCAGTCTCCTCGGCTGGGCTTCTTCAAGTAGCTTTTCTGAGTCCAGCACTGAGGGTTGACTATGCTTGAGCTGAACATTTTCCTTCCCCATCTTGTCACTCAGAGTAACCAGGGGTGGTCTGAGTGGAGTATCACCCTTCCCTGGAGGATGAGACACTTTTGCTGAACCAAGCTTGGGGCTCTTGGGGCTCTTGGGTGACTTTTTCCTCTCCTTCTGAGAGGCTTTGGGTGAGCAAGCAGGACTGCCAGGGGTGGTGGCGGAATTGGCCCTCTTGGGGGACTTGACTCTTTGTCTGCCAGGTGAGGAGATCTTAGGCTTTCGATTTGAAGCAGTGGGAAGCCTTGGCATGGGCAACTGTACTCTGGATGAGGGGAGACCTGGTGCTTCAGGGGACATGGAGAGGGGAGATGAGTTGTCATGGCGGTGCAGGGAGGGTGCCATGGTAGGGGGTACTTTCTGGGGATTGAGGGAGCTAAGTGGCTCCCGAGGCTCTACACCCCACTCTGGGCTATCTGGGGACTTCATCCCCGGGAAGCGAGGCCTCTTTGCGGCAGGCATCATGTCCATGCTAATGGGGCTGTCAAGGTGCCGCTTAGCCACATAGTTCTCATCGTTGACTGCCTCACTGTCATCGATGTCCTCGTCAGCCTCCTCGTCCAGAGGGACCTGCATGGCTTCAGCGGATGTGCCCATGTCAGGAAGAGACTGCTCATCATCTTCCTCTGTAAAGATGAGGGAAAAAGAAAAACAAGAACAGTTTAAGAACATGTAGAGCAAACACAGAGATGTAATATAACCAATCAAAACACAGTTGCTCCATGGGCCAAACTGCTTTCTCATATTAAAAGCACCCAGCGTAAAAAAGAAACCAATGAGGACAGTGGTAAATTGAGATAATTCAACTTTCTCTGTAGTTACAGTAGAAAGTTACAGGAAAAAAAAACACGAAGGGCCGAACTACTTGAAAGAAATGAAGGAAAAGTATATCTTACTTCAGGATAGAGGAAAGTGAAGATGGAAGCAAGTGTTCAAGGAAAAAATGGAAGTTCCATCCCTGGGGCACACTGAAACCCAGTCTCCCATACTGTAGCTATAGTTGCATACCTTTATTTTACCTCACCTTTACTTCACCTTTAACAAGAAAACATTCATTGCAGGACTTATTTTTTTTTCTAACTTTCATTAACTTGAAAAAATAATACTTAAAAATGGCTGAAAATAAGAAGTACATTATCTCCACAACCTCTTTTTTAATTCCAACTGATTAATTGCATACGCATATGTCATGCTCCTCAGCTTCTGACCACTTTCAGTGTGCTTTACTATATATACAGTCAAAAAAGAAAAATAATAGTAATGATTTACACACACACACACACACACACACACACACACACACACACACACACACACACACATTTTCTGAACCGCTCGTCCCATACAGGGTCACGGGGAACCGGAGCCTAACCCGGCAACACAGGGCGTAAGGCCGGAGGGGGAGGGGACACACCCAGGACGGGACGCCAGTCCGCCGCAAGGCACCCCAAGCGGGATTCGAACACCAGACCCACTGGAAAGCAGGACCTGGTCCAACCCACTGCGCCACTGCGCCACTGCACCCCCAGTAATGATTTATTTCAGTTTAATTCTTGGGTAGATGCCTTACACCCAATGTTTCCAGAATATTCTCCAGTTTGCCATGACCCTGCTCAGGGCAAATGGTTACTGAAATTGGGTGGATGGATGAATGCTAGGTGATTTTGTAAGTTTACTAAAATTATTTTAAAAACATGCTCTTGGACTCATTTTACATTGACATTTATTTAGCAGACCCTTTTCTCCAAAGTGACTCCCAACAAACTCTATGTAGTGTTATCAGCCCACACACCTTATTCACCACAGTGACTTACACTGCTAGATACACTACTTACAATGGGTAACTCATCCATACGTCAGTGGAACACACTCTCTGTCACTCACACACTGTGGGTGAACCTGAACAGCATGTCATTGGACTGTGGGGGGGAAACCAGAGAAAACACACACAGACACGGGGAGAACATGCAAACTCCACACAGATTGAGTGGGAATCGAACCGACGTCCTCATGCACCACCCAGGTGCTGTGAGACAGCAGTGCTACTCGCTGTGCCTCTGTGCTGCCTGATTTTAACACTTTTTAACTTCAAACAATTAAAAACACACACACACACACACACACACACACACACACACACACACACACACACACACACACATTTTCTGAACCGCTCGTCCCATACGGGGTCACGGGGAACCGGAGCCTACCCGGCAACACAGGGCGTAAGGCTGGAGGGGGAGGGGACACACCCAGGACGGGATGCCAGTCTGTCGCAAGGCCCCGGAAGCGGGACTCGAACCCCAGACCCACCGGAGAGCAGGACCCGGTCCAACCCGTACCAATTAAAAACACTTTAAAACTAAAATAAAATTATGTCATCACCACAAGTTACTATTCAGTTCTGACTGATGCCCATAAACATGCCCTGTTAGACATTATGTTACTGACCACCAACACTAAGGAACATCAGAGAGTCACTGTTGCTCTTTACTGCCAACTGTTTGTGGAAACACAGGTCAGATTAGCTGCACAACAAACAAATTCTTGAAAAATTATATGTGAAGACGACACAACTTAAGATAAATATAAATAAAACAAAAAATGTTTGTGGTTTTGAAAACTTGCTTCTTAAATGTTCCTAGCACAAAAACCCAGTACAAATTTCATTAAGAATTACCATTCATTCAGAATCAGGTAACTCCCAACAAATGTAACTTTGCAGGTGACTCCAGACAAAAAAGGCATGAGAACCAACACTACAAATGAAAAGCAAAAAAAAAAACAAAGAAGCTCCATTCTGATTTTCCTGTTGCAACTGATGCTCTGGTTCAAGTGTTCAGGTTCACCCATAGTGTGTGAGTGAGTGAGAGTGCGTTCCACTGATGTATGGATGAGTGACCCAGTGTAAGTAGTGTATCTAGCAGTGTAAGTAAACTTGGTGAATAAGGTGTGTGGGGTGACAACACTACGTACAGTTCACTGGAAGTCACTTTGGAGAAAAGTATCTGCTGAGTGAAGTAACGTAAACATAAACCTTGGCAAGCCAAACAATCACCATAAAAATACACTGTAAACAAAGGTCTAAGGTCCAGATCTAAGACTCCTCACTAATGCCACAGGTTCTTAAGCCAACCAACCCACTATTACCTCGAGTTCTATCCCTTTCCCCACCCACTCCAGTGTGATCATTCCTGTAGCTATGCGCACAGATAGCCTGATGATCAGAAAGCCAGCTACACCTCCCTCTCCCTCAAATGGAAACATTAAAAACATCCCTTTAAGCAAGGGGACCATGAATGACATCCACTATTATAAATAGTCTAATCTATATGGTAATACTGCTGTATTCTATAACCACAGAATAGGGATAAGATAACATTGTGACTTTCGGGGTCCTGTGACCTCCTTCTGCAGTAATTGTTATCAAAGGTTATGTGGGTTGACATCGGCAGAGCCCTGTGATTGGCTGCCATGTGTTATTTATGATATGAATTATGATAACCATGATGTCTCTTCTCCAGCCTGCCTCTCCTTTCTAGCCCAGATACAATAAATTGCTATCGTTAATCATGGTTCTTTGTTCCGCTGTGATTACCGCCAGCTGTAATAAGAATTTTATTTCAGAAGAACGTGGGCACTGCCTGCTTTCCTATAGCAGAACAAGACTCTGGATTCCATGTCCTGACATTTAATTTGTAAAGCACTCACGCAGGAAGTTTGCATTTCAAAACTATTGCTTTCTTTCTCTTTTCATGCTGTCAGATCTGAACAGTGTAGGTGACATTAGTGAGATTACGGTGCAATAAGGAAGAAATGAGAAGACTGCGCTAAACCCCCCAACCACTCCCCCACCCCCACCCAGTTTGGGAGGGAGATGAGGAGATCACGTGTGGATGTGATGGATCCATTCACAGCTGAAACTCCCTTCTTATCAAAACTGCTTTTATTTACTCACAGCTTAGTTCTTTTCCAAGTTAAAGAAGAAAATCTACTCATTCCCTTTCTTGAAAGCAATCTGCCTCACTTGATTCCCACACACAATTTCTAACTGATTGTCATTCAGAAACAAGAAAGAGCAGAAAAACGTGCAAAAGAAGTGAAAGCAGAAGAAGCTTAGACATGGACTGTACAGTTGATGAAGTAAAAGCAGGGTTTCCCCGTATGGAGAGAGACATCAGTGGAACACAAATGTATCTACATGGTAATGCCGATGGCCGCTTGCCCTTGCCGGAACCCGGTCAGCCTCAGCGCTGCGAGCGAAAACTCAGACATGAGCTGGCATGAGAGGGCTGCTTATAAACAGCTATAATACACTCTTTTACAGGCCTCCCTGCACCGTCTCGCACTGGTCCCATTACAACAATTTCCTTATTTTCATTCCTGCTGAACAATAAAACAAACGACCTGGATGAGGACTGTGCAATTAAAGTCAGAAACATTGAGGAAGGAGTGCGGAACTCCAATCGATACAAGGTGAAAGATGCTGTGTTAAACAGGGCAGATAAGGCGCTTTCATGTTCCAGCTCCAGAGGGAAATGACATAATGGTTTCCACGTTCGTGCTGGCAGAAGCTGAATCATACATTGGTAAATCCTTTGCTCAATATACGCATGTATGCCAACTGACAAAGTGCTTTTGCACCTATGGCCTTGTGTTGGACTGGTGTCCTGTCCATAGTGTACCCTCACCCAAACCATGTGCTTGTGGTTTAGCCTCTGGACCACGGCATCTCTTCACTGGGCAAACGGTTATGACAACGAAAAACAGGATGGATCTGCATCTGTTAACAGAGGGTTTTACTAACGCAAAAACAATGACAAAATGAGAAGAAAAGAAAAACTCAAAATCCAGGCTTGAAGGTTTATGGTAACTTCAACAGGTTGTGTAGATGTGCTCAATGTTTGTACCCTAGGTTCAAGGGGCTCCTGTAAACTTCAAAAAAAAAAGCCAGATCATTATCAAAAGGCTGTTTGTGCTGTATAGTAAGCCAGTACAACAAGATGACAAGTATGAGAGGCCTGAGATCATAGGCCACTGAAGCAAGCAGACAGAGCACAATTATTTCCCTTTTCCTTTCCTGGTGCTCCACTACTGTCTCGCCTTTGCCAATGAGGAATGCTAATTACATTCGTTGTGGGCATACAGAAACAAACAAAAACTGTACATTAGCCTCACCGTCACTTTGTCACCAGTTCAGAAAATGGAATACGTAATAAAGAACAAGGGAAGGTTCAAGTTCGCATGCAGGTTGGTTACCCAGCACATACAGTTCCTCTCTTCCTTTCTGTGGAACTATGTTCTCTTTTAAAGAGCGACATGGTCAGAACTAAACCACTTCTGTGACCTTCACTCACACGCACACACACACACACACACAAGAAAGTCCAGTGGGGTATGAAAAGAAGAATAAGAAAAAAAGAAAAGTTTCAGAACCTTCAGGCTATAAGTTATTCAAGAATAAGCTTTGAATAATTGTCCTGCAATATGAGTTCCCTGATTAATTGCTTGAGATAAGGGCTGCTTTCCTCTCAGCGGGGCCTCGAGTGACCGGCCGCTCATTCCTCATAATCGCCTCTGTGTGCCGGTCTGACTACGCGCGACTGCCGCGGGGGGCGGGGCCTGGGGGGTAGGGGGGGCACAGGCGCCAGGGACGGAAATAAGGCCCATTCTATTACTGTAGCAACCAACAGATAACCCTTTACAGTCTATTAATGATAATGAGTGCTCTAATTATTTAATGATGGTTTGCCCAGCATTTGAAGACAAGTGCAGTCTCCTGTTCTCGTAACAAATGCTGCTTTGAAAATACAAATAAAATGGAGGAAATTCCCCCCGGTGATTTGGTACCTGTAAAGAGGTGACCAGTCTGTAAGGACCAGTGCTTAGGGGTGTTTCAGCCCACCATAACTCCTATTGGGAAGAACATGTCCAGCAATACTCCCATTATCACGTTATTTATTTATTTACTTATTGTTAGTTTTTAATTTAGCTGACATTTTCCTCCAAAGCAGCTTGGAATATTAAACTATTTGAAAATGATTCACCCATTTATACAGCAGGGTTATTTTTACTAAAGCAATTGTAGGGCAAGAGCCTTGCTGAAATGTACTCAGCAGAATTTGGGATTCAAACCTGGGATCTTGGAGTACTAGGTGACAGCTCTAATGACTAGGGCACATGCTGCCCCCTTACACCTCCTTTCTGTGTTCTTTTCCACAAAGGTAGCTACAAAAAAAAAAAAAGCTATCTTTTAGAAAAAGACACATGCTGCTGAGGTAAATGGTCCTGAACACAAATCTCAACACAAGCGCAACATAAAACAAGAAAACACATGTACAATTACATGAATGCTCTAGTGAACCCAAAATCTGACTTTTAATAAAATAAAATAAAAAAAAATCATCATTTGACATTCATTAGTCACGTAAACTGAGTGAAATGTGGAATGTAGCGAAGCCATACAATGCAATTTATTCAAAGAAAACAATAGAAACAAAAAACTGAAGCGTGCCACCATTTGCGCAGAGTGAGCAGTACTAAAACAATGCTGACACAGGTAAAGGCTGTTTTGCCGGCAGTTTCTGTTATTATTCTGGCTGAAGATGTGGTATACTTTACTTGCACCAGCAAAATACCATACTAAAGTGCTGGACAGCTGAAGGCCATAAATAGACCTCTGTAGGAACACACTGCTGTCTCCGAGCATGAAAGCGGTATCCTCGTACCCTTGTGCCACCCCGGCCCAAAGAGCTGTTACAAGAAATAAACAACAGCATAAAGGAGAGGACAAAAAACAAAACAAGAATACAAAACCCTAGACGAGTGAAAATAATGTCTCTCCAGATAAACAGGCAAGCTTTTATAGTGTCAGTGTCAATATATCACTCCTTTTATCCGAGACACACAGAGCGAAACATGCTAATCCACGGTACCACAGAGAGACCGGTGTGCTTTAGGATAATGTTCTTTTTTAAAGGCCTCTGCACTTGATACCCAGTTAACGGTAAATCTTCTCCTTTATATTGTAATTTGCCTCGGAGCCAGCAGGGCACAATGGCTTTGAAGTACTCTGAAATGTCAAATCAATTAATACTTTTCCCCGAAAGAAAAATCAATTTAAGTCTTTCATGGTTATATTTTATATTTCATGATAAAAAATGCAATTTAGGATGATTTGTGTGTTCGTTTATTCTCCGATGTAATTACATATTTATTTGATATTCATACTGACTGACTTGTTGCTTTACTTTTTACTCTTAAAATTCTTCATGTAATGTATTCATAGCAAATTCAACTGGAAAAAATAGCTCAGCCACAAATACATAAGAAAACAATTGCCTTAAATGATTAAGTACTGTACAGAACTGCAGGAGTTCCTACTAACGTTCAACTTTATCATTAGTTGATCAATGTCAAACTATAGTTAGATCAATATTAACTTTTGAACTGACATGACAGCTAAAACGGATTTACGAGCAAAATTTTTTCCCTAAAAAATCACAACTGCAACATTCGTGTTTTACTAACATCAACCACAATTATTCACTTGAGTCAGAAGTAATTTAATTTCTTTTGGCTTTCTAAGCGCTGTTTTGGCACGAAACTGAAAAACAGCAAAGAAGTCGCAGGCTGAAATTTAAATCGCAAAGGGTACTTTTTGTATGCTTCAACCTGCCGGTGTGTGGGACAAAGCGCATGGTTTCACACTGGGAGATCAGCCACAGGGACGTGGGGCACGGTGATCTGGCACCTGGGCCCCCCCCAGCAAGCCCTCCCCTTGACCAACGCCAAGCTGGCTCCAGGAGGAGAAAGGCAGCGTTGGAGCGAGACTGGGAGCAGGGCCGCTTCAGGTGACATCTCTCAGGAGTGCGCTCTGTCTGCCGTGCGCACACCTCTAGCCCAGCCTGCAGTGCCACAGACGAAGGCTGCGATTACCATCTCAACAGCAAAACTGCAGAACTCAGCTCCCCAAAACAAAGTGTTTTCCGGATTGTTTTCACAGGCCTGGCGCCACCAGCAGAACAGTAAACAATAAACACTGGCTGATGACAGAGCATTTTTGTTTTTTTTTTCCTCCATTCTTCTTTCTCAGGCTGTCCTGGTGAGACACCCACTGCCATACGCAACGAGTTATGTTGACGTGACTCAGAAGAGCGCGGAACAGGTGACATGCTGAAAAGCCTCAGCCTCAAGCATCCAACAACCTTGCTGCCAACCGTGGAAGCTGTGGAAACAGCACAAAAGGGCCAGCTGGCCTGTCGCCGCCACCGTCACACTCACCTGCTGCATGGCGCCTGAGCTCAGAACTGTGAAACCTGTTTACTCGAGAACAGCCCAAATTCTGCTTGAATTCCATTAAAGAAAAGTCTTGCTTTTCACAGTAATCTGCTTGTGTGTGTTTGTTTATTTATTGCAACACAAAAATAAAATTCAGTATCCCCTCCTGTCTAAACTATACATCTTTCCAGTGCAAGAGTGGCCTCTCAAAGTTGGCCCAGACTGAATTAACTTCACTTCAAACTCTTGGACAAATTATGTCTTTCAGCAATTAGACTTTGAAAAGGACCTACTTGAGCACTGCCAATGAACCCTGTAAAGTATGCTGTTAAAGGGGCTGCTCTGGCTCTGAGAATCGCCCAGGGAGTCTCAGAAGCCCTTAAACATCAGGCCAACAAGGCAGCCCAGACGCCGAAGAAAACACTGCAGTCTGCTAGGGGGTTCGAAGGGGAGGTCTGCAGGCTGAGCTCCCGACAGCAGTAGTGAAAGAAAAAAGCAAAAAAGAAAGTCCCATTATGCTTTTCATCCCATTACACACACGTACAAGGCAAGAAGAATCATTAACCACTTGTATCAGGGCAAGACCTATTTTACTGAATGTCAATTGTTACCATGTTATTACTTTTTAAGGCCTGAAGCGCTTCAGTTTTTATGCCCTCCAAAGAAAATGCTTCATCTACACTTCACAAAGGCCAGCAGAGGGAGAGGCAGAGCACGGCTACGAGAGGAGCAGGGACCTGCCTCTGTTTCAGCCATAATACGAAGCAATTAGAAGCTCTGATTGTTATCTGCTAAGAATTTCCAAATGTACGTTGAAAAATGTAAGGTATGAAATGAAGGAGATAAGTGATGAGATATCTGAGGGCCATGCTGGCTCGTTGCTTGCGAGCACAAAAGTACCCTACTGCACTGAGTGACAGGTCCAGAAGTTAAAACAAATGTAAAAGTCACACCATGATGAGCATCACACATTTCATTAACAGGTAGGAAAAGTGTAAACAAACCCCACACATTTCCTCAGAGGTGAAAACTTTCCAGCTGCTTATTTATTAATTATTATTTTTGAATTATTTTAACATCATAAATGAGCTAATTTAACATTTAAATTTGTCACACTCGTTAGAAATATTTACTTCAACGCCGAATCCACTTCAACAGGGAAAGCTTACAAAATAAAGAAACAATACTGAGAAAAAATGCAAAGTTTCAAACAAATTATTGCGAGATTACATCAAGTTTCCTGGTGAACTGAAAGTACTGCCAATCAGTTACATGACCTCAACAATGTCCCTTTTAATTTTTGTAAAAGCTTTGACTAACCAAAACTCACAAAATACAAGAAGACAAACAGGAACTTAAAAATACCCAACAACACAACTATACATAAAACAAACAGAAAAAAACAATTAAATCAGTATTAATTTTTCAAAAATAAACATTTTCAGCATACAACATTAAAACATTTAAAGACATTTTGACAAATTAAATTTTGGCCAATTAAAATTAAAACAAAAAAAATACTAATTAACGGAACATTACAAAACCAACAGTAACAATTACGCCATTTATTTCTAAGTGCTTTAAATCTGAGTTTTGTTGTTAACAGACTTCAGTAATCTTTTGTCTGTTCCACTGATGATAAATATCAAAGTGAATTTAACCTAATTTGCTCATGAAATTTTTAAAACATTTACATTTGTTTATTTAGTTGACGCTTTTCTCCCAATCGACTTATAATGTTAAGCTGCTTACACCTATTTACCCATTTATACAGCTGGGTCATTTTAGAGTATGTACCTTGCTCAAGGGTACTAGAGCAGCAGCTGAGATTTGAACCGGTAACCTTTGGATCCGAAGGTAGCATCTCTGAGTGCTGCACTCTCAACTTATCCATATCACTATGTACTGTATATTAGATAGAACATGCTGGATATTGTTAACATTATTACTGTGAAACATGGTGAGTTACCACAAAGGTCCTCAGATTATAAAATGCATGTATCGTCATGGATTTGGGAGGTCAGGGTTTATGGGTTTATTTGTTTATCGATTACTGCATTTCTTTAAGGAGAAAAACAATCACAAAATGATTACTGGGTCAGTAAGCCGCCATGTCCCGAACCCTCTGCTGGCCTTCATACCTTGTTGGTTCTGCTGAATCTAAGTGTGTTACCTTCTCACCGCAGTCTGAACTCAAAGCATAAAAAAAGTTAATGAAAAAAACACCTCTGGGTGGGCTGCACCCGCAGAGGACGTGCCTATCGCCTCAAAGATTTTTTCTTGATGGACTGAGTGATACAAGCTGCTTTCGAGCGTGCGTGTATGCATTCGTGCGTGCGAGAGAATGGATGGGCTGCGGCAGCCCAAACAGCTCGGCGCCAGTGCAGTGCGTAAGCCGAGGACTCCGCCAGGTGATGACACGAGTGATTCACTGAAAAAATTCCACGTGTGGGAGTCATATGGTCGAGAGGTTTGTGACAGGCACAGACCAGCTGGAGACAGACCAGTCGCTGTCCCACAAGGACCATCCACTTCGCACCGCTCTGTCTGAACAGGTACACAAACACTTCTGATGTGCCAAGTCACCAAGGACCTCCTGTGCTCTTACATTTATTTCATCTTATGGACTACTTTCTTACATTGGAAATCAAAAATTTAAATAAATGTTATATTTAAGGAAAATATATTTTAAATTCTCTGTACAAAAATATATCTGAATTTTATCTAGTATGCATAAATATTTCAACTTCTGAATTAGAGTAAAACAGATATTACATACATCATGCTTAAGTGAAATGTGAAGGACGTGGTGGATCCATAGTAATATTCTCAATTGAGAAATCCTCTCTGATAAAAGAAACTATACAAAAATATCTAAAATATCGAGCGCTTGTTCACCGTAACATCAATATTTCCTTTTTAAGGGTGTATGATCTCATTGTCTGAACACTATATTCTGAAGGACTATGTTTCAGCTGAGGGGTGTGGTGGCGCAGTGGGTTTGGCTGGGTCCGACTCTCTGGTGGGTGTGGGGTTTGAGTCCTACTTGGGGTGCCTTGTGATAGACTGGCGTGATGGACTGGCGTCCCGTCCTGGGTGTGTCCCCTCCCCCCCCAGCCTTGTGCCCTGTGTTGCCGGGTTAGGCTCCGGCTTGCCGTGACCCCACTCGGGACAAGTGGTTTCAGACTCTGTGTGTGTGTGTGTATGTGTGTGTGTGTGTGTGTGTGTATACACACGTTTCAGCTTGTGCCCAAGAACACCGAAGGTGGGACAGGGATGGTATCAGAGGAAAAAGGAAAAAAAAAATCAAAGAATTTAATGTTAGAAACACAAGGCTGTAGAAGAGGCCAATCGGAGCATAAGCCCATAAGCCCTGCCAAGCACAGGAAATGCGTCCCTGGCAACTTGGGGAAAGGAGGAGGCCGCTCCGAGTCCACAGAGGTTGGGTCCAACACAAACACAACAGTACAAGTCGTGGTTTAGACTGACTTAATTCCCCAAGGGCGACCGAAGCAGGTCCCATTAAAGTCATTAAGGTTATAAATAACAGGCTACGGGAGCAGAGCATTTGTGTTCTTTGCGCTCATTACGACTCATAATGGCAGCATTTCCAAACCCTTCGCTTCCTCCTCAGCATCGGAAACCATTAGGGCTGCAGCGAAACTTGCCGGCACAATTACACCGTTCGCCATATGATCGGCAGCTGTGCCCCGTGAAACGAACCCTGTGAAGCAGTTCGAGTCCGACCCTCCTCTGGTTTGACATACGGGAAGTTGGGCTTTTGGGATACCCAATAGTTGCAATACTGAATCCCATACGAGAAGCCACAACAAGAACCTGTTAACATGAGATTTCTTTCATAAATATGAGACTCCTATGTGAAATGCTAACAAAGTACTATAGTGTGTGTGGGGAATACAGACATACAGCACAACTGTGAATTAATCGCTGGCACTGAGCAATGTGTATGTGATTTAAGAGAGATACGGTGGAGACTGACTGCAATGCTCATCTGTCGCATACACCAGGAAGGTATTTCTATTGGCCCACTCATGCACAACAATCCCAGTAACTCTCAGTGCGAGTTCTAGTGAGTCCCAGTGGCACAACGAGTTGCTAACTAAACCCCAGCCTTTCATTTCCCCCCCCCACAAATACACACACCGTGACGTGTTCCTCATTGCAGGAGATGGCAGGATAAACCCCCTACAAAGACACAACAAACAAACAGGCGCCTCTAGGGAAAAAGCATTTGTCCAAGAACCAGAAGAAGTTGTCTGTCTGTGAACAAGGAGAACCCTTGGTTTTTTTTAGGGACACTTCTCGTACCCTTGGCGGAGAGGACTTATGCAAGGGGAAACCTAAAGACAGCATGTCATTCTGGAGTTCATAGAAACAACACACTTACTTGGGGACTGCTGAACAGTCCACAGACAGTCTGAAGGTAGAGAGATCATCTCAACAAATGCTAAGTAAAGGCTAAAGAGTACAAGTGCGTGTGTGTGTGTGTGTGTGTTTTTTGGGGGGGGGGGTAGACTTCAAAGACAATGAGAGAGACATGGCAGTGAGGACCAAGACAAAGATGTAAAGAGGTGGGGAAAATAATAGAAACACCACATGAAAATGGAGTCACTTTTAAAGAAACTACACTGCAGTAACAAATGCACCTATAAAGGTGAATCACATGCGAGGTTGACTGCCTATTAGCAGAGGTGTGAAAATGAGCATTTTTATACATCATGTTTCAAAGCAACGTGAGGCAATTAACAAGAGTTCCAAAGAGGCCAACAGCTGATGCCCGAATAGCAGGCGCATCGGTCACAAACACTGCAGAATAACTTTATGTGTCAAGGAGAAGAGTCTCAAAAATAATAATCCAAACACAGACAAACTGCATGAGCTAAAAGGAAAAGTGGACACTGACAGAGACTGAAGGACATGTCACAAAATAGTGGAGAAATGCCACAAATGTAGAGTCTCAAAAATTACCACAATATTGAATCAGCACATCTGTGACCCAGTCTCAATAAGAGTCACACAAAACCTGGACCACTGAAAAGGGTAATACGGTCTGATGAGCCATCTGTTACCCTATTTCCTAGCTCGATTTGGAGAAAGCCAAAGGATGCCTTCAACCCAGAATGCACGTTGTCAGCTATGAAACACGGTGGGGGCTCCGCAGCGTTTTGGGTGGCCACCTCATGGGAGTCATTCTATTTCACGATTGCTGTCCATGGTTATAATATAGTGGCCAGGGAACATGATCCATGTTACAGGACCAGGTACACCTTATGGTGAAAACACTGCCCCCTCAGGATGTTCTCATGCTCCAGGAGGGTAACATCCCCAGAAACACCAAGATGATGACAAATGCCTTTCATAGCTACTTAATCAGCAGGTCTAAACACTACTGAATCTTTATGAGACGTTCTGGAGCAGAGAGCAAAGCAAATTTTAGACCTTTTTCATCTGTCAAATAACTATAGGCTTTTCTTCTTGAAAAACAGTGCAATATCCCATTACACGCAGATCAAAACTTGTACAGTATCATTCCAAGAAGTGCTGAAGTTGTTCTGAAAGCAAAGAATGGCTGTAATCTTTATTCGGTTATATGTTTCTGTTATTTTGTCCACCCCGTCCATATAACGGAATAAAGCATTGCACGTGGTGGCTGTGTCCCCACTGAGAGCAGGGCCTGTGAAGAATCAGGAAGTCAGCGTGTGTGTGTGTGTGTGTGTGTGTGTGTGTGTGTGTGTGGAACACACAACAGATAAGGGCTGAGAAATGATGAAACAAAATGCAACAGCAGCTCGCACAGATGTCAGCGATAAAAACAGCATTTTTTGCTCCTCAACGCGCTGTAAATAATTTATTGCATGATTGAATTAAACAGACAAATAAGGTCTTTTAAGCACATATACATATCAAAGTGAATTCTATTTTTCTCCGCAGTTTTCACTCACCGTCTTCGCATCGTATAGAGATTTTAATTTACAGTCCAGTCCCAATCAGCATGTGTGTTGTTATGTGCATACAGACAGCAGAAAAAAAGGAGGCAGCTTTAGGGCTGGAAATAAAAGCAAACGATGAGGTCCAGCAGCCGGGTGTAAAATGGGTTTTGTGAAGGGCAGATGAGCGGGCAAGACTGCTGTTATTTTGAGAGCACAACAGAAGCGAGTGTGTATGTGTGAGTACACGTTTGCATACGTTTTTCCTGATCCTCCTCCACCACAGTCCCGCATAATCTCCTCAGACCATCTCCTGACCATGGAAAAAAAAAAAACTCTGTGAAAATGTGGTAATGGGCACCATAAAAACTTGTTTAAAAGACCCTGTTATCCAAAGTGATTTACATAACTTACACTCTCACCCATTTACACAGCTGGAGAATTAATGATGCAATTCAATAAAAAGTTTAAGCTGTTAAACAAACAAACAAAGAGCAATCTGAATGAGCAACCTACTAGTGATAAATGTAACTGGCCACAGTTGGCAAAAGTTCTCTGTGCCGCTCCTTGGTCACCATATGGGTCATGAGTAGACTTTTGTGCTTCACCTCTCGCCGTACACGTCTTCGACTCCTGCGAAGCTGAACAGCATCTCTTACATAAACTCTCTTCCACTGGAGCAGAAACTAACAGTGCCGACTGTTGCCCGCAATATCCCCAGAGCCGTTAGTTATCGTGCTTCACTGGACAGGTTTTCCACCTGAGCTGTAGTTAATCATCAGCCAGTCTGATCAGCGCAACCTTTTTCCTGCACCTGCCCAGCTTTTGGGTTGTCACCAAGAAACTCAAATTATACACGCTAACAGAAATCACATAGAACAACTTGAAACTCGCTCTGTGCGTGTGTGTGTGTGACAGGAGCATAGGCTGTGGTCCCTACATGACTGTTAGCTATCGCTTGGGGAAGCAGAATTCTCAAGTGGAAGCTCTTAGGAAGGGCGATCAGACAAAAGTGGCCCAAACCTCATCCTGATGCTACAATCGCTATAACACTGAGGTTGAGGAATAAAGGAGCTCCAAAGGCACTCAGGAACACGGGTGACAAAGGCACTAAAGAACAATACAAGAAAGATACCTGGAAACTGAACACTGATAAGAGTTGGCTCCTAAGCGTCTGTAAGGATGAAAACCTCCGGTTTGCCACAGCCGCACCATGTCGTGAGAAAGATGCATGATATTGTTAAAGGCAAGTTTTCACCAATTTTTCACAGAGAAGAAACAAGCATGCACACACATACAACACACTTTTGACCCCGCCGATGAAGTGCTTACAGCAGGCTCTTTGCCGCGGTCCGACGGTCAAACACCACATTAGGCTGCAGACACTATAAAGTTAATTGAATGTTTGCAGAGAGAGGTACAACTCATTATGTTACTGGAGGATAATTAATTCTTTTCTCTTTACTGAGTCACCTGAGTTCTAAACAGGCAATTTGTATGTGTCCGTGTGCAAGGTGTGCCGGAGCTGCCTTCAGAGCTGCCCCTCAGAGAACTCCGACAGCTTGCTCCTGGGCCGGCAGCCCCACTCTCTATGAGAACACTCGAATGCTCGTACTGGGGGTAGGAAACAGAGATGGTGGCGGTGACGGCGCGATGAGGCAACGAGGCCACCACGTCCCCGCCTCTGCTCTGAGCATTGCTGAAGGCATGAGAGCCGAGCTTCAACGCTACTTCAGCTAATGAGCCAATCGGGCCCTCAGAAGGTCCACCTTCCCAGCCGATGAAAAGGTGAGCGGCCCTCTGGACTCAACCAAAAAGATCCAGAGGTTTCCAAGAGCATCAACTCAGAGAAAGACAACTCTGGCAAACGGGCCTGCGTGGACACCCCACACCGGTGCTGATGCACGGCTACTCTGCATTATTTTGTTTTTCTTTTCCCCCCCTTTCTTACTTCTGGTAACCGTAGCTCCTGAATACAGGTTACCACTAAAGAAAGACTTTTGGATTTTTTTCTACATTTCCAGTTGAACCCTTGCTGCCTTTTTCCAGTTTTTTCCAATTATGAACTGTTTATAAAATCCAGCGCACGAGTACAGATGAGGTATTTGTCTTATTACCAACCAGACAAAGCTTTGAAGTTGAGGTCTCTCCTTATTCCCACCAGAGAGACCGTGTTCCAGGCCAGCATGGGCCAACCGAGCCTCCAACCCTCCAAAAACAACAAACACACGCAAAATACCCAGAAGAATCTAATGGCTTCCAGGAGGGGCTGTAGGGCATAGGGGCGTGGGGGCACAGCGGAAGCCAACATCTATTAGGAGACTCATATTTGTCTGCAGAAAACGGTCCCATGATTTACTAAAACATTTCTTTGGAAATGACGGGATGCTGACGGGGAAACAGTCTGGAGAGAACATTCATGTGTAATTTGTTCAACTTCCCCCCAACACAACCAAAATGGCGTTGCGTTGACACCGCTTTACGTGGGATGTGGCCAATGGGAGGAAATGGGTGGTGAAAAGTAAAGGCCATTAAGTTAAAAAAGATCGCTGTTTACTGCAGCCCATTTCGATTGCTACAAAGAGAAGCAGAACTGCTCAACTCACAAGCCACCTTCTCCAGAGTCAGTCATTTACTTTCACTTATAAATTACCTAAGTAAAATAAATACGTTAAAATCCAACTAATAACTTGACTCCCCAGTTAACTTTCAATAGCCATTTAACACTGCAGGGCATTTTTACTGAACTCAAGCAGGTGCCTGACCCGGGGTCACTCAGATTCCCAAATCCACGTTTAACCACAACATCACCAGCTGCTCATGCAGCCAAGGGTCTTGCCTCTGGTCATTAAAAAGAACCACTGTGCAAATGAGAACAAAGCTGTATCACCGTGTGGTCTGTTTAATATATAGAAAGGCAAACTAGTGTACATGCTCAAGAAGACCACCAGATGTGTGCCCCTTATAGGGTGAGACTCCCCACCTCTGACCATGAGCAAGACCGGGAAAGATCGAGGTGGAGAGAGTAGAGAGGGTTCTGGGTACTGGCTGAATCCCGAAGCCTCGCAGGGAGGATCATCATGGAGGAAAGGGCTCCTACAGCTTCAACCACACAGGGTGCCGCTGAATGATTAAACACTCACACTGTGTTCTGCGTGCAATGGACTATACGCTCTCCTGTGTTAAAGCGCAAAGCTGGCAATGCACACAGTAAACATGGTGCTGTAAGCCTGTCACCCTGTCAGCCTTTGGAGTGGGCGGGATTACCTACGGTGTGTCTGTGGTGTATATATCTGAAGAACGCACTTGTGAAGCAGTCACATCCACTTATTGTAGCACACAAAGAAAAACAAGCTATCGATGGCAAAGCAGGAGGAATTACGCCACTTCCCATTTTCAACCTTTCAGGAGAAGCACTTCACAGTCTTCTGCAAAACCAACAAGGGGATAAAATTAAACTGTGAGCCAAAACTCAAGCAGCTCATCTGAGTCAATGCACAACAAATAACGCCTGCTTATAACCTGGAAAATCCCAAGAAGCAGGAGGTCAGCTTAGTTAGAATGAAAAAGAAACATCATGAAAGACACTGAAAAGGGCCTTTTCTGTTACATAAAAAATGAATGCGTTCCCACTTGGCTGAGATGGAAGCTGAAATGTTCAGTCACCCAGACACTGAGCGATACAATGGCGCCACCTGGCGACCGCAACGGGTACTGCAAGAAAGCCTGCACTCGACAGGTGCTCAGCTGAAGTACAATTTTTATTTTTAATGGCTTCTTGAGGTCATCATGTATAGAGAATAACAGTCCAGCATGTAAGTCACACTTGTGCTCAAATAATTTTTTATTATTGATGTAATTATGTATAGTTGTTTATTTTTGTGTTGAAATGAAAAATGTATTAAAATATTAAATTAATACATTTATAGATTAAACAATCAAGATTACATCATGTTATCTGAAGAAAGGAAGCACACTGGCTCAAGTTACGAATAATTAAAAATTTCATGATACAACCTTCTCCATTTTATTTTTAATTGTATTTACTTCACTTATGCACCTTAAGATATGTCTGCTGCAGTGAAAAAATGTATCCATATTAACGTGTGTAGAGGAAATCTGGCAGTAAAAGGCACTCACAGAGGGCTGTGGGACCAGCTTAATTCAAATCATTTAAAGTGTTTACAGCTTTTGTCTGTTAATGCTGAGTACCAGTGAACATTAATAAAATTAGACACTGCACTTTCTTGTAAGATGAATCAACAACTGAACATTTGTCATTGCAATATTTCCAAAAATTGATAAAAATGACTAAAGTCAAAGACAATGTAAATTATATTTCCTGTATACTTTTCTATGTACTGTAAATGTGAATTTTTTAGTATTATTTATATTGTCTGTGTATATTACATATTGTCGCCAGACTCTGGCCTGTGTACCGCACTGGCCTGAATTTGCACTTGTCTTGCACTATATGTCTTACGTGGCACAGAGATCACACAGAGAAACGAAATTTCATTCTCCCGTATGTGTAGTCAGAGTATTTTTAAATGTTATCCAATGTTTATTGACTGAAATTTAGGGGTAAAAGTGAACAAAAATAGTTAAAAACAGCCCTCTGATTCTGGCTACGTTCATAAGCTGAAGAGCCAGTGTTATGTTCGAGAAGCCCAGCGGCTCAGGAGGTGGCTGCATTGTGGTGGGTTCAGATGTAGCCACTGTCCTTCCTGTGTCCATTTTGCATGACTTCCTCTGCGCAATTGTTTCCTCCCCATTACAAAGTATTACTTTTCAGATTAATTCTGTTTGTCGGTGTCTAAGGTGGATGGTCTTCCAGTCCAGGAGGTACCTGTCCAGATCCATTTAGTGGCCTGCCATACCTCAGACCACAAGTCCAAATAGTCAAAAGCTTACTAAAAATTAATGACTAGAATTCTTCTTTTAAAATTACTTAAAAGCTTATAGAATTTACAAGTAGTACAGACTTTGTTATCATTGTATCATATTGCTTTTGGATAAAATACCAGTTTAACGTAGTATTACTTTAAGAAACACAAAAGCCTCAAGAGGTCTGTCTGTGACAAATTACTCAACACAGAGTAAGTAAACCAGATTCAAATAAACCCTGCAAGGAATATGGGAGGAGGAAGTTGATTGCATCTCATCACTGCAAACACAGCAAGGGTTTCACAGCCAAAACAACTCACTGATGATGAAACTGAATGTAAATATCCAGTGAGTATTATAAAACAAAAAGACAAAAACATTTATCATGCAAATGAAACAGGAAATTTTACTAAACATGTTGGTGCAAATATTCCTCCTGCTACTAATTTTTCTCCCTATTTAATTCAAGGTTATTTAATTCAAATTCACGTTTAAAAACTGAGAAAAGTATGTGGCATAAAACGGATCAGTCCAATTCAGACAGTGCCAGACATGACAGTTTTCACTCAAACCCAAAACTTGAAAGCCACAGAAGCTCCTGGAGAAAGGGACAGTGATAGAGAAGTACAGTGAACATAAGAGAGAAGAGTGAAGGGTTAGAAATAAGAGTGAGAGGAAGCAAACAGAACAAAAAGAGGGTGAAAGAAGCACAGCAGCAGTCAGATGACTGCTTAAGTCCCGTTTGGTTGCAAACACCACAATCCCAAGTTGAGGCAGACAAGATTGTCTCAGACAGTGGTGGACCAAGAAGCCTGCCCATGTCTTCTACAGGGAGGTCAGAAGTTGTGGAGGGTCAGGACTCAAGAACGGTTGAGCTAGGTTCCGATTTCTGGGCCACCCAACAAGCCATGACCTGTTGAAGCCTTGATAACAAAAATGTTCTTGTATGTGAGATGCAAGGCGGTAAACTCAGGAGCTATATTTTCATTCATGACACTTTGATGCGCCTGGATGCTTCTGAATATGCTGTTCGTTTTGATCCATAGGTGAATGAACATGAAGCTGTAGTCAGCTGAGGTGCCACACAACCTTTAAAGTAATAGACTGCATGTACAGAACAGACAGGTAGCAACAGCCAGTGGACACTGAGAAGGCGGAATTTGTAGGTGACACTCAATAAAAATTAGTCCCAAACAAAACATGACCAATTGCTGTAAATGTGGTAGCCAACACTGATTCTCACCCTCTCCTTTCCCAGTCTTATCTACAGAAGAGATAGAAACTGAAATGATCCCGACCTTGTCCAACAGAAACTGTCAGAAAGTACAAGGTGTAGATAAGTCTTCCTCTGGAGGGACTAGCGTGGAGATAAGAGCCAGTGGGGGTGAGTGCGATAATGCGGCATTACTGAAACAGTATGAGTGTCACAGAGATGGGCATTATTCCTCCCCACTACTGGCACCACTGGGCACACCCACACATAAGGGACACCTTGAGAGGATCAGGAGTTTTGCAGAGTTTTGGGAAAAGTCAAACCTTAATCTGTGGGACTGGAGAAGTGAACATCAACATACGAAATCATCACTTTGCACCATCTCTTCTATCAAAAGTGCATGCAACAAACTGCCAGAAATTACCATAACTTTTACCATTTTGCACCTCTCAACATTTTTAACACTCTGCTCAGCATTAAAGGCTTTGCACTCTTCCCTTGGTTCACACGTGCTCTTTGTTCCTCAAAAAGAACTTTCCGAAAGAGAAGGCAAAGAAATAAAGATGTGACAAAGGCAACAGTGCTGTGGAACTATTTCTTTGCAATGGCAGCAGAGAGTTGGAAATAACAGACAACTTGGTTGATGTGGAGTGCAATCACTATGCTATTTGCAGAAATCACACATTATTTTGGCTGTGGTTGGGACTCTCTCTGCTAATAAGGAAAGATACAAATCTGTTCCGTCTGCTACAAATACACATCTGCTCATATTAATGCCCGTGTCTCTGTGAAACATTTTGACCCCATAGATATTTCACTAGACATACAGAAGGATGCAATTTAACTTGAAATCAAAAGCTAAGATATCTAGCATTTCAAGTGACACTGGACAAAGGTGTCAGCTAAGTACTACACAATAACAACTGTACGTTGCTTTGGAAAAAACCATGTGGTAAAAGAATAATTTCTAACGCTCTGCACATCCCACACTGTCCGCCTCCAGGGAGCATTTCTTTCATCTTGGTCTACAGTTTGCTTCCGACCTCAGTGCTGCAAGTGTCTTGAATTGTGTGTTTGTGCCCAAACAGCAGATTTATACAGTATGAGCCAGCATTTTATATTTCCTCTGTTTCATAACATGAGCTTTTAGGTCTGAATGCTTTCAAATTACCGAATTATATCCCATTGGTCTACATTTATGACATTTTTCATGGTTTCTTTTAGGAGAAAACAGTGCGGGTATATATTATTTCACTGTTAAGAGGCACTTTTCTTGCTCCATTTTGCACTTTTTTCTATAGGTGTCAGAGTGGAGACCCAGTTTTGTAGTTTACACACATGCAGTGCTTGAGGAAACTGCGCCCCCTGGTGACAGAGTCATCAAATTTCATACTTGACGCAATGTTCTATATTCAGTAAAACATAACAGCACCACAAGCAAAATCCTGTCCATTGTGGGCTTTAGCTGCACCTCTGATTTACAGTAATTTCAATGTCCACAACCTTTCCTGGTCAAACAAAACAACAAAACACAACAGGGCCCATACAGTACCACATGTGAGACCAGGCTTTTCTGTCCCTAACAGAGTCTAACATCTAACACATGCCTTCAGCCTTGTAAAAACAAACAGCGTGTTAGATCTTCCCTCTATGTACCTTAACAGCTACATCGTCCTTGTCAATCAAGCCACAAAAATTCAGTGGCATGCCGATCTCCTCAAAAGCCACAAACCATAAACATCAAAAAAAGGAAAAAAAAAATGCTGAAATAAGTTGTTTGCAGTAACATTTTTAGAGAAGATCACTTACAACTTAGAATGACAAATTTCAAAGGTTAATTCTACAAGAACTGCAGAGATGGTGAAGAAAGCAATAAAACTGACAATGCAATGGGACAGAAAAATTACCTGTTAAACAGAAAAGAAATTACTCGATTTTGTCAGATTTATGAAGCAATGCACTGCCAAACAAATTTAAATGTTTGTCAGTTTACTGCTTGTACATTCAAAGGCAAAACAGCTGTAAAAAGCTAAGTCGTATCTAGTGTCCCATTAAAAATCCTGAACTCCCCCTTAACCCACATGTTACTATGTAACAGTAGTAACAGTTATTGGGATAATGTGAGAAAAAGTGCAGCCAGCCCTGCCTCCTTCATTGAGCAGTATCAATAATTAAAAACAGGTAAAGGCAGCCAGGTATACTTCCTATAAAAACCTATTTCAAAAATATAGGTAACAGTGCAAAAAACTACCTTCCTGTAAGGAGACAAGGGGTGGCATGTAGTCGGGGATGTACTCCTTCCTCTCCTCGACATCCCGGGCCCCAAGCTGGGGGAATTGCAGCAGATTGTTCTTGCTGACAGGGAACATGGGCGTTTGGTGGGCGAACCCCACGGGCTCTAGGTGTTGGATGTAATCCTCCAGCTCATTCAGGTTCACCCCCAGCATCCTGAAGGCCTGGCCCACATCGTCCAGCATTGGGTCGGTCCGGCCATCTAAGACAAGGGAGATGGTCAACAGTAGGTCTGTTTCTTTACAGTATTTGCACAGGATGTCTGGAGAGTTTAAAGCCTTGGATCACTCACATTCAAAACAAATAGTTTACATTCATTCATTTAGCTGACACTTCTCTCCAAAGAGACTTACAATGTTAAGCTACTTACGATTATTTACCCATTTATACAGCATCGTTATTTTACTGAAGCAATTTAGGTTAAGTATCTTGCTCAAGGGTACCACAACTGGAAGAGCTGCCCCTATATAGCTATAAACAGAAACCTGAAATGCACTCATTCAATTAGACTTTTAATTGATACTTTAATTATAGCACCTTCCAGGCCTATGGCCTAACTGAAGAAATGGCAAAATTTTTATTTTTGTCACTAATAATTACAAACATGGGCCAACCAAAGGTTAGACACACTGAACAAATCTAGTTACACAAAATAAAAAAAGCTTAATGGCAAATTTAACTTTTTAAGAACACAACTGCATTCATTCAGTGTGTAATTAAAAAGCTTATCTTATTAATATTAATAGCAAGAAGACCTCTTTAACAATCTTGTAACAGCCCATACTATACAAAATACAGCATTCAAAGAACAAAGTGATAATTCAAATTATGCTGAGTCCATAATAACTAGAAATAATATGAATTATTCATACATTACATCTAAGTAGCCCCAAATATTAAGAACAGTTTCAGTTGTCCTGACCACGTTGGACCCCTTCACCAAGCGGCACGCCTCCTTAATGACGTCTCAAGAACAACCCTCGTTTAGACACACCCCTTGTCGATATCTTAGCAACACCCAGATTCTGAACATGCCCCCCTTGCTAGCATCCAAGCAACGCTGGGCCTCTGAGATCAAACCAGAGATGAAAACTGAGCAACACTCAGCCCCCCTAGATACGCCCCCTTGGGGACGTCCAGGCAATATCCACACTTCAGACACGCCCCGTAATGACGTCACGGATACATCCGCCCTATCGACACGCCCCTTTATTACATGTCCCGCCCATTACTACAGGCCCGTACACTGGACTGGTAGAAAAAGAAGTTAGTTCATGAACACTTACAAACCCTGCCTGCGAATAAACAAAACATATAAGGGGCAGGTGAGAAAGGGCAGTTCACTCCCCAATTCCTTTCAGGGAAGAGTCCGCCTGCTCCGCACACAAACACACGGCGGGACGCTGCAGCAGTGCAGTGGAAAACACTCACAGAGCTCTGAGTAGCGGTGACAGCCCCTGGCCAGCTGCTGAATGTATCGGTGCAGGACATCGGAAAGCAGGTCGCAGGCAGTGAGCTGAACGGCGTCCCAGCCGAGCGCCTGGCAGATCTGCGCCACCGAAACCCGCAGCAGCGAGCGGGCATAGCTGTCACACATTTCGCCGACGTCGAAAAAGCCCTTTTTCAATCAGTTCCGTCTGCAATTGTTGCTTTTTATCTTCATGTTGGATGAAAGCATGGGAGTTTATGACAGAACTAGTTATTGCTTTTTAATACTGATATCTAAAAGAATAAACACATTGACGCTACTGGAAGAGCCGCCATCTTGATTCTCCTGTTACGATTGTCGGGAGAATCGATCGGACATGCGCATACGTGGTGACTCGATAATTTGACAACGACTATATTCCCTGGCGGACAATGGGACCCTAAACACAGCGAAATAAAGGAATTTTATGTTTTTCTTGGTTGTTGTTTCACTGCTCGTGTTTCTTGTGGGAGAGACTATAATTCACATAAGCAAAATAATTGACTGATATATTTTTAAAAAATACACGCGCATTTTTATCTGTAGTACCTTGATTTGAATATGGAAACCACACTATGCAATCTGAGGAGAGTTAGCTGGTAAAATTTATAATTAAATCTGCTGTTAATTAACCTACTAAGCAATTGCTCATTTTGACTTGAAAACACGTTATAAAACTACTTTGTTTTCACTTGCTACATAGTACATTCGGTCCGGGGTCTCTGGCAGCACAGGACCTTGGCTGTGCGCTCAGACGTAGGTTCGATTCATGTTCAGTCTGTGTATAGGCGTTTACGCTTATTAATTTACATGAGGCCTTTGTCTTGTTCAAAGCAACGTACAATTTGTATATTATACAAAGCTACTTAATTATTCACCTTATATTAACCGTTGGGCAATTTTAATGGACCCATTCGAGGGTAAATACCTTGCTCAGGAGTACTATAGCAGGAGGTGGACAGGAGAGACCTTAGCTGCTACTCAGTGACTCTAACCACGACACTCACCTGCCCGCTCAGGACTTAGGGTGGATGTGTACTCAATATACCTTATAGACCATGGGTACATGTGTAACCTGAACACTCTTGGGGTAGGATCACAATGGATGTGTAAGCAGTATGGATAACGCACACAAACACTACCTGTTTAGTAGTGAGCCCATAAAAATCAGGAACAAGACCAAAATGGGGCAAAGGAAAACTTGCCACTGGTTAAGTTCAACATTCAATTACAATTCATATAGATAATACATAAACATTTGTTACAATATCGTGAAACAGAGTAGTGCAATGGTCAGAGCTGCTAACTTGCCCTTGAAGAAGCCAGGTTCCAGTCTCATTCCTGCTGCAGTACCTTGAGCAAGGTACAAACGGTACCCTACCCCTACTTACCCAACTATGTAAATGAGTAAATCCTCTGAAGTGCCTAATATTGTAGGTCGCTTTGGAGAAGGTGTCCGCTAAATAATCAGTCACACAGTCATAGGTGAATATTTGTCCCGATACTATCCAAGGTGCAGTTTTTGTAGTGCAGGGGAGCATCCAACGTCCTCTCCGCAATTTTGCACTCGTTCGAGAGATGTGTGTGATTAGCATATTCATGAAGAATATTTGCATCCCTTTGAACGTCGTAGAACGCGGCAGTCCCATTATTAGATGTTAAATCCCAACTTTCCAGTAGCGTTTGCAGGCTAAATAAAGTACATTAGACCAATAATACACTTATGAACGGTAGAGTTACGATTTTTAAAAGATATTTGCCCCCAGAACTACATATTTTCGTCTTCTTTCTTGTCCTTTCTGAAATTTGTGTTGGTAGTGGAGCGCGCGCAACCTCTGTTTACCTGCTTAGTCGGTAGATGTCACTAAAGCGCACCCAAACAGAATAGGAGTGTGGAACCGCCTTAATTCTACATTTCCACAGTGTGCACAGCTCGTGCCCGCTGTTCGTGGTGCTGATTCCAAGAGCGTTAGTAACCTGAGGCACGCTGTTACCATGGAAACCAAAGAGGACACTGTAAACCAGGCCTAAAGTGGCAAGAAGATGAGAAGCGATCTGGAGTCCGGTGTTCAGCAGGACTTTGTAGAGACTACACAGTCTTACTTTTTTAATGCAGTCCAAAGTTAAAACATTTGATAGTTTGTTTTGTTGCTATATCTGTGGCTTTTATTCAACTTAACGACATCTGCTGCTGAATGTTGTAGGTTTTCGGTCAAGATGGGAACAAAACTCAATAAACTGACTGGTCAGCAACAGATTCTTAATTGGTCTCTGTGCAAGGAGACCATTTTAAACGTATTTTGTATTATGCTGGTAATTATGATGACTTATATATGATGTGTGATACTCTGGAGTATAGCGTTATGTTTGATGTGACTGGTTTACATTTATTTCCCTACACTGCTCTACAAGCACATTGACTGGCTGAAATGATTACAAGGCACTGTACCCCTTCCATTACTAAGCACAGGCTCTAACTGCTAAGCAATAAACTGAGCAATGGATTTACCCACCTGTGTAAATGCTCAAACAGTTGATAGTTACTTCAGTTAAGGGAGAAATCTAAATGACAAAATAATGATGTAACTTTGTTTTTCATCAAGAAAGACTTAATTTAGGTGGTTATGGATGATGGATGATGGATGATTGGATGAATGGATGGATGGATGGATGGATTTTCACTCTAAACCAATCTGCTCAGTAATTCCTCCATGCTTCTCAATCTCTCCAATTGAAAGCATATCATATTAGTGAAATGTTTAAATTGCCCTTTCCTAAACAGTCATTGGTAAAAATTGTGACTACGCATGACAAAATTAAAGGGAAATCTGTGACTGAAGCCAACAAAATCTGCAAAAGTGAGCTGAGGTGTTGCTATTATTCACAGTAAAAGTGAGGATTGGTTATCAGGAGAGAATTTCATAATATTAAATGTCAACAAAAAAAAAGCAACAAGGAGTGAAAAAAGTCAGCAAAAGTGAGTAAAAGTAAAAAGAATCACTGCTAAAACCTACACAACATGAGTACAAGTAACAGTGAATGGAACTGGTTACTACACTTCTCTGATGCATATATTTCCAGTATGCATTTTTTGTTATGATTAAGGTTAATTTAAGAAAAAGAAAGAATCAAAACTCAGTCATCATCCCTGGGTTTTAGCTGGAGCATTTGAGACACACACACACACACACATTTTCAGAACCACTTGTCCCTTACGGGGTCACGGGGAACCGGAGCCTACCCGGCAACACAGGGCGTAAGGCCGGAGGGGGAAGGGGACGCACCCAGGACGGGACGCCAGTCCGTCACAAGGCACCCCAAGCGGGACTCGAACCCCAGACCCACTAGAGAGCAGGACTGCGGTCCAACCCACTGCGCCACCGCACCCCCCTCGCATTTGAGACAATGTTTTTTAAAATGTTAAAAGTCAAATGTCATTGGCAAAGTGGATGGAATTAAACATTGAATCACAATTTTTTCTCCAAAAGCAAATATAAAATATTCATCACATGGTTGATTTCCAGTGTCACCATTTCATATATGTTAAGAACACAGTTTATCTTCAAAAACTGATGCAACACAGACATAAAACTCAAGAGGTTACACCCAGAAACACAAATGTACATAAACCCATCTGCAGTTAGTAGAGGTTGTGTAAGCGCAATATAGCTACTCCTGTCAGATATCTGAAATATGACAAACAAAAGCAGCACATTCAGCTCAAATTTGGTTGTCCAAATGAAATGCACAATTTTCATATCTATAAAAACACTCAAAAGATTTGAATTTAATCAAAAATGCAGTTATAAACGTGTGATTTAAATGCCAAAAAGTTACTAGTTTGAGAGAATTACATACTTGATAAATAATAAAAGGCACATGTACATGTACTCACTAAGAACTAACTCACTAGTCTATGCAAGAGATATTGATTAGATACTCAAGCAGGGCCCATCCAGGGAAATGAAACTAATACCTATGATATGTTCAATTTCCCCCACTACAATTCATACAGCTGCTCTAGAGATATCAGTGGCTTACTGTATGATCACAGCATGACCACTGATCGTGAATATGAAGATCAGCTTCTTAGTCATCTCAGCTGCAGACAACAAGAACCATAACATTTTCACACCCCCTGTTTTTGTTTCTTGTGCTCACCAACTAAATGTCACAGCTAGCTTTCCTTGAGCGCTGCGTACATAAACTAAGACTTGCCAGCGAAAAATTATGGGAAAGTAAGCACACACACACACACATTTTCAGAACCACTTGTCCCATACGGGGTCACGGAACCTACCCGGCAACACAGGGCATAAGACCGGAGGGGGAGGGGACACACCCAGGACGGGACGCCAGTCCGTCGCAAGGCACCTCAAGCGGGACTCAAACCCCAGACCCACCGGAGAGCAGGACTGTGGTCCAACACACTGCGCCACGGCACCCCTACGGAAAGTAAGCATAGAAACATTATTAATGAAATGCTTGTATGACACACACACGCTGGCTGAAACTGCTTGTCCCGAGTGGGGTTGCAGCAAACCAGAGCCTAACCTGGCAACATAGGGTGCAAGGCTGGAGTGGGAGGGGACACACCCAGGACAGGACATCAGTCCATCACAAGGCACCCCAAGCAGGACTCGAACCCCAGACCCACCAGAGAGCAGGACCCAGCCACCCTGCTGCGCCACCACGCCCCCTACTATGCTTGTATGAGCACATACAAAATTGTCAACTTTTTAAACGCAAATTTTTGAAACAGTTAACCAGACATGTAGGCCAACAGCCCAAAAGTAAAGCTTGTGTGAGGCTGTGTAAAAGCTTGGTGACTAGAGATACAACTCCCATACAGCTGACCCCTTAGCTTGTTCCCAGTGTTCACACTCATGACCTCTTCTGCTTGTCAGCTTGTTGACCTTGCTCCTCACGGTTTTGTCTATGTTGAAGTCAATGGCTCCCCAACAGCATCAGTAAAATGACGCACCAGTTGATCACATCTTTGTCTCAGGCTTTGACATCATTGCTGGGAACACAGACGGAGAAGATGGCTCCAGAATTAAATCACAAAACAGAGGATCCATGTTCCTTACTGTAGATGAGATGCACCTGCCGTACCTTCAATTGAGGTTCTATACCTCAGTAGCATTTTGGTGTATAAGTGCTACAATAAACAGGGAGAAGTGTTAGATTTCTTCTGAGCAAATACATGTAGAGATTAAGACCGTAACCGCAGTTAAGCAGTGCACTGACTGAATCAAAAGGCTCAATGCCTTGTTTCTACCTTGCCCTTGATAAAGACAGAAAATACCTGAAGGCTGTGGCAATGCAATCTGATCTAAATAAAGCAACAACATAACAGGATGAGACAGATTTGTCAATGACTCAGATTTAACTGGGTCACTTCACAGAAAAAGTCCTGTTCACAGAACCACAGCCCTTAAAACATTTCCTTTAAAACCTTTCAGGTAATATGAGGTAAAATGAACAAATGTGATTTGTTATAAGAGGCAAGCCTGTACATACTCGCTATCATATAGTGTACTTTTTATTTTTATTGAAATGGGATTGTAAGATTTAATGAAATGTATAGTATTTTGGCATTTATGTATTTTATTAATTGCTAAAGTAAGCTATGAAGACCAGGATAAAATATCTTCATGGTTCTTAGGTCTGTAATATTGTTCTGCATGTGGAGTGATCTGATTTAACAATGAAACTGTCTTTTAAAAACGATGTGTGTTGCACTGTTTGTATTTGTGTCCTTGCAGTGCTAATATGCAAAAGTTTGGGCACCCTTGGACATATCATTTTATATAGCCTTCTCTTGCCCCTTGAGTCAGTTAGTTTTAAGTCCTCAATCAGTTGCTGAGGAGAGTTCATACATTTAGCAGACACTTTTTTTCAACTTCCAGCAAACTCTATGTAGTGTTATCAGCACACACACCTTATTCACCAAGGTGTGTGTGCTGATAACACTGCTAGATACACTACTTACAATGGGTCACTCATCCATACATCAGTGGACCACACTCTCTCTGTCACTCACACACTAGGGGTGAACCTGAACAGCATGTCTTCGGACTGTGGGAGAAAACCCACACAGACACAGGGAGAACATGCAAACACCACACAGACTGAGCAGGGATTGAACCCACATTTTCTTACACCACCAAGCACTGTGAAACAGCAGAGCTACTCACTGTGCTACCCCTACAACATCCTATAATGTTACAAGTGTAAAGAGTATGTTTTCATGTTCTGGAATTGTTTTCACCTGACTTAATTTTATGGATAACAGGGACATAATTATGCTTTGAAGCCCTAAAAGTACAGGCCATAATTTTATGTTCAAAGTTTTGCACAGGCTCCACTATTCAAAGTCCAGATTACACAAGATTTATCCAGACATATCACCATTGTGTAATACATTACATTACACTACATTTATTCATTTAGCAGATGCTTTTCTCCAAAGCAATGTACATCTCAGCAAAAATACAATTTGTATTAAATGTAATAAATGTAATACAACAGAAAGTACATTTTTTTCACTCCTTCTGGTCATGCCAGAATATAAAAAATTTTGGTTGCACATACCTAAAAGGGTGTATTCAATGACATGGCAGCCAAATTCTTTCACAGGCATTTTGGGGGTAACTGAAAATTGCTCTCATAAACATCCAAAAGTTTTTTTTCACTCTCTATTATAACAGCTAAGAAGGTATTGCAGATCTAGAAATTTGCGAGAGTCTCCTTCTACATCTATTTAGCTGATGCTTCTTTTCAAAGCATCTTACAAGCTTACCTATAATTACTCATCTATTTATACAGGATTCAAACATGCAACTTTTGAATCCAAAGGCAGCGGCTCTAACTACTACACTATCAACTGGCCTGAATGTGGGTTAGGGGTCTCAGCAATCTGCCAAGTGCCACTGTGTTCCCTGTGCACAGGCATTGTTACTGAATGTTTGACACATTTTTATAGTGTTTACAACTTTTGTGATTAATGGGACTTGTGTAATATTTTAAAGAGACATAGGACTTGTCTGATAAAATAAATTTTAAAAATTATGATTGCCTTGTATTTATTTACATCTTCATTTTTATTAGTGTTTATGTGAGTGTTTATAGTGTAATGTTTTAATTAATGAATTGATGTATTTATTGTTCCATGCTTGTGTATTCTCTAGTGTAATGTACAGAAGTGTCCCATAGATCACAAATTTATTGTTTTAAAAAAAAACTATTAATTCATCACCTGTAAGGGTGTCCACCCTTTTGTGCCAGTCAGATTCACTGGTTTACATTTTCAGTCTGTAAATATAGGAAATAAATAGTAACTATACATGGAAAATGTGCATAGATATGTCACCTTTACATCTGTAGAGGATGTTAATGTCATGCTATTCCCCCGGCGTGGTTGCATCGGACCTAAGCGCGGGGCACAGGAAGCTTGGTTAAAGGGCGGTTCGGTAGACATTGTCAGGGAATAGGCACAATAGGTCACCGATGTACAAACAGAATCCAAAGGGGCAAATCTAAGAACCGTAATCCAAGAAACAGGCAAGTGATCAGGCAAACCAGTGAGTCAGCACAAGGAGCACAAGTGATCAATAAGGCTGAACAAGTTTCTACATTGGGCTGTGTTCCACAGCCCCTTTTTAAGCTTGTGCTTGCTAATTCGAAGCAGGTGTTCCCTGTTGCGCAGCTGTTGGAGGCGTGGCAGTTAAGCTGCAGGGTAGTGGTTCAACAGGGAGAGCAGAGAGGCCCAGCCGCCCCTGTCCCTGCAACTTCCTTCAGCTGAGTCTGGGGGATCCCCAGCCGTTCCCAGGCCAGCTGTGAAATATAATCCCTTCAGCGGGTCCTGGGCTGACCTTAGGGCCTCGTCCCAGTTGGCCATGCCTGGTATACCTCCAAAGGGAGGTGCCCAGGGGGCATCCTTATCAGATGCCCAAACCACCTCAGCTGGGTCCTCTCAATGTGGAGGAGTAGCGGCTGTACTCTGAATTCCTCCTGAATGTCCAAACTCCTCATCCTATCACAGAGAGTGAGTCCCAACTGTGGTGGGAAGAGCTAACCTTAAAGATCAAATCCCGTTTTGAGATCTTCGAGGTGCTGCCATTCTCTACATTTCTGCTGTATCTCCAAACTTTTTCAAGCACAGGAAAAGGTAATTCAGGAGGAATTGAGACCCAGAAGCTTGGATGCTGTTTCATGTTTATTTTCTGCTTTCACATAATTCAGCTTTAAATGAGGTCATCACTTTGTCAGGTTTGCTGACCCGGAGAAAACAGTAATGCGGACGATGATCCAGTTTATTGTATTATTCTAGAGTGGATCGCATATTTTGTAGATAACATTTATCTGAAGTAAGGTTTGAACGCATCAAACGCACCTGGTTTATAGAAATGACCTAGAACATAATGCATGGTTTATATTACGAGTCAAAGGTACATTAACAGTAAAATAACGTAATGGACCTTATTGTTTTCAAAAGGTGTTAAGAGTTTTTTTTAAATTTAGGAGCAGGAGTATGAAGCCTAGGCTAATGATGATGATCGTCTGAGTTGCACTCAAATTTTACTTCCAAATATTAGGTGTCATTAAATAACACCGTAATGACTCTTAAACGCTTATACATTACGTTAATAATGAGTTATTTGGTTTTGGATACGTTGCATAGCGTTCCTGTTATATACGTGGACAGTGTGTGGCAGGATGTTTTACTCATTATTCTTCGTGACTTGTTGTTTGAGCTCCACAGTTCGGCTGTCGGAGGAGCGCAGGCTGCAGGTTGATGATCGCAATTGTGACCAGAAATGTGAGGAACGCGAACGGCAGTTATGTCGCTCGTACAACTCCTCACCTGCGGAATGCAGCCGATTAACACGCACTTTCGCATGAGGCGGCTGCTCGCTGAGTAACAACAGTGCGTGTGTTCACGGCGAGGACTTAGTTTTGCTGACGTGAAAACCATCGCTTTCGGCTCTTTCGCGGTGCGGAGCTAGAGCGCGAGGCGCTAAGGGCGCGCGGGGTGGGCGTGCCGCCGCTGCTGCAAGCGTGCTCGGTCTCGCGCACTCGGCGTGACACTTCGCTCCACATCCAGCCTCGCACTCTGGCTGCGGACGGTCGCCTTGCTTTGTTCCCCGCCGCGAAAAGGACCACAGATGCGCCTGTACTTCCTGCTGTGCTTCGGGCCGCTGGTGTGGGGTCAGCAGACAGACAGCGCTGCTCAGGATGATCATGATGTCCTCTCGGCCCTGGCCGTGGACATTGTACGTTTTTTGCGCTTCTTGGCTCTCGAACGCGGTGAAGGTATGGACTCAATCGCTTGACCTGCTTTCTTTGTTTACCTCAGGCTCCTCGCCGACTTTCGAGGCAGGTCAGAGACTTACTCAGTAAGGTACGTTTCCCTCGCATCCTTTTACCGCGTTTTTTTTTTTTTTTTTTCTTTCTTTTTCATATTTAGCCCCCTTGGCATGCGTTGCGGCGCCCTATTGCTTCAGGGCTGTGCTCCGGTCGGCTTGTAAAGCCCAGCAAACGTTACACGTACCAAGTGTTCTGGAAAAATCCTTATTCTCACCATATTTTTAACGTTTAGTTCTGACACAACTTCTCAGCTATTGAGGGTTAAAAATCACTAGCAGTAGCGCTCAATGCACAGGGGACAAAAAGTTAAGACGAAGTTAAGACTAGATGTAGCCCGTTTTTGAATATTACCAAATAGAAATAGAAAGCTATGGTCTCTAGTCTTCGAGGTGTGTTTCCTACAGCCATCCTATCCCATCCCATCGTGCTTAGAGCTGTTGCCTTTGGACCCAAAAGTTCTAGGTTCGAATCTAACCTGTGGCTGTAGTATCCTTGAGTAGGTTACTTACCCTAAACTTCTCCAGTAAAAATTACCCAGTTGTACAAATGAGCAAGTAGTTATAGGTAGATTAATACTGTAAGTCACTTTGGAGAAAAACATCAGCTAAATGTGTAAAAGAACATTTATTCATTTAGCAGATGCTTTTGTCCAAAGCGATATACATCGCAGCAAAAGTACAATTTATACATTACATTAAGAGAAAGAGACATAGCTGCAGACATATGATTCAAGTAAGCCTAGTTTGTTACCTACCACTTGCTGCACTGAGGTTCATCGTTCAAGTAGGTGCATAGACAAATCCTGATACCCTCCTACCATTTTTTAAAAAAATATTAAAATACACAAGCAAGCAAATACAATGCCAGAGTAGTGGCTGATAAAAGGCTTTATTTGGTGATGCTCATGAAGTTACAGTGCATGAACATTTACACCGTACATGAGCTGGAGAGATCTTGGGCGAAATGGGTCCGGAAAAGGTGAGCTTTCAGACCCTTCTTGAATGTAGACAGTGTTTCCACAGTACTTTAAAATTTGGGTTCAATGTACTGCATATTCTGTACAAAATTAATAGAAATACAGAATCGGTATATATTTATGTACTCAAGCTATGTCCGCTGGATGGTGAGGAAATTGGAGCACTAACTGTGGCGTCTGCCACTCTGCAGGAAACTAAAGCGCTCATCCAGGAACTGTCTGTGAAGACCACCATTATCTCACGCTATGCCTTCACAGCCGTGTCCTGCACCATGTTCAACAGGCAATCTGTTGCCACAAAGGGAGTCTTCCAGATGCAGATCCCCGCCAGTGCATTCGTCTCCAACTTTACCATGTGAGCGAGACCCTGTAATTCAGTGATGGTATGATTACTTCATCCTATCAGAGCAGGTGAAATCACTGATTTATCTGAAGCCTTTATCAGAAGTAATTTACAAATTTTAACCATTTATCCAGCTGGATATTCTTACTAGGACAAGTACCTTGGTTAAGGGTACTACAACAGGACTGCGTATTTTAACTGGGAACCTTCATTTTACAAGTCTTGGGCTCTGACTGATACAGCACTTACTGGCCCAGAACTTGTACCAAGATAGTACATAATTTATGCTTCTAACCATGATGATGAGAATACAAAATTTTAAACAATCACTGTCTCCCTGACAATTTCCATCCATCCATCCATCCATCATCAATAATTCAGTGCAGAGTTGTGGTGGTCTGGAGCCTATCCTGGAAGCATACAACATACGGCAGGGTATATTTTGGACAGGAGTCCAGTCCATCACAGGGCAATCATACACATAAATTGACTTATGCATACACACATAAAGGCACGTTTGCCTGAAACAAGTCTTTGGGGGTCTGGTAGAAAACCAAAGCACCCAGAGAAAACCTGCATGGAGAACATACAAATGCACTGACTGAACCAGCTTCGAGCCCACTTGCAAATCCAGAACCCAAAAACCGTCAGGCCACCATGCTACCCTATATTCATGATATAAACTTTAAGTACCATAAATTGCAAATGCAGTATATTATAGCCTTATTTGAAATACATTGTATTGACAGCTACACAGTTCCTGGTGTGGGGATATCAAGTGGCTTAAAATGCACTTGAAGCCACACAACAGACAGTAGCAGAGCTCTTAGATCATCAGAGCAATGGGAGGAGCTTAAGTGGCAGAAGAAGGTCAGTGAAGAGTGCTAAATTGGGTCTTCTGTGTGCTACTTCAGCACTCAAAAAAAATTCAAAGGCACAAAACAGTGTTACCTAATTTTTCACTTTGTTCTTGTGTATTTTCTGTATTTGGACAGTTTCCAAAGCAAAACTGTATGTAATACAGGGCAGATATTCAAAGTTCTTAAAAGGTGAATCTTGTCAGTGATTGGATTTTCTGGTGACACTGGAGTCAGACTCAATCACATGACGTGTAAGCTGGGATGTGAAGACACCTCCTTCTGTTGGCTACAGGATTATTGCAGGGCGAGTCTACCCCAGTCAGATCAAAGCCAAGGAAAAGAAGGCAAAGCAGCAGAATGGGAGCAGCAGTCAAACCCTGAAAGAGGATCAAGAAGGAAGGGGGTACTGCAGTCAGATGATTTCTTGTACCTTCTCCATTTTTTGTATATTTGTCACAATTTAATATAAATCACCTTTATATATCTGTTAGGTAAGTCACATATTAACCATATTTCATAATGTAGCCATCCACCCTTCTTCTCCCTTTACCTTTGACTCAATTATTTAGGCCAGTAGGCTACCCTGTTTACAAAATGTGAAACTGGCATTTCAAACTATATCATACTCTGTACAAAACTCCTGGGCCATAGAGAAAAATTCCATGTTTTAAAGCCTTTCAGATTTCAGTATCCACAACAAAGCGTGGTTATTTGGGGCAGATATAACATCTTTTCTTCAAATGATTGGAAAAATATGTTATGAATTTTTAGGAAATGCAGCAGCCAGGAAAGGGCTCCTCCTAGTAATGATGTCACTGCGATGATGTCACTTGCATTTTCCAGCAGTGAACGTGAGGTGGAGACGTTTCGAGCAACAGCCATGGTCCCTGGGCGGAATAGGGCCGTGTTCCTGCTCACGTATGAGGAGCTACTCACAAGGAGGCATGGCCTATATGAACATGTGACCAGTGTGCGTCCCCTTCAGCTTGTGGGGAGGCTGTCTGTCCATGTCATCATTGTAGAGCAGTCACAGATCACACACTTGGAGGTGCTTCCACTACGTAATGGCCGGACTCCCACCAACAGCAGCATGGCTGGCACCCAGGGTATGGCCCCAGGGTGTAGTAAAGCATAGGAGTGAGGTGTGCAGACAGAGCAAGTGTCAAAATACAAGTGTGTGATTCTGTAGTAGCCATGATTAGAATCAACAAATTAAAAGATATATTTCTTCCTGTATCTTCACACCTTCCTGTACAGTTTTTAGTAATCAGTTCTTAAATCTAGTAAGAATTCCTAACTCCATATTTTGTTTAATACTCAAATATGTTCCCATCCCTACCAGGTAAAGTCATGCCTCCAATTTCAACAGTGATCCAACAGAATAAGACCTTCTGCAATATCTCCTTCAGCCCCAACATTGAGCAGCAGGCCACAATTGCAACCAATGGCATCCTAGGAGACTTTATTGTTCAGTATGATGTTGAGAGAGACCTGGGGATTGGAGAAATACAGGTACGTACAGAAATTTTTGTTCAGCATTAGAAGCTCCATCCACAGTCCACTTTCAAGAAAATGTATCAATACTCCGAGTTTGAGCAAAAGCACACTAAGAAACCAGCCGTGCAAGTATAAGTTTGGAAGGGGTCTTGAAACCAAACACTGTCTATCCACTAAAAAAAGGGGATAACAGGAGTAAAGTTAAGAGCCTGATTAATGTAAAAAAAAAAAAAATTCACTAATGTTTTCCAATCTTTTTTTTAGGTCTTGAATGGACATTTTGTGCATTACTTCGCTCCGAAGGATCTTCCTGTGGTCCCAAAGAATGTAGTTTTTGTGATTGACACCAGTGCATCCATGATGGGAACAAAAATGAGACAGGTGGGACATAACCGTGATAGATTGTTAGCCTTTCGGAGCTCTACCGAGAAATTCTGTGTACAAAAGAAGCCATAGCCAGGAGAACACAGAGAGATAAGAAATGAGAGCATGCAAGAGCTCCCCACCCTAAGAGCTGTGTTCACGTTCCCCTGAGTGACCGTGCTGTTGTGTAAAAGGGAGTTCCCTCCTTTCTGTCGTTATAAATACTGTCTGTGCTGGACTTCCACTGGGCCCAATTTTACAACATTATCATTAATCCAAGTATAATCTCCCTAAAAGGCTGAAGGAATGGAAACCTTGGATGCATAATACCAACCCCTCATGCTAATGAACCCTATCACAGCAGAAAACAGAACAACAGGGCTTTGATATCTGCATGGTGGGACTGTCAGACCAGGACCCTGACATTCAGATCACAACCCAATGCCAACAGTGATTCTGCGTTCTTTTCAGTTTCTCTCCCCTTCCAATCTGTGGTGTCAAAAAATGCATATGGAATTTTATTTCTATCACTGTAGGTTGGGCCTTCATGGCCATCAAGGTCGACAAGCCAGTGCATTGTCATTCCATTAGTGTTAAGTGACTTGGCTTCCAAGTGATTTTTTTTTTCAGTCTTGTATCTGTGAGTGTGAGCTCTCTTCTATCTGAAAAAAAAGAGCCTCGCTGGTTTATGTCAGTGCTGATGTGGACTTTTCCATGAGTCTTGCCAGCAGAGATTTGATGATGCATCTATGTATAGAATATTGCACTTTGAGCACACATATTCAGGCCATAAACTTTCATTTAACATGTAATTATCACATAAGTTTTCAGTACAATGTTAAGCTTCTTCTGAATGCCATCGTTCTTCTTTACTATCTCTCACCCATGTTAGACAAAGGAAGCCCTCTTCACTATCCTGAGGGACCTTCGACCAAATGACCACTTCAACTTTGTGAGCTTCTCCAGTCGGATGAAGGTGTGGCAGCCTGACAAGCTCGTGCCAGTCACTCCAAACAACATCCGAGATGCCAAGAAGTTCATCTATCTGCTCTCTCCCTCTGGAGGTGTGGACTACATCTTAAAACAGAATGAAATTTTATAATTTTAGTCCAGTAACAGATTTGCAAAGCAAATATTTTTACTGGATTTTGTTATTTTGTTATGGTGCACCTTGTCAGTTATGCACATAATATGTGGTACACTTAAGTTCTAAGACTGTCCCCCTGTGACATTGCTGTGTGGTTACCATAGATATGTTATACCATTACATGTAACAGAAATGCGTCAATGGCTTGCAGCTACAGCAGTGTTAGATGACTGACTGTAGCAAATAAAAATTAAACTGTTTTAAAGCATTTTTGTAAAAACAAAAAAATTACTTGCTCTCTCCAGCTACGAATATCAACTTGGCCATAAAAACAGGGTCCTCATTACTAAGCAGCCATCTCTCCAGCGAAGACCTGCATCACAACAGTGTATCGCTACTCATCTTCTTAACGGATGGACGGCCCACCGTAGATGAAGTTAGGCCTTCCAGGATCCTCAGTAATGCCCGGTCGGCGGTGCAGGAGCAGTTCTGTGTCTTCACCGTTGGCTTAGGTGACGATGTAGACTACCATCTGCTCGAGCGGCTGGCACTTGAAAACTGTGGAACGATGCGACGTATTCCAGAGGAGGCAGATGCCAGTGCCATGCTCAAGGGGTATGTTCTCTCCTCTAATGCCACTCAATAACTGCCCCTCTGTTTCCACTTTGGGCAGATAGGTCACAAGACTTCATCAGTAGCAACCATTTTGTGTTGCCATCAAAAATCAAGGTACAGTGCAGTGTATCCTTGTGATAACAGCTATACAGTCATGTAGCCATGGGTACACACTCTCTGTCTGTGGCTTTCTTGTACTGACATGGTTTTTAAATAGCACTCAATTATGACGGGGCTCCGTTCTGATAGTCTTGTCATAGTCTACTTCCATAAGAATATATAAACAATTCAGATGCACGAATGGTACGTGTATAATAGGGATTTATATTTTTTACTATTTCACAAATTATTCATGTTACTATACAGTTATGCTACTAACATAAAATAATATACAGTACAGAATTATAACTATTTTTATGCTGCACTATTATTGTCTCATTCATTTCTCAATCTGTTTCTTTCCATTGTCATTCACAGAATACTCACGTTTTCATTTCCTAGCCATTGTAAAAAAATGACTTGAATAGAACCACAGACTAAATATTCTGTAAATAAAATATTTGGCCCTTTTAGTTTCATCCCTAACATGAGGCTTTGTTCTTTCCCTGACAGCTTCTATGATGAGATTGGCACACCGCTCCTGTCAGACATTCGGTTTGCGTATAGCGAGGACGCCGTGGAATATGTCACCGAGCACCTATTCAGCCACTACTTCAATGGCTCGGAGATTGTGATTGCGGGAAAACTGACCAATCAGAGTGCAGAGTCCTTGCATGTACAGGTGACAGCTAGTAACAGCAATAGGAGTGTGCTGCTGGAGTCGGACGTGATGCTGCGGGAGCGTGAGCAAGAGACAAAGCAACACATGGAGGCAGCTGGCCTTGGGCCCCTTGGTGATGGATATACAGAGCGGGTGTTTGGCTTCCTGAGTGTCAAGGACAGCCTGAAGTCAGTTCTCCGCAGCCAGAGCAGCCGAGAAAGGGAGGAGTCCACTCAACAGGCCACTAACCTGTCACTCAGCTTCAATTTCTTCACCCCAGTGACCACCATGGCTGTGGAAACACCCATTGTGCAGGTACATGAGGAAACATCAGACAGAACTACTGTTCCATCGGCAGAAACACCCACCCAGAGCCCCCTCAGTGATGCTACGTCATTAGGTGAGTGTTCAGCCATTATCCAGTCACTAGCTAAGATTTGTACACAGAGAAAATAATTGAGACCAGTTTATATTTTTTTAAATTAGGTTAAAAAATTGCAGCCTTCCCTTGGAAGCACACACACACACATTTTCAGAATCACTTGTCCCAGATGGGGTCGCGGGGAACCAGAGCCTACCCGGCAACACAGGGCGTAAGGCCGGAGGGGGAGGGGACACACCCAGGACGGGACGCCAGTCCGCCGCAAGGCACCCCAAGCGGGACTCGAACCCCAGACCCACCTGAGAGCAGGACCCGGTCCAACCCACTGCGCCACCGCTCCCCCCCCCCCTTGGAAGCATTCAGTAGTTATCTTCAGTTTGTCTGTTGCACCAGTTTTCTTAAATCCTCTAATACTGGCATTGTGCTTTTCTAGGCAACGCTGTAAAGAAACCCACTGAGAAATTGATCAAAATCTCCAAGACTTCAGGTGAATTTTAAATGTTCTCTTTTTCATATTCTAGATAGAAGAAAATAGTATCTTCACAACACGCTTATCTAGGGTCAAGTAGTTCAGGAAGATCATCCAGATACAGCTGGTTTTTCCTTAAACTAAAAAAAAGATTTTCGGTAAAGAATCTATGCACTGTGTGATAATCAAAAACAAGGATTAATTTGTCTCTGGAAGGTCAGCACTTCTAAGTTTATGTGGATGGAGTTCAAGACAGTAACATGTATAAGGATACATTTAGCATCCCACCTGGTACGCACATTCAGAGCACTCTGAATCCTGAATCATCTTCCTAATCTGAGCGTACTTCTGTCCAGTGAATGGTGTCTGCAATTGCTCACCTTGCATGATTTAACTCCTCAGCGGATGGTGATCCCCACTTTGTGGTGGAATTCCCTCTCAGCAAGCTGACAATGTGCTTCAACATCAATGGAGAGCCAGGACATATATTAAGGCTAGTGTCTGACCACGAGTACTCGGGTGAGGAGTTGCTTTCACAAAGAATTATGATTTCCAGCTTGCACTACTTCTGTAAATTAAAGATCAGGTTCTCAGTAGTTGCATAACATCCTCTTCAGTGAGTGGTGAGCACGTAAATAGTTATAAGGCATAAAATGTTAGTTAAGGCGCTGCCTTATTTAATATTAGTTTTTGCTATTTCTGCTTGCTTCATGAATGTTTGAGATACCTTGATGCTCTTGCTAAAACTCATAAATCTTAAAATAATTTATCCAGAAGAATTATCAAAATACCTTGTAAGCTAAAGAGGTCAAAGTCAGAATGTATGTGACGCTCTTAAAGATTTTATGAGCCTTTTCAGTGAACCCATCTGGCTGTGTTCCAGGGGTGACAGTGAATGGTATGCTGATTGGGGCACCAGCACCATCTGGGGCCCACAAACAACAACGGACCTACTTCAGCACCATTGCTGTGGTGGTGGACCGGCCCAGGCATGCCTATATAGAGGTCACACCACATAAAGTCATCTTGGATGGTACAGAGCGACTGGTGCTGTCCAGTAATACCACAGTTACAAAGGAAATTAAAGGGCTGTCACTGACTATCATGGAACGATCTAATGTTACCATCACTATCCAGGGAACCATCACTTTTGTGATTTTAATTCACTTGTACAAGAACCCAGCTCCATTCCAACGGGATCATTTGGGCTTCTACATCTCAAACAGCAAAGGCCTGTCGGAAAATTGTCATGGATTACTAGGTGTGTATTTTTATGATCTATGGAATGTGAAACAAGATCGCAGAAGTAGTCAGACCATGGTCTGTGACCAGAGAGTAGCTTGGTGGAAGTTTACACTATAGGTGTTAGTTACTGAACAAGAACTTTCCCTGAATTGTTTCAATCTGAAATTTCCTAGTTTATTTATGATTTGTCTCGGAAAAGTGTTTTTTTTTTTTCCTATAATGTAATTCTGACATCAGCTTCTCTTTTCAGGCCAATTTTTGTATCAGGAGGTGAGCCTCACACAGATGTCTGAAAATGTTTCATATCCCATTAAAAATACAGACCCTAAAGCTCCAACAAGGACTTCCCCATCTGAGATGCCAAAAAATAACACTTTGGGTCTTCCAAAGTCCGAAAATGTCAGACGTCAGAGTAAAATTGCACAGGAAATAATTCCTACAAGGACTGCCCAACTCAATTCCATAACAATAACTTTGCAATCTGAACTCCCAAAAAATACCACACATCTGGAGCTCCCAACAAACTTCACACAGGCCAACGTCCTAACAAAAACAAAACAGCATGATACCATTACAAAGACCAAACAGACTGTTTCTAAAAAGGCTGTGCAACTCATTGTCCCAACAAAAACCTCACGCTTTAAGCGTGAGACAAGACCAACTACAGGCGCATCAAATGTCACTGAGCACCAGAGATTTGAAAATGTGACACAGGCCAAGGTGTCAAAAGGAATAATGCAACCCAAGATAACTGAAATTTTCCAGTCTAATATTCAGAAAAACATCCAAAATCCTAACATTTCAAGAAACATCACACAACCTGACATTGCAATGGAGACCTCACCCTCGAGTGTTCTGACAGATACTACGCAGCCCATAATTCAGAAATGGAACACAGAATCTGATGTTCCAGCAAAGACCATGCAGTCCAAGATTCTGACAAAGACCATGGAGCAAAAAGTTCTAACAGAAAGCACAGAGCCCAGGATCTTGACAAAGACTACTCATCCTGAGATTCCAAATGACAGACAAGTCAATATTCTGACAAATAGTACACAGCCTAGTCTTCCAAAGAGTGTACAGTTCAATGTTGAGACAAAGAGTAAGAATATTCCAAAAAAGAGCATACAGCCTGATGCTCAGACAAAGAACACTCAACTCAAGATTCTGAAAAAAAGTGTGCTGCCCACAGTTCTGAAAAACGACACACAGTCCGATGTTCCAAAGACCATGAAGCCAAGTGTTCCAACAAAGAGCATGCAGCCCAGTGATATGACAAAAATTACGCTGCCCACCTATCAAAAAAATAATACATGGTCTGATATTCCAAAAGAAAACATGCAGTCCAAAGATCTGACACAGAACATACAGACAAATGTCTCCAAAAAGACCCCAGCGCTCAACATTCTGACAAAGACTACACAACCCATGGTTCTGAAAAACAACACACAGTCTGAGGTTCCAACAAAGACCATGCAGCCCAGTATTCCGACAAAGAGTATGCAGCTCAATGTTCCAATGAAGACTACGCAATTCAACATTCTTGCAAGGACTATGCAGCCCACATTTCTGAATAACACACAGTCCAATGTTCCAACAAAGACTATGGAACTCAACATTCCAAAAAACAACATGCAGTCTGATGTTCCAGCTAGAACCATACAGCCCAAGGATCTAACACAGAACATGCAGGAAAATGGCTCAAAAAAGATCTCAGAACTCAACCTTCTGGCAAAGACAACACAGCCCACGGTTCTAAAAAACAAACAGCCAGATGTTGCAAAAAAAACCATGCAGCCCAAAGATCTGATGCAGAACATGCAGACTAATGTCTCCCAAAAGACATTACAAAAGCTCAACATTCTGCCAAAGACTGTGGTTCTGATAAACACCACACAGTTCAACGTTTCAGCAAAGATAACAAAACCCACTGTTCTGGTAAAGAACACAGTCTCCAATGCTCCAAAAAATTCCAGTGTTCAGGCAAAGACTATGCAACCCATGGTTCTGAAAAATAACACACAGCCTAATGTTCTAAAGACCACACACCCAAAATTTCCGAAAAAAAGCATGCAGCCCAGTCTTGAAGCAAAGATCACGCAGCACAGTGTTCTGGTGACAAATACCGTGCAGCACAGCATTCTAAATAAGAATGTACAGCCTTTGGTTCACAAAAACACAGAGTCTGATATTCAAACAAAGAGTACTCAGCCCAGTTTTCCAAAAAAGAGTGCAGAGTCTAGTGTTCAGACAAAGAACAAACATCCAAATGTTTTAATAAACAGTGTACAGGTCAGAATTTTGAGCAACAACACACAGACCAATGTTTCAACAAACAACATGCAGTCTACTATTGCAAATGATATTCTGCATCCCAAGGTTCAAAGAAATGCCACAAAGTCAGAGGTTTCAACAATTACTGTGCATCCCAGGGTTTCAAGAAACACTACAGAACCTGAGGCTCAGCAAAATTGTGAAACTATTCAGCATATGGATCCATTAAACATCACAAGGGCCAAAGCATTACTAGCCCCTATGGAAAATGTGCAGCCAGAGAGTGTGGAGCCCAATGTCACACAATACAAGGTTCTGATGAAGTCTACACAGTCTGACTTCCTAGTAAATGTCTCATTGCCCAGAGTGGCCATAGTGCCTGCTATCACAGAGCATGCTGTCCAGCCTCTCCTCTTCCCTAGCCTGAAGATCAAGGGGCGAATAATTTCTGTGACACAGAAAACCAGGAAAATCTATGGTGGAAAAGAAATGGTGGAGTGCTGGTTTGTAAAAAACAGTGCTACCAAACTCATTGATGGTCAATATGAAGACTATGTGGTACCACACCTTTCTGACACAAATGATAAACCCCATGGAAGCAACAGAGCCTAAAATTCAACGTCTCAGAATTCCTGGATGTATTTTTTTAGCCCTTTAGATCTGATCCAGTTCCAGATTCTGTTTGTGAGAAAGGTTTTTGTGTATGTATTCTCAATTTATCACACAATTTAACTTTTTATATAAAAAACATACTTTATGATGCACAAGTAAACTTCTTTAGGTCAGCATTCATTGTTACCGCCTTTCTAGATAGTGGTAGCAATAAACATATTACAAGTGAAAGTATCTTACTTTACCTGAGTTATTACTGTAAAGCAGAATATTCCCCTTTGAATTGTCAGGGAATATTGATTACTTAAAGATTTAGAAACTAACAAACATAAATATATAAGCTTTACCCTTTAGGTTCAACTGAATATAAATGTATTCCACACGAATGGTAAATACTCATTTATAAACTGCAAAGTGTTTTATTAATGACAAAGGGGTAACACTCGTAAACAATAAATATACTGTCATAAACATGGCACTTTGATGTTGTGTTATACTTTACATAATAAAAAAAAGCTGTAACATCTGCTTAGAATTTATTTGCTCTTTGGTTTATACTCAAATATAAACATTTTAATGAGACAAATATGTTTTAACCGGACTGCTTGACACATTATTTACATGACTGGGACTAAAGAAATATAAATGCGAAGGATACTTGCAGACACTTGCCAGCTGCCCAATATCTCTGATGGACTTACTGTGCTTTTTATCAGCTTTACGTGCTGGGACTAGCTGCACTTTACACCACAGAATGAAGAACAGCTGAAACTTATGTTGAACTCAACAGTGATTCTCCTACAGGGATAACAGAAGCCATTCTTATTTGGGTAGCCAAAGCATGAACATAGCAAAAAAACCCTCTATTGGCTCTCAATATTTTATTTCATTTTCTCATCAACTTCATGCTCCAGCATCCCCTAGGCACTAACTAGTGTTCAGCATGCTCATTATCTGACATGTTTTGACATCACATCTTAGAATGAGAAAACTACAGCAAGAGATCGTGCTGCATATTGCAAGTGTGCAGATAAGTGGCATTACCCTAATAACCGAATCGGGGAGCTAACATTATGGCTGACTACAGTCTGGAAAATGGCCTAAAAATTATTTTAGTATCCTTCCCTGGAAGATGGAAGGGGCCAACCAACAGGTGGAGTGAATCTCTTCTCACTGTAACAGAACACTAAGTTTATTCTAGGAGGGATTTTCACCCTAAGACAGCTGGAAAACAAAGCAGCTGTATTTCCAGCCAAGAGCTTTGGCAATTAGAGATGAAAAGTGATGTTCCCCACCTTCCTTACAGCTGAATGGTTTTGGCTCCCTAATGTAAAATGTTCCTCAGTTTAAATTCAGTTCTGTTAATGCTTTTAAGGAACACGGTCAGACATGGCAAAGACCTACAGAACAACATCATACTGAGATTAAGAAAAGAAAACTTCTGGCCTAGGAACCAGTAGCATTAAAGCCATCAGTGAACTCATAAATACAAATAATCCAAAAAGAACTTCTAAAGGGTCCCAGGAAAAGGACAAACTGACCACAGAGCAAGTATAGGCGTATAACAGTGAACAAGAATAGAAAAGGCTGAATTAGTTATTCTCCAGCTGTGCACATCCAGACTTTGCGTGGTGACAATCTTTGTGATGGGCTTCGATGGAGTCATCTTTCATCAAAGCTCCAGAGTGTTGTTCAGCAGCAATTGACTGCTCCAGGTGGGAAACTATGCTGTTACCCATCCTGGAATTTTGCTGCCCCCTGGAAGGGTGTGAGGAGACCCTGGTTTCAGCTTGTCTTGTTCCCCTTCTGAGGCCTCAAGGTCCACATCTGGGTCAGCTGCCAGCAGCACCTACATCAATACAGATACAAGCATCATGCATGATATATTTGCACAAGTCATTTACCCAACAAAAATTCCTTGCCCATGCCAGCTCTGAGATCAGCCAAGCAGCAGCTGGACCATGTGCCCACTAGAGTCAATTACACTAACGATCTTCACAAAACACATTCCTCTACAAATGTCAAAGAACCTGGGGAGTGTCACTTCACACAAAGACCTGAAGCCAGATCACTCATGTCCCTGATCTCTGAACAACCCCGAGACGTCATCACATGGAAACATCCTTCAAATGTCACTTTTATAGGGGAGAATAAATGGTTTGGTTTGTTCCTCTCTGGCAACACACCAGGCTTGAGGAGGGAGAGAATGAACCCGCTGTTAAACAGCCTATACTCAAATGGGCTGCTTCGGCACACTTAGTCACCGCAGTTGGAAACACTGTTTTCTCCGATGTGAAGAATTCTGAGAAACTATTCCAGTCACAATAGAGGATAATTGGAGAAAATGACAATACCATGGCTCCATAACAGATGAGCTACAAAGTTTTGAATAAAAACATCTTTCAGATTATTTGAGTTGCATTTTCTTTACTTACCTCATTTGTAGAAAAATAATTGGCTGTCTGATAATAACTAGCCACCTGTGTTTACCCTCTCAGTCGATAGGAGGCAGTAAGTCACACTCAAGCAGTGAGAGACGACCTTCACTCAGTTCCACAGTGTTTACAGCTTGAATCTGGTGTTCATGGGTGTCTCTGATAAAGGAGCTGACGAATTTTGCACATTTATGAGATGAGTAAGTCAGTAACTAGGACTGAATATTAGTTTCTGGACACAATATTTTTATTTTCAATAATTTTGGAAACAGTTTTAACTCATAACTAATTAAAAATAATAAAAAGTCTGAATAATTCAATGTATCCATATGCAAGGTTTTAAGAAAACACAGACAGGAAATCTGTATTATTAAGGTTTTGCTGACTATGATTTAAAGGTAAAAGTTTCTTTAAATTATTAACAAAAATCATAAACAGACTTCAGATCCCAAATGTGTTTATAAACTGAGGTGCCAGTGAACTGCTAGAGAATTGACTTATGTTGCTCTGTCGGTTGGACAGCTGTACACAATCATGTAAGCTTGGAATAAATTCAGTTGTACTTGAGTAAATTAAATCTATAAACCAGCAATTTTATACATCTGTAGGCAACCACCAAGGACACGAGTGACTCAGGTCCCAGGTGGAGATCCATTATGGAGACAGAACCCTTCGGGGATGACCAAGGAAGAAGGTCTAGGGTTGGAAGCCAGAAGGGAGGTGTTCCCCATTTACCTCTGCTCTCCCCTAAAGAACGTGAATCACACTGTACCACATACCATAGCCTACTTAATGATAGCAGGTGCAGAGCAAGAAAATTATATGAAGCAGCTGCAAGAGCAGAGTAAAACTCCATCCCTCGTGAACACAAGGAGTTCCACAAATGAATTCTATGCTGTTGTTAAAAACCCAGAGTTACTGCTTCTCTATTTCCACATCATTCGTTGTTCACACAGCTGGAATAGAGCTGGCACTCAGCTCATCAGATGATGTCATTGTTAGTCTTTGTTGATCACCCCACCCTGTCCACTACAAGTTTCCTTAGTAACTAAATGTTTTATGAGAGGACAAAGGGAGTTCCATAAATTATATTAAAATGTTCTGTTTCACATTTGTAAACAAAGTGGTCAGCAGCACCAATTTCTCACTGAAGACAATTTTTTTTCTCTCACCTGTGACTCCTCGCTTGACAATGGTGATGATTCCCCCTGTTTCCCAGTGTCACAAGACCCTTTGATGGTTGCCAGGCTCTTGTTATACTTCCGCATCATCAGGCTGTCAACCACCCAGAACATGATAGCCTGAGAAAACACAGAGGATACTGATGGCAGCCACCCAGAAGAGAGCTTATCTAATTGTCCTCAACAGGCCCATTATGCTGATTATATAATACAGCATTGCAACTTTCCAGGATTGTCCTGCAATGCATGTGAAGTGGGTCCACCGTGTTACCATCTGTACAATATTTCCCTGAGCACTGTTGAATTTGACATTCCAGCACATATTTATACGTAAATACACGAATACACAGATATTCAGACAGAAGACATCAGCCTTCATTTACGTTTATTCATTTAACAGATGCTTTTCTCCAAAGTGACGCACATCTCTGAGAATAATACAAAACGTGCATTACTCCAACAGATGGAGAGATCTGCCACACTATACACAAGCACGCAGACTCACATTGACGAAAAAAGGCACAATAAGCATGACCAGGGCTAGCTCCAGCTGAGGGTTGGGAATGTAGTCCAGCAGAACCTTTTGAACCTGCAGCACAGGTATGGTTGCACTTACAACAAATACTAACAAATGACAATGAAACATAACTATGACTATATTTGCTGTTGTTATTAATAATACAATAATTTTCATTGTATATAATAATAATAATAATTCCTTAATAATAATCTTCCGCGTTATCTTTTCTAAGTAAGTGAAGGCAAAATCCATGCATTGAGAGTACTTACTTCAGTCCATCCTGGAATGAGCAGAACCAAACTGACTACAGTCTTCTCAAGGACCATGATGAGCAAGTACACTACACACTGGGCAACCCATGCGGTTGCTTGTGGAGGGTCACCTGGAAAGAGAAAACTCATCATAACTCTAACTGCACACTAGTCAAAGTCCTACCCTTTTTAACTTGACCTTTTTGTTGATGAAAACACACTACACTTGGCTGTCGCATGGCCAGGATCAATGATGACCATTTAAATGCTAGCTCAGCTCTAAGAACCAACAATTTTAATCTGTTCATCCCCATAACAATTCTAAAAAAAACATTGCATATGTCTCCCTCCAAGCATGACAAGAAATGTTATAATTTATAATTATATCATAAATACATTTTGGTACAACGTGCTCTCAGAAAGGTAAAAGAGCTAAAGAAGGAGCCAAGGAACACTAATTAATTCATGGTCTGCAGTGCAGAACTGTTGGGACACACACATCCAAATAAATTGATGTTTCTGCTTCTAGTCATACCAGTTCACGATCCAACGAATAGATTGCACCACGGACAAAAGATATTTGACAAAACGAATGATGTTTTTGTTAGATGGCAAAGCTAGATGCTGTCAACGGTAAACTGAAGAAGCCTTTGTTTCTATAGCAACAATTGACAAAGACAAGACTTACATTGACAGGCTTAATATAATATTCCTGCTATGAAGAATTCGGAATATCACAAGCAGAGTCAATAGCTATTCTGGAGCGAAAAGTTGAGCTGAATTGAGTTGAATGTGGACAAGCTGAAAAAACAACAAGTGGCCTAATAAACTAACAACTGTGGGAATACCTGAGAATGCGGAAAAGAATATTTGATTCAATTTCTGCACAAAAATGGACCATCCTGGGTTAGTCTGCCAGCTGTTTCTCCTGCAGTTGGAAGAAAATTTTGCCTGCAGATACCCTGCTAGTTCACTTGACCCAAACACAACATTCATAAGTGTGCGGTTGGTTCTCAGCTTACACACACCTCAAGGTTACTTTAGTCACTTTTACCATTGAGTCTCACACACACACACACACACACACACACACACACACACACACACACACACACACACACACACATACACATTTTCAGAACCGCTCGTCCCATACGGGGTCACGGGGAACCGGAGCCCAACCCGGCAACACAGGGCGTAAGGCTGGAGGGGGAGGGGACACACCCAGGACGGGACACCAGTCCGCCGCAAGGCACCCCAAGCGGGACTCGAACCCCAGACCCACCGGAGAGCAGGACTGCGGTCCAACCCACTGCGCCCCCCTCTGAACCCATGTTCTCTCGCACCACGCAGGCACTGTGAGACAGCAGCGCTACTTGCTGTGCCACCATGCCACCCATTCCATTGAGTCTCAATAAATAAAAGTTGATTAGCACAAACATCCCTACATTTACTCATAGGTGATACTCTGTAAAATCCACAGACAAAGATATCCATCCATTGTCAACAACCACTTGTCTCTAGCGGGGTCGCGGCAAGCCAGAGTCCTACCCGGCAACACAGGGCGTAGAGCTGAGGGGGGAGGAAACACACCCAGAACTGGATGCCAGTCCCTCGCTAGGCACCCCAGGCAGGGATCGAACCCCAGACCTGCCACACAGTGGGTACCGGCTGAGCCTTCCGTGCCACTGCACCCACCAGACAAAGATATAATAAATTTAAAAAAACACTCTGAAAACTCTTCATCCATCCAACCATTATCAATAGCTGTTTGCTCAGTGTAGGGTCAGCATCCTTAGTGTACCCAGGAAGCACAGGTTGCAAGACAGGGTATACCCTGGACATGGGAAATGTGTGTATCCTAAAAAATGTGGAACTTGAATGTCTGTAACACAAGAAAGCAGGGTGCTGGTCTGACTTCTGTGCTTTTCTGAAAAGGAACAATGACAAGAAGGGCAGTGAAGACACACAGGACTGCCTTTTGAAGACCCATCTCCAATTTGCACATCGATGTCCTACAAAGACAACAGTAATTCAACGTTGTGTCAGAGCTTTAACCCAGCACAACATGCGGCACATGTTTCCCTATACTGCCCAGCTCAGATGTTTATACGAGAGGAATATTCGTCTTATTTGCAATGTTGTCCTTTACCCATTCCTACATATGCATATTTTACTAAAGCAATGTGTTTTCGGTGACAGACCCAAAGATTTAAAGTTATTGCTGGTCCAGTCTGATAAGTTTAGTCTCCAAGTGCTTTCCTGTTCTCAGAAACCCTTACTGATGTGGACCTACAGAAATTCCCACATATCAGGTTTTTACACTCATTCCTCTATTTTTTGACCTTTCAAATGTTTCCTTGTTGAACACCGTTTAAATCCAACAGACATTTTTTGTGGCGAAGACATAGTCATGTTTTCACATATTTTACTGATATCTAGTTGATGCGAATGAAATCGATTTAACACTGAAAATAAGGGCTTCCCCAATGGCTGTATTCCAGTTGAGAGGGGTCTAATTAGAGTTATTTCTAAAGGGAAAAAATAATCTGTTTCCAGTCAAAAAAAGTCCCCTTAAGTTGAATATCAAAATAAAAGCAAAAATTTACTTTTATGCATCACAACAATGTCAACTTTTTTGGCAATATTTGTAACAAAAATTATTATTCCTACCCTGCCTTTTAGTATGATTCAAACGGCAGTAACAATTACTTGTTAATAGTTTATGTCTAAAAAATTAGTATTAAGCAGGTAAGATAGTTGTCAGGGCCTTGGACTGAAAGCATCTATCCATCCATTTTCAGTAACCGCTTGTCCTGCTCGGGCTTGCAAAAATCTACAGCCTATACTGGAATCACTGGCTGCAAAGGCAGATGGAGTTTATACCCTTGAAGGGACACACACACATACTCACTCACCCTTGACTGAGAGCAACAGGGTTTAAATCATGCTCCTGCTGTAATGCCAAAAAGACAATTTCTTTGCATGGGTTCAGTGAAAATTACCCTGCTGTGTAAATGAATACATAATTGTAAGCTGGAGAGTAGGACCGCAGCAAAATGAATTATGTAATAATAATAATAATAATAATAACAACAAGTCTGCTGTTTGAGCTGCAATTTTATATTTACCTTAATTGGTTGTTGGGTATTTTCCTTGAAGTGCAGACAACTGCACATCAACTTGGAGCCAAAAGGAATGACAGAGGTTTATAATAAGATGCAGCATATCACTGACGAGCTCAGAAATGATAGATGTAGAAGGCAAAGAATCATTGTTCGTCTTCTCCCTCCTTCTTTTCTACCTGCTCCACTTTTTGGAAAAACGTAAGGCAAGGCATCGTTTACCGCTCACAATCGCTACCTGGTGGTACATCGGGTGATGCACTTGAAAAAGTATGCCAGCCTAAATACATCCCTTAAAAGCTCATGTCAGCAAATTTAGGTACTTGAAAGTTTACACACTGGGGACCAACTGTACTTTATTTGCCCTACTGAAAAAAAAAACAGGAAACTAACCTCTAATTTAAAGTTAGGTCCACATCATAACGTATATTTTAGGTCTTTATATGCAAATAATAAATATCGATATTTATTTATCGTACATGTCTAAGCAATGCATATACATGAGCTGTGTCTCCTGCACAGAAACCAGTATTATTGGTAGGCCATGCAGGTTCGTTTCTAGACGTGAACGTTTATCAAAACGCAGTTATGACCGCAGCCCCTAAATGAGCATTAATGAACATGGTCTAAACATGGCGCAGTCATAAAACTCAGCTATCGTTGACCACATACGGTGTTAACCGAGCAATGATTGTACTTAGTTTACATTTAAATTTATTCATTTAGCAGACGCTTTTGTCAAAGGCGATGTACAACTCAGTAAAAGTACAACTTATGCATTACATTAGGAGAAAGAGACATAGTTGCAGACGTGTGACTCAAGTAAACCTAGTCTGTTACCTACCACTTGCTGCACCGAGGTTCATCGTTCGAGTAGGTGCATAAAAACACAGGATAGACAAATCCTGATACCCTCCTACCAATTTTTTTTTCTTTTAAATAAGATACACAAGCAAGCAAAAACATTGCCTGAGTAGTGGCTGAATAAAGGCTTTAGTAATGCTCATGAAGTTACGGTGCATGAACATTTACACCATACATGAGCTGGAGAGATCTTGGGCAAAATGGGTCCAGAAAAGGTGAGTTTTCAGACCCTTATTGAATGTAGGAATGTAGACAGAGTTGCAGCAGTTCTGAGTGAGAGGGGAAGGTCGTTCCATCACAACGGAGCAAGAACTGAGAACCTCCGTACTTTACTTTTCGTGCGCGGGACTACCAAGCGAGCAGAAGTAGATGAGCAAAGGGGTCTAACTGGGGTGTAGCGGCTGATCAAGACCTGTAAATAGCTGGGAGCAGTCCTACTGATGCATTTGTAGACAATAACCAGGGTCTTGAATTTGATTCGAGCAGCTATAGAAAGCCAGTGCAGAGAAATGAGAAGAGGAGATACGTGGGAACGCTTTGGAAAATCAAACACAACTCGTGCAGCAGCGTTTTGTAGTTTGTTATGGAACAAGTGAGATTGTATTAATGAACTTCTGGAAGGGATATATGTCTCCATTTAGAGCCTTTTTTAACAGAGAGGAGCCCAATGAGCACCATTTGAACCCCACTTTCACACTAGTAGTCATTGTTTCCATAGTAATGTAAAGACCAGTACACTAGCTTAATCAAAAAATAGCCAGACTTACACCACTGAGGGACCCTATAGACACCAAATGTGAATCTCTGTTCCTGAATGCCTGACACACACCATTATTCCATTCCATTACACCATTAACAAGTAATAAAACACTTGCAGTGCAAGGATAATTACCGCATAATGCGCAAAGATGCAACTGTACTGAATAATAAGCCTGCTGTTTCTTATTCTTATTAAAAAGAGTATATTTTGATCTGCTGTATTATGAATAAATATTATGTATTATTATGATCTGCTGTAGCAGTTTTTCATTGTATGGGACCCCCGTTATGTGAGGGCAGAGTGTATTTTTGTGCACAGCGCCCTCTGGTGGTATTACCGTGAGCATCTCACACGAACACAGTGAATACAATCAGAATTTAAAGAAAATGTCTAAGGGACGAGCGTTCATCTGGATTGCAACAATGTGACTTAACCCATTTCATAGAAATTTATTATCACTTAAAGACCCTAAGTATGTGTTTAACAAAGGAAAAACTGCTTTATGCTGAATGTAAACAGGAAACATGGTGGCACAGTGAGTTGCGTTGCCTGGGTGGTACGAGAGGACATGAGTTTGCTCCCTGTTCAGTCTGTGTGGAGTTTGTAAGTTCTGCCCATGTCTGCTCTGGTTTCCTACCACAGTCCAAAGACATGCTGTTCAGGTTCATCCATGGTGTGTGAGTGACACAGACAGTGTGCTCCACTGATGTATGGATGAGTGACCCATTGTAAGTAGTGTATCTAGCAGTGTAAGTCACCTTGGTGAATAAGTTGAGTGGGCTCATAACACTACATAGAGTTCACTGGAAGTTGCTTTGAAGAAAAGCATCTGCTAAATGAATAAATGTAATTGAAATATAGAGCACCAATTCTCACCATATTCTCCAAAGGTGAGCAGCGTGAACTGTTTGGACGCCACCACTTTGGATACGGCCTTGACCGCTACCCATATCACCAGCATTCCCAGTGTTGCATCAAGCAGGAAGTTCATGAGGTACCTTTACAAGATGACAGAGAGTGAGGTTTCACACCTCAACCAGACACACAATCCATTTCACACAAGACAGCAAACGTAATCAATTAAAAAGCCATGAGTGGCTTCACATTTTTGCACAATTTATACAACATTCCGAAATGGCAACATCCATCATTTATCTTTCATAGGAGTACAACAATTCCCTGCTGTGGATAAACAGATGTTCTCCCTGGGTCTGTGGCTTGGGGAACGGAGCCAGACCAGTATTCTATCAGTCCTGAGTGTGAAATGTAGGCAGCAAGTGCTAGATGAAGGTCTCACTTACAGAGAGCAGGGGTCTTCTATTGTAAGAGTGGACAGGAAGACGTTGGCAAAATGGATGAAGAGCGCACCAATTGCCTGCTTTGATGTATCATAAAACCTGAAACAAAACAGCCCAAAAATCACAAGGTTAAATACACACACACACACACACACACATTTTCAGAACCGCTTGTCCCATACAGGGTCACGGGGAACCGGAGCCTACCCGGCAACACAGGGCGTAAGGCCGGAGGGGGAGGGGACGCACCCAGGATGGGACGCCAGTCCGTCACAAGGCACCCCAAGCGGGACTCGAACCCCAGACCCACCAGAGAGCAGGACCCGGTCCAACCTACTGCGCCACCGCGCCCCCATACAAGGTTAAATATGTATTTAAAAATAACATTTTTTTGAGTACAATCATAATAATGAGCTTTGCTTAGATGATCAATCTCCTTTAGATTCAGTGCTTCCACTTCATATAAACTAAACTAGATTTTAAAAGCCTTCATTAAACACAAGAACAAATTTTCTAATCTACAAAAAAAATCCATATAGAATATTTTTTAGCTTTATCAGTTTTATAGAATATTATTATACAGTGAGATTATTATGGGAAATACAGAAAGAGATCTCACCAGATTCTCCATGGTCGTCTGATTGAAGCAGGTTCACGGAATCTTTTCACTGCCAAACAACCACACAAAGCTTAGTCAATGCAAAGGCTTTAATTTTTGGTCCGCAATTCATTTTCTTCTGAAAAGCCAACACCACCACTTCCATAAAAACATGTTTCAAATGTTAAATGCTTCAAAACAAAAGAGAACGTAATCTTATGAATACTAATACACAATACCAAAAGAAAAATGAAATTACAAATTTACATCTAGAACACAAATCTCACTATATAGCATATGCTATATACAGCGTGTGTGTGTGGGTGTGTGTGTGTGTGCGCGCGCGTATAACCAATTCACTTGGTAGATATTGTTTTTAGGATGCTTGGTTTTAAACTGGGGGGCATGGTGGTGCAGCGGGCTTGTCCAGGGCCTGCTCTCTGGTGTGTCTGGGGTTTGAATCCTGCTTGGTGTGCCTTGTGATGGACTGGCATCCCATCCTGGCTGTGTCCCCTCCCCCTTCAGCCTTGCACCCTGTGTTACCAGGTCAGGCTCCAGTTTGCCGCGACCCCACTCGAGACAAGCAGCTTCTCTGTGTGTGTGTGTGTGTGTGTGTGTGTGTGTGTGTGTGTGTGGTGTACACCATCCCTGGGTTTCAAGGGTACAAGACAAACTAACTGACTTACGAGGCTAAAACATCTAAAAATTACTCCTAAACAAAGATCTGTAGGACTCCCAGCTGTTGAGTTGACATTTCACACCATGAAGTGGAGTAATACCACATGTGAAAAGGCTACCAAGTATATAATAGTAAAAGCTGTTCCAAAATATGTGACTGATGTCCTAATCTGTCCAAGACAGCACTGATGTTGAAGCTCTCTCTTTCTGCTAATGTAATGCAAACATTATATTTTCTATAAGGTGTAAGTCGCTTTGGAGAAAAGCATTTGCTAAATGAATACATGTAAAATGTAAATAGAAATGATGGAATCAGGACAAAAAGTAGGGAGTCAGTTTCATATGACAGAATAAAAGAGTGAATTCCTCAGTTCTGCCGACCGCACTCACTAAAAAAAAAGAATCCGATTCAGGTTTTTAGATTACAAAATAAAATGGCTTGGGGAGGTAGTGTGTGCAGTGTTTCATGCAGCATTTCACAAATGTGCACCACTGTTCCGTAACCTGCGGGATCCCCCTGATTGAGACTGATACTTTCCAAATAATTAAATACTCTTATCTTCAGTAATGCCATAATCAGTTATAGCTACTGAAGGGAAAATACAGTATATCCAAAAAATAACTGCATCGTGCTCTGAGCATCTAAATAAAAATAGCTTCGCAGTCATCTGATGGAGAACAGCAGATGAAACAAGTCTCAGTCTGTTCTCCTGAGAAACTCTGGAGGGAAAAAAAGTGTTTCGTCGTGTGATTATACAAATTCTGCATCTTTCATTTTTTTCAAGCAAACCAATTAATAACAGCAAACCCTCACACTGAGGACTTTGCTGACGTCAATCAAAAACGCCCAAGTGACCCCCCCCCCAAAAAAAGGGTCTCTGGAGGTCAGAACACGTGTACATGAAGCCCACGGACCTCACGCTGTTGAGCAGGTTGGGCAGGCATAGCACGATCGAGGGCTGAGGTTGTTTTGCGGAGCGACCTTATGATTCCCGTTTATTATGACGTCATAGGCATAACATGGGGGAGGGGCGGGGACATCCCCCTCCCAAAAAAAATGTGTGTATAACTTCGTTAACTACTGTATTATTTTAGCTCTCCCCAGTGCCCGTGTCAGAAGTTGCTTGCTACGCCACTGTTTTAAACTTTCCCCTTCGACTGTTGTTTTCTGCCGAGGACAAACTGCACACGCGGCCACGTGTCAGCGCGCCGGTGCCTTTAACACCGCGTTTGCAGCGTCCTCTCGAACGCGCGAGAAGTTTGGCATCTTTTCATGCGCCTGCCAGGTGAGAACCGCTCCGGAAGGTGGGTCGCCTTTACTTCGTATGATACTCACGCATTAAAGTGCTGAAGGCGACCAGAGCCAGTAGCGCCTGGATGAGCACTCCGAAGTCATCGAGCAGCGCCCCGCTCCCGCATCCCTGAGAATCCGCCTTCGTCACATCGCTCACGTTTGCCACCGGGGCCATCCTGCTGCCAACACACACACCCCCCCAAACCCTTGGCCGAAAGCCCCACGCTTTGTATCTTCAGTCGTCCATCGCGAACACACACCGATGACGTGCTCAAGCGGCGAACAAAGGGAGAACTCCTCTGGATCCTCCGCGCATCCAAACTCACTTTCTTCCCACGGTGTCCCGGGAAGAAAAGCGCGGCGCGCGGCTTCCGTGGCGGCTGATGCTGCCTCCAGCTCGGGACACCGTTTCCATGAGGCGCTCCGAGCAACTGGGCAGGAATTTGAGGAAAGGACACCAGTTTCGCGCGAGGCTCCGCCGGAGCCGGGACTTGTCCTGCACGACTCCGCGATGCGCGCGTGGAGTGTGACGTCACCTCCTGCTCCCTGAATTCCCTCAGTGGAATCGGAGCAGCCGAGGGAGCCCGACTGCTTTTCCTCATTGTCTTCGAGCCCCTCCACGAGTCCCGGGTTCGAATCCTACTCCCGTTCCACTATCGGCTGAGTGATTTACAGTAACGATGTGCTGCCGTGGGTAAATGCTGAACATTAATTTTCAAATTGAAATTCCCCTCGAAGAAGCTATCAACTAACAGTCATTTGTGTTTCAATCAAGGGACATATAATGATAGTAGTGTCGTTATACTACTAGTATAGAGACTATTGTATAGTGATGTGATTTTCTGATGTAAGACTTGTATTTTTTTAAATCTATGATTGCAAAACTCATATGATTGTGTTTAATGTTGTGCTGCTGTAGTGTTGCTATAGTGACTGAAGCTGATTTAAGCAGTGACATAACTTGTCAGACATGGGGGGAGGGCACAAAGAATAGATGAAAATGCCTCATAGAGTTACACACAAATACTGGGGTGGGGGACATGTTGCTTTTACTTGAACATTGGAGGAACACGTGGACCCTTGTTGCTCCAGGAGATCAGCACAGCACTAAATAAAATGAAGCACGCCCACATGCATAGGCCTAAAAAGGGGGCATGTCCCTCATATGTTGAAGCAAGCCATGGGTGCCCTCCCCCCAACTATTTGTGTTCAACTCCACCGAGTAATAGTCAAGCAAGGATAGATGATGTTTTAGTGACCACGTGTAGTTGCGGATTTTTTTTTGGTCTCGGAACCCAGTAATAACAGGAAGAGATAAGTTGCTCTAGTGTAGTCACATCCCCGCACCGACTTCCTGTTTACACCTCTCCACCACTGCTGTCTCGAGTATGAAAGGTGACACTGGAGAACGTGCGCCTTCTTAGCCTTACACCAAGTTACAGCATATAGTAGTGTGTTCCTAAGTGTATCAGTGCAGCACAAGTGTCTTTACCTATGATGTACCATAGCATGAGTGGGATTTGAACCAATAACTTTTCAATTGTAGGACAACAGCTCTAACCATTATGACACCTTCCACCCTCCTGAGAGGTTTTCGAAAGAAAGCGACACCCCCCTCGATCTGCCCCATATTTCTCAGAGCCGCACACAGTGAAACTTTTAGTCGATGATCTCACAACGCCTGGAATGAACTGAAAGGTTGTGCGTGTTCTTCTTTCCACCACAATATATTAGAAGTGAAAACAAAAGAAAACAGCAGAACTGAAAGAAACAAAGGGGGAAAAGGTGATCTAGTTCAAAGTGTAAGAATGTCCTACATGTGTGTTTGAAAGAGATAAAGGCCGCTCAGAGTGCACTTGGTGCGATACACTCATGTGACGGACGTTGCCTTCTTATCAACTTTGTCGGCTTATTTCCTCTGTCATTACAGCGTCTTGCGTTTTGTCTCTCTCAGGCGCCACCATGTGAAATGTTTTTAACCGTCTACTTCCGCTGAATGTAAATTATAGCACACGTGTTGTACACCTGTTCATAAAAAGAGCTAATTTGAATGAGCTCCCTCTGTCCCTCAGAACTGCTGAGTCCCTTTCAACATTTAGAATGGGTCTCAAAAGAAATCTTTCAGATCCACAGGTCTCTCTTCACCTTTATCTGATCCATAAACTTGTACTACATGTTCTATCGCATTTACCCTTGTATTTCCTATCAGTTCTATATGCAACAACTTGTGTGATGAGCGCCTGCAAAAACTCTGGGTGGTGCTGGACAGACTGTTCTCTTCGAGAATCACATCTGCATCTGTAACTCTTCGTCCTTTAGTGAAATACACTTTTGTTTACTTTGTTTTGAAGAAAGGTGTCTAGGAAATGGATGACTTTAATGTAAATGTAATAAATACCAATAAAAAACTGTTGGCTGGGCCTGGTGATCCAGAGCCTATCTCAGGCACCTGGCAAGACAGAGAAGACTCAGTTCATCTAGACAACCACACACAGCACCGCTGACACATTTGCACACTAAATGCAAGTTAAAGTCAGCAATTAATCTGAAAATGTTGTCTCTGGAGAACATGCAATAAAATGTTGAAGTGGACAGCCCAAGGTTGTGAGGCACCAGTGCTACCTGCTGTGCCACAGTGGCACTCAAGTCACAGTCACTAAAAGCTTAACAGTGCAGTATTTGTTAAAGAACCCAACACTTTATTTATTCACGACTTGGGGACTTTAAACATCACAGATGCAGCTATGATAAACAACAAAGACAATTTTAAATTTTGAAGCTTTGCGGTATTCCAGTTAATCCCGGGGCTTCTGCAAAAGCTTGAAAAAAGAAAAAACAGAGATAGATGCGGAGACCTGAAGTTCAGAACTTCTTCCCAGAACGAGTGTGCTTTTGTTTAATGGTGTTATGTCTTGTGCTGTGTTCCTATGAATGATTTTTTCTGTTATTTCCACTACTGTACGTCCTTTCATCCATTTAATCCCAGTAAGTGCCTCCCGTGCAGGGTCGCGGTGAACCGGAGCCTATCCTGGAAGCATTGGGCGCAAGGCTAAGGAGGGGAACACGCTGGACGGGATGCCAGTCCATCGCAAGCTAGGCGCACGCACACAACGGGCAAATTAGCGCTAATGCTGTAGATGAATACTGGATATTGTCCCAGCTAACTCTTATTCAGTGTGATCGTTGGCTGATTCATCCCATAAAAATGTGCAGCGTTTGTCACCATCTTATTGATCACCGACACTGACGAGCACCAGACACCGCTGTAAATACTGCGGAAGTGCTGTAAACTTCTGCCATTCTGTAGAAAAATACACACACGGATATTTATCTTTTATTGGACCTTTCCTGCATGTCACAAGTACCAAGAGGGCCTGCAGGTGACAGGAGGGCTGTCGTGTACCCCGATGTGGGTGTGTAACTCCGGCCGGTACTCTGGCTGTGTCTTTGGTCCCCGGTGCGTTTACATGTATTCATACTGCAGACACTTTTCTCCAAAGCAACTTCCAATGAACTCTATGTAGTGTTATCAGCCCACACACCTCATTCACCAAGGTAGCTTACACTGCTAGATACACTACTTACACAGTGTCACTCATCCATACATCAGTGGAACACACTCTCTTTGTCACTCACACACTATACACCAGTAAATCACACTCACTCACACAGTGGGCAACGTCTTTCTATTGTGGGAGGAAACCCATACACATATACAGCCTCCACACCACCTGAGCAGGGAATCGAACCCACATACTTTCGCTTTGGAATAACAGCGCTACTTGCTGCGCATCCCATTGGTCCATCCCGGATGTTTAATAATATACTACCAAACATATTTGCCAAGCTTTGTGGAAATGCACAGACTTGATGATCATCGCCTTATTTCTATCTGTCACGTCTTTGGTCAGTATGTCTCTATCTGCGCTATTAATATGTGGCTGTTGCTCTGCTGAGAGAAAGTGTTAGACTCCTTCAGAGCAGGAAAGACCACCCGGATAGTGTTAGTTAAGTGAAATGCAAGTCATAGGTTATCATAGGTCATATGTCATACCCCTGTTAGGAGTATGACCTGTGCCTTTCAAAGGAGCACGCAATGGATAAGGGGGGGTGCTCAATTTCGTTAATGATCATCTATAATAAATAGACTTTAATGGGGACTTTTGTTATAGGATTAAAACAGCAGGGCTTCTATTAATGACTATCTATAATAAACAGAGGGGTGTAGTGGACTTAACCAGGTCCTGCTCTCTGGTGGGTTTGGGGTTTGAGTCCTGCTTGGGGTGCCTTGTGATGGACTGGTGTCCTGTCCAGGGTGTGTGCTCTCCCACTCCAACCTTGTGCCCTGTGTTGCCAGGTTAGGCTCCAGGTCGCCGTGATCCTGCTTGGGACAAGCGGTTTCAGTGTGTGTGTGTGTGTGTGTGTGTGTGCGCATATAATAAATACACTACATTGCAAATCATGATTATATGTTCTTGAGATGTCCGAACCTCTTTACAGTGTAACCCAGCTCAGGGTTTGTCTCATGGCCTCGTAAGCAAGGATACGGACAGGTTATTGTACCGGCGTGTAACGAGTGCAGACGACCCTCCCCAATCATATTTCGGTCCCCAATGCTGGACAACTTTTTACATCACTGTTATCCTTCTGAAAACCTAATCTGCAAGTAATAAGTCATATTTCATTGGAGCCCCAAGGATCCAAAACAATCAAAGTAGACAGAAAGACAGATAGAGACTGCAGCATATGTGCATTTTTTTTTTTAAATTTCATTTTTAACCATTTATCACTGATTACATCAGCGGTGACGAGCGACAGTGATTAGCAGTGATGTAGGTTAAAACCACATGCCTGCACACCGGACATGGACGCGCTCCCGGCAGAAGCCCGTTAATCACACAAATGTAATCCTTGCTGCGTTTATCGCACCATCTGTTCCAGAAATCTTTTCTGTGACACTATTATCTGAAGGGGCATTTGCAGCTTGTTGCCCCAGCCGTGACAGGAAAACTGCATTTTTGTATTACCGGCGTAATTCTTTTCTATTCAGTCAGTGTGGTATGAACTCATGGCTGAGATGAGGTGGCTTTATTTATTCCAGTGTCACTTGAACATCTACTCCTGTTGCAATATCAGACAAATGAAAAAAAGAGTAATACTGTATTGCTGTCTCGTTTCCAATCACTTCACTGCGCGCGCACACGCAAGCTGAACGCGCGTGCTTGTGTCGCGAGGCTTGGAGAACTGCATCAGCCGCACCGTCCAAATATGAACCAAGAGTGCGATCAAATTATAGATTTTTTTTTTTTTTACAGTGCGAAAGGTTTTTCTGTTTAGGCAGAAATGGAACAAATGCATTAATCACGCAATTATGTCTCTTAAAAATCACAACGAAAAAAATCTCAAGAACACGTGGGCTATGCAGAATTGTTTGTGTTGACTGGGAGGGTTTGAAACCCACAGGGAATTTCGGAAATTTACACAGTTACTGGAAGGGGCTCGAGATATTGCACAATATATAGCAATGCAGTTTTCTCACAATATTTTTAAAAGCCCAATAAATTAAAGGCCCTTTTTCACACGTAGAACTATGGAGTAAGTGGCGCTTTGACGCTCGTGAACGCAGCCGCTAGAGGTCAGTGTTACATTGGTACAGTGACATCTTGGTTCTTCACGTTCACTGAAACTGAAATATAGATCACAGCGAAACGTGTCACAAGATAACAAACAGAGACTGACAAGACATATATGAAAAATTCATAAACCTTAAAGCAAAACACAATGACTCGTTCTGCAAAGTGACACGCGAATTGCACATTTACATTTCAAAATCTCTAATAATCTCAGATGTAATTCATTGATTTATTTTATACTCCACTTCACTAACGACCACTTCCCATTATTAATTGTTCAGTTAAACTCCCCCCCCCCCCTTAATTTTAATTCAAAGCAAAGACATGCTAGCCACACAGAACCAGTTGCTTCGTAAACTAAGATGACAAACGTGAACGTGCCGTTTAGAAACAACTCGGACTTTGGAACTTGCTGAGTAAGTAACTTTGTGGTCAAATGTTGGCTTAGAACTGTTGTAGGATTTTTCCAAGATTTTATCCTCCTACAACAGCTTGAGAGTCTCTTTTTAATTAAATCTACGCTACACAAATAAAATAATAAAGAAAAGGAGTTTTAAAAAGCATGCGTTTAGCTTCACACACTGGACGACCTTCCTGCTGTGATACGCAGCCCATCGAGACCACGTGAACAAACAATCAAGTTCTTTTTACACGCGCACATGTGCACACAAACACCAAATGATCGAACTGACAAACGACTTTAACTTCTTGTCTTATTATAAAGCAATGACCGCACAGCAAATGTCAATGTGTTCACATCCTTTTTATATCTGTTCCAAACTTCCATGTAAAAACATGATGCCCATAATTACCCCATAACTTACTCACCCCCCGCGATTTGAAAGCTACAAATAAATGATAACTAACGGACATGTGACAAAGCTGTTAATAGTTAAGCAAGAAGAGCAGCTAGTGTGTCGATTAACTTACTGCCGCAACAGCGTTTTCTTTGTTTTTAAACAGGAGAAGGGCGAAAAATATTTTCCCTCCGGAATTGGGGGTGGAGGTTCTGCCGCTCAATGTGTAATTGGCTGAGAAAAAAAATGTTGCAACTGCTGTAAAGGTCAATGAAGGAGTTGGCTGAAAAATAATGTGCAGATTTGAGACATGCGCAGTTATAGGATGCCATATTGGAAGGAGGCTTGTGCTGGGCAGCTGAAGAAGACACCGCTCTCCGTTCTCACCCTAAATCCACACGGGCTCTTCAATTAGCACGGCGGGAAAAAACAAACAAACAAACAAAAACTTCACAACGGTAAGACAGGTGTTCCCTCGTTATTTCTTCACCTCCTCGTGCGTTCCATCTAACCACTCCGTCGTTTTCTCACTAATTCCACTGGCCACTAAGGTTTTTCCTGGTTATAAAACAAGAAGAAGCAGTTCCGCGGGTGTGTGTGTGTGTGTTTTTTTTTGTCCTTCTTTTTCTAGAAGCAGAAATACGATGTGGCCAACAGGAGCCAACTTGTTCAAACTAAGTGTTTTCCTCCACGGAATAATAGTTTTTTTTCCTCCCGTAGCGTGATGACGAGAATCGTTCGACGACAATTTCAACTTTCGGTTTGGCCCATTGCGCCATCACATCTATGAATTTGTGACAGTCCTTCAGAAACTGTTGACAGTGGTACACATTGATGAAGCAAGATGCGTTTATTAATGTAAGAGATACGCTCCTAAAATAAAAAAAAAAACAAAAAAAAACAAAGCACCCTGTTTTCCGTGTGGAGTGTAACTTACATAAGCTCTTTCGATTTCTACACTACTGTGCCTCATACCGCCAGACACGAGTTGCTTGCAGTTAATTCGGCGTTAATTAACACTGCGGTTTTTACTTAATATTCTGTAGGTGTCACGTTTAATTTCATCTCCCTGGTTACACGGTTTCTGTGCGCCAACGCATCGCACAGCGTCGGCATGCACTATGTCAAAGCCTGCTTCAACATGGCGGGCTGAGGTGTATAAAAACTGAAAATAAATTCTTTGAATAGGGAAAAAATAAAGCCAAGAGGGCTACCGGCTCCGTTCAAGTTTCTTTTTGTGTAGCTGGCTCTGCTCTACTGAATTAAACGCGAAGTGAGCGTGCCGCGACGTCTTTCGCGTTTTTTTCCGCTGCAATACTTTGAGGAGGGAGTGCAAAGTACGCGAGTGGAGTCGGAGTGCGGTGGGACTGCCGATCGCGCGGCGCCCCGTGTGCGAGCCGGGCTGACAGCCAGAGCCCGCGCGGGAATGAGACCCGCGTTGTGGCCGCCGCTTGCTAGCGCGCGCACCGCCGGGTGATGCCTTGTGCACCCCGTCTTTTATCAATCCTAGCGTTTTCTTTTGTTTTTCCTCTCCTTTTTCCATCACTGGCAGCACCCCCCACCGCAAAAAGAAAGAAAGAAAAATAAATAAATAAAATGGATATCGCCGAAGGTTCTTAGTTTATTTTTATGGGGACAGAAACCTGCTTTTCCACGAAGAAGTTAATTAGGCTAAAGCGTGCTCGTTTAATTATTTATTTGCCCTTTTTTGTGAACGTATGCAAATACTAGTTTTAGCTGCACGTCATTCCAGAACAGTCGCCAGATAAATTATTATTATTTAATCTTTCTTGTTAATATTTTATTAAGTCATTCTTCAGAATAGCAGTGTCCAGAGTCGGAACCATTTCATTATAGTCCAAAGGTGGGCTACAGTTGTGGAAGGTGCCTTTGGTTCCAATGGCTAAAATAATAAGTGGGCTTTTTCGCAAATGGCGTGGGCTCTGGTGTGTTTGGACGACAAATCTGATTGCGGTAAATTTAATTTGGATCCGTTCAAAACAAGGGGACAGGACAGGGGATGGCCAGGTAACGTTCGGTTACGAATCGCGAAGTACCTTCGGCTCAAGCTGTTTGTGTCTGGCATCACGTTGTGAACGGCACATCCATTGATAATTCATATTGCCACGTTCTTCTGGCTCGTGACTATTTCTGGAGGAAGAAAGTGAACATATCTGTCCCCATTTCATCGTACCTAGCTAAGTTGTTAGGCGTAGCCACACCGAAGAGAGATGACTCCACTGACTGATAGTGAATATGCATAGTTTGCATATCACTAATACCGGAACGTGGATACAGTATATAGTCTGCGCAGAAAAACCCATGAACAGTGCAGCCCGAGGGTTTGGGACAGGTGCCAAGATGTGGCAAGTCGGGTTTGGCCGGCAGCTTGCCCCGGTGCGATGGGACGTCAGAGTACGTCAGAGGACGTCAGTGGCGCGTACAGCGTCAGAGGCACGGTCGCATGCCGGTGTCCGGTTTTACTGAGCTCAGCACATCTCGTAGCAGAGCGCTGGCGGAGGTGCTTCATTTTCTCGAGTCGCATTTTAATAAGTTATTATTTATGCTAAAATGACACGGTGGATAACTATTCCTGCACACTTACTGCTGTACATGTAGGTGCTGGATGATACTGACCATGCAAAGCAGCTGTTGAGGCCCGAGAGCTTTTTGCATGTTTTCACGATGTTACAGAACAAGCTTGGTCTGTCTGAAAGTCATTGCTTTGTTGGATGCCATGAGGCAGTATTGGGGGGTAAAAAAGACATTTTTCAGAGATTAAGAACATTGTCAGTGAGCGTTTATGCGGACGAGCTAATATAATGCACAGACGGAGCCAGAAACATTTAATTGCTCAATATTCGCAACTAGGAAATTACGAGATAAGATCGAAGTGACAAATGCTCGCAGAAATACCAAGTTAAAAAGCAAATGCACTATTACTTGAGCATGTAAAAATGCAGTGTACAGTGTGAACACGGAGCCAGACGACAGACCACGAGCTCTGTTCTGAGAAATGCACGTTTATACAGGTCTACCTATAATTAATACGAGCAGTTATTGTATTTGGATAGAAGAGGTTTCCAGCTGCTCTCTAAAAACCGAGGAAATCAGCAAAATCCTCCTATAATCCCTTCCTGCTTGACCTTTTCACTTCTGGTTAATTATAATGGGAGTTTATGCTATAAATAATACATCCTAAAAACAGTTTAATTTTAAAGTATCAAACCTGCTACACAGTTTACGAGATGGGGTGCAAAAGCACAGTAACAGTGTAACGGTTCGCACAACAGCAGGCTTTTAATTCTCTTTTTGACATTATTTCGGAAATTAAGAAACTTGCTGCATAATATGTAATTAAGAATGGTTTGGTATTTTAATAGATAAATGTATTAGAATGTGGTTGACCTGTGCCTTATATTCTCTAGGTTGTTTTCCTCAGCTGTCTTTATACCGTGCGTGTGTGTGTGTGTGTGTGTGTGTGTGTGTGTGTGTGTGTGTGTGTGTGTGTGTATTATACACACTGTATACACAGACTTGTATATATGTATAGTAAAGTGTGTGCATGTGTTTATATATTATATATGCAGACACTTTTATGTGTGTACATGCATATACACCAGTATCTAATGCCAATGTATATGCAATACTATAAATACAGAAAGCAGCAACAGCATGTCTGTTGAAAACAGGAAATACACTTGTGCTGAACATGAAAAGAACCCGCTGCAGAAAGTAAGGCCATTTAAGTGGCAGCTTTAGTAAAAAGCCTGTGATTTCTGCAAGCGGCTCTAATTAGCAATGCCTCCAGTGAAATAAGGTCTGTTACCTGCAGAGCAGTAGACTGCTTACATTCATGCTTTTGGCTCTAGTTGTGCATGTGGGCTGTGAGAACTGGTGCATTTCACAGGAGTGAACAAGAGAGAGTTCAAACAAGGCATACTCTCACAAGAAACGGCAAAAAAAAAAAAAAAAAAACCACCACGATAACCGCTGCACATTTTGTATGATTTCCCTAGTAATTGTTGGACAGAGGCCACTGGCAAACAGCCATTCCTTATGTCAACCATTTGGGAATTCAGCTTCAACGTGCTAAAAATGAATGGTGGCACTAAGTATGTGGGGCAGTCTTTCTTTGGGGAGTTGTGTGTGTGTGTGTGTGTGTGTGTGTGTGTGTGTGTGTGTGTGAGACATTACTGTACAATCAGGCAGCTCTTTTTGGCTGCAAGTCTCTTGTTTACTCTCTTTCTGACCTGTCACCAGATGCAGGGATACTAAACAATAGTTTGGGGCTTGACAGTTGCAGAAGATAATGTTTAGATTCTCCAAACAGCTGCTCAGAAGTCATATTTGCCATGTGTTTTGCTTCCATTTTGTTGTAGTCCTTGGCCATGTTAACCTTCAGTTGCTCTGTGTCAGTTTTTGTAATGGTTAAAAATGAAAGAATGTAGTTTTGAAGGAGCCGCAGTTATAGTAATATCTCTAAAACATTTGGAATGGAATGATGACTCTTGACTTGAGCAATACTGGTGGAATGCTGAGTAAAACAGCACTGGTGGATTGGTTGTTGAATCATGTGTTCACTGGAGGAAAGTTGTTTCGCCGAGGGAATAAATCGCTTGGGACCATATGGATCAAATATTTCACTTGTGAAACTTCTGGGGACAGACGGGGAGGGTATTGGGATGTCATTGATGTTGTCAGAAAATGCATTGGGCCTTTTTTAAACTGTCTTCTCATTTGTTTCCACTCATTTGAAACTCTTTTTGTAGCTGTCTCTGTGGCTATGAGGTGCAGGTGGTGTGGTCACCAGTTAAGTTTTCACTGCAGACAGTGTAGATCAGGGTATGTAGGAGGGAAAGCAAGCACATCTATGTCACAGACACTTCAACAGCTTGTGCCTCCTGCCCCAGCCCACCCCATCCCAGCCACGCACCTTTAGAATAATGCCTAGAACACGGGTACTCCTGAAAGTGACCCACTTCCAGTTGTCTTCGTCTTAAAGCTTTATTTGATCAGTACTTGGGCAGCAGGTACTGTAAGAATTAGAGCAGTTGCCTCGTAATCAGAAGTGCCAGGTTCAGATACCGCTATGGCTGCATTACCCTTGAACAGGTTTATTGTTCCAGTAAACATTGCCCACTTGTGTAAATGAATAAGTCTTTGTATGTGACTCAGTGCACAAAACCTAATGTTTTATTGTCATTTAGTTGCAGCTAAATGAATAAATAATAACTTAATGACTAATGAACTCAGTAGGCAGTATCAATGTTAATTCATGCAAAATGGACAGTATAAATATTAATGAAGCCACAGGGAGCCCTCCATAGTCATGTTGAGGGTTCTGCTTGGAAATGTGTTTGGTTACTTTTTGACGTTTTTGGAAGGGGGATTCAAAAGAAAACTACTGATTACCTAATTTTCAAGAAGGTATATGGCCATTGTGCTGGACTTTCAGTTATGAGCTGGCCAACCTGACACCTTTTAACTCAACAGAATCCATCAAGGAAACAAGGCTTATGTGTACACTACAGGATGAAAGGGGATCTTTTGGAGGGGAGATAATTTATCCAAAGAGGTAACAACAATACTAATATAAAATTCTTTAAAGGGACATTTCTACAACAGACATACTCGAACCTGGAGTATAGAAAAAGCGTGTGTTGCTGACATACTGGGGTTATTTCTGGATGGCTGATTAATCAGGCAGACTTGGTGATGATTTTAATTTATTTTTGACTGTCTAAGGTCAATTTGTATATACATCTATATTTTTCAGTAAATCTTAAATTAGCTAAACAACAGAACCTATCTTTTTGTTTCTATGTGGCTCAGGAGAGCTAAGGTATTCCCAGTGAAATCATTGAGCTAAAAAGGTTTACTGTCAAGATTAGGATAAAGGGCTGTAAAGTAGCAGTCTAGGATAAACTGCAAAACATTATATGCAGTGTTTTGAATAACACAAAAAGGAGAGTCTTGTAGCCCAAGCAATGTTTGCCTGCTAGGTGTGCCTCATCAAAGCCTTTGCATTTGTACATATTCACTTTTGTATTGTTTCAGACTTGCACAACAAGATTATGGTGAGTGAATATAGAGTAACTGCCTTGTTATATGTGTGTAAATTATATCACTCAGGCAGGATGGACTTGAAAGTGCACAAATCTGTATGATTTGCATTTCGGAAAATTGCTGTTGCTTTTTGCTGTGGATGGAATCACATTAGCAATTCATTGTCTTTGTATAGATTTGCACCTTAAAGGCTCACTCCTTGTGCCATCAGTGAGCAGCTGTCTTCAGGTTGTGGTAATTGTGGTTTAATGAAAGTAATTACAATTTGTATTAATTGATAGTTTATGAAAGTAATTAGCTTGACTAATTGTAAAGAGTTTGTATTTTATAATATGCTGTAACTAATTTTAAAAATCAAAAATAGATGTACTGTACAATTAAACACAGACATTATTTGCAGACATGTTTATCAGTGAAATTTTAGTATTAAGTTATCTTGCATAAGATTATTTAGACATTTGCTGCCTTACATGGATATCTTTCACAAAATCTTTTGTTAACTATTCTGACAAGACATAGAAACCACTTAATATTTTTTCAGCCCAAAATGAAAATACTTGAGGTTTTGGTCTTGTGTGTGGAAATCTGAAGTAAAACATTTTTTACATATATTATTTACATAATTATATAATACATAGTGTATCTAGCTATCTATTATATATTTCCATATACATATCTAAAATTATAGTATTTCAAACAATTGGTGTTTTTACAGAAATTCCTTCTGAGTCCATCTTGTATTTATCTGAATACTGTCTTCTGAGGGGGTGAGGATATCAAAGAACATGACAAAAACAAAATTGGTCATTGGTTTTTCTTTTGTGTCTTAGCCTATTATGTGTGTTTGAGGGGAAAAAAGAAATGTGGGAGTTATTTGAATGGAGAACAACTGCATGGAGTGAAAAGTGAAATAAAGGTGGAATCAATTGTTTCAGGTCAAAGGAGTGAAGGCCATGTATTGAGAGAATAACGGTGGCAAAGGAAGAGGACAAAATGTCATCCACGAGAAAAATCCAAGAGATGACATCATTGTCATTGCCAGGGAAATCCCAAAGTCCAACAAACGGGATGGGTGAACAGTCCCACTCAGGTGAGATAGGATATATTATCTGTTGTTGGCGTGGGTTTCAGGAGCCATGTCTTTAGGATGAATGTGTGGGAGCATTTGCTTAAAACACCTTACACACACACATGCACACAGTATATACATAATGGGCCCAGAACAGGGGGAATTACACTACAGTGACACTCAAAATGAAACTGAGATCATTTTGGTGATTCTCACTTTTGTCTTCTACGCTTGAGTCATATGTATCCTTTTTAAAATAATTTTTATGCACTCACATGTTCTTTAATTTCTCTGTTACAAAGATGTAAAGCGAAAAAGCAATGATATTTTATTAAATGAATACTGTAAATAAATGTACAACTGTTCTTTGCACCAGGTTACCACATTCTTCTCTGTTGTGTAAGTTAAATCTCATGACACCAATAAAAGTGCAGTACATATAGTGAAAGCCTTCTCTGCTTTTATCTGAATTTTGTTAAAATCACACCCGGTTTAGCACTACTACTGTCCACGCCCTCCTTGAATGACAAGAAAATGTACCTGTGCATTCTTTCTTTCTTTATTTGTTTTTGTTTTGAATTTAAGATGTCAGTTGTGTAGTCAGGACGCTGCTTTGGGAGCATCTCGTAGTGGCTGTGTTGATGAGGTTATCTGCTAACAGAGCCTCTGTTGAGCTCATAGTGGTAGTAGCACTCTGTGGAACACACGCGCGCACGCACGCACACACTCATCCTGTGCATTGTGCTTTGTGGTCTCAGAGACCTGTCTGTGAAACTAAACGGCTACCGTGGTGCCGCCGAGTGCTGGACGCCATTCACAAACAAGTGCAGCGGTTCTGCTCTGTGGTGTGTAGTAGCACGCGCTCCTGGCCTGAGGCTTCTTGAATGGAGCAAGCCGGACCTCCAAGGGAGCGTTTCACCTGCCGAGGGAAAGCGTCATGGCCCAGAGCTATAACCGATCTGCACTGCATTAACCTGGCAGTGTGGGTGCTCTCGCAGATGGAATGTGACTCATTGTGAGAGCAGTTAAAGCAGTGACAGATGAGTAATGGACACATCCCCAGCACCACAGTAACTTTGGCAGAGATTTTCCAAGCTACATGGCATTAGTTGATATACATATTATGGTAATCACTCTGGAACCTTAAATGGTACAACTTTAAGACCAACAAAATGTTCGACTTAGGATCTCCTTTCTCACAGAATGGTGAGAATAGTGCCGTCTCACTGGCTGGGACCCATTACGTGTGAAAACAATGTCCTCCTGTCGGCTAGGACTAGTGAACAGTGAGATGCGTATTGTGCTGCAGGGCTTAATTTTCAAACACTCAGAATCCTTTAGTATTCTTATCCATTGTTATTGCCTTGTCTAAAAGTAATTTGTAATTCCACAAAATCCTGTTGAATTAAATTTTATTTTTTATGCATAAAATGAGTTAATTATTTTTAAAATTTTTATGTTTGTGTTGTGAAAACAGCAGGGCTTTTTCTGCGCAAAACCTGGAAAATTATATCAACATATTCAGTCTCTGCATTAAAACATTTAATTTCATGACCATGCCATTGAGCCACTTTGATTTCGTTATTGAGTGTGTGCCTATTGAGCTCTGAAAATATGAGTCACGCAGAACTGCAGGTTTAATGGCTCTGCACAGTAAGGGAGCCTTGTGTTGGTTCTGCAAACAGCCTGTACATTCGTTCGGATCCCGCGAGAGCCGGTGGCAAGCGGCACTCATTGTGAAAGGCATGGAAATCGGCGCCAAACTTTATCTTACATTAATGGAACAGCAGTTCTTGCTGTCTAAACTAAGACTTCTGAATCTTGTATTATTTCTTTTTATCACTGCATGACGAATCTGAAACAACTACAGCATTTAAACTGTTTACTTAATGTCACATACTGTGCTTCAGCACATGATTTAAATGTATTTGTGTTTTGCTGTGTTTAACACATTTAGAACAGGTTAGATTGATGGGTTTGTGTTTTTTTTTTTTTTTTTTTCTTCTTCTTTCTTGGCTAAACCCACCCTGGCTGCAGTAAAAATGCTCCCAAGTCTTTTCCAGGGGTTTATGGTATTTTATGGTATCATTTTAAATACATTATCTTTGTTCCCCCCTCACCCCAATCATTTATTGTACTGTGCATCATTGAGCAACTCCTATTGTGTTTGAATCGATCTTCACAGGTTTATTGTGTTTTCACTTTGGTCATCGTGATAATGTTTTCATCTGTGTCAGATGGAGACTTTATCGAGGAGGATGTAGACTTCAACTGGGAGGAGTACCTAGAGGAGAATGAGGCAGTTGCTGCACCCCACTCATCCTTCAAACATGTGAGTTAAAATGCACCCCTCCATATGTTCCATAAATGTGAGTTAAATTGCCATTCCTCTTGCTTTCTATGTTTTATAGAGGAGAATTGACACTACAAATAGCTTGAACATAACTCAACATGATTTCATATTTAAATTATTTTGTAGACAGCTTTCAATTATTTTGAAAATTTAGAGTGGAATTAAGGAAAATTCTTTGTCAAGATGATATGAAACATAACTGCCTAATATGTGAATAGAGGGTTCAATACTTTTTCATTTCTGCTAAATTGTGTCCCTACTTTCCTAATTTGCCAAAAGGTGATGACAGCCATGCTGAGAATAAGTGTGGGGGGGAAAAATTCTTCCCTCATCTGACAATCCCAGTTGGTACATTGTGAAAAATATTGCTTTGAAATTGTTTGCTGCATACAAAGGCCTCAGGAGTCATCCTGTAAAGTACCACCGAAGTGCTGAAATACAGTCCGGCAGGATTTTGGAGCAAAGCAGCACAGTCAATGTGTTTTTCTCGGCTACTTGCTGTACTCCCTCCTGCCCTTTAAACTTTGCCACACAGCTTCAACAAGGCCAAATACAGAAGGCCCACATTCAGTGGATCTCTTTGCTCTTTCTCAAAGACTTATGGCTGACCAGCAGCCAGTCACTCTTGAGACTTGGAGGTGTGCTTGGTTCCATAAAATCCAAAAGATATCTAGTTTTGGTTTTGGTTTAAATGTGCATACACAGTACATTAAAACCCACACTTTTGAGACCAGTGTCTGTATTAGTGCCTTAGAGACTCAAGCTGTTTGAGGTTTTAAAAAAAAAAAAAAAAAATCTTTTGATTTTCAGTGCAACATAGTTGAGAACTGTTTTAGAACACCCACTATGGAATTTATAAAAGTATAAGAAGGCAGTACATGAATTGTGTACCACTGCAGTACACCTGTACGTAATAGACACCTGTAATGTATGTAAATGTTTACATGTATCGCAAAAAAAAATCAGAAGGAAGGTGATCAGGAATTGTTGATATTCTGAGTTTTATGCAGCTACTCGTGTGATGTACATTGGTTCATATGGTGGAAAGAAACAAACTGCACTTAAGAATCACACGTTTGCATCTATGTCTAAATGAATACATGTTAATGTAATATATTTAAAAATTATGCATTACATAGCCTGTCTTGTGAATTTGTCAACCTCAGCGCTAGTTAGTTGGAGAGGTGTAGGAAACACCTAGAACATGAGCGGCACAATGGCACAGTGAGTAGCGTTGTTGTCTCACAGCACCTTCATGGTGTGAAAGGACTTGGGTTTGATGCCCGCTCAGTCTGTGTGGAGTTTGCATATTCTCCCCATGTCTTTGTGGGTTTCCTGTGGGTGTTCTGGGTTCCTCCCACCCTCCAAAGACATGCTGTTCAGGTTCACCTGTAGTGTGTGAGTGACAGAGAAAGTGTGTTCCATTGATGTATGGATGAGTGACCCAGTGTAAGTACTGTATTTAGCAGTGTAAGTCACCTTGGTGAATAAGGTGTGTGGGCTGATAACACTACATAGAGTTCATTGGAAGTTGCTTTTGGAGAAAAGCATCTGCTAAATAAATAAATATTAAATGGAGCATGAAATTTTCAGTATAGCATGTAACATTCTTTTGTGGGTGTGCAGAGTTGAGCTGAATATGTCACTGGCCTCCAGTGCTGCTCTCTGTACCTTTAGGAACAATGACCTTAAGCTCAGCTGTAGCGTAAGTGTGAGAGACAATTAAGAGAGTGAATGGGGAAGCTACAGAAGCTTTTTCTTGAACAAAAGAAGTCTAATTGTTTAACACTCAATCTGCTTTAATGTGGATGTAACATACAAGAGGTATTTTAGTATGAAGCACATTTTCTCATGTTAATTCCACTATGTAAATCACCCCCCTCATGCAATTAATTTAATTAAAAAGTAATTAAAGCAAGGCTGTAAAGTAAGCGTTACTTTATGGTCAATCCACTGCTAATTATAACATTAGCAAGGGGCATATCAGATTTGTTTCTAAATTATTTAGTATGTTAATGTAAGTTTTTAAAGCTAAGAGGTAAAGGAGCATGGTGGCATATCATTATTTAAAAAAGATATATTTGAAAAATTGTTTTGCGGGATGATAGTTAAACCATTTCATCCATTTATTTTCTTATTATTCATATTTATTTATTTATTTATTTATTTTTGTAATTTGTGTAATGCAACTGACAATGTTAGCTTTGAGCAACACAATTTCTTGACGGGTTGCAAAATAGCAATCACAAATTCTACCCCAGATTACACAAAATTGCCAGGCTTAAAAAATAAAATTAAAATTCTTTAAATTATTATAAACTTGTATATTTGCTGAAGCTGGAACCAACAACTTACTAGTAACAGAACTATTAGACAGGTGATACTTAAAGATGTACATATTTCTTTAATATTTTCCTGGTTACTTGTAAGACCTACTAATAAGAATAATAATAATAATAAGAAGAATTTTTTTTATTTCATGTACAGTTTTCACCAAGGTTTAGATACAGGACTAGCAGCAGAAACATAATTACAATTAACCTTTCGGACTAACATCAACCTTTGCAAAAAGGTCCAGTATTGATACGTATTGATAATGCTGCTGAAGGAATATCAATTATCAAGGAATTTATTTTAAAAACCATCTTGAAAGAACTAGAATAATTAAGAAGTATCCAGTCCATGTTTCTTTTTTGAGCTACACTAGAAAGAAAACGGTGGCACATCTTGGACAGGGTAATAATATAAAAATGCTACACACCCTATACATTTTATATTTACATTTATTTATTTAGCAGATGTTTTTCTCCAGCACAACTTCCAACAAACTCTATGTAGTGTTATCAGCCCACACACCTTATTGACCAAGGTGACTTAACACTGCTAGATACACTACTTACACTGGGTTACTCATCCATACATCAGTGGAACACACTCTCTCTGTCACTCTCACGCTATATTTCAATTACAATTGTGATTACAATTGCAAGGCTGAATTCCTCCTGAGCTCCTTCAGGAGTTGCTATTGTAACAAGCACGAATGTTATGTTATGGACACACACTATATTCGAAGATTACACACACAAACTACATTATACAAATCAGTAGTTACACCTGACTACATGCCTGTAGTGATTTGTACACATCAGAAGCGATCAATAATACATTTTGATACAATCGAAACAAAGTGACATCAAGTGGCCGGTGGATACAGCGAAAGGGGTGGTTACTACTGGTTACTGTTGGTCGCTGCTGCTCACGTGCACACGATCCCCTGCCTCCCCATAACACACACACACACAGACAGAGTGGCTGCTAGCACAGGTCATTTAAAATTTAACACAACTGTGTGAAATGGACCACGTGGGTGCGGTGGCGCAGTGGGTTGGACCGGGTCCTTCTCTCCGGTGGGTCTGGGGTTCGAGTCCCACTGACGGACTGGCGTCCCGTCCTGGGTGTGTCCCCTCCCCCTCCGGCCTTACGCCCTGTGTTGCTGGGTAGGCTCCAGTTCCCCGCGACCCCGTATGGGACAAGCGGTTCAGAAAGTGTGTGTGTGAAATGGTTGCACAAGTTGGATAGGCAATTCCAGTAAAAAGCTCCACAACCTGAGTAGATAACTTAGAATTCTTTGCATGCCAGGCTGGTACCTGTGTTTAAAATTTTGCCAATCATAGGCAGATAAGTGTGTTGTTAAGCTCCATATCCTGAGCAGATAATTGTTTTAAATGGCTATATAAGCCTGTGTCATTGTTTCAATGCTTAACTGTGAGACAAATAAAATCAGACTTATCTGGTCTTCCTCGTCACACCTGACAAACAGGGGAATTCTGTTACCACATTTAAAGCTTAGCTACCTACCCACATCCGGTGTGATTGACTTGAGCCGTGAAAGACCAAGCTGTTTGCTGTGCTGTGGAGTATCACAGTTTCAGTACCCTGTAGTGGACCTTCAGTTTGCAACGCTTCACCAGTTTCTGCAGACTGGGCTTCAGTAATGATGCGCTCATTGCACTTCTTACCACGGGCAGCCTCCTGCACTTGCTTTCTCTCAGCCCTACACTGTTGCTGTTTACACTACTGTATTATTGCTTTCATTTAACCTAACTAACTTAAAGTGGTTACAAAGTACATGCACACACAATTTTACACCTTTTGTTATTATAATGTCCATCATGGACTATCAGATTGCTTTCAGAACTTTTATTATGTCTTTCAATTTATAGAATATCACTTTCCCAGGAGTACTTGTAGAGGTATGCAGAAGTAAAGCAATATTGTCACTTGGGTTTACACTGGTAGGCTTCTGGTTGCAGCTCTAGACTGCAGCATTCACCACATGGATAGATGCGTACCTTGACAAACTCCATTGAGAAGGAATGTGTTTGACTCACTGACATCTTAAAATAGCATTTACATCTGCTGATTCTTGCTTTTAGGTTTTTAATTTTTATGTAATACATTTAATCCTTTAATCCAAAGTGATCTGAATATATCGACAGGTTCGGAGTCCAGCTACTGCACAGTGCTGTTTTTGCAACACAGCCAAAGTCAAAGAGCATCTGTATTAGCTAAATTTAGACTGAGAGGGGGGGAAAAAGAATATATGCTGAGGATGTAGAATGACAAGGGAACACTGATTCACATGCTGCATTGTGAATTATGAATGCCTTTGGGATGAGACTGTCACTTTTACTAGTGTAGTAATGGTAAAATTTGGATTGTCATATTGTATACTTTTTTTTTAGAAATGTAGTGTCTCGTATAAAGTTTAAAATATGGTGTCACCGGGTTCTAATTATGGGACTGTAAAATAATACTTTACAAATCAGTATCTCAGAGTTACTTTTAAGAACTATTTGATCTGCAGTTCAGGGGTCTTCAAACATTAGAGTATGACATAGTCCATGAAGGAAAGGGTATTGTGCTGGATGTAGTGTTTAATTTTATGGGTAATATGCTCTAAGAGTACTGGAGCCAAAACTTTGTTTTATCATCAGATTCTTTTTGCTGATTGGTTCTTCAGTCAGATTTGTACTGTTATATTGTTCCTACCAACTTTGAGCTTATTGTTATATTTTTCTTGCCAACCTTATACCTCTGTTAATACAGCTATACAGCACTCCTCAAGTATTTGCTACTTATCTTCAAATGAACCATCTTTGGATTTGGATTAGCAGAAACTGGAAAAAGGAAAGATTTAATTGGAAATGTTCAAATGGCAGGAATTGCACATTTCATTCTGACCCATTTAACCTTTTAGTTTTTACAGGTGAGCAGAGATAGAATGAGGTGGATATTTTGGTCGTACTTATTTTTATCAGGGTTTGGTTAAGACCTGTTGCTTGCCCTCTGGATGCAGCCAAAGGAACAGATTCCTTTTATGAAATCATGGGCTCTGCTTGTTTCCCTCAGGTGGAGATCAGCCTGCAGAGCAGTTTTCAGCCGGGGATGAAGTTGGAAGTAGCCAATAAGAGCAGTCCGGACACCTACTGGGTTGCAACTATCATTACTACATGCGGTCAGCTGCTCCTGCTACGCTTTTGCGGCTACGGCGAGGAACGGAAAGCTGACTTTTGGTGTGATGTGATGACAGCTAACCTGCATCCCATCGGCTGGTGTGCCCAGAACAACAAAGTTCTTATGCCTCCTGAAGGTGAGCCACCGACAAATAGTGACCAGCCCTTTTGATAGAGGCAGCCTTGGTGAGACATCATTAGCACGTTAAGGAAAGTTAAGCTCTCCCTCTAATTTTAGATTAAAGCGGTGCAGTTGGTAGGTCGTGGAAATCAAAAATAACTTCTTAATCCTACAGTGAAAAGCTGCTGCTTAGCATAATTGTGCATTCTTAAGTAACCTGGTGCTGGTTGTTCTGGATTCATTTAAACACATCCAGGTACAAACGTTTAGATGCTTATAGATAGAAGAGACTTCGCACCACTTCATATTTGTCAGACTGCGGCCCTATTTATAGATATGTCAGCATAGGCGATTGTGGGGAACTGTGAGAGAGTGAAAGACAAATGTGTGTGTGTGTGTGTGTGTGTGTGTATTCTTGTGTGTTTATGCACGTATTCAGCAGTTCTTTAAGTTCAGATGTAATAAATTCTGAGGTTGCATTTGTGGGCAGCCTCTGCGTTATATATTACTGCAAACCTCTAATTTTAGTTTTAATAAAAGGGTGCTTTGACTTGCAGGATAATTACATGTGCCCAAAACTGTGCCAGTTCCAAAAAACTTGAGGGGTTAAGTGTCAGAGCTCTGTGTGTACCAAAAGGCTCCCATGGGCCTCCCAGAAGGCCGTGTTTATGTGGACTGAACTTGGTGATCTTGACATTAACGCCAGCAGTTAAATCAGACAATATGTGCTTCCCCTTGTTAGATTAAAAAATGACAAATGACCAATTTGTTAAATAACAGCAGAAACTGACATGTCATTTTGCAAAAGACTATACCTCTGTCCTTTTACTCTCTTCAGTTGCAGTGGGGTAGTGTAGGTTAAACATAGGAATTGTGTGTTATAATTTGGATTCTAATTACTCCAGAGAGTATTCCAGCAAAAGTTAAATTTCAGTGTTGTTTAATGTTCTTTACAGGAATGCAAATAAATGACCTTCACATTTTATATCATGGCAGTGTTATTCACCCAGCTGTCAGAGCATGTGACATTGTCTTCTGATACTGGGTGATAAAGCTTGTTGTCACTTTATGGTTGATAATAAAGCTTGGTTTTTTTTTCTTTGTGGTGGTCTGCAGCAAACGTGATATTTTCTTGACAATTATGTACAAATATTATCAATTTATAGTCCACGGCAAATTCAATTTTCGGTTGATGGTTTATGAAATTTCACCTTTTGTCCACATATGTATACAGTTTCACCACTGGACAGTACATTTCAGTGACTGCCGTGGCTGCTGTTTTTACAGTTTTGTCTTTATTTCTTTCTCTTTCTCAGATAACGTTTACTTAAGAAAAGGTAAGCAGGATGATCGGTACCGCATTCTGCCTGCCATTGTCGCTTCTGCTGGCTGTTGTAAAAGGAGAGAGCATGCTTGCTGTCTAATCTTTGTTTCTGCACTCACGGCCGTAGTTTGGAGCATTGCATCTCCCTTAAACTCCATGTTGCATGTCTCTCTGTGTGTCTCCTTTGTGTGAGCTGCTGGTTCTCCCCTCTGCTTAAATTAGGCACAACATGCTTGTTGTTGGACTGCAAGCACATGATCTGGTTCCGCCAGGACAGTGATTGAGCACCATTAGAATCATTATCATTATTGTGTGTTTCTTTATTTCGAGGAGGTGATCATTCACAGAAGCTGTGGAAGCCACCATTAATAAAAGTACAGGCGTGCATAGGACTTACTGTCCATCGTGCAGTAGCTGAGACAGATAAGCCGTGGGAGCCTAAGCAGTCTGATGATTCACAGTTTATTTAAAGAAATAACTGGAAACCAAAAAGGAAGCGTAGTGCTGAACCCAGTACAGCAGAAAACCACTCGAGCCATTGGGGCAAACAAAAGCAACAAGAAGAAAAAGACTCGTAATGGGGTCAGCGTGCTCTATGGCTCTTGTCCAACTGGGCTTGACCGTTTCCTCTTTGTTTTACAACTGTCCTTATAGTCACTGAACCGAAGCGTAATTCACTGCGATGTACATGGCTAGAATGGAATAGATTCAATATATTTAGTGCCTCAATGCTGAAAGTTTAAATTTCAGTTAGCATGTCTAAAGCTGAAGCCTGTCATTTAACGCAAGAGCACTTCTGCTAAAATGTAACTGAGGTACAGGCCAAAGTTATGGGTCTTTAGTTCATGCCAGAACAAGGCAAGTGATGTCAGGTGGGAAATTTGGGAGCCCTATTCAGCAAAATTTGATAAATGTAGTCTGCATTGAAGAGGTAAGTATCACCTCCGAACCCATTAAAGGAAAAGCAAAGATCAAGTCATCAGCAAGGCCGGTGCTTAATCCTAAAAAAGTTTCTTTATCTGTGGACAAACCATTCTTTCCTGCACTAAGCCATAGCCCCCCACGTTATGTTTCAGTACAGGTTACAAAATGCCACCTTTGCCTTGTTATTGCCCTGTGGTCCCTTCACAGAGGTCTTCACTCACGGGAGCCTCTGATTCTCACATGCAGTAGCAGTTGGTGTGTCTCTTGCATGCAACACGTGTTGGTCGGAAGGAATGTGGAGAAACTAGCATGGCTGCCTCCTTCTGCAGAGAATGATCTGAAGGTTCTGAGGAGTCTGAGGTTGTAGATTCAGGAGTTGCTGTTGCCTGCTTCTCGAGATGCAAGAAGTTCTGATTTGCAGGGCAGATTTGTCCTGTTTCAGCCACCAGACCTGCCTGTGCTGGCTATTATATGTCTTTGCTGGAGTTAAGTACATGCAGGTACCTATTGGTTTTGGGATGTACTGAACACTGAATTGTACAACTCTTCAAAAACCATGTACCTGGACATTTGTACTGTGTTTAAGGGCCCTTGCTATGTTAAGTTTGCGGGTCCACGTATTGTGTCAAAGGGTGCAAGCAGGGCATTGCGCTGTGCCAATGGGACCCTTGCCTTCATGGGATCCTAGCACTGCTGCAGAGGTGAAGGGGAGTTTGACTTGGCTTGACAATCTACAGAAATGAAACACACTTCTGCTTTTAGAGCTCAATAGAAGACTCAGTGGTGTGTGAAATACCCAACATTCATGTCTTTCCCTTGGTCCTCAGTTGATCCTTCTGACGTGTCTGTGTGTGCAGTGTGATGTAGCTTCTAGAAATTTTTGCTTTGAGTACAGAACCAAGTTAAATTCCATCCGGTCTGTCAAACAGAAGTGAGAAAATTCACAATCAAAGCAAAAAATATCCCCACAGAAGAATAAAATAATTCTGTCAGCTTGTGCAATACTTTTTGTTTGTTTTTGCTGTACTAGTGAACAAAAACAAATCTCATGACAACCAAACAGAAGCAGCTTGGTGAGTTTGGTGTCAGGTCATGTAGCTTCTATTTTTAACGCTCACTGTTTTTTAGCAATATGCAATAAGAAGCTGCGACTCTGTGAAACCAGGCATTCTCAGACAGTGGTTACAGCTGCTCTACAGTTCCCTGTCATACTCTGGGGTAAAAGTATAAAATTCTTGGTACAGTTACTGTTTTCCCAGTGTGGCCCTGCAAAGGCTGAGGACAGTTCAGTGCGGCCAGAGAGATGACATCAGACACAAATGTGGCTCGGTAAATGAGAAAAGCTGATTGGAAGAACTTTTTTTTCCTTCTTTCTTTTAGTGACTGCAAAGAGGTCCTTTTAATAATCACTTTCCTGTTTCTCTATCATGGGTTAGGGGCTGGAAGTGTGCTGCATGGCAGACACACCCTGCAGGATGGTGCAGGAAGTGGCGTTAGCTGTAGCAGTGCTCCGCACTCCATGTTCGTAACTCTGCTAAGCCGTGGGTGACGCCACAGACAGCAGAAAGCCAGTCAAAGCTGTGGTCACGTGGGGAACTTGGTGCAAGGGGTTCTGTTGGACCAAAAAAGGCAGACCTGCAGCAGAGAGGATATTTGACGTTCGAGATGAAGACGTTAAAGTGGTGCAATGCTAACCCAACTGACTCCTCCGTGTGTGGTGGCGACCTGGAGCACACCCTCGGCCCTTGTCTACTGCCATTGGACTGAAACGGGAATGCTCCAGCAAAATGGTTGACCTGCTTTGTTACCCAAATGACCTTGGGACAGAACTCCCAATGAGGATAGTGCTGCACTTCCTGGTTGACTCCTGGTATTTGCAACTGCTTTGTTTTCCCTGAAGAGGTGTGCCAGTTTGTCACAGCACGCATTGTACCTGCATGCATGTATATGTGTGTATACTGTGAGAGTGTGTGTGTGTTGTGTGGATATGAGTACTTTTTGTATATTTGGCTTTGTGCGTGCAGTTACACTTGTGGAGGCTGTAGAATGAGACTAAGGAATCGCACACTGAAGAGACATGTAGAGGGAATGGTTCTTCAACATGAAATGCCAGTTTCATCTGATGCTTTGTTCACTGGTCATGGTTTTTTGATTGATCACCGTTTCTTCCTACGATCTGGAAAGCACCGTGGCTGAAATGACAGACTTGGTGAAGTCCATTCCGCATACCTCTCAGCCACTGACCCTTCGGGGTAAGCAGGGTCCTGCCAGTGTTTAGCAAACTGCCTGTTTTATCCCAGCTTGCAGGGGTGGGCTGTTTATTTACAGCTGCACCTTTCCTTATTTAAAACTAAAGCACTCTGTCCATATCCATCTACACTAATGCCTCTCAGTTATTGCTATCTGAGCTATTATTTACTTCTGTTCATGACCAGTGGAACATGTCCTGTTTGTGAAAACACAAAACTTTTGAGTTCTATTTCTGTATGTGAAATAGCTAAAGCCAGTGTTTCATTATAGCAGAACATTACCCCAGTATTTGTTCCATCTTCTCCATAATTGCCTTGATTACTTTTAAAAATAAATCCTTGAAATCAGTCTTATCTCGTTTGCATAAAATTTTCATTAGATATTTGCATAATAGATGTTTACTTTGCAGTCTGCTCCACGGAGAGATGTCTGAAACAAGTGGATTTTCCGTTCACGTAAATGATGCATTTAGTGTTTTGTGGGAATGTGCCATCCCCTGAAGCTGGGTCACCCAAGGTTGTGGGTTGATTTGCATTCTAGTTGCCGGACCAGCGGCACTCATTGGCATCCTGAGCGGAGAGAGAGAGAGAAAATAGGGGGAGACAGAGAAAGAGGTCAGAGAGAGTGTTACTCAGTTTGCTTTAGAAGAAATGTCAGGGTAGCAACATGATTTACTCTTACTGTCATGCTCATTGTCGTTGTGCATGCTTTAGTAACATGAATATGTGTTTACTATAGCACTAAAGGGGGGCGCGGTGGAGCAGTGGGTTGGACTGGGTCCTGCTCTCCAGTGGGTCTGGGGTTCGAGTCCCGCTTGGGGTGCCTTGCAATGGACTGGCGTCCCGTCCTGGGTGTGTCCCCTCCCCCTCTGGCCTTACGCCCTGTTTTGCCGGGTAGGCGCCAGTTCCCCGTGACCCTGTGTGGGACAAGCAGTTCAGAAAGTGTGTGTGTGTGTGTGTGTGTGTGTGTGTGTGTGTGTGTGTGTGTGTGTGTGTGTGTGTGTGTGTGGGGCACTAAAGCACTTAAACGGAACTGACTTGAAAAAGGGAGGGAAAGATAAAAGCACTGAAATTTTTTTTTAAAAAAAAAGATGGTCTTGCTGGCCCAGAGCTTAGTAAGAGAACCTAATAATTGTATTGTTTAATTACTTGAATGCTACCTTTCATTGTTTCCTTTGGTGTCTTGTTGTGAGTTGCCACAGCAAAATGCAGATTTACACCACTATGAAAACCTGCAGCTTTTTAAAGAGGAATTTGTTAGCATTTTAAAAAGTGTTATATATTTTTTGCTTTTACTGAACCAGAACAGCAGAATAAAGATGAATGTGAGAGATTTGGGGATCATCATTTCTTGTCTACTGTAACCTACATTCCCAGGGGAAGTGGTGTGTAGACTTTCGACCTGTGTCAGGTGTGGCTCGGTGATCAAAAAGGTTAAACATTGGTTCCTCTTCCTGTACTTGTCTGAGCTGTGACATTTTGATTATAGAGTTATTGCAGTCCTGTTTATGATAGGAGAGGAAGTTGTACTACCCTGCCAGGGACAGCTTGGACCTGCCCATTTTAGCTTTCCTGTCTATCTATTGCTTTCATTTCGGTCCCAAATGCATGCTCATTACTCTAGCTAGAATATGTACAAATGGTGTACCTTTTGAAAAAGTAAGGACAATAGATCTTGTGAAATGAGTCAGTGTCTGAGGGGCAAGAGGCATAACTAGGGCTGAGGCCAGAGGTGGATCCTTCTGTGTGGAAGGACCGTCCATCAGACCCCTACACCCTGTTACATTATGAGATGGGAAGGAGATGTGTCTGCAGAGGAATGAGATGTGATCCAGATAATGTAAATGTAATGTAAATGTTTTTATTTTTAGATTAAGAATGTGATTAGGAATTATCGATTATTTGAATAAACCTTTATGCAGCTACTCGTGTGATGAACATTGGTTCATATGGTGGAAAGTTACAAACTAACTGTACTTTAGAATCACGCATCTGCATCTAAGTCTCTGCTGATGTAAGTAATGCAAACATTATATTTTCTATGAGATGTATTTTGCTGTGGACAAAGTGTCTGCTAAATGTAAATGTAGATAGACAAGGCTGTTTCTCAGTGGGGAGTTGTTTTGTGAATGGTGATGGTACATTATGGAGGTGCTCTCTCACCCTGTAGCGCCCTAACCCTCCCGTGATTGGACCGTGCTTCATGTTCTCAGCAGGCCCTCCTCTCTGGATTAAACCAAATCAGGACCCAGAGTGTCCCATGAATTATACATCAGTATGTCGCTGAGAGAGCAGTGTGAGGCAGGATCGGGTTTTTGGAAGAGAGGCACTTTCATTCAAATGAGGAACACCGTGCTGGTTAATGTCTCTGGGGAGGATGCCCACCTGCTGGGCTCTTCATTCTCATGTGGTTTGTGTGTGTGTGTGTGTGTGTGTGTGTGTGTGTGTGTGTGTGTGTGAGTATACACACGTATGCTTAACTCGTGTATGCATGTTTTTGTGTGTTTTGTGTGTGGATGCTTACTACCTGGGCATGCATGTTTCTGTCTATATTTGTGTGTGAAAGTTTTCTCTGTGTGCATGTTTCTTGCTAACCAGTGTGTGCATGATTGCATCTATATGTCTGCTTGTGTTTATGTCTCTCTATGGGGTTAAGGTGGGGGGTTTGTAGGCATGACATACTCAAGACAGGACTGATGTGCTGCCTGTCACTAGGTGGAAGCCAGTGAGAACAGTGTTTGTTTATGACACCTCCAGATCAGCCAATGAGAACCCAGTATTTGTCATCTTCTTCAGTTGAACCAATGAGAATAACGTGTTTGAAGGTGTCACCTCCAGTTGAGCCAGTGAGAACACGGTGTGTGTTGGTATCAGTTCCAGCTCAGCTGTCTATACTTGACTGAGGTGTTAGCTGAAGTGTGACTTAAATTTGACATACATTTACAAATTCTTCACTTGGCTCTGTAAGTGTGGATATATAGCAACACCAGACTTTTTTTGCAATATTTTAAAATTTTTTTAAAAAATTTCAATTAAAAATGTAATTAAAACTGCAGAAAATCCTGAAAGTAAACTAACATCAGGTCATTTTTTTAATCCCCAAGTGAATTTTAAATTTTAATTCTATTAAATAGCAATACAGACACCCCTCGAGTTACGCAAATAGGCCATTCTTCAACCCCTTACGTATGTCAAAAGTTACGTATATCAGATTCCTCCTCCTCCACCATTCAACATAACATTAATAATTTTTCCATCTCAGTTTTTGCACCTGGATGTTTCTTTGTTATTATTGTTGTTTTCATGCTATCTGTTGCTTTTACGTGCTCCTTTGTATGTGCAGCATCCTTCACTCTCGTATTTATAGTCAATACGGCTAAACCTGGTCCCTGCGCCATAGACGATAATCCCTGTCCACCTTCATACTCTCTCTCTGGCACGCGCGCGCGCGCGCACACACACACACACACACACACACACACACACACACACACACACACACACACACACACACACAGAGGCTGAAACTGCTTGTCCCGAGTGTGGTCGTGGCGAACCGGAGCCTGACCCAGCAACACAGGACCACAAGGCTGCAGGGGGAGGGGACACGCCAGTCCGTCGCAAGGCAACCTAAGCAGGACTCGAAGCCCAGGCCCGCCACCTTCATACTTCCTTATTATTTTCAATTTTATCTCCAAATCGACTGCTGTACACTTGTGAGACGGTTCTCGTTTTCCATCAAGTACACGTTTACCACCAGGCATTGTGAATAATGAAATGGATAAAAAATATGGGGAAAAAAGCACTACACTAACGAGAGGAGATGTGTTCATGGCCTAAGACAAGTGAGAACTGGGAAGATGCAGCTTCCTGCCTTGTCTGGCTTCGCCGACTTGCGCTTAATGTATTTCAGATGTTTTACGTAAGTGCTGTCCGTAAATAATGTGTTTGCCAGGAATTTTTTTTACGTAAATCTGGATTTATGCAAGTCAAATTTATGTAAGTAGAGGGGTATCTGCATGTACTGTTTTGTCCAAAAGACCCAAATAAACTAATTGGCATTGCAATGGTATACCTGCTGTGACCTGATCCTCTGTCTTGTGGTCTTTTTAAAGCCATAAAGGAGCGCTACAGTGATTGGGCTGAGTTTCTGATCCAGGAGCTGACAGGCTCTCGGACTGCACCAGCTAACCTGCTGGAAGGGGTGAGTGCATGAGTGTATTATTGAGGGGTAAATTATATTCATATTCACAGTATATAGGTAAAAGACATCATATTTTAATCACACATCAAAAATTTAATAATTCCTACCGTGTGTACCAAGTTTAGTGTACGTATTCAAATGTAGGAGCAAAAGTTAACATTTTCTTCTCTGGAGAGCAAACTTGCTGTTGCTGTCGTACAGGCTTTTTGAGCAACAGCAAGGGGGCGAAGTGATGTATGTTCTAGGGTGAAAATGTCCCTATGAACCATGCATGCTAGGGATGGTGAAGTAACAATGTTAAACATTCACATCCAGAGAGATTGGGCACAATCTGTGACACTGAATTCCTGGAGTACTTTGTTGACCACTTGGTTGAAGATTAGACTTCCTACAAGACTATGATGCCTTTGAAGTTTTCCTGATCCTTTTCAGATTTTCCCAAACCTTATTGACTCATGCTGAATGAAAATCTGTAACTCATCCAACAGCCTCTGCGAGGGAAGAACACAGTTGACCTGATCACTCCAGGTTCCCTGCTGGAGCTCCAGGACTTGTGTGAACCCATTCTTTACTGGCCAGTGAGGGTTATGGAGAATATGGGTGGCCGGCTTCGCCTGCGTTACGCTGGATTGGAAAGCGATGACCATGACACCTGGCTCTTCTACCTGGATGTTCGGCTCCGACCTGTGGGCTGGAGTCAGGAGAACCATTACACTATGGAACCCCCTTCAGGTGTGCTGCTCTCACACGGTGCACACCAATATTACTGCTGGAAGCACAACTCTGTCCTTCAGTCAGGACATCACACTGGAAAACTCCTGGATGGTTGGGTATCCTGATCTTCATATAGACTCCCAGACCTAACATGTAGGTGACCTTTGTATTTTGTTCAGAAGTATAAAAAAGTCTACCTCATTTCAGGTGAGATTTCAGGCTGTCTGAGGCAGTTCTGTCTAGGCCCTCAGCCTTTGTAGGTTGAGCTCTTCCTGGGGCCTCAGAGTAATGATTTCATAGTGTCTCCATCTGGAGGAAGATGCTGTATTTCAGCAGAGGAAGTCTGGTTGGAGTTTAATTGGGTTTTGTGGTGCTGCTGTGTAAAGCATACTAGGAAGTGGTCAAGAACCTGTATGTGCCATACCTGGGCTTGTTTGTCTTATAAATTGCCGCTCACTGTTGAGGCACAGAAGAGTGATGACACCAGAAATGCAGCCCTTGGCTGATTGTTCTTCAGGCTCCCCCACTAACATCACACCACCCCCAAAGAAATACACACAGCATATGCCACAAACGTAGGCTGTTCAGACACAATATCGAAAGATACATTTTCTTGTTCTGTATGTGGTGGGGGGTGCAGTGGCACAGCGGGTTTGGCCAGGTCCTGCTCTCTGGCAAGTCTGGGGTTTGAGTCCTGCCTGCGGTGCCTTGTGACAGACTGGTGTCCCGTCCTGTCTGTGTCCCCTCCGGCCCTACGCCTTGTGCTGCCAGGCTAGGCTTCGATTTACCGTGACCTTACTCGGGACAAGCAGCTGTAGACGTGTGTGTGTGTGTGTGTGTGTGTGTGTGTGTGTGTGTGTGTGTGTGTGTGTGTGTGGGGTGGAGTTCCACCAGCAAGTTCTACTGGCACCATGGTGGAGTAGGTAAAGCTGCTGTCTCACAGCACCTGGGCTATGTGATTGGACACTGGTTTGATTCCCATTCATTCTGTGTGGAGTTTCCATCTTCTCCCCATCTCTGCATGGGTTTCCTGCAGGTTCTCTGGTTTCCTCCCACAGTCCAAAGGCATGTATTTCAAGTGGAAGTGCCCTTGGATAGAGTTGTCTGTTAAACAGTACATTGTTATCTTTGTGCATTGCTTTGGAGAAAAACATCTGCTAAATAAATAAATGTAAATTTTTTGCCTCCTAGCAAAGAGGCTGGAATTTTGGTGAATGTTCTATCCCAACCTGCAGGGCTTTGAATGAGTGTGATGTGTGCGAGAAGTGTTGACAAACTGTGCTGTACTTCCTCCTTTTCTGTCTTAATAGCCTTGCATAATTTTTACCTTGGAAGGTACCGAAACTCTGTTTTTCAGCAGAACACAGGGCTGTTATTCTAAGCACAATGTTTGGTGACATCAGCACAGCCTTGTCATAGCCATTGACTTACTTCTCTGTGCCTGTAATTGTGGCTCTGTGAACAGTTAGCTTGAGTCATCAGTACTACCCGCTTAAAGGGGGTGGGCTTGTTTCATTCTCCTGACCTTTGAAGCTTTGCCTGTAGGCTTGCATTGTGGAGTTTGTCCTGTCACACTCTGTGTAGGCTTAGATTGTGCAGTTTGGTTTGAAAGCATGCACACACTAGAAGAACAGAAGCCATAAGCCTTTGAATCATTATGTTGCTTTGGCTAAAGGGAATAATAATTGGGGGAAAAAAAAAACACTACAGTAAATGAGTACTTAAGAATATAATTCTTCATCCATTTCAAAGAGTGATTTACTTGGGAGATGTATGTCACCATCCCAGGCACCTTCTGAGAATTTGGATTGTAAAGTTTTAACCAAAGTCATATGTACATTTTAACTCCTACAGTTTTTCTGTACCAAGAAATGGATTGTTTTTTTTTTTTCCCCTTTTGTTTATCATTAGCCCATATTGTAAGCCCACCTTAATATGGCCTTTTTCCCCACCCAACAGAGCTACGGGCTCTGAAGAGCACCTCTGAATGGCAGGAGACCCTCCAGCAAGCAAACACAGAAGCAGAACAGAACCCTCTGCCTTTGGAAGTGTTCAAGGTGAGGAGGTCACGGGAGCAACCAACAAATCTGTTTGTGTCTTCAGAAAGTGTGGCAAAGTATTGATATGACTTTTACCTTCTAACCTTTCACCCTCGTTTGACATTACAGTGAATCTGGCTCCCCCTCCTACCTCATCTTTTTGTCACCTTTCCTAAATGGGACTTCCTGTTTCCTCACCCATCCTATTACCCCTCCCCTCCATCCAGTATAAAATACTCTGTTGTTGTGGCATTGTCTACATCAGTGGGAGCTGTCTGTCTGTAAGCAGTGCTTTACTGTGATGAGGCCATGAGCCTTCTTTAAACTAAATGTCTGTTGACAGGTTCACTGCCACAGTTTATCTCTTGCTGACACCAATAGTGGATTGTGAAGCTCACTTCTCTATTTCAACAGGCTCATTCAGAGTAAAATATCTAGATTTGTGACACTTTGCCTCATATCTGCATAGGGTTTCAAGAGGTGGAGAAGGCAAAGAAGAATGCCTGCCCATGGCCTTGAAAGTGGGGTGTAATCAACAGAAAGCTGATACAGTTAGGCTGTCATTACACTGAGCACATTGTACCCAAGCCCAGCTTTGCTGGAAGTGGGACAGGGAGTTGGGGCAGAAATAGAACTGGTGAAAAAAGTTCTATTTCTGTTTGAAGTCACTGAAGTCTGGGTGTCAGTGAAGATGCAGTCATGCTGATAATTAATTTGTGGTCCCTGATGAAAACAACGCAAGTGAGACAAGCGGCTCCTAAAATGCTAAATGTCACCTTGAAGGAGATGGGGATAGATTCTTAAAAGATTATTCCTGTTAGTCTCCCAGCTCTTCATTTACACACAAAATAGCAGCGAAGCAGAACCATACTTAACTAGTGGACAGCTGTGTCCAGACAGGCCCAAACCCCTTTTTTTTTTTTTTTTTTATTTTTCCGGATTGCCCCTCTGGTGGCCGATATTTTAACACATTATAACTAAACAATAAATACAGTGTAAATGGACCTCATTAAATGTTTCACCCAGGTTACACTGTTGTGAAGAAGGACCAGAAAAACAGCACAGGCAGCAGAAAAGCAGTCTCCGTCAGCCTGAATTCTGATCCCTCCTCCTGTTACAGTCATTGACTCATCTTTGGATTATGGCTTGCCTGTGCATACAAAAAATATCCATTAAACAGTTTTAAAGTTGTTGCACTGTAACTAACATTTTCCACACAAACATTAATAAATAAGTTGAACAGTTGTTAAAGCTCTCCCACATTTCCCTTGGAGACGTTTTTCAGCAGTGTGAACAGTGTGAGTGTTTTTAATGTCTTTGTGTGGTAACTTTTTGCTTCGTAGCGCTCTTCACATAAGCAAAGAGCGTACTGGTGTTGCAGTCATTGATAAATGCACATCTGCTCCCAGAATACTTGAGTTAAGCAAACTGCTTTGAATGGCGTATGATTAATGCATTAGCTTCCCTCCCTGTGACATTAAAATCTTTAATCAGAATCGTGAGGTTTTAAATTGTTGTTTTATCTTGACTGAAGAAACGGTGCACTTTGGAAGTGTGTGTATTCATGTTGGTGTTTGCATATCTGTCTGTGTGAGTTGGTATATAACTGACTCTTGATGGCCTGACCTTGGTTTGTTTTCCAGGACCACGCAGATCTGCTGAAACACACGTTCAACACGGGGATGAAGTTGGAGATGGTGTCCCCTCGGGAACCATTTCATATCTATCCTGTGTCCGTGACCAAGGTGTGCACACCAAAGCCGAGTTTAGTCAGTTCAGGGCAGCATTGTATTGATCCAGTCAGTCTCCTATTACCTGTTCCATGATGATTTCAAGTCAGATGAACTACTTTTCCAAGAATGATCATGTTTCCTTTTTTCCAGCAAAAATGTTTAATAATTTTGCATTTAGAAATATTCAGTAATGGGTAAACCTGTATGCAGCCACTTGTGTAATGTATACAACTTCATATGGTGGAATGCAACAAATTAACTACTCTGGATTCACATGTCTGCATCCAAATCTTTCTGCTGATTTAGTTCAGTCATTGTATTTTTCTGTGAGATTTACATTTGGAGAAAAGCATCCTTCTAATGAATAAATGTATATGTAGAACAGTACAAATCTAACATGAACAAGCTTAAGGTGTGTGTGTGTTTGCTTATTTATGAGAACCCTAAAGTATGTGTGCAGAATCATTCTTCTGACCCAAAGGAACCTGATTGAGTCAATGAGCGGTCTGCTTTGGCTGAGATCATTCTTCACTCATTCTTTATAAATTGTCGGATACCAGTGCTGCTCAGTATTCAGTTCACAAGCTTTGCCTCTTAGGAATCTGTCTCTAGTTCTTTTCTGAAATGCTTCTGTTTTCATGACCTTCTTAATTGTCTTTTTGTAGGATTGTAAAAGTGTGCTTAATGCATTTTGTTGTAAATTCAATAACAGTTGTTTCTGTGGAACTGATGGAGTATTTTCCCAGTAGAGTTTCTGAAAGACGTTTGTTTTTTTAAGTCTCCAGCCTCTGTTTAGTCAGACTGGTCTTTGTTCCTGTTGTTCATCACAGCTGTAGGACTTGTTTTTCTCTCTAGGTGTTTTGCTACAAAACTTTTGAATGGTTGTTATTGTTTAACAGCTTCCTGGAACTTACAGTGAAGGAAGGGATTTTTTTTTTATGAGGAGTTCTTGAATGAGTCAGTCAGGGGTCTAATGAGACATGTGAGACAGGTAGGCAAAGCCTTAAATTGATGGGATCAAGTCTTGCCTTGTTGGTGATGTAAAATTTCCCATCCCATGTTCCTACATTTCATTTGTGGCACCACTTTTCATTTGATTCCTTTTTTCCTTTTTGCTACAGCTCTGTCAGCTAGCATGTTGTGCCACACGGTTGATGTCTTCTGCTCAAGACACAAGTGTAGGACACATTGCTTCCTACTTCATGCACCCCTCTGTCAAGCCTTCTTCTTTTTCTTGTTTTCTCACCCATTTCTCTTTCCCTCCCTTTGCCACTCCACCTCTATCTCCCATTCCTTCCTCACTTATTCTTTTCTCTTTCCTATAAACTTGTTACCTTGTCCTTGGCTCTGTCTTATTTTTCTTTTCTTCTTTCATTGCCCTGCCACATCTAGATTGTTTGTTTCACTGCTGCTTCCTTGACAATAGCTACTGCAGAACACAACCGAGGTCCTATAAATAAGTCCAGAGCAGGATTGTGTGTGTCCTTAGTCGTGCGCAGCCATGTCGCACTGTTTACAGAGCTTTCTATGCTTCGAGAGATTCCGCATGGTGTGCCTTTGGATTTCTGTACACTGAACAACCGTGACGATGCTCTTGGTTTCTCCTCTTTCACACAAACTGTGTTGGGAATAAATACTGCAAACAAACCAGTGATTACTTCTGCACTTAAAGCCTTTTATACATCAAGGCACAAGATATACAAGCAGTTCTAAAGGTTCTGTTTATAAAAGTGCATCTGGAATTGTGGAATAACTGCAGTATGATGGTGTCCTGGGTTTGAAGGGTCAGTAGGTAGGGCTTTTCCTTTGTGCTTTAGAGAGCTGTGCTCTGCTTCTGCTGTATTTGCTGTTTATTCTTCTCTAAGTGGATTGGATAGCTGTGAATTTGCCTACTTCGTAAATAAATGCAGGTTTCAGCAGTTGGAGATGCACTGTGGAATGACAGAGAAATGCGATGCTGGAAGTGATGCTTCTGTTCCTTTTCATTGCAGTAATATGAGTGCTTGTTTCTGTAGGTCTGGAGTGAATACTACTTCCAGGTGACAGAGGATGACCTCACTGGGGAGGGGACACCCTTCTTTGTGGCCTGCCATGCCCACTCTCCAGGGATCCTTCCCACACAGTGGTGCCTTAAGAATGGAGTGACTCTGGAGCGACCACGAGGTGCGACCCAAGCTCAGCCTAACTAGTTCACAGACTCTGCAGGGGGCACACATTGTTGCTTAGGAACAACTCAGCCTAATGTTAGGGCTTGGAAATTCTCTGACTTTTGAGATCCTAAGTGCAAATGTTCAAGTTGTACACGAGCTGTCTTACAGCAGCTCTCCCCGATGTGTGTGTGACCTCAGAACCTGTGTGCGTACATGTGTTCATATGTAGAGCCTGAGTTGTGTAAATGGCACTGCTGACCTGTATTACTTTGTGTTCCTCTGTGCCAGGCTACCCTGGCCAGGACTTTGACTGGGCTGATTACCTGAAGCAGAGCAGCACGGAGCCTGCCCCAGAAGCTTGCTTCCCAGAAGTAAGTGTTCTCTTAGTGTTCTCAGGAGGGTGTGTTGGTCCGTACCAAGGTCTGTGTGAGCTGCTATGGGCTCCTGGTGATATCTGTTGCTGATGTGCAGGTTAGACACAGCCGTGGTTTTGTCAAAGGCATGTGGCTGGAGGCTGTGAACCCACTGAGACCCTCCCAGATCTGTGTAGCCTCTGTCAGCCAGGTGAAGGGGAGGCTGCTGTGGCTCCACCTGGAAGGTAAGGTCCTGCTTCTAGTGGATGGGCTGTGTTCACTATGTACACTGCAGTTTCACACTGCTGCCTCATTGGGCTTTCATCTGTGTGGGTTGGGGATCCATCACACCAACCCTGTCTTGTCTGCTGTGTTTTCTTTTCTTGCCTTGTACTGTTATAGCATTCTGAATTGTTTGACATCTGAAGATGTGCTGAAAACATATAAGGTGCAACAATGTGTCTGGGGTACTCATCAGAAATCTTATATCACCCAGAAGGGAAGAATGAATACAGTATTGATTTTTTTTTTTTTTTTTTTTTGGTCTTTTGCTCCTCTTCTGAAAGTAATATCGTTGTATCCCTGAATATTTAGCTTTTAAGACTGATTTGGAATCCAATTTTTAGTACAATCACTCTCTGGTTCTCTGTAAATATTGTCATTCCTTCTAACGTTTGAATGCAAACAGTACTTCAGCTAGATAAATCATTCTTTTTAGTTACTTAAATGCAGTGCTATTTACTTGTGATGTTTTTATTACATCCATGTAACATAATTGCAAACCTTTACTGCTATTTAGGAGGCACGGTGGCACAGCGGGCTTGGCCAGATCCCGCTCTCTGGCGGGTCTGGGGTTCGAGTCCTGCTTGGGTTGCCTTGTGACAGACTGGTGTCCCATCCTGGGTGTTAATTATTGCTCTGGTACAACAATGTTTTGCATTCATTTGTAATGCAATTTTTGACACATTATTCTGGTAGCAGTTCACACTTGAGCACAATGCACTGTTTCATTTTGAAAACAAATTGCCTTTATTTATTTCTTATTTTGAGATGGGGGTGCGGTGGCGCAGTGGGTTGGACCCACGGTCCTGCTCTCCGGTGGGTCTGGGGTTTGAGTCCCGCTTGGGGTGCCTTGCGATGGACTGGCGTCCCGTCCTGGGTGTGTCCCCTCCCCCTCCAGCCTTACGCCCTGAGTTGCCGGGTTAGGCTCCGGTTTCCTGCGACCCCGTATGGGACCCGCAGTTCCGAAAGTGTGTGTGTGTGTATTTCTTATTTTGCTTAATTTATTGTTAATGAAAACTATTATACATATTAATTTAACTGATGCTTTTCTATGAAACAGTATTGTTTCCTAAACTTCTTATTATTTATCGACTATTTTTACAGCTATTGAGATAAAACTCCCAGAAACATAATGCAAAGTGGCCTTAACTTGCTTTAAAATGTTGTTTTATATCAAAAGATATAAATTCATCATCATATGGTTTTTTCCCACAGGGTCACAACATTTTAAAAGAATACTGCATAAAGTAATTATACAGTGTCAAAATGCAGATAATATACACTGAGAAATTACATGCAGTCTAGCATCAAAAAATATAAAAATTTAAATGAGTACAGTCTCTTCAACTCATCACTGGTCGACATAGCATGGTCAATTCCAGTATCAACCACTGACCTGTAATTTTCAGTATAAGGTC